>NW_028274823.1:45337500-45962500 GCF_037043125.1 Eumetopias jubatus | reverse complement strand
ATATTTGTATTTATGTACATACCTATTCACACTGTCCATATTTGTATCTATGTACATTTTATACTTTCTATAATCAATTTCTATGGCAAATTAAAAATGATCACCAATGCTTTAACCTTCCTACTGAGAGGTAGAGGAAAGTGTTCATCCCCCTCTTGAATCAAGATGAGCTCATGACTATTTTGGTCAATGAAACATGACAGCAGTAACTCTAGGCCTTAAGAAAGTGGTAGCTTCAGGAAACCATCAATGAAATTAAAAGGAAACCTACTAAATGGGAGAAGATTTTTACAAATTATGTATCTGACAAGGGGTTACTATCCAAAATATATGACAAAATCCTATAGCTCAATAGCAAAGAAAAAAATCTAACCAAAAAAAGGTGCAAAGGATCTGAACAGACGCTTTTCTGAAGATGCCATATAGATGGTCAACAGGTACATGAAAAGATACTAACATCACTAGTCAGGGAAATGCAAATCAAAACCACAATATCACCTCACACTTGTTAGAATGGCCAGTATCAGAAAGACAAATCACAAGTGTTAGCAAGGATGTGAAGAAAACCTCTGTGCACTGTTGGTAAAAACAAATTGGTATAGTCACCATGGAAAACTGTATGAAGGCTCCCCAAAAACTTAAAAATAGAGGAGTCTAGGAAGATGGTGGAGTAGGAAAACCCTCAGCTCACCTCTTCTCACCGTATACCTAGGTAACCACCCATCAGTGCGACTAATCCAGAAAGCCTGAAGACAGCAGAACAGAGTCCCCACAGCTAATCATAGAAGGCCACACTGAAAATGGTAGAAGGGACATACCTGGTCAGGAACCAAACTTCTGGTGAGACGAACCACAAACAGGAGGGCCATCACAAGCACAGAGGAGGGAGAGGAACAGACCCCACACTAGGCACCTGAGACACATGGGATGAGAGAAGTCCCCATAACCTGAAAAAACAGAGAGGCTTAACTTCTCAAGTTTTTATCATCAGTGGGGCTTAACACAGGAAAATTTAAAAATCAGTGGACTCCGTTCTGGGAGAGCCAGAGGGCAATAGGAAACAGATTCACCACCCTTAAAAAGCCAGCATAACTGTGCTGAGATACAAAATAGAAGCAGCAGTTTTGAAAGCACCTGGCTATGGAAGATTTATTTACTAATCTCAGAATGTGTGCTGGAGGGGCAGGGATCCTCAAGAGACTTCGCCAAGAACAAAAGAGCTGGTAGGCAGCATTTCTCTCCCCAGCCCGCCAGCCTAGATAGCCACACAGCTGGCTAGCCAGTGTGAACACTCTCAGCATAACTTGCTAACAGCATGTCCTGCCCATGGGGCCCTGCCCAATCCCAGCAGCCCCACTCAGCAGGAGTCCCTCTGAAGCAGTGCCTGATGCATCTCATTCTGGAAGCAGACTTGACTGTAACCAGCGTCACTCCAAAATGACTCCTGCCCTGGAGAGAGGGGAAAGACAATCACACACACCAGTTTGCAGCCCCAGCAGTGGGCTAAGAGCAGCCATCTGATCTGACTGCAGGTGCCATCCACCAATGAAAGCCTCACAAGGGACAACACAGGGAGAATGCCCAGAGGTTCTCTATGTGACCAAAGTTCTAGCAAACAGGCTGAGGGCAGGCATCTGGTCTGACCCAACTACAATCCCAAGGCAGCCTTACACCGGCTCCTTACCAGCACAGGGACCAGACCTTACCCACACGGGCAAAGTGGGCCATTGCAGCTGACTGGGCTGAAAGCAAATGCGGCTCAACCACAATAGTAGGGTGCATGTAACACACACAAGGAACAGCCCTGAAACACCGGATTCTGATGAGCAGGGGACATCACACTACAGGGCGCTCCAGGACCTCTTCTTCACAAGGCCATCATGCCACCACTAAATCAGCCTTATGAGAAATAGCAAAGAGAATTCTTTGAGTGGAAAGAAAAAGCCATAATTGGAAGAAAATCAGGAAAGGAAAAAATTTCACAGATAAATGCAAATATAATAAAAGATTAATCACTTATAAAACCAGTATGGAGCTTAATGCACAAAAGTATTAAAATCAATTACGTTTTTAAAAAAAAATCAGCCAAGGGATTCACAAAATAAAAGATGTAAAGTATGACATCATATACATAAATAAAACATGGTGGGGAGTAAAAATTTAGTACTTTTAGAATGGGTTCAAACTTAACCATCAACTTAATATAGACTGTTACATGCATAAAAAGTTATATAGAAACCTAACGGTAACCATAAATCAAAAACTGATGATATGCAAAAAATAAAGAGTAAGAAATCCAAGCATATCACTAAAGAAAGCCATCAAACCACAAGGGAAGAAAGAGAAGGAACAGAACTACAAAACAACCACAAAACAAATAAAATGGCGGTAAGTACATACCTATCAATAATTATGTTGAATGCAAATGCACTAAATGTCCCAAAAGATTGGATAAAAAAAGCAAGACCCATTTATATGCTGCCTACAAGGTACTTCTGACCTAAAGACACATGCAGATTGAAAGTGAAGGGATGGAAAAACATCATAAGAAGTGAAAAGTTGGGGTAACAGTACTTAGACAAAACAGACTAAAAGACTATAAACAAGAAACAAGGACACTATAATCATAAAGGAAACAATCCAACAAGATATAACAATTGTAAATATCTATGCATCCAACATCAGAGCACCCACATCCATAGAACAGTTAATAACAAAGGAACTAATCAATAGTAATACAATAGTAGTAGGGGAATGTAACACCCCACTTACATCAATGGACAGATCATCCAAACAGGAAATCAAAGAATGACTTTGAATGACACAATGAACCAGATGGATTTAATAGATATTCAGAACATTCCATCCTAAAAGAGCAGAATATACATTCCCATTCTGGAACATTCTCCAGAATAGATCACATATTAGGCAACAAGTCTTAAATTCAAAAAGATTGAAATCAGGACACCTTGGTAGCTCAGTTGGTTAAGCGTCTGCCTTCAGCTCAGGTTATGATCCCAGGGTTCTGGGACAGAGTCCCACACTGGGCTCCCTGCTTCTCCCTTTGCCTTCCGGTCCCATTCCCCCCTGCCTGTGAGCTTGCTCTCTCTCTGACCAAAAAATAAATGAAATCTTTAAAAAAAAAAGACTGAAATCATGAAGCACCTGTGTGGCTCAGTCAGGTGAGTGTCTGACTCTTGATTTTCCCTCAGGTTCATGAGATCGAGCCCTGCATCAGGCTCCGTGCTGGGCATGGAGCCTGCTTAAGATTCTCTCTCTCCCTCTGCCCCACCCTCCCCCACATACACATATGCTCACTCTCCCTCAAAAAAAAAAAAAAAAAAGACTGAAATCCTATCCTGCATCTTTTCCAACTGTAATACTATGAAACTAGAAGTCAACAAGAAAAAAATCTACAGAGAACTCGAATACATGGAGGTTAAACAACATGCTACTAAATGAGGAATGGGTCAACCAAGAAATCAAAGAGGAAACAAAAGTTACATGGAGACAAATGAAAATGAAAACACAATGGTCCAAAATCTATGGGATGCAGCAAAACCTGTTCTAAGAGGGAAGATTATAGCAAAACATGCCTACTTCAAGAAGAGAAATTTCAAACAACCTAACCTTATAGCAAAAGGAGCAGGAGGGAGGGGGAGCCCAATCCCAGCAGAAAGAAGAAAATATAGAGAAAAATAAATAAATGAAATAGAGACTAAAAACAATAGAACAGACCAATGAAACCAGGAGCTGGTTCTCTGAAAAGATCAACAAATTTGATAAACCTTTAGTCAGAGAGCGAGACGGCTCAAAATCAGAAATGAAAAAGGAGAAATAACCAAGACCACATAAATACTAAGGATTATAAGAATATTATGAAAAACTACATGCCAACAAATTGGACAACCTAGAAGAAATGGATAAATTCCTAGAAACATAACCTTCCAAAACTTAACCAGGAAAAAACAGAAAACTTGAACAGACCAATTGCCAGCAATGAAATTGAATTAGTAAACAAAAAATTCCCAAAAGGACCAGACAGCTTCACATGTGAATTCTACCAAATATTTAAAGAGTCAAGTACCTATTCTTCTCAAACTATTCCAAACAAAAGAGGAAAGATGCCAAATTCATTCTATGAGACCAGCATTACCCTGATACCAAAACTAGATAGACACTGAAAAAAGAGAAGTACAAGACATCTGATAAACACAGATACAAAAATCCTCAACAAGGGGCACCTGGGTGGCTCAGTCAGTTAAGTGTCTGCCTTTGGCTCAGGTCATGATCCTAGGGTCCTGGGATGGAGACCCACATCGTGTTCCCGGCTCAGCGGGGACCTGCTTCTCCCTCCCTGCATGCCTCCCCGCTCATGCTCTCTCTCTCTCAATAAAATCTTTTTAAAAATCCTCATTTAGTAAACCAAATCCAACAATACATTTAAAAAAAAAATCATTCCCCACAATCAAGTGGGATTTATTCAGGGATGCAAGGGTGGTTCAACATTCACAAATCAACAGGATACATCACGTTAACAAAAGTAAAGAACTATATGATCACTTCAATAGATACAGAAAAAGCATTCGGCAAAGTACAACCACGATTCGTGATAAACAAAGTAGGTTTAGAGGGAACATACCTCAACATAATAAAGGCTGTATTTGAAAAACCCACAGCTAACACACTCAATGGGGAAAAACAGAGCTTTTCCCCTAAGGTCAGGAACAAAACAAGGATGTCCACTCTTACCACTTATTCAATATAGTACTAGAAGTCCTAGCCACAGCAATCAGATAAGAAATAAATGGCATCCAAAGTGGGAAGGAAGACGTAAAACTTTCACTATTTGCAGATAACATGATATTCTATATAGAAAACCTGAAAGACTCCACCAAAAAACTACCTGAACTGATGAATTCAGTAAGCTCACAGGATAGAATGTGAATATATACAGAAATCCATTGCATTTCTATGAACTAATAATGAAGGAGAAATTAGCAATCCCATTTGCAATTGCACCAAAAATAAAATACCTAGGAATAAACTTAATCAAGGAGGTGAATGACATGTACTCTGAATAGAAATATAAAACATTGATGAAAGAAATTGAAGATGACACAAGTATAAAAAGATATTCCATGCTGATGAGTTAGAAGAACCAATATTGTTAAAATGTCCATGTTACCCAAAGCAATCTACAGTTTCAATGCAATCCATATCAAAACACGAACATTTTTTCACAGAACTAGAATCCTAAAATAAGTATGGAATGACAAAAAAGACAAATCAATCTTGAAAAAGAACAAAATTGGAAGTAGCACAATCCCAGATTTTAAGATATACTACAAAGCTGTAGTAATCAAAACAGTATGGTCCTGGCACAAAAATAGACAAAGATCAGTAGAACAGAGAGTCCGGAAATAAATCCATGTTATGGTCAATTCATCTACAACAAAGGAGGCATGAATATACAATGGGGAAAAGAGCCTCCTCAAATGGTGCTGGGAAAATTGGATCACTGCATGCAAAAAAAGAAAGTAGACCATTTTCTTATACCACATACAAAAATAAACTCAAAATGGATTAAGGACCTAAATGTGAGACCTGAAAGGATAAAATTCTTAGAAGAAAACATGTGCAGTAATCTCTGACATCAGCCATGGGAATATTTTTCTAGACAGGTCTCCTTTGGCAAGAGAAACAGAAGCAAAATTAAACTATTGCGAGTACACAAAAATAAAAACTTTTTGCCCAGCAAAGGAAACCATCAACAAAACAAAAAGACGACCTGTTGAATAGAAGATATTTGCAAATGATGTATCTGACAAGGGGTTAACTATCCTAAATATATAAAGAACTTATACAGCGTGGCACACACAAAAAAATAATCCAATTTAAAAGTGGGCAAAAAACATGAACAGACACCTCTCCAAAGGGGACATACAGATGCCCAACAGATGCATGCAAAGTGCTCGTACATCACTCATTGGGGATAATGCAAATCAAAACCACAATGAGCTATCACTAGCACCTGTCAGAATGGCTAAATCAAAAAAAAAAAACAAAAAAAGGGCAACAAGTGTTGGTGAGGATGTGTGGAGAAAAAGGAACCCTCGTGCACTGTTGGTGGGAATGCAAACTGATGCAGCCACTGTAGAAAACAGTATGGAAATTCTTCAAAAAATTAAAAATAGAATTTACCGTATGATTCAGTAATCCCACTACTGGGTATTTACCCAAAGAATATGGAAGCACTAATTTGAAAAGCTACATGCAACCCTACATTTATTGCATTATTTACAATAACCAAGAAATGGGAGCAACTTAAATGTCCATTGATAAATGGATAAAGATGTGGTGTACATATACTATGGAGTACACAGCCATAAAAAAAAAAAAATGAAATCTTGCCATTTGCAAAAACATGGATGGATCTAGAGGTTATAACGCTAAGTACTTAAGTCAGTCAGAAAAGACACATACCATCTGATTTCACTTACATGTGGAATCTTTAAAAACAAGCTCATAGGTACAGAAAACAGATTGATAGTTGCCAGAGGCAAAGGGATAGAGAATGGGCAAAATGGGTCAAGGAAGTCAAAAGGTACAAACTTCCAGTTATACTTGTCACAGGGATGTAATGTACAGCATGGCAACTATAATGATATTCTCTTGCATATTTGAAAAGTGCTAAAAGTAAATCTTACAAGTTCTCATCACAAGAAAAAAAGGTCTGTAACTATGCATGGTGACAGACAATAACTAGTTTTTATGGTGATCATTTTGCAATATATACAAATATCAAACCATGTTGCACACCAAAAGCTAACTTAACGTTGCATGTCAAATATATCTCAATGAAAAGATTTTAAAAAGGAAAGAAAAATCAGTAGCTACTACCTTCTGTTCCCTTAGAACATTCTCTGTGGTCTGTGGAAGTTTTAAGAAGCCACATAAGGAGTCTGGAACACTCTGAGGCTGCTATTCTGGAGAAACCATCACAGGTACTGTAGCTGACAGGTTCCAGGTAGGTGCATCCAGCCAGGGCAGTCAGTCCACCAACCAGGGTTCACCAAGTCACCGCTGTATACACCACATGGAAAAGAACAATTGTCCTAAAAACCCTGCCCAAATTCCTGGCCCACAAAAATCAAGATATATAATAAAATGACTATTGTTTTAAGCTGCTAAATTTGGAGTGATTACATAGCACAGGTACTTGCACAATCTCATATACCAGAGTGGAAACATCAAGACTAAATATCTGTATCTGCAGAATTGTGCAAACTACCTGTGAACAATTTGTGTACATTAAATGCACAAATCACAAAACCCAGCCTAATGCTCTGGGGTCTGTTCTTCATAGCCAACAAGGCTTAAGACATGTACTTACATACTATAAACCCCACTTCTGATTCACTTGGCCAGCAGTATAAGTCAATGCAGTCAAAAAGAACACTGTAGTTCCAGAAATCTACTTTAAAATGGCCCTTTTTAGATGGTTCCTAATAAAAACATCTAAGTAGTGAAACCTACAATCAAAAGACTTATTTTTACATTCCGACTTGCACGGATAAATTCACCAAATCCCTATGCTCCAGAGGATCAGACTTCAACAACCTTTTCTGTAAGGTACCAGATAAGCATTTTAGGCTTTTTTAGGTCACAGCAAATACACAACTCTGCCATCGTGGCCCAAGAGCAGCTATGGGCAACACAGAAACGAGTGGGTCTGTGCTCTGAACTGAATGTTTGCGTCTCCCACAAATTTACATGTTGAAGCTCTAACCCAACTGTGATGGTATTTAGAGGTAAAGCCTTTGGGAGGTAATAGGTTTAGATGAGGTATAATGAAGTTAGTGTCCTTTTAAGAGGAGGAAAAGGCTTGTGGTACTCTCTCCCCCCACCATGTGAGGATAAAACAAGAAGGGGACCACCTGCAAAGCAGGAAGAGAGCATTCACCAAACACTGAATCAGCCAGTGCCTTGGCTGTGGACTTCCCAGCTTCCAGAACTGTGAATAATTAACATTTGCCCTTAGCCACCCAGTCCACGGTATTCTGTTGTAGTAGCCTGAACTAAGACAGTGTGGCTGCACCCCAAATAAGACTTTATTAACAAACACGGGGCTGAAGCTCATTTTGGCCCTGGGGCTACAGTTTGTCCATCTCTGGCCTGAACTATCACATGAAGATAATAAAACCACACAGGAGGTCTGTAAGAATTAAATGGATCAAGGTGTGAAAGTCCTTTGCAGACAATAAAGCAAGACACAGATGAGAAGGACAACTGAGAGGAGAGGCAGAAAGCAGTAAAGATAACCTCTCCTGACTCCATCACTTGCTGAAGGCCCCACTTTGATCATGATGTACATGGTGGCGCTAAACAGGAACGATCTGCAGTCCTGCTCCTAGAGACCAAATGTGAAATAGTATTTAAAGTCCTATTTCCTACAGCCTCAGTTATTTAAGATTTGGTTTCTTGCTTTTCGGAGCATAAAGAACCAGAATGCAGTTTTCAAGACTACATTAAAACACCTCCTACCATGAGCCATGCAAAAAGTTTTAGGCAAGGAGTTCCCATAGCTCTCTTCTTTTAGCGATCAACAAAGAATGACTGCCATGTCTGGCACTGAGCCAGAGGGTTATGGATACAGAAAGGAGTAACACATTACCTTAACCTGAGCCCATGATCTAGCAAGGGAAGCACACATATCATTAAAGGTAATCAGTGAAATGCAAAAATGGTTTCTTAAAAAGACTCCGCGGTCCGTGGAACTCCATCATTCATGCTGCCCCAAATCTTCTAAATGGGTTTACGTTTTTATAGTTCTCCACATTTTATTCTGCCTTCTCGATATGGGATCAACACTGAAACTATTCCACGTCTCCCTTGCTGCTACAACGAAGGCAAGTGGCTTCAGTTCTACCCGTCAGACACATCTACACAAGACCCTGGTTTGTGAGTCCCACAAGGAAACAGGGAAGGATGCCAGACACCGATTCCATGGGAATGGGTGGCAGCAGACATAGCATGCTCCGGGACCAGAGGCAGAAACGGCTACTTTACCAGGACCAGACCATGAGGTCATCCTAGGAGCTGCTGCTGCTGGAAAAGGAGGCTGGAGCCCATCTTCCCAACCCCTGCTACAACCAAGAAAGCAGTGTAACTTCCTCAATTAATCCATTCCTGCTTACGCTAGCTAGAGGGGATTCTGTTGTCTGACATGTGAGAATGTCCAGGGTCACCTAGGGTTAAGTGGTGCAAGAAGTCTTCTCAGAGGGGAGGATATTAAAGAGGAATCATTCTAGAAGGGCATTCTCAACTGAATGGACTCGGTCTGCAAAGACTGAAACATAGGCGAGCCTGCTTGGTTCAGGAGTGACTGCAAAGGTGGCTGAAATATTTGGAGCATAAGTGACTGGTGAGAGTACTGAAAATGTAGGCAGGGATCGTGAAGTTTTCTCTAATGCGTCGAAGGGCATTTGTATACTGAATAAATGGAGCACCATTAAATGATTTTAAGCAAGGGGTGCCAGTATCCTATTTGCATTTTAGGAAGCTCCCTTGTCAGCCACATGAGGCGAATGCAAGGAGGGAGAAAGACCGGGGCAGGGAGAGCTCCTAGGAGGTTGTGGCAGCCATCCAGGTGAGAGGTAATAAGATCGAAGTTGAAATCAGTGGTGGCTTAAATAGGGAAAAAAGCAGATTGATTCGTTCTGCTGAGATTTTGATTTAATCAGGAAAGAGGCAACGCAGCAGATTCACCCATGTTGCCTCTCTACTAGAGATATTCCTTGAAAAACAACTGAATTGCAACCTTGAAGCTCTATTTCCCCAGGGCAGCACTGCACAGAGCCCTATGGATACTGTCGTGAATGTTTATGTGTCTCTAGAAGTAGACTGGAAGCAGGGAGATAAAAAGCTTTATTTTATGACTATTGCCCACAGCACTTTTTTTTTTTTTTTTGAGGAGAGGTGCTTCTGGGACAAGAGATAAATCTTAGAAAGGTGACGTGGTTCTTCATTTCCACAGTGTCTCATTTTTCACTGGGTTTCTGCAACCAACTTCCATCCTCTTGTCTAAGGCAACACAAATTCGCTTACCTAAGGAAATTGGAGTTCCTAACCTTCTAGCACCAGAGCTCCAGATTTCTGAACAATTTTCTTATTCAAAGTAGAAGAAAGAGGAGCAGGACCATGGGATTTGAGGAACAAGGGAGTGCGTGAAAACCAGCAAGCAGAAGAGCCAACGAAGACTTTCCCATGTGGCCCCCCACGCTGCATCTTCATGTGACACCTTTTCCCTCACTGCCCTGCATTCCTTCCTATATGTAAAAATAGAACATTCTTCCACTTCCCAGCTTTTAAGTGTTGGGCAAAAATCACAGCTTAGCCTGGATTGAAGATAAGGAAAATACTCATGTCTGATAGCGAGGTTTGGAATAACGTAACATAAGGAGCGTATACAGCACAAATGAAGCACTTAAGCAAATCGAAGTTACTATGATTATTAGCATCCAGTTACTCTCTAGTCTGTTGATGCATCATCTTCAGCTCCTATAATGGCTGCCTACTATTCCATCCAGCAGACAGCTGCATTATTTTACATAACCGTCTATCTGGAATAAAGGTTGTTGCCAATCACTATTAGAGACAATGCAAAATAAGCATCTCTGCCCATATAATTCTTTATGTAGGTTTTTTCCCTTACGTAAAAAAAAATCCAAGAAATCGTACTGTTGTGTCAAGTGATTTGGACATCCTCACAGCCGCTATACAATCCTAATTTCCCAACTCATTCTCTGAAACACAATTATGAGCCACTTCTCTCAAGAAGTGCTGTCAACCAAAACTTCCAACAGAATTTCAGTTACTCTTTACTTCTCAGGCAATAGTTCAGAGTCTTTTACTCAAGTATAAATTTATGAAACAGCAAACCAGTTGAAGTTGCGTTTTGAGTCAAAGGTGTTACACAGGTTCAGAAGTTCAGTCAGTTCAGAATTTTCATTTCATAATTGTATGTTTCATAATTTTCCCCATTGTACTAAAAATTTATGGTTCTTGGGGCACCTGGGTGGTATAGTCGGTTAAGTGACTGACTCTTAGTTTTGGCTCAGGTCATGATCTCAAGCCCTGAGTGGGGCTCTATGCTCAGTGCAGAGTCTACTTGAGATGGTCTCTCTCTCTCCCTCTCCCCCTCCCACTCTTGCTAATAATTTTTTTTTTTAAATAAATGTATGGTTCTGGGTGCCTGGGTAGCTCAGTAGGTTAAGCATCTGCCTTCAGCTCAGGTCACGATCCCAGAGTCCTGGGATCGAGTCCCACATCGGGTTCCCTACTCAGCAGGGAGTCTGCTTCTCCCTCTCCCTACGACCCGCCTTCCTGCTTGTGTGTGCTCTCATTCTCATTCTCTCAAAAATAAAATCTTTTAAAAAGATAAAATAAACGTCTGGTTCTAGTTGTCATGTCTTAAAATACACATAAGTTTAATATTAGGTGGGGAAGGAAACATACATATTAACACCAAAGAAAATGTAAAACATAACCAAAATTAACTGCATTAATGGGGATTAATTCTGGATGGTAGAATAGAGGACATCTTCACATTTTTCAGTATTTTACAAGTTTTTTTGTTATTGTTTTTACAATAAGCTTTCTTTAATGTACATGGTCATGTCTATTTTGCAGAGAGAGCAGGGCAATGGAAAAAGTCTTGGCATGTGTCAGACTGACATGAATGCAAGACCTGTCCAGCACCTTACTGGCTGGATGACTCCTCTGAACCTAACTTGCAAACTCACAGGGTTTTTGCGACGACTAAAAGATATGAAAGCAAACATAACTGTCCCTAGTGAGTAGTAGGCAGTGAATTGCCCCCTTCGCCTCTAAAATGTAAGTAGGAAGGCGCCACCCAGTGGCCTCTCCAGGTGCCAGCCTCCTTCCACCAGGCCTGGCACAGTTTCCCCTGTGGCCATACACTGGGGCCACCTCCTTTAAGGCTGCATCTTGGACGAATTAAGAATAAAGAGCAGTTATAGAACAGATAATGGGTAATCGGTTAATTAGCATTTCAGGGATAAGGAAAGAGGAAACTCAAATCCCCCAGTATAAATGAACGGCAGGTGTGTCAAAAAGATGCAGCTCATTGCTGTGAATTGTGTAAGACTGTTGAATCACAGACCTGTACCTCTGGAACAAATAATACATTATATGTTAAAAAAAAAAAAAAAGATAGCAGGAAGGGAAAAATGAAGGGGAGGAAATCAGAGGGGGAGACAAACCATGAGAGACGATGGACTCTGAGAAACAAACTGAGGGTTCTAGAGGGGAGGGGGTTGGGGGGATGGGTTAGCCTGGTGATGGGTATTAAAGACGGCACGTTCTGTGTGGAGCACTGGGTGTTATGCACAAACAATGAATCATGGAACACTACATCAAAAACGATGTAATGTATGGTGATTAACATAATAATTAAAAAATAAAAGAGATGCAGCTCATAAAAAGCTTCCCCTTCCCAGCTTGTCTGTGCTTTTGCTTTCTCCTCTGGTCTTTCTAAAGCCATTATCCTCCTCTCCCTGCCTTTCCCTTTCCCTGGCATTGTAGTTTCTTTTCCCTATTGCCCATATTCCTACTTTCCATTTTCCCCCCTATTTCTCCATTGTCTCTCCCCTTGATTAACTGAGCAGTTTGGGGTTTGTAATCTTTATTTTAGTATCAAGGTAATGGAGCCTTTGATTTTTGTACCCAAAAATATTTGAGCCTTTTGCTATAAAGGATGCATATAACAGGGCACCTGGGTGGCACAGTCCATTTGTGTCCCACTCTTGATTTCGGTTCAGGTCATGATCTCAGGGTTGTGAGGTCAAGCCCTGCATTGGGCTCTGTGCTCAGTGGGAAGTCTGCTTGAGGATTCTCTCCCTCCTCCTTTTCCTCCCCCCCTTCTCTAAAATAAAGGATGCATATTACATAGAAGTATTTTATTTGAGTTGGTGGTAAGTCACAGAAGGAAAGTCTCCCATTGTGTTAGTGTTGATCCTGGATACTTTGCGCCTACCAGTTTGCTGTGTGAGCCTGATTTCCAGACATAGGAGTAAGAGAAAGCCTGGTCCTAAGCATGTTCTTGGGACTCCCCAAAGGACAAACCCAGGGGGGCACAAAAAAGATTAGCAGCCCCTTGCTGCTAATCTAGAATCTTCTAAAAGATTCTGTTACAATGATTGTCACAGTTTGAGAGACTTGTCAGGGTAACAGAGGTCTCCTCAGACCCAACCAGCCCAATGAGACAGGCTGGGGGCCAGGAGAGTGGTAAAAATAGGAAATCAGGAAGGTGGATCACAAGAACCCTAGTCACCAAATGCATCATCCTCTCTGGCTTGAGCCCCCACAATGGGCAGTAAAGGGAATGTATATACAGCTAATAGGCACTTCTGTTCTCAAGTGGTCTGTGGTCTTCCAATCAGGTCTAAATCAAAAACATGTATTAAGTGGTGGAGTCCACTCCTGCTTAGACTTTGCACAGGAGGCAAAGCATTGTTTGGTAGCCACCATTTGCAGAAGAGACTACAATGGGCAGGAAGTTAGGATTGCCACACAAAATTAACTTTTTAAGAGAACAAGAACTCTTTTATCATTTCCGAGACATGTGTCCAAATTCTCTCTAGACCACGTTTCATTTCTTGGATACAAAGATAAAGATATACCATCCTACCACACTGGATACTATCAAGCCTTTCAATTTTTTGCCACATGTTTAGATCTATGCTATCTAAAAAAGTAGCCACTGGCCAGGTGTGTCTGCGTAAAGTTCATTAAAATAAAATAAAAAATCTAGCTCCTTGGCTGCTCCAGCCACCTTTCTAGAGTTCAACAGCCACACGTGGCTCCAGGGGCTGTCAGGTTGTACAGACAGATACAGAGCATAAAAAAAAAAAAAAAAAAAAAAAAAAGATATACCATCCTAGACACCTAAAATAGGAGATGCAAATTTTTGTACATGTGTGAATATTTAGAAGCCGAGAATTCAGAGCACTCTATTAGAACTCCTGGTCTTTTTAGATGACCCAGCTGCAAAGAGCTACAGTTCACAAGAACAACTCTGCCTTGCTGAGCACCCCGGACCCCAGCTCCCATTGTCTGGTCTTTGCATTCCTCCTACCAGCTTTGACAACAGGGCAATCCAGACTTGCTTCACTAAAATCTAGCACCATTTGAAACAATCTCCCATCCAAACTGGACCCCAACCCTACTCAAGCCACACAACCAGGCTTTGGTATACTGCACCCACTTGCTACCTTCTGATGACCAAGAGGCCCTGTCTGATGCATTCCTACTACATTAGCACTGGCCTTGTCTGGGCCCAAGACTGAGAAAGGACAATATGGGAAGCACGGTCCAGAACACTTCTCCAGAAGAAACAAGTCCTTGACGGTCAGCCCCTACAGCCCAGTCAATTGGCAGTTGATGCTGAAGGTTCCTCAGCCTGAAACCCAGAAACCAGTTTCTGCCATCCACGCTCAGCAAACTCTTTCTGTGCTCCCGGTATTTTGTCTATTTGGTTCTATTCCCTATTAGTATCTCAGAGTTTTTGCGAACTTCCCAGATTCTCCCCCCTGAACCAAATGAAAAGTAGGTTTTTATTCCCCATTTCTGTTGAGTTTAACACACACACACAGGTATACAATGATTACTGATGAGTTACTGGGAATCAGTTGGACAAACACCCGGAGACAGCCAGGTCCCTGGGGAAGCAGTCATGACCATGTGTTTAGCAATCTCTACAGGAATCTCGCCCCCAAACAATCCCAGCAAAAACTGCAGTGCCTTAAGCTTGTTTCCCCTTTTAAGGGAAGCTGTTCCCTCACATGATGGGCATCGTTATGGCACTGGTTACAACAAAAACATCAAACTTCAAGACAATAGCTGGCGCCCAATTACTATCTGGTGCTGTTCTAATGTCACCAGACTTCCAGAGAGATAGTCAAAGGAGCACTGAGAGAAGCCTCTCTACTGGTATGCAACCAGCCCATTACTGGTTCCAGTAACATAGGGGCCTGATACAGTTGTTGAGAACTTAAACTGCGAACCAAGTCCGTCTCTCTGTTAATGGAAAACTTGATTGAAATGGAAATTTCATGTACCTCCCTATCGAATCACTGAACAAGGCTAGGAGAGTTTCACAGGCATTTGTTTGCATTTCCCACCTTCTATTTCCTTTGCGTATAAGAAAAATCCACACAAAAATACATTGAAGTTAAACAGGCATTGGGATAGGCTTAGCAAAATACAAGCAGGAAATCTGCAATCCAAACTACAAAGGATTGCAGGACCTTAATCTGGCAGCAATCTAGCCCTTTCCACTTTCAAACATACAGGAAATGGAAAACACATTGGATCACACTGCATGCTTATTTTTGAGTTTGATTTATTTAACTAAGACTCTCCACACAGCTCATTCCTGCCCCTCGCTGGGGTAAGAAAAATCAGCAACATTCACCCAAGTTGTGGGTCAGCACAAAAGAAAAGAGCACTTACAGTCAAAATCACTCTTGCTAATTCCCGAGGCAGGCACCGTGTTGGAGACCTACCAACCGTTTCTCATTTATTCCAACCTGGACAGTGTGTCCTCCAGCTTTGGAAGAGATGGCTGTGTCTTCCTTTGAATTTGAAGGAGAAGCACGTAGCTTGCAGAGAAGGTCCAAGTTGTACAAAGACTGTATTCAAACACTAGCATCAGAGAGAGAGGCATCCCCTGTGAGGCACAATCAGAAACAGAGCCCTACCGAACAGCTGATTCCCATTTATCTGATTCCTGCTCTGGGTCTGGATCACACGTTCACTGAGAAGAGTGATGGGCTGAACTGCCTGCTCTATTCATAGGATTCTCCTTCTTCCTCTTCTTGACCACTCTCTGCCAAGCACAAGTTGTTGAATCCCTACAACATAAATGAACAGATGGTACAACTCCATTATATTTGACCTCTTTCTCTATGGATGTCAGACAACTTTGTTCCAAGTTTTAGGAGGCAGTATGCTAACTGGTTAAGAGCAGGGGTCTCAGGGTCTAGGTTGAAACCTGGTCCCTCCACTTGTTAATCTACTATCTTCACGTGACACAACTTCTCGGTGCTCAGTGTTCTCATTTGAAAAATAAAAATGAGGTACCCTCAAGGTTTTTGTGAATGAAGCCCTTAAAACAGTTCCCTGGTTCATGGTACACAGTCAATAAATGCAATGGTGAATAGTAGCGTTTTTACTGTTATGGTTATGATCACAAATCAGATTTACAGCTGAGTCTTTGCTTAACGAGGCCAGGCCTTGTCCAGAGGCAGGAGGAATGTAAGATGTCCCTTCTTATGGGGCCACACAAAGTCCATTTTCCTGTATATCCCCCCAACCTTAGTACCTCAGATGCCTATTTTCATAGGCTAAATTCCACGGAGCAGACACGGTCTTGCTACCCACAACAGAACCCACACTCAATCCCCCAAGTGCCAGGCTTTCTGCTCAGGATTCTAAAGGCCCTTATCTACTGGATTGCAGCTTTTTACCCCCTGGTAGTAGGCTCTCCGGGTCTCCTTCCAATATCTTTAGCCAGCAATCCAGCTCACCTCATCTACTCAGCTTCCTGCATCATCAACTGAGCTCATCACTGCTCAGGATCACCCATAATCACCCTTATTGGCCCTGCATGAACCTGGCTTCCAACTTCCCCAGCCCCACAAAATGACAGCAAATAAACCGATAGCGGTTACAGAGTACATACCAGGCACTGTTCTAAGAACTTCTGAGAAAGGACTCATTTCATCTTCGCACCAACCCTGTGAACAGATACTATTTCATTTGTACAGAGAAAGTGACTAGAGCACAGAAAGGCTAACTTTCCTAAGAAAACACAGCTACTAAACACTTGGTAGAGCTAAGATCAACTCTCTAAAACTCACTCTGGCTCCAGGCTCCACACTACAATATATAGAAGAGTCCCCCTCAATAAAGTATGTGTATGTACATGTGTGTATACAGGGTATAGATGTACCATATAGGATATATATGCTGTGTCATACGTACTATATATGCTGTGTCACATACCTGAATAGGTATATAAGACATGATACAACATAAGGAAAAATACTTTGGAAGGGGTTAGTGAAATATAAACTTTCTCTTTTTATCTGAGCATTTAACACAGAGCCTTGCATACAGGATCAAACATTTATTGATTGAACTAATAATTGGAAAACCTCTTGCCCAAAGACAAGATCCCTGCTTTGGCATCTCAGTTCCTTCAAGGACTGGACTTTTGGTCCTGAACATCCTTGTCCTCTGGATTCAGATCTGTAAGGTCTGCAGAGAGACCTCCCAACACTGACATCACCTCCTACTTGCCTCCTACCAATCTTTGGCCCCACCTCCACATGGAGAGATTTTGAGATCTGGGGCTTGCTTTTCCCCCAGCTCTGAGATATTGACATATACCATATATAAGTTTAAGATGTATAGTGTGATGATTTGATAAGTGCATATATTGCAAAATGATCACAGTGAGGTTATTTAACTCTCCCTCACCTCAGTGTTACCATTTAAGATCTGTGCAACTCTCAAATACATACTACAGTATTGTTCACTGTGGTTACCATAGAGCTTGACTAGTAGCCTTCATACTGTGTCTCCCTTTCTGCAGAGCTTACACAGGATTCTTGACCTTAGCCTTGCTCCCACAGTTGAACCCCAATATTTGTCTAGGGTGCAGGTGTCTGCCATGTTGCCGTGCAGCTATACTTAGGACTCTGAAGGCAGGCAGATGCACAACCTGCCACGTCTTATGGAAGACACCAAGTCATTGAGTGCCAGCCAGGCCCTCCTATTGCTAAGTTTCTTTGGAAATTGGGGGTGTACTTTTCACACAGGTACACAGACATCAGAAATTATAAGTTCTTATTAAACACTAGGCCCATTTACTAAGGTTTCAACCAAAGCTATATCACTCAATCTTGACTTCATCAGGTGATCTGGAAAGCATTTTCTATAAATAGTTACCAGGTACATTTAAAGTGTATCTTAACATGTCACGTTATTAGAACTCAGGTTAAATTCGAATATATGTAAATAGCCAAAGCATGCCTTTAAGAGGAAATACAATATTACTATCATTTTCTCAGGACTGTACCAGTTACTCCATGCTGGGTAGAATCTAATCCAAAATTGATTCTCACCATCTAGAGAACATCAAGCAAACGGACATAAAAACTGTCATCAGGAGGATAAATAATTTGAGAAAATATTGAAATTGTACAGCTTCTCTGAGAGAAAGATAAAAGCTTGTTTCCAGTTGACTGAGTCTGACTGGAATCACCCAGAGTTTGGAGAAAGATGCCAAGCACTATTCAGCTCAACAAACATTTATAATAATAGTAATAAGGCATTACAATTAGAAAAGTCTTCACAAAGAGTAAATAATCTCATTTAATCCTACAACACTGACATCAGTATCATTTATCCCCATTTTATAGTTCAAAAAACAGAGGTTAGAAGACTTGCCCAACAGTACATAGCAAATTAGCTCATTGATTTAATAAACGTTCATTGAGAAATCCTCATGTACCAGGCATTGAAATAAAGCTGGGAAACCAGATAAGATATTTTCCCTGTCTGAATGCTATTTGGATGTATCAAGCTAGGGGATTTCTGCCTCCTAGGTTTTCTCCTTCCCTGGCCTCCCCATTGCCCTTTATGCAATCCTGTGGTCAGCTCTGGGCTCATAGCTTCAGGGGAAACAATGGCCAGGGTGGAAACAAAAGTAACTTTTCTGTCTTTCTGGCTCTGATGTTCCAGAAGTATAAATTCTGAAAGAAACCTCAGACAGCATAGGAAAAGACCTAGAAGAAACTCAGAAGAATTCGTCCTAAACTAGACCAAGATTCCCCTTCTGCTCTGAGGAAAGGACAACTAGAGGAAGAAAGGTATCTAGGGGTCCTGGGAGAAGAAGGGGCCCACAGCTCCTCTCCAACAGTACCACCAGAGAACAGGATGACCCTAGAGAGGAAATGGCCCCTTACTTGTCCAAGCACCTGGAAGCAAAGGTAGCCTCACCTGTGTGGTTAGAAGCAGCAGGGATATGATGGGGCCACATATGTACACCAAGACAAGAGAGCTGTATAGTGACCCACCTGACCAATGACAGTGCCAGGTCATAGGACACCGGAACTGGGGAAAAAAACAGGAAGGAATGCAAAGCCCTAAAAGGTCTGAGGTTGGGGGCTCCACACAGAAATAAAGTTATATTATAGAACTCTAGTTCTTCTATGCCTAGGTTTATGGATGGAGATTCATACCCACTACCCAGATAATGGAAATCATGGGTAAGGGAGTCCTACTATTTGTCAGGTGAGGGAATGTCCTGACCAATCATCTTGAAATATAAATTCTGGGCACAATACTAAAACACTACCTGAATCCTCTGCAGAATGAACAAAATGAATTTACAGGGGAGTTGGAATTTAGAAGCAATTGGCTTGGCACCAAGCATTCCGCGTCTTTGTGGTTGTGGTCATGACATGGCATGGAGTTGCTTCTGAGAGAAACTTATCTCTCTACGCAGAGGGAAAAAGAGCCCAGGGCTGCCACTGGGAAGGGGGTGGGGGGAGGGGATACTTCAGGAAGAAGAGAACCAAAGCAGGGGAACCCAGTGCTTTGTGTAAACTCTGCCCCAGTCTCTGGCTGACTCCTGAATCACAAATGGCAGGGCAGGCTACAAACATTCCAGCTCAGAAAGAGGGGGGTGGAGGGTGGGTAAATGGAGATTTGGGCTGCAGTCCAGCTATTATAACTATGCTCCAAGAGGTAAAGGAAAATACAAGAATAGAAAAAAAGTGAAAACTTTAAAAAATATATTTGAGAGAGCACTAGCTGTGGAAGGACAGAGGGAAAATCAGACAGGGAGTCTGACTTGGGACTCAATCCCAGGAACCCTCATGACCTGAGCCAAAGGCAGACGCTTAACTGACCGAGCCACCCAGGCACCCCAAATGAAAACTTTAAAAGTGAAGAATGCTGAAAATTAAAAATCCACTGGATGGGCTTAATAGCAGATTGAATATGATGAAGGGAGGAAGAAAGGGAAAGGGGGAAAGGGAGAGTAAAGGAAAAATCCAAAATAATGAAGAGATAAAAGATTGAGGAAAAAAATTAAAAGAGCCTAGTGATATATGGGAAGTTTCAAACAGAATATACCCCTAGAGAGAGGAAATGGGGCAGAAAAAAAATAATGGCAGACATCACCTCCAACTGGCATTCCTGCCATTTTTCTGTCCCACCTCCACATGGAGAGAGGACCAGGGACCAGGCTTGCTCTGAATCTTGCTCAGCCAACTTCAAATGGCATAGGCACATTATAGCAAAATAGCTAAAAAGCAAAGATTAAAAATAAAAACCCTGGAGAAAACCAACATATCACATCTATGGAGATCAGTTCTTCAAATGACTGCAAATTGCTCATCAAAACCATGGAGGACAGAGGACCACGTCAACCCGGAGTTCTGTATCCAACAAAAATATCCCTCAAGAATGAAAGCAACATGAAGACACATACAGATAACATTGAACTTGGGTCATCTGACACACGCACACCTACACTTTAAGAAAGTTATTCAGGCCTAAGAAAAAGGATGCTGGGGGAAATTCAGATCTTTGCAGAAAAATAAACCCTAAATAATATCTAGGTAAATGTAAAAAAATTTCCTCATGACTTCTCTTACATAGATAGGACATCAGCTTATTGGGTTTATAAGGTAGGTAGAAGCAATACACATGACAGTTACAAAGGAGGGATGCTGTTAAATACATGCCTATGGTTTAAGGATTTCTACATTAGTTTATAGTAAATCCTACAGTACTAAGTATCTAAGGATATTATATCAATAGGGATCCAGTCTAGAGAGAAACCCTGCCAGTTATTTGAACAGAGCAGATTTAATGGAAGAAGTTAATCAGTAAGAATTATCTACTTAAAGGGGTAAATGTGGACTCTAATAAAAAGCAAAGATAGGACGTACACCACTACTAGCTCTGGAGCTGAGAGACATAATTACACAAGGCAAAAACAAAGAACTCAGAAGAGACCGATCTCCCTCCCAAGGCTAAGATTAGTTCCTCGCCAAAGAGGTGGTGGCTACCACAGGAACACACAGCCTTCCCGAGGCAAAGAACTTTGCCAGGCCATCTGAGACAGAGCTGGTCTTTGAACAGCCTGCTGGGTGGCCCAGAAACCCACAAGAAGGTGCATGCAGGCTGGAGCTGATCTACATAATGTGGTCTGCTGGGATGCTGGTGGGCCTGAGCCAGTCAGCAGGAAGGGGACCCCTGGGTGGGAGAACCTCTCTGCAGAGGGAGCACCCCCTGGACCTTCCATGTACTGACATGCTGGCAGTTAGGCACAGGAGGAGAAAAGACCCAAGAACAAAGAGAAGCAGCCCTCTCCTTGGCCATACACTTTTAGCCCTCCAGTGCCCTCTATCGACAAACTTTAACATTGCACCAGCTGGCAAAGAAGGATGCACAGGTTTCAGCCCCAGTATGAAGAGGAGAAGGATTTGGAACAGAGAGGCAATTAACTGATGACTAACCCATATCTTATCCCTAGAGATGCCACTAAAAAAATGCAGAGAGCTTAAAATCGAATAGGTAAATTCAGAATTCTAAAAAAACATTTAGATTATCCAGAGACAGGAGGAAATGAAAAACAAGAGATAGAAGGGATAAACAAAAAAATATATAGTAGTAGACTTAAATCTAAAAATCATTCTGAGTGGGGGAAACAAGGTCAGCCACAAAAGAATACCTACTGGTGGATTCCATCTATATAAATTTCTAGAAAATGCCACCTAATGTATAACTACAAACAGATCAGCAGTTGTCTGGGACTAGAGGCAGAGGGAGGGTGATTTACTACAAAGTTGTATAAGGAAACTTTGGGAGGCAATGAAAATGTTCCCTGTGTTTATTGTAGTGGTTTCATAGGTATATACATCTATCAAAAATCAAACATACACTCTAAATTGATGTCCTGTATTGTACATGTCTACCTCAGAGTTCTTAAAAAGCAACAGATAAAATGTTCCAATGGGGACAAAGTCTGGGGAGCTAGAAATTTGGGGTAAGATCTGAATGGCCATCTGATGCACTCAGTCCCTGTGCTGTGCACACAGCCTCCTGCATCACCAATGGGACCCAGTCCTATCTAGTGTGATGCACAACCTCAAAGATTAGAGCTCCCTAGTCCCAAGCTCAGTGGAGCTAAGGGTAAGTAGTATTTTCACTGTCCAAGGTACCTGCTGCGTTCACACAGCAGTGGAATGAGTAGTGGAATGAGTAGTGGAATTCCACAGTAGTGGAATGAGAATCACCATTAGTAGGGCCTAGATATAGACATCTCCTGGACAGGCCTGGGCTCGAGCTCAGCCTCCAGGAGCTGACTTCTGCTTTGACGGACAGGTAACTTCAAGGGCGCAACAGCCCCATTGGAGGAGTACTGAGTGGGGAAATATACAGTCAAATAAAGACAAGAATGCTGAAGTCAGAAACCACATTTAGAGTCAGGACTGTAATAAATAACCAGACATTCACTTCCCTCTTCCCCCTTGGAGGTCTTTAAAAAAAAGGGGGGGGGGACAAATAAATCTGTCCCTATGATTCACCAGTATGGCAAGACTTTTCCCAGGCCTGCCAGCATCTGAGAGCTTGAAATTGGAGGATTTGGAAGGGGGGGAGAATGAGAAGGGTTTTCTGAGTCTAATAAAATTGACTATACGAATTTCTTTAGAGGAAACAAAATTTCTTTAGAGAAAACACCTCCTAATGAAAATAGTCTTTAAAATAAGTAACGTTTTATTTTGCACATATAAAGCACTGAACTAATTGCTAAGTGGTAATGGAAGGCTTTTGAAAGGACTGACCTTTCAAAAACAGTGATCTGCTTACAGTAACATAAATAGAACTATATGAACTGAAGCCACACAAAAAAATTTTTTTAGCAGATAAAATGTGAAAAGGATCCAAATGAGTGCCATTGCCTTCAAGGTCATCATGTTAGCAAGCTGTTCATTTATTCCCACGTCTGTTCAGAAATTCTATTTTAGAAATGAATTATCTAATCATCATCTTCAATCATCATGAAATTCACAGGGCCTCTATGCTACCTGCAACCTGAACACAGCCACTCAGGAGCAAACAATATATACAGGTAATGTTGGTTGGTCCACTGGACAGATTTTAAACCACAAGCCCTACCTCTTACTATCTCTGACATGCAGCAGCTCCAATTTCTCTCAACGCAGGTATCCCCTTCTGTAAAAGTAAGAATACTCCTGTCAGGAAGGAGTTTTTTTTAACATGAAAAAATATCAATAATCAATAAATGTTAGAGTTCTAAATCTTCCCTCAGTAAACTTCCCCCCCCCGAAGATTTTTTTGGCAATAGAAAGGATTTCAAATCAAAATCCCTTGCTTTTGAATTCTTTATTAACTCCACTATATTTCAGCAACTACTCTGAGTCTAGGTAGGACAGAATGACCTGATGTTTTAGAGAGTTCCAGAATCTGCCCTTGCAGTGTTACCTTGAACAAGCTACCAAACATTTCTGGATCTCCATTTCTTCATCTGCAGTAAGGAATAGTAGTAATGACCTCAAAATAGTTCCCTTAGAATGCTGTGTACTTATTCCAGAATGAAAGCTATTTGGGGCAGAACGGTGTTTCCCCTAAATTCATGCCCCATTAAGTACTGAAGCCCTAAGCCCCAGTAGCACAGAAAGGGACTGTATTGGGGGACAGGGCCTTTAATAAGGAAACTAAGATAAAATGAGGTCATGTGGGTGGGCCCTAACCCAGTAGGACTGGCATCCTTATGAGAGGATATTAGGACAGACATTCACCGAGCAAGGGAAGACCATGTGAGGACACAGGGCGTAGACCGCCATCTGTGAGACAAGGAGAGAGGCCTCCGAAGAAACCAACCCTGCCGACACCTGGTACTTTTAGCTGACAGACCTGTGAGAAAATACATTTTCCTTCTTTACACCACCCACCTGAAGTATTTTATTATGGCAGCCCTAGAAAATACAAAAGGGAAAAATAGTGCTCCAGTAAAACCATTCCTCTCCAGCTTCCCCACTGCCATTATAGGCAAGAGGAAAGAGGAAATTCCAGCACATTAACTGTCCTAGCCACATCCCACACCCTTCTTTCCCCCCAACCTTCCAGAACTCGAAGCTTCACTGAATAGTCTGCCCTGACTCCAGCAAGTCTGACCCCTTTTGCAATTTCTCTTGTTACTGCGAGAAGCCAGAGACAGACTCATCACCCAGACTCTCCCCTTCATAAGAGTCTGTTTATCCCTAATTTTACCCCACTTTCTGAACCCTTCCCTTTACAAATTACACTATTACAATGTGTCACCAGTAGAATCCCCACAATCTTTTTACTAAAAGTTTCCTTTATTCTTCTTTTACTGAAAGTTGGTTTTCCCCAAGAGCATGGATTTCTCTGCAACCCTCTCAAATGCTGAGTATTTTCTCAACCACTGAGCCCAGCAATGAGGTAGGTTATCCTTTTAGCTCTTAGTTGCAAGTTTCTCAACCAATTTCCCTTTCTGTTCAAAACAAAACCAAAAAACAACAAAAAAAACCCTCCAGTCTTAAAATCTACACCATGAGAAAACACATCATTCCCTCCTGTCACAGTCATCAATAGATCTCATCACTTCCAGATTTTGTCTCCTCTGTCACTCTAGCAATCTGCCATGATTTCTAGTGATTTTGAAATTCTTGGGGGTAATCTTCCCAGGTTCCTCAACCTCCTTTTCTCCGATGACTTTCTTCTTTACCACCTACTTTCAGTGTCATACCCTAGGACTATGTCATGCATTATCCATAATTGTTCTTCCTCCCCAAGTGCAGTTACGAGCCTTGCCCTCTGTTCATCCCCTGTATTTCATTCATTCACTCAACAATTACTATGTCCCAGGCACTGTTCAAGACATTGCCCACACAGAACGGATCAAAACAAGAATCTCTGCATTCGTGGAACTCACATATGATTGATAAGAGCATAAATCATAAAGGAAATATACAGTATTTAATTTGTGATAAGTGTTACTAAGAAAAAACAAGTGTATGCCAATTACAATTCAATAAAAAATTTAATGATAAAATAAAATAAGGAAAGGGGATTAGGGAACACTGAAGGAGTTTTGTTTTTAAAGGTGGCCAAGGATAGCCACAAAGATATTTGAGCCAAGATCTGAATCCTGTGGGAACGAGGCTTGCAGATTATCTAAGAGTGTTCCTCAAAGAGGTAGCAGGAAATGCAAAGGACCCAAGATGATGGGGAAAACAGAAAATGAGGCTGGATACATGGGAAGGGGGTGGGGAAGCAGATCACAGAATTCCAGAACTCCCGGAATCATTGAACGCTGCCAATCCATTGATGGGACCCCACAGTCACTGTCCCTAACACTGTTATGTCCTTACTTCCACTCTTACCCAGCTTGGATTCAGTGGTCCATCCTATAATCACTCAGTTGCAGATTCTCGCAACTCCTTTGCCCCACTCACTCTGTGGTATTCAACTGACAAAAGCAATCTCCAGTTAAGTCCTAATCTCTGCTTACTCTGTCCGTGCACCCACACAGTCAACCATGGCTGGAGACCAGCACACAGCATACTGATTATCACACCTGAAATTCAGTCACTAATCTAAAGTGAGCCCTTAGGTGCCCCAGCCATCCCACTGCATTTCTTTATCTCCTTATCCTAGAAGACATTTCACACCCTCTTCTCCTTTGGCAACCATCCACCACCTCCTCTCAGCTGATGATCTTAACTTCATTCCCTGACAAATAGAAGAGAGCTTCCATACCATCCCGCTGCCATGTTTACCAGCCTACCAACTATGTGCCCATATAGCTGCCTTCTCTGCCATTACCATGGATATGGTTCTCTCACCTCTCAAGACCCATGCTTCTGCTTAGGCCACGGATCATATACCCTTACCCACCAAAGGACATCCCTCAAGCAATTGTCCCGCTCTTTCCTGAATCACCAATTCTTCCCTTCTCTACTGGGTCAAACATACCAATAGGCTCTTATTATAAGATTTTATTTATTTGACAGATAGAGACATAGCGAGAGAGGGAACACAAGCAGGGGGAGTGCGAGAGGGAGAAGCAGGCTTCCCTCCGAGCAGGGGGCCCGATGCGGGGCTCGATCCCAGGACCCTGGGATCATGACCTGAGCCAAAGGCAGACGTTTAACCAACTGAGCCACCCAGGCACCCCTTATTATTCCATCTTTAAATATATATACACATGTATTTTGCCTCTACATCTCTTTCTAAATTAGTTTCTTTGTTCCACTTAAGCCTTACCTATACTTGCTATTATGGATTGAGTGGTGACCCGCCCCCCCACACACACCCCAATAATTCATAGGTTGAGGTCTTACCCCTATTTCAGAATGTTATTTGGAAATGGGGTCTTTGCAAATGTAATTAGTTAAAAGGAAGTCATATTGGAAAAGGACAGGCCCTAATCCATATGACTGGTGTCCTGAAAGGAGAAATTTGAACACAGAAGCACATACATGGGGAGAATGCATGTGAAGATGAAGGCAGAGAGATTGGACAAATTCTCCCTCACAGCCTTCAAAAGAACCAGCCTCGCTGACACCTTGATCTAGACTTCTAGATCACAACTGTGAAATAATACATTCTGTCGTTCAAGTCACCAGGTTTGTGGTACTTCATTATGGCAGCCCTGGCAAACAAATACAGTGGCTACCTCTGATTTTTCTCCTAGCTCTTTTCAACCCACTCTGATCAGGTTTTGCCCCTACTGCTCTCCCAAAGCAATTCAGGGCTGAGTCTCCAATAGCAACCACATAATTGAATTCAGACATTGATATTCAGTCTCTGTGTAGACTTCACAGCATGTAACAGTCGTTCTTCCGCTTGGACATACTTTCTATACTCGCAAGATATGACTTCTTTAAGTTTTCTTT
The DNA here is from genome assembly GCF_037043125.1 of Eumetopias jubatus. NCBI lineage: Eukaryota > Metazoa > Chordata > Mammalia > Carnivora > Otariidae > Eumetopias > Eumetopias jubatus. The sequence goes on along the minus strand of NW_028274823.1, from coordinate 45,935,447 downwards.
CTACCACACCAGTCATAGGTTCTCAATTCTTACCTAGGGTTGCTTATCTTTGTTTTTTCACATGCTATTTTTAATAGTAACATGTAATATACAAGGAAAAAAGTGAACGTTAAATGCTCAGTCCAGTAAGTTATTGTAAAGTCTGGAACTGTGTAATCACCACCTACACAAAGATCTAGAACATTCTGGAACTCTAAGAAGCCCTTCACAAACCACTTCCTAATGAAAACTTCCCTCCCAGAGGCACCCAACTCCCTCAAATTTATGGTAATCTCCCCTAAGAGGCACCCATTTAAATATCCCATAATGACTGTACATTTTTTCTATTCTCAGCACTCTATCAAATTTTGCTTTATAGGTTTGGAGACTTAGAACCATAACAAATTTAAATTTTCATGTCTTCTTGGCAAACTAAACCTTATACTATTTTGAAGTGATTTTCATTACTAGTAACATTTAGCATGGAAGTCTGTTTTTTCTAATACTTTAGTTGTACTAACTTTCTTTTGGTTATTATCTCTATTTTTTGACTTTCAAGGTTTCTGAACCCTTATATTTTAGTTAGATCTGTTATAAACGTGCTGTTAGATGGAATTTTAAGGTACAGTCTGATACTCTTTCCATTTAACTTGAACATTCAGTACGTTTACATTTAATGTAACTAATACTATGAAGTTTAAATCTACCATCGTATTTTGCATAATGTTTGCTTCATTTATTTTCTGCTTCCTTCTCTTTCTTGCATTAGGACTATTTTTATTTCATTTCTTTATACCTTCTATGAGTTTAAAGATTATACTCTATTTCTTTAGAGACTGTCTACTCAGTTGCCATTTAAAAAAAAAAAATACCATAGATTGGGTCGCTTAACAAATTTCTCTGTTCTGGAAATGGAAATTCAAGGTCACAGTGTTAACAGGGTTGGTGTCTAATGAATGCTCTCTCCTTGGGTTGCAGAGGGCTACCTTCTCATCGTGTCCTCACATGGCCCTTCCTGGGTATGTGTACATGCAAGTGGAGAGAGAAAGCTTTCTCTTTCTAAAGGCCCCTGATCCGATCATGAAGGCCCTACCCTCATGACCTAATCTAAGTCTAATGACTTCCTAAAGGCCAATCTTCAAACACTATCACATTGAAGTGTTGAAGCCATAACATGGGGGGGGGGGGGGCAGGGACACACACACATACATTCAGCGAATAGTGATTATTCTAGGAGTTATAACATGCACACTTAAATGATCAAAGTCTAATCAAAACATTTACATTGTTTCCAGATAGTATAAAAGCCTTAGAACAGATATCTTTAAGAATTATTCATTACTATTTCATGCACCTGACACTTATTCACATTTACCCATATATTTTCCACTTTCTTTGCATTCAATTCCTTCTGTTCCTTAGTCCTGAGATCAGTTTCCTTCCACTTGAAGCACATCCTGTAATACCTGCTGATAAAAAACCTCACTTCTTGTCTATCTGAAAATGGCCTTATACTGTTTCCATTCTCAAAACAGATTTTTGCCATCATAGTTTAGCAGTTGTTCTCTCTCAGTACATTCAACACATCTTCTGACTTTTATCCTCGCTGTTGAAAAGTCAATTGCTAGTTTTTCCAGCCACTCCTCTGAAGGCACTTTGATTTTTTGCTCTGGTTGCTTTTAAGATTTGGTTTTTACATCTTCACTCTGATGTATTTAGCTGTACAGTAGTTCCCCTTATTCACACGTTCTTTCTGTGGCTTCTGTTACCCAGGTCAACCAAGGTCCAGAAGCCGAAGACCCTCCTCCTGACATGCAGTCAGAAAGTCAGTAGTAGCCTTATGCTACAGCAGGATGCCCAAATCATTCACTTCCCTTCATCTAATCCCGTAGGCATTTTATCTCACATCACAAGGATGAATACACTAAGATATTTTGAGACACCAGTCACAGGATTTATTACAGTATAACTGCTTTATTGTTAATTTATAAATTGGGCACAGTAAGAAATTAAGTTTTATCATAGACATGTATGTATAATAGATATAGGGTCAGTGTTATCCACTGTTTCAGGCAACCATTAGCGGGTTTTGGAATGTACCCCAGTGGATGGAGGAGAATGGGGGAGGATTTTTCTAGAATTCATTGAAAGTGCAGGATAAGGGGGTAGTTTGTAAACATGGCTGAGCTTAGGCCTCCCTGGTGACAGAAAGAAGCATGAACTAGTGTCCTGGAAAGAATAGCACTTTTGATTTCCATCAAGAAGTTTACCTTTGCAAGGCGGAGCAAGATGGTGGAGGAGTAGGAGACCTGGATTTTGTCTGGTCTAAGGAATTCAGCTGGATAGGGATCAAACCATTCTGAACACCTACGAACTCAATAGGAGATCGGAGAGAAGAGCAACAACTCTCTGAACAGAAAAGCGACCACTTTCTGGAAGGTAAGACGTGCGAAGTGAATCTGAGGCTATATTCGGGAGGATAGACAGCAGGGGAGGGGGCCTCTGTCGGCCGCTTCTGGCAAGTGATAGAGCCGCGGAGCACAAAACCGGAACTTTCAGAAGTCGGCTCCGCTGAGGGACGTCGCTCCAGTGGCTAAGCAGGAGGTGGAACCCTCGCGGGACAGTGTGGTCTCAGGACCCTCGGGGTCACAGAAAGACCGGGGGTGCCGGAGTGCGGCAGAGCTCCCAGGTATGGGAGCGGGGAAGCCGGCTGCAGAGACAGAGCCAAGGCACGGGCTCTCAGCTTGGGGTTGCCATAAACTGTGATCCGCGGCCCAGTCGGGCCACTGCTCCTCCAGCAGGGACCCCACAAGCGGCAGAGCTGGGGAGACTCCCCTTCCTTCCTGGGGAGGAGTGGCGCAGGAGCGCGCCGCAGTGATCTACTGGGTTTGGAGACTCCACACGGGGTCCGGTTCCAGACATAGAAACGCTCGGTCACAGGCCGGGTGAGCACGGAGTGCGGCCGGAGACCGGGGAGACGGGAGTGACTGCTTTTCTCTGGGGCCGCACTGAGGAGCGGGGCCCCGAGTTCTCGGCTCCTCTGGGGCGGAGACTGGGAGGCCGCCATTTTCACTCTCCCTCCAAAGCTGTACAGAAAGTTTGCAGGGAACAAAAGCTCCCGAGAGCAAACCTGAGCAGATTACTTAGCCCAGACCGGCAAGGGCGGGGCAATTCCACCTCCGGCAAAGACATTAGAGAATCACAGCAACAGGCCCCTCCCCCAGAAGATCAGCACGAACAGCCAGCCAAGACCAAGTTTACCGATCAATGAGAACAGGAGAACTCCAGAGCTAGGGGAATACTGCACATAGAATCCATACCTTTACCATGATTCTTTAGTCTTTCAAATTTTTTTTTAATTTTTCTTTTTCCCTTTTTCAACCATCTTATCAATCCCTTTTTTGAAAAACATTTTTATTTTTCACTTTTAGAGTCATATTCTCTCCCTTCATAGTAGTTACCCTTATTTCTGGCATATATATACACACATATATAAGTTGAGATACACACATAAAAATTTGAGATACATTTTCTTCTACCAGATCAAAATATACCCTAAATCTCTAGTAGATGGCTTTGTTCTAGTCTCCTGCCTGATCACATTCTCTTTTTTAATCTTTTTGTCAAACTTACCTCATCAATTCCTTTTATACAATTTTTTTTATAATTTTCATCTTTACAGTCACATTCCATCCCTTCATATCAACCCTTATTTTTGTACATATATAAGTTTTTCTTCCTTTAAAATTTTGGGAGGCACTTTCTTTTAACAGACCAAAACAATACCCAAAATCTAGTGTGTGGCACTAATCTATACACCAACCTCATCATATTTGATCATATTGTTTTTTTTTTCTTTTTTTCCCTTTCTTTCCCCCAGTTTCAGGTCTTTTCTGATTTGTTTAGAGTATATTTTCTGGGGACGTTGTTACCCTCTTAGCATTTTGTTCTCTCATTCATCTATTCTCCTCTGGACAAAACGACAAGACAGAAAAAAATCACTTCAACAAAAAGAACAAGAGGTAGTTCTGACTGCCAGGGACCTACTCAGTACAGACATTAGTACAATATCGGACCTAGAGTTCAGAATCATGATTTTAAAGATACTAGCTGGGCTTCAAAAAAGCATGGAAGTTATTAGAGAAACCCTTTCTGGAGAAGTAAAAACTAAAATCAAACCAAGTAGAAATCAAAAGGCTATTAATGAGGTGCAATCAAAAATGGCACTAACTGCTAGGATAAATGAGGCAAAAGAGAATCAGCGATATAGAAGACCAAATGATGGAAAATAAAGAAGCTGAGAAAGACAGAAACAACTACTGGATCAAGAGGGCAGAAATCGAGAGATAAGCAATACCATAAGACAAAACAACATTAGAATAATTGGGATCGCAGAAGAACAAGAGAGAGAGGGGCAGAAGGTATATTGGAGCAAATTATAGCAGAGAACTTCCCTAATTTGGGGAAGGAAACAGGCATCAAAATCCAGGAGGCACAGAGAACCCCTCTCAAAAATCAAAAATAGGTCAACACCCAGACATCTAAGAGTAAAACTTACGAGTCTCACAGACAAAGAGAAAATACTGAAAGCAGCTCGGGAGAAGAGATATGTAGCCTATAATGGTAGAAACATTGGACTGGCAACAGACCTATCCATAGAGACCTGGCAGGCCAGAAAGGACTGGCATGATATCTTCAGAGGACTAAACCAGAAAAATACGAAGCCAAGAATACTATATCCAGCTAGGCCGTCATTGAAAATAGAAGGAGAGATTAAAACCTTCCAGGACAAACAAAAACTAAAGGAATTTGCAAACACGAAACCAGCCCTACAAGAAATATTGAAAGGGGTCCTCTAAGCAAAGAGAGAGCCTAAAAGCAACATAGACCAGAAAGGAATACAGACAATATACAGTAACAGTCACCTTACAGGCAATATAATGGCACTAAATTCATATCTTTCAATAGTTCCCCTGAATGTAAATGGAATAAATGCCCAATCAAAAGGCACAGGCTAACAGATTGGATTAAACAACAAGACCCATCCATATGCTGTCTGCAAGAGACTCATTTGAGACCCAAAGACACCCCCAGATTGAAAGTGAGGGGGTGGAAAATCATTTACCATGCTAATGGACACCAAAAGAAAGCTGGGGTGGCAATCCTTATATCAGACAAATTAGATTTTAAAACAAAGACTGTAATACGAGATGAGGAAGGACACTATATCCTAAAGGGTCTGTCCAACAAGATCTAACAATTGTAAATATCTATACCCCTAACATGGGAGCAGCCAATTATATAAGGCAATTAATCACAAAAGCAAAGAAACACATTGACAACAATACAATAATAGTGGGGGACTTTAACACCCCCCTGACTGAAATGGACAGATCATCGAAGCAAAAGATCAACAAGGAAATAAAGACTTTAAATGACACACTGGACCAAATGGACTTCACAGACATATTCAGAACATTCCACCCCAAAACAACAGGATACACATTCTTCTCTAGTGCCCATGGAACATTCTCCAGAATTGATCACATCCTAGGTCACAAATCAGGCCTCAACCAGTACCAAAAGATTGGGATTATTACCTGCCTATTTTCAGACCACAATGCTTTGAAACTAGAACTCAATCACAAGAGGAAAGTCGGAAAGAACTCAAATACATGGAGGCTAAAGAGCATCCTACTAAAGAATGAATGCGTCAACCAGGAAATTAAAGAATTAAAAAAATTCATGGAAACCAATGAAAATGAAAACACAACTGTTCAAAATCTTTGGGATGCAGCAAAGGCAGTCCTGAGAGGAAAGTATATAGCAATACAAGCCTTTCTCAAGAAACAAGAAAGGTCTCAAATACACAACCTAACCCTACACCTAAAGGAGCTAGAGAAAAAACAGCAAATAAAGCCTAAACCCAGCAGGAGAAGAGAAATCATAAAGATCAGAGCAGAAATCAATGAACTAGAAACCAAAAGAACAGTAGAACAGATCAACGAAACTAGGAGCTGGTTCTTTGAAAGAATCAACAAGATTGATAAACCCCTGGCCAGACTTATCAAAAACAAGAGAAATGACCCAAATCAACAAAATCATGAATGAAAGAGAGATCACAAACAACACCAAAGAAATACAATTATAAGAACATATTATGAGCAAACATATGCCAGCAAATTAGATAACCTGGAAGAAATGGAGGCATTCCTAGAGATGTATCAACTACCAAAACTGAACCAGGAAGAAATAGAAAACCTGAACAGACCTATAACCACTAAGGAAATTGAAGCGGTCATCAAAAATCTCCCAACAAACAAAAGCCCAGGGCCAGATGGCTTCCCGGGGGAATTCTACCAAACATTTAAAGAATTAATACCTATTCTTCTGAAACTGTTCCAAAAAATAGAAATGGAAGGAAAACTTCCAAACTCATTTTATGAGGCCACCATTACCTTGATCCCAAAACCAGACAACAACCCCATCAAAAAGGACAATTACAGACCAATATCCTTAATGAACATGGATGCAAAAATTCTCACCAAAATACTAGCCAATAGGATCCAACAGTACATTAAAAGGATTATTCACCACGACCAAGTGGGATTTATCCCTGGGCTGCAAGGTTGGTTCAACATCTGCAAATCAATCAACATGATACAATACATCAACAAAAGAAAACAAGAATCATATGATCCTCTCGATAGATGCAGAAAAAGCATTTGACAAAGTACAGCATCCTTTCTTGATCAAAACTCTTCAGAGTATAGGGATAGACGGTACATACCTCAATATCATAAAAGCCATCTATGAAAAACCTACAGCAAATGTGATTCTCAATGTGGAAAAACTGAGAGCTTTCCCCCTAAGGTCAGGAACACAGCAGGGATGTCCACTCTCACCACTGCTATTCAACATAGTACTAGAAGTCCTAGCCACAGCACTCAGACAACAAAAAGAAATCAAAGGCATCCAAATCGGCAAAGAAGTTGTCAAACTCTCACTCTTTGCAGATGATATGATACTGTATGTGGAAAAACCAAAAGACTCCACCCCTAAACTGCTAGAACTCATACAGGAATTCAGTAAAGTGGCAGGATATAAAATCAATGCACAGAAATCAGTGGTATTCCTATATACCAACAAGACAGAAGAGAGAGAAGTTAAGGAGTCAATCCCATTTACAATTGCACCCAAAACCATAAGATACCTAGGAATAAATCTAACCAAAGAGGCAAAGGATCTGTCCTCAGAAAACTATAAAATACTCATGAAAGAAATTGAGGAAGACACAAAGAAATGGAAAAACGTTCCATGCTCATGGACTGGAAGAATATTGTGAATATGTCCATGCTACCTACAGCTATCTACACATTCAATGCAATCCCCATCAAAATACCATCCACTTTTTTCAGAGAAATGGAACAAATAATCCTAAAATTTGTATGGAACCAGAAAAGACCCCAAACAGCCAGAGGAATGTTGAAAAAGAAAAGCAAAACTGGCGGCATCGCAATTCTGGACTTCCAGCTCTATTACAAAGCTGTCATCATCAAGACAGTATGGTACTGGCACAAAAACAGACACATAGATCAATGGAACAGAATCGAGAGCCCAGAAATAGACCCTCAACTCTGTGGTCAACTAATCTTTGACAAAGCAGGAAAGAATGTCCAATGGAAAAAAGTCTCTTCAACAAATGGTGTTGGGAAAATTGGACAGCCACATGCAGAAGAATGAAACTGGACCATTTCCTTACACCACACAAAATAGAATCCAAATGGTTGAAAGACTTCAATGTGAGACAGGAGTCCATCCAAATCCTAAAGGAGAACACAGGCAGCAACCTCTTCGACCTCAGCCACAGCAACTTCTTCCTAGAAACATCGCCAAAGGGAAGCAAGGGCAAAAATGAACTATTGGGACCTCATCAAGATAAAAAGCTTTTGCACAGCAAAAGAAACAGTCCACAAAACCAAAAGATGACCGACAGAATGGGAGAAGATATTTACAAATGACATATCAGATAAAGGGCTAGTATCCAAAATCTATAAAGAACTTCTCAAACTCAACACCCAAAGAACAAATAATCCAATCAAGAAATGGGCAGAAGACATGAACAGACATTTTTCCAAAGACGACATCCAAATGGCCAACAGGCACATGAAAAAGTGCTCCACATCACTCGGCATCAGGGAAATCCAAATCAAAACCTCACTGAGATACCACCTCATACCAGTCAGATTGGCTAAAATTAACAAGTCAGGAAACGACAGATGTTGGCGGGGATGCGGAGAAAGGGGAACCCTCCTACACTGTTGGTGGGAATGCAAGCTGGTGCAACCACTCTGGAAAACAGTATGGAGGTTCCTCAAAAAGTTGAGCTACCATACGATCCAGCAGTTGCACTACTGGGTATTTACCCCAAAGATACAAATGTAGGGATTTGAAGGGGTACGTGCATCCCAATGTTTATAGCAGCAATGTCCACAATAGCCAAACTGTGGGAAGAGCCAAGATGTGCGACAGATGAATGGATAAAGAAGTGGTATATATATACAATGGAATATTATGCAGCCATTAAAAGGAATGAGATATTGCCATTTGCAATGACGTGGATGGAATTGGAGGGTGTTATGCTGAGTGAAATAAGTCAATCAGAGAAAGACATGTATCATATGACCTCACTGATATGAGGAATTCTTAATCTCAGGAAACAAACTGAGGGTTGCTGGAGTGGGGGTGGGGTGGGAGGGATTGAGTGGCTGGGTGATAGACATTGGGGAGGGTATGTGCTATGGTGAGCACTGTGAATTGTGCAAGACTGTTGAATCACAGATCTGTACCTCTGAAACAAATAACGCAATATATGTTAAGAAAAAAAAAAAAGATAGCAGGAGGGGAAGAATGAAGGGGGGGATATCGGAGGGGGAAATGAATCATGAAAAACTATGGACTCTGAAAAACAAACTGCGGGTTTAAGAGGGGAGGGGGGTGGGGGGATGTGTTATCCTGGTGATGGGTATTAAAGAGGGCACATCCTGCATGGAGCACTGTGTGTTATGCACAAACAATGAAATCATGGAACACTACATCAAAAACTAATGATGTAATGTATGGTGATTAACATAATAAAAAAAAAGGGGGGGCAGGATAACAGTATTTGTTCTCCCAATCCATGAACATGGAATGTTTTTCCATTTTTTTTGTGTCTTCCTCAGTTTCTTCCATAAGTGTTCTGTTGTTTTTAAGAGTACCGATCTTTTACCTCTTTGATTAGATGCAACTGATAAATTACTGAACTCTACATCTGAAACTAACGTACATGTTGGCTAATTGAATTTAAATTTTGTTAAATAAGGGAAACGCATAACTATCAGTCATGCATTCAAATATTGCCTCTACCGCATTCTCTGCTCCTGAAATTCTAATCTCCAACTCCATCCTCCAGGGATTTTTTTTTCCCCTAGGTTTTCCATCTCCCCTTACCTTTTTTATGTTACATTCTGGATAACAACTTCTGATTTTATATATTTTTATATATTTATATACATACATACACACTATATATATATATAGAGAGAGAGAGAGAGAGAGTGTGTGTGTGTGTGTGTGTGTGTAACCTGGCCACACAACTCCACTGAATTTTTATTATTGAACTTCTCAGTCTTGGAAGTTCTATGTAGTTTGTTTGCAAATCTGTCATTTTTATAGATTTGTTAATATTTAAAAGCTTGTCATTTCTTTAAACCAGGAAACATAATTGTTTCAGAATCTATGCCTGATAATTCTATTATCTCAAGTATTTGTGGTCTATTTCTGGGGGAGGTGGATACTGGTTCTCAATGTTGCCTTATTTTTTTGTGAGCTTATCTTTGTGCACTTAACATAGCTTTTGAGAAACTTTTTTTTTTTTTGTAAGGAGTGTCTAAGACCAGGGATAAATGTGCTCACCTCCAGAGGTGCTTTCAGTTTGCTTCTGCCCAGTGTCTTGGTGAGAGAGCCACCTTCCCGCCAATTTCTCGGCTTGAGGTAGCCTGACCCACCCAGGGTGTATATATAGAGAGAGAGGAACACATCTACACAAAGGCCAACTTGCTGTCATAACTTCTCAGGAATGATGGATTTTCTTATCTTCCTTTCCTGCTCTTTAGTAAAAAGGCAGGTTTCTCCATAGTCCCCTTTTATTGGGTGTCAGGGAGGCAGTTGAATTTAGTCATACTTTCTTTACCTTAGACTGAACTCTTGGCAGTCTCTGCTTGATGTGGAGAAAGACTCCTTTAAGACATCCACCTGAGGCAGGTCCTGGACATAGGGAGCCTGAAGAGCAAAGGAGACCTAGGAGATTGTTTGAAGGCAAACAAGTACAGTTGCTCACAGATGTCTGCAAGTACTTTAATATAGTTTCCCCCCTCTTCTATTGCAAACCTCCTCTAAGGTTTAATCCTTAGTGCAGAGCAAAAATAAGAGCAGCAGGGATCGAAAATAGCTAGATTATACCTAGGCAGTGGGAAAGGTATTATTTGTGACTTCCACTCTTCATCCTATCATTTTCCAAAGACAGACTTGGATTGCCAAATAAAATAATTGCCATCCTTCCACTGGCCCTTTAGATACTATAAGGGAGTAATAAGGAGGCCTCAGGGGCGTATCTCCCCATCATGCCATCCAACAATTTCAGCATTGCCTCTACCCTCATTCAAATGTTAGCTTCAATGGACACTATGGATCATAGATTTCCGCACCAAGTACTTGAACAGGTATACTAAAAACACCGACAAGTGGTTTTCTTTATGGGAAAGTATACATCATTTGATGAAGTGCCTCCAAACACAATTTTTGTGACTCACAGAGAAAGAGTAAGAGCAGGGAGAAAAGGGAAGTTGAGGCTGTACTGGAAAGGATCTTGGCTTACTTTCTGTCTAGATCCAATCATTTTGACATCTAAGAGAAGTAACTCATAACTCTGCTCAGTTTCCAGATTTCTATGTCCAGGATCCACTAGCTCTTTTAGAGTCACTGTATCCTGGGGAAAAAGTCATCCAAAAAAGAGACAGTAAGAGCCAAAGGCAAATTTATTTCTTTTCAATGGAGTCTCTCCATTCAGCCAAAGTACCCCATCCAACATGTTTTGTATATGCCTCAGAAGATTTGAAAATGTGATTCTAGCAAATTACTTTGAGGAGTTGAAATGTATTTACCCTGGCAAACTTGATTTTCAGTCAAGATAAGCTGCAGTCACAACCCCCAAACTCAAGAGTTAGTACAACAAACCTTTATTTCTCACTCACACTGCACATCTAATGCAGGTCAGGGGCAGAGGGAGCTAGGATCATTTTGGTCACTCCAGGGTCCTCGTTAATAGAGAATTCCTCTCCTCATACACTGCACAACCACCACAAGAAGAGGAAGGGAGTGGGGTGGGTCACTCGCTGGCTGCTCAAGCTTCTATTGGAAATAACACACGTCACTCCTGGTCACATCTATCAGCCACAGCAATTCGCAGCCACACCTGACTTAGAATGGGATAAAGCCCAGAGAAAGAACTGGGTTATTTGTGAACAGCATTGTTTTCAACCATAGTGACCCTTCCCATATTTTCACACACCCTGCCCTAAGTGCTTTAAGTGAATAGGATCTTCAGCAGGGATCCCTCAAAGCTGAAAACCACCAGTGAACTTTGGGAAGGAAAGGATGTGTCCACAGCAGAAGACTACTGAATGAGGAGGCGGCAGAAAGGATTGAAGCATTCGAAGGAATACAGAATTAAGTCACCCACCAACTGTGGCAGCTTGTCAATTCAGGCTAAGATAATGCAAGTAAAACCAAAGTGAAGATCTTTTTCAATACCTTGAATTATCCAGATAAGTTACCTTGATGCTTAATTCACCCAACAAGGAACAAATGAATGACTACATGCCAGCAAGGAGGGTAGACATGATGAATACAATGGTGATAAAATTATTTAGTTACTCATAATCCCTGATTTCTTAAGATAGTGGATACTGAGAAGGATCTTGGATTTCGTTGCGCTAGGGTTAAAAGCAGGGATGCAAACTGTAAAAGAGGTAAAGCCTAAATTGAAACATAAGTGATTAAAAGATCTGGAAGGGATCAAGAGATTGGAACACAGGTAGCCAAGAGAGGGCTGGAGATGGGGAGAAGGACTGGCAGTGCTGGAGACTTGGGGGAGGGGGAGGGGAGCAGCAAGCATGGCAGTTTCCCAGGGTTAAGATATGTAGAAAGAAGCCAGGACATGAAAAATGGCTTTGCTGTTCAGGGTGTAATAAGCCTTTCCTCAAAAAGCCCTCCTCTGTGAGGCATCGATGTATTTCGGTATAGGATTGTATTTAGAGAGGAGTTGATGGTATACCTAAATTGGCCCCATGGGTCACTCAAAAAGACCTAGGCCCTTGCAGGTGATCCTGTAACAGCAACATGGATAAAATAAGGCAGAGGCAGAGACGCAGTGAAATCCAACTTTGTTGAAGATGAGGAATAGGGAACAATTTGGAAAGGAGATGTAATGGGAGGAGACTTTTAGAAACTTTTGGATGAAATGAGTGTATTTTGCATATAGGAGGATGTGCATCACTGACAGCCACGCACACCCTACAATAACTCCCAATGAGTCACATCCAAGTGTAACCCTTACTCCTTGAGTATGTGTGGAAACTGCCTGCTTCTGTGCAATTGAATATGGTGACGGTGACGGGAGAGCCACCCCCTTGATTGTGTTATGTTACCAAAGGCTCCACCCTAGCATGATGCTTGAGTGAGAGCATTTCCAGCTGGCCTTGAAGACGTAAGCTGCCATGTTGTGAGGGGGCCACATGGCAGGAAACTGCAGGGGCTTCAAGGATCTGAGAGTGGCCTGGCTGATAGTCAGCAAGACAGAAACCTCCATGCTACAACCACAAAGAACCAAACTGTGCTGATAAATTCTGAGCTTGGAAGAGAACCCTGAGTTCTGGAAAGGCATGCAGTCCAGCCAACACTTTGATTAAAGCCTTTGAGCTCCACGATCAGAAGACTCAGCTTAGCCTTGCCAACCCTACTGTCTGATGAAACCTGTAGAATAATAAGCATGTGTTGTTTTCAGCTACTAAGTTCGTAGCAACTTGTTAGGCAGCAACGGTAAACCAATACAAGAGGCAAGTATCAAGGACTAAAGATGAGCTCACCAAGTGGGAAAAGGAAAGTGCTCCAGGCAGAGGAAAGAACACAGGGGTATAGTAAATGCTGGCTTACTGGGGGCAAAGAAAACGCTGAGTGTATTGGGTATGGTTGGTCTGCAGAAAGGGTGGGGGACAGTGGGCTACAAATAGGGCATGGACAAGATCATGAGGAGTCTGCTCTTTTTCCAGAGGGAGAGTTTAGGTTTTTTTAGGTTATAGAGGGCTCTTACCAGGCTTTTGCCTCGTTTTCAGATTTCTGGGACTTATTTAAGACAGGAGACAAGCTATGGATCACAGCTACCCTGGTTCCATCATGTCTCTCAGCCTGCTACCACATTCCCTTGAGCCCCTACTCGATGAAACATATGAAAAGTGTTCCAGGCTCAATAGTAGATAATATTTTCTTGCGTCCAGCGCCTGAAATCAACTTACTATCCATTTAATATATTTACTGAATATTCATATGGATCTGACAGTTTTACAGATGCTGGATACAAAACTGTAAACAATACTTGGCCTCAAGTTTTAAATTCGAATAAGTGATGTTAATAATCAAGTTTCAGTGGAACTTAGCAGTTACTTTTAAGTGCTTTTACACAGGAATTCACATTTTCATGCCTATATCCACTTCTGAGTAAAAACTGCCTGTTTTCTGTAGATAGTCACGTTCTCGGTCACGTGACACCCCCACCCAACACAATTCCACCACAGCCGATTGGACCATTTGTGAGCACTGGTTCAAGAGCAGCAAATTCATTGGTTAACCAACAACAAATGACCCAGCATTACCACAAGCTAGACCAATAAGATGGTCTTAGAAGTCTTAGCTAAAAGGAAAACAGAATGAGGCAATTAAAAAAAGCTGGAACAGACAGGTGTAAAGAGGACTTACAGTAGCATCCAAAGTTTTTGATAGACCCTTTTGAGAAAGTACACTAAAAGTTATTTAAAATTTTATGATACAACTACCAATTATGAAAACGTTACCAAAAATAAAGAGTTGTAGATATACACCACACAATAAATTATAAGAACCACCATAGTAAGAACATTCAGAACGTCCCTTCATTAGCTTTAGGCCAGGACTGCTCAGCCTTTATTTTCTGCAATTCACATACCGCATCCACAAAATTTCCTAAGTTTCTTAACGACCTTGTGACAATTTTGCCTCTCACAGACTCAGGCCACAGCACAACCAGCTGGTAGACCAAGTGGCCGGCAGAGGCAGTGCTGAATCTCTCTCCGATAGTCAGCCAGGCCAACCAGTTAGCTCCAGCTATTCCTAGCTGAAGTGCAGCCTTTATTTTTATTTTACCTACATACTATTCTTGAAGTGGAGATTAGCTATATTACATCAAAAGGGATCCAGAAAGATTATTGTAATCTTTCATATTTAACCATGGATCAAAATACTATGTTCACTGCACTGGCATCTCACATACTACTAGACAAAACCATGGTACGAGCTAACAGTAAAAAGTGAAGGTCTACCAAACCTGCTCTGGCTTATTTTAATGCTATTAACATTCCATTAAGAATGAAAAATTCAGGACAAAGTCTAAACTGGAAAAGATACCAGGACAAGAGCTATCAAATGGACCTGCCTTGTGCACAGTAGACATAAGAGAACCCCAATATAATGGCTAATTGCAAATCAAAGTTATGACTTATGCAGATGTCCAGAATGAAGCAGAGATAGAAGAATTGTGAGACCATGAGAACATGAAGAGGGAAGAGAGCAACTGATAACTAGAATTGTTCCTTACTGGATTCCACTTTCACTCCAAGCGTATCTTTATATTTCACCTCCATGTTTGTGAGATAGCTTGAATAGGTCTCACGTTAACATAGACCCCAATTACAGTAGCATACTATATGGAGAATTCTTTTCACAAGCAGCAGAGCTCTCAACCCAAACCAGAGGTGGAGGAAATATATTTGGGTCACATAAGTAGACACAAAGTGGACGCAAACAGGTCTGGATCTCCACCTCAAAGGATATCACCAGGACTTAGCTTTTGGCTCTGCTTCCTCTGAATTGGCCCCACACACAGTATCCTATGTTTACCCGTAATTCAGGCTCCCTCCTTATGGGGATAACCACTCTACACCTCACGTCATTACCCCGACAGGTAGAGTCTGTGTCCTAGTATTCTCTTTAGAAGTCCCGAGGTTCAGGGCGCCTGGGTGGCTCAGTAGGTTAAGCGTCTGCCTTCGGATCAGGTCATGATCCCGGGGTCCTGGGCTCAAGCCCCACGTCGGGTTCCCTGCT
The DNA here is from genome assembly GCF_037043125.1 of Eumetopias jubatus. Classification (NCBI taxonomy): domain Eukaryota; kingdom Metazoa; phylum Chordata; class Mammalia; order Carnivora; family Otariidae; genus Eumetopias; species Eumetopias jubatus. The sequence continues at coordinate 45,920,015 of NW_028274823.1, read as the reverse complement.
CAGCAGAGAGAGTGCCTCTCCGCCTACTTGTACTCTCTCTCTGTCAAATAAAATCTTTAAAAAAGGTCCTGAGGTTTACTCTGATCAACTCAGCTTATTTCCCCAACTGAGTTAACCATGATGACCAAAGAAAGAGCAGCTGATTAAACCCGCACAGGGACCTATGCTGGTAGCCTGGATGGGTTCAATCCTATCTAAATCTCCTGAGACAGGCTGGGGCTAGTTGTCCACCAAATGTTTCATTTTGCCCAGGGACACAGTTTCCCTGTGACCAAGTGACTGAGCTCCAGCCAATGGCTTGGAAGTGGAGTGCACCCCCTACTGTCCTGGCCCATAAAACCTCCCATGTAAGCCCCCAAGTTGTCTTAAGTGTTTTAATACTGACATTTTTAAAATTTAAGTTTAAATAAATTAGAACTTTAGGTCAGAAATTTAGTTCCTTGACTGCATTAGTCATGTATCAAATGCTCTAAAGTCACATGTTACAATTCTTGTTTAACTATCTTAATTCTCTCAGCGGTTAAGGGTCAGCCTTTGGCTCAGGTCGTGCTCCCAGGGTCCTGGGAATGAGCCCCACATCAGGCTCCCTGCTTCGGCAGGAAGCCTGCTTCTCCCACTCCCTGCTTGTGTTCCCCCTCTTGCTTTGTCTGTCAAATAAAATCTTAAAGTATTTCCCTGGTGGTGCCGTGGCCCCAAGTATATTGTGCTCGGTTTTAATCACTGCACTAAGTATTCAGATCTGAGGATGTACTAAAACTTAGAATAAGTTCTAGAGCCTACATTTTTGTTCATCAATAAGTTGTCTCTTGGTGTACAATTAAAGAGAACAGGGGCATCTGGCTCTTGGTTTTGACTCTGGTCATGATTTCAGGGTTCTGGGCTCAATCACCGTGTGGGGCTCTGCACTCTGCAAGGAGTCTGCTTGGGGATTCTAACTCCCCCACTCTTGCACAAACACTCTAATAAATCTTTTAAAAAAAGACAAAGGTTAAGGGCATGCCATGTTTTGTAGAAAGAGGATGAGCTCCCTAGAAGGTAAAAGAACTAAGTCCCAATGTCCTCTGTGCTGCCTAGCACTTACTGTCTGTTCCAAATCCACCTACTAGAACGGGATGCTAGAATATTCCTCCCCTGCCTACCAGCGCAATATTAACCTATATCCATACAGGGCGCTGAAGAAACACTGGCAAGAGGGCAGGTTCCTTCCTCCCAGCTCCTGTAGGTGGTTTCCTTTTTGCTCTTTGCAGCGCTGAGCTGGTATGCAGGACAACAAATGACGCTCTCCCCTCGCAGCCTGAAGTGACACTTGGGCAGATGGAATCCCAGGGAGCTCCCTGGGTGCCCTGACCCAAACCTGGGTTTCCTAGTGGCAAGTTCAGCAGCACCCCTCCACAGGGAGTGCCCCAGGAAGTAGCACCCCACCAGGCAGTTTCTGGTCTAGGACTGCCACAACACAGTGGGGTTATTTCCAGCTACCCAGTGCTGGCCCATAGCTCCAGAGTCAACTACAGAGCAACCCTGGCCCCAGCAACCCAGCAAACCTCTCTGCCATGTGGTGGGCCATAACCACACCCCCTCCAAGGTGGTCTGAATTCCAGGGATGAGGAAGGGCCCCCTTCCCAGTTAGTCCCTCCTTGAGTACTTGCAGAGCCCTAGAGTATATTTTAGAGTTCTTTCCTATCCCTTCATAAAGTTCCTGCAAATAGTTAACTCTTTATATGAAATTTTTGTATTCAAATTACTGTTAGTGTCCAGTCAGGAGCCAGAAACCAAACTGCTAGACCTCCTTTACAATTCCTTGCTCAGGTAAGACCGGGTGAGATGTCCCTTCCCCAGACTTCGTGAATCTCTTCTGGAAAATAGGACTATCTGATGAGCTCAAAGCTAGGTAACTAGAGCTAGAATCCTTGGAATACCAGTGGATACCTGTTAAAAAGCAACTTCATGTTTCACGCGATTACTATGGACTTCTGGGAGACAACAAAAACCATCACGATTCAGGTTTTACAGATAACGTGTAGGCGTTCAGAAAGGTCTTGAAGTAGACAGTGAATGAAAAATTGTCCCATTCGCTAGCCCACCGGCAGATTTTTCATATTTAACATTGTTGAATGGCATCTTCTTTCGGCGTGGGTCTCCAGGGACCAACAGTAGCGTAAGAATTGTTCCATGCAAGACTAAAGGAGATCTGCATCTTCACGTGCCACCGGGCACTCAGCAAGACTGGCATTTTCAAATATTCATGCTGGCTTCTCTGCAAGTCAAATCTTACTCAGGCTATCACACTGTCCATCTCAAAGCCCAATGTGATGGAAACCCTTGAAGTGACATGGTCTTCTCCGGGCTTCGGTGGCCTGACTGCTGCTTGGGCATCAGGCTTGGGGCACTCTGCTCTATGGAAACCTCAAACAAATTGTACTGGGGGAAAGCACCATTTGTTAGTTATTATTTTACTCACTGAGTTGTTATTTCCTTCATTGCAAACCCATCAATCCCTAACTTAAACCCAGAGAAATACACAGAATTTAAAAGGGAAAACAAGAGGAGGAAAAATTTTTTCCAGGCTAAAGAAAATCTCATCCTGCTGTCAAAAGGTTCTAAAGCGGGGGGGGGGGGGGGGGGGGGGGAACTGGTATGTAAAGGCGGTTGTCCCTTTGCTCCTAGATCCATGGGGGTTCAGTGGTTTAAAAGAAAATAGGAGGATGCAATAGGTACGTCTGAGCCCGGGGTGAATAGGACAGAAGTCTGCAGGGGCTGGTGGGGACCACCCTCAAAAGCAGAAGGAAAATGACTATTCACAGTGCACTGCATTCCAGGACACCCATTGCCAGGATGAAGGGGAAGCAGGCTGGGCTCCAGAACCAGTGACTGGCTTACATCACAGAGCCCCCTGCTCATCTCCCCGGCATCCTGATCCCTGCACCTTCAGGGTCTGGCCCTAGACTCTCCTGGATTGGTGGGGATCATTTATTTTTCATCACTTAAAGAGACTCAGATGTGTCACCACCAGCCATGAGCAGGAGCTGCCGGCTTTGGAGTCAGGCAGTACTCCAAGTGGCTGGCAGGTCCTAATCACATCACTGTGAATCAGGATTCCATGTGGTCTCCCCCTCCTTTGCCCAGCTTAGAATTTGCTCCCAGCCCCGTGCTGTCTCCACCCTCCCACATACATGTACACACACCCCCACATGCACACCCACACGGTCCCAGGCCCATTCGTCTTCACCTCCCTGTGCACACACTAACATAGGTGGCCACACTCACAAGTATGCCCACACTCTTTCACAAACACGACCTCACAGCAGCAGCATCTGGAAGAGGCTGTCTCCAGGATGCTCTGGTCCTGTGAGGCACAATAGGTTCTAATTAACATCAAGGAAGTCCATGTGTCTGGGGTTGAGGAAAGAAAGACAATCTGCATTGCTGTTCATAAGGGAGGAAAATATGTAAGAGCTCTACTTTTGGAGTACACTATCTATATATCTCAAGGTGCTGCTTTTAAATGGCTTCCTGACTTCATCACAGCCTTAAACACCATTATGGTAATGTATTACATGAAAGTTTTTGTGAAGATGCCACTTTTGGGGGATAAAAAAAGGCTCCAGAGAGACCATTTACTCCCCTACTTCACTCCCAGAGGCCCAGACACATTTCTGGGCCTGTTAATAGCACCAGCTTCTGTTCTGGCAGGTGGCAGCAATTAGATCCTCCTCATTTAGGATTTGCCAACATTTCCCTGCTGGTGGTCAAGACAGAGCTGAGGAAAAGTTATTTTCATACCACGATTGCCAAGGAAAAATGAAGGCCACAACTTCTGCCTTCTCCCATCAAGACATGGAGTCTATGTCCTTTTCCCTAGAATCTGGACCAGAGCCCTTCTCTGCCCCAGTAGAATGCAGCATACAGGACATCCCATGCCAGCTCCAGGCCCAGGCTCTAGAGAGCCTGGGAGGGTCTTTTGCTCTCCAGGAGCTCTCCGCCACCATGGAAGGCTAGCTACCCTGTTGGAGACACCACACGGAAAGAGAAAGTCACCTACCCAGCCCCCAGGTGTGCCAGTCATTGCAATAGAGTGGCCAGCCAGGCGAGTAAAGCTATTCAGCTTCTGCTCCAGCCAATCTCCTAGCGCATGTGGCCACATGAGTGACCCCAGCCCCACCAGCTGCAAGGAGCTGGCCCTCCTGAGCCCTGCTCAGGTTATAAAATTCTGTGTTTTAAGGAAGTTTGGGATGTTTAGTTACACAGCAATAGACAGCAGATAGAAAATGCTTACTGGGGCTAGTGAGAGACCCCAGCTGGAGAATCAATGTGCACATTGGCCTCCAGTCTAGGTGACAATATTGTGATCCCTTAGATCTTAAGCCACCTGTAAGTGTTTCAGGAGATAAATATAGGACTTCTAAGATATCCTCAAATCAGGGGTAGTTATCCCTATTTTGTAGCTGAAGAAACTGATGTTTAAAGACCAACCTAGGGTCACACATCTAGAAAATAGAACCAGCTACAAAACAAGCCAGATCTGATGCCAAAGCCTCTATTCCCCTTAATTGTCATGTGATTCTTCTGGTACCCACCAGCCTGAGGACATTTCTAATATACGAATTAAGTAGGTAGTACTGGACAAAATTTGTTGAGTAAACAGATGTTTCCCCAAATCCCAGGGGGTCCTCATCAGGCTCTTTTGCTTTCTTGCTGCAGAGCACATTCCAGTGCCCTGGGTACTGCCGCCGTCAAGAGCCAATCATAAGGTGTATTTATATAAGCCAGATCTTTAACCAGCTATTGCAATGTGAGTGCTTTGGATTTTCCGATTTCTTGGTTTCATTTTAATGGAGCACATGGTGGGTTTTAAGCAGTGTGACGTCGAACAGAATTAAGATCTTCCCTCCCATCACTTTGTAGTGCAAATTAAAGGGATAGAAGTTTTGCAACAGCAATATCCACAATAGCCAAACTATGGAAAGAGCCCAGATATCCATCAACAGATGGATAAAGATGTGCTATGCATATATATATATATATATATATATATGCACGAGCACACACACATACACACACACAACGGAATATTACTCAGCCATCAAAAAAATGAAATCTTGCCATCTGCAATGATGTGGATGGAACTAGAGGGTATTATGCTGAGAGAAATAAGTCAGAAAGACAATCATATGATTTCACTGATATGTGGGATTTAAGAAACAAAACAGGATCATAGGGGAAGAGAGGGGGAAATAAAACAAAAAGACAAAAATCAGAGGAAAACAAACCATAAGACTCAATCATAGGAAACAGGGTTGCTAGAGGAGAGGTGCAGGGGATGGGGTAACTAGGTGATGGGCATTAAGGAGGGCACTTGATATAAGGAGCACTGGGTGTTATATACAACTGATGAATCCTTGAACTCTCTGAAACTAATACTGTTAATTGAATTTAAATTTAAAAAAAAATGCGAGGGGAAAATTGTTTTGCAACAGATTTATCGGGGGGGCACACAAGGAGAGAAAGCAGGGGGACAGAGGAATGATTAAGACTCTGGAAGATGAGCCACTGTGCCCCTTTCAAGATGAAAGTCAAGTTGTTCCTTCAACAAACACTTGGTAAAGCCCTCCCTCTTTTGACCTTCAGCATCCCAGGAGCAGCTTCTGGAGCAAAAGCCTCAGCCCTGGAGTCTGGATCATTTGACCAACATCTACCCGACCTGCCACTACACTAGCAGAGGATTTGCTAGGCCAATGAACCATCATTTCCAAGCAATTTGCCTGATGCACACACGTGTACATTTGGATGGCCTCACAGACATGACTGGTGAGCCTTCCCACACACTCCTGGCAGCAGCTTGCTAGTGGAATAGGGAGAACGAGGCTTTACTGTCAGACCAACCTGGGCTCAAATCCTGTCTCTACCACTTATTGTGTAATCTTGGACAAGGTACTTTGCAATTCTGAAGTTGCTCATCTGTAAAATACCTCCAAGTGTTGTTTTAAAAGGAGACCTATCCTTTCTCATTGTCCCCTATCAAAGAAAGGCAGAAACACACCTTGGGTACATTGGCCCAACATGGTTAACCAGATTTGCTATAGAACAAAGGGGAGAGAGGAAGGACAGATTACAAATTGTCCCCCAATATCCATTCTCCCTTCTCCCTAGGGAAAGGATCCACTACTTAACAGAGCAGATGAAACCTGGCCACCACTGCTGCTAGGTGTATGGCCACATGACAAAGATCTGGACTAGAGAATCTAAGTGGAAGTATCAGCTAGGACCCTTGTAAAGGCTTTTCTAGAGATTGAGAGTGCGTGCAAACAGAGGAGCAGAGGGTGAGGGACCAGCAGACTCCACCCTGAGCACAGAGTCCAATGCGGGGCTCCATCCCACAACTCTGAGATCATGACCTGAGCAGAAATCGAGAGTCCAACACCTAACTGGGCCACCCAGGCGCCTCAAGACTCCTTTAAAGGAGGAGGCCTAGCCCCTGTTAGTTCTTTCCTCATTTCTGCCAAATGGAATGTAGGTGTGGAGACTGGAGCCTAAGCAGCCATCTTGAACCACAGGGACAGAATCCTAAGGGTGACAAAGCAACAAAGGCTGATTGATCCGAGTTGCCAAACCTGCCCAGTTCCTTTAGTAAGGGAGAAACAAATTTTTCTACCACTATTTTTTCCTGTTACCCACAAGTGAACTTAAGCTTTATCAGTACTGGAATTTAACAAGATTGGTGGTAAATTCGCTTTTAATGCTCAAGAATAGGTTGTCCAAGAGTGTTTATTCCCATTTCCTTAAAAATGGAGTCTGTCCTGTTCCCCAAAATGTTCGTCTTCAAGCAAGGACACTGTTGGTCCCAATCTAGTGTGCTTATTAGCAGAATCCATGGCATTCAAAGCTCTTTAAATTCATCTAGGAACAAGAATTATATGATCCTCTCAGTAGATGCAGAAAAAGCATTTGACAAAGTACAGCATCCTTTCTTGATCAAAACTCTTCAGAGTATAGGGATAGAGGGTGCATACCTCAATATCATAAAAGCCATCTATGAAAGACCTACAGCGAATATCATTCTCAATGGGGAAAAACTGAGAGCTTCCCCCCTAAGGTCAGGAACATGGCAGGGATGTCCACTATCACCACTGCTATTCAACATAGTACTAGAAGTCCTAGCCACAGCACTCAGACAACAAAAAGAAATCAAAGGCATCCAAATCGGCAAAGAAGTTAAACTCTCACTCTTTGCAGATGATATGATATGATACTGTATGTGGAAAACCCAAAAGACTCAACCCAAAACTGCTAGAACTCATACAGGAATTCAGTAAAGTGGCAGGCTATAAAATCAATGCACAGAAATCAGTGGCCTTCCTATACACCAAGACAGAAGAGACACAAATCAAGGAGTTGATCCCATTTACAATTGCACCCAAAACCATAAGATACCTAGGAATAAATCTAACCAAAGAGGCAAAGGATTTGTACTCAGAAAACTATAAAATACTCATGAAAGAAATTGAGGAAGAGACAAAAGAAATAGAAAAACTTTCCATGCTCATGGATTGGAAGAACAAATATTGTGAAGATGTCAATGCTACCTAGAGCAATCTATACATTCCCATGCAATCCCCATCAACATACCATCCACTTTTTTCAAAGAAATGGAATAATCCTAAAATTTGTATGGAACCAGAAAAGACCCCCAATAGCCAGAGGAATGTTGAAAAAGAAAAGCAAAGCTGGTGGCATCACAATTCCGGACTTCCAGCTCTATTACAAAGCTGTCATCAAGACGGTATGGTACTGGCACAAAAACAGACACATAGATCAACATAACAGAACAGAGAGCCCAGAAATATACCCTCAACTCTATGGTCAACTCATCTTCGACAAACCAAGAAAGAACGTCCAAATGGTGTTGGGAAAATTGGACAGCCACATGAAGAATGAAACTGGACCATTTCCTTACACCACACACAAAATAGACTCCAAATGGTTGAAAGACCTCAATGTGAGACAGGAGTCCATCCAAATTCTAAAGGAGAACACAGGCAGCAACCTCTTCGACCTCAGCCACAGCAACTTCCTAGAAACATCGCCAAAGGCAAGGGAAGCAAGGGCAAAAATGAACTATTGGGACCTCATCAAGATAAAAAGCTTTTGCACAGCAAAAGAAACAATCAACAAAACCAAAAGACAACCGACAGAATGGCAGAAAATATTTGCAAATGACCTATCAAATATACAGCTAGTATCCAAAATCTGTAAAGAACTTATCAAACTCAACACCCAAAGAACAAATGATCCAATCAAGAAGTGGGCAGAAGACATGAACATTTTTCCAAAGAAGACATCCAAATGGCCAACAGACACATGAAAAAGTGCTCCACATCACTCGGCATCAGGGAAATCCAAATCAAAACCTCCATGAGATACCACCCCACACCAGTCAGAATGGCTAAAATTAACAAGTCAGAAAACAACAGATGTTGGCGGGGATGCGGAGAAAGGGGAACCCTCCTACACTGTTGGTGGGGATGCAAGCTGGTGCAACCCCTCTGGAAAACAGTATGGGGGTGCCTCAAAAAGTTGAAAATAGAGCTACCCTTCAATCCAGCAATTGCACTACTGGATATTTACCCCAGATACAAATGTAGGGATCCAAAGGGGTACGTGCACCCCAATGTTTATAGCAGCAATGTCCACAATAGCCAAACTGTGGAAAGAGCCAAGATGTCCGACAGATGAATGGATAAAGAAGTGGTATGTATGTGTGTATACACACACACACACACACACAATGGAATATTATGCAGCCATCAAAAGGAATGAGATATTGCCATTTGCAACGACGTAGATGGAACTGGAGGTGTTATGCTGAGTGAAATAAATCAGAGAAAGACATGTATCATATGACCTCACTGATATGAGGAATTCTTAATCTCAGGAAACAAACTGAGGGTTGCTGGAGTGGGAGTGGGGTGGGAGGGATGGGGTGGCTGGGTGATAGACATTGGGGAGGGTATGTGCTATGGCGAGCGCTGTGAATTGTGCAAGACTGTTGAATCACAGACCTGTACCTCTGAAACAAATAATGCAACATATGTTAAGAAAATAAGATAGCAGGAGGGGAAGAATGAAGGGGGGAATCAGAGGGGGAGACGAACCATGAGAGACTATGGACTCTGAAAAACAGGGTTCTAGAGGGGAGGAGGGTAGGGGGATGGGTTAGCCTGGTGATGGGTATTAAAGAGGGCACGTTCTGCGTGGAGCACTGGGTGTTACGCACAAACAATGAATCATGGAACACTACATCACAAACTAATGATGTAATGTATGGTGATTAACATAATAAAATTAAGTAAAATGAAAGGCACAACTTGGGAGAACTTGCCACCTCAAACCACATTATAGTCAATGAAAATAATCCTACCTACAGGTTTTAGTGTTTACTATGTGCTCAGTGCTATATACTTGACCTACCGTATATTTAATCCTTCCAACAAACTTGGGAGTAGGTATGGTCATTCCTGTACTACAAACAAAAAACACCAAGGCTCTCAGCCACCTGACCAACTGCCTTCCCAAAAACACCATACTGATGGATTCAGTCAGGCCTGGAGATCACCACGGCCCTGCTTCCCCATATGCTCGCATATCTAAAACTGAAGGTGAAGGGAAAAACCTCTGCGAGAGATGTTCCTTTGCAGACATGATTTCCAAATGTAAAAGCCATCACTTGGGGTGGGCGGGTGGGGGGAAGCCTTTTCTTCTGGTGACCCCTCACTCCACCTCCTAGCTCACATATAAGCTTCCCAATATGGAAGCAGGATTTGGATTAACATCTACTCACTCTTGATTTAGGAGATTTCATTTCAAACCTTATTGATCTATCCAGCATTGATAAAGCTTCTCAACTTTGTGTTCACTCTTAAGATTAGTTTTGAATCATGCATTCATGCCCTCCATCATTTAAAAGACCTGACTGCCGGCTCTAGGATAAATTTAGAGTACAGCAGAAAATTTATCACCCACTTAGTTTGGAATTTGTAGTTGTCTCCACTTGAGTTACCTGGATCTCTAGTCAGATGCCAAAGTCCAGACCCTGATTCAGGTTGTTTCCTGAATTCCACTTAAAACCCTGGATGCATAAAAATATCAAGTAAGGTAAATATTTGCCCCAAAGAGGATTTGATGTTAGACAAAATATACAGACTTTCATCCTAAAGTAAAATACGTTATCCTGAAATACAGAACCTCTCTCAAAACAGTACTAGTAAATAAAACACCAGAGCTGAAAATGTTCTTACGCTGAAGCCAAAGTACAAATTGAATTCGCTGATGGTGCTGTAAGTGGTTAATGGCTAAAGATTCCTGGACATTAACAGTAGAGGATTAAGGAGATCTCTGTGAGAGAAGAGCTGCAGTCCCTCAAGGAAGACTGTCTGCCTTGAGTTAGCTTCCCTTAGTCTACACAGTCCTAGGAATCTTCCATCTGTAGTGAAATATACCCAGAGAGCCCGGGCCAGGGCAGCGGCTATGGCTCACAACTGAAAAATGAGCTATCTCAAGCCTTGTGTTTGTCCAGAAGCATTAGAAACTGTTTGGTTTTGCTCTTTCAAAGCTGGCATGCACAGTCACTTTAAAAGAGACAATGTAAGCTGTTCTGGAGGGCTCTGTGCTCACCAGCTCAAGATCAGGGAGGGAGACCCCTGGAGCCCATGAACCAATAACCCCAGGCACACTAAGGCCACTGATGCTCACATACTTTCCTTGAGACCCATGGGATATGTTATTTGCCAAAAAGTGAACCAAGCCTATACTACATGCTGGGCATTGTTCTGGCTGCAGTCCGAACTAGACAAAACTCCTGTCCTCATGAAGTCTACCTTCTAATGTGGAGACAGGAGTCCATATATACAGTCTGTAATAAGTCCCTGCCGCAGAGACTTTGGATTCTGCACCCATGTCGACAGGGCAGCCACCATTCGGTACAGAGGGCTTCTCATCTCAGGCTGATGAAGTGGGGGCTCCAGGAATAGAATGGGCATTTACAGGACAAAGCCAAAAGTGCTGGTGAATGAACACCCCAGAAGTGACCCCCAACCATAAAGGAACAGGAGTGGAGAGATTTGCCTCTCCGTTCCAAACCTACCCTCCACTGGCCTGGGATGCCAGAGCATCTTCCCCTTGCCAAATGCCACATTAAGCTTCCCTGATAGAAGGTTCTGGAGAGACCCTGTAGGAGGAACGGGCTGCTCCTCCCGGTTCACAGTTGCTCCCCAGGGAGTTTTGCAGCAAGGCAGGTTCCTGGGGGCCACTTCCCCTGGCACCCTAGAGCATAGGTGCCCAGGGAATGCCACAGGTACACCTCCGCATACTTCACCTTTTGGCATCAGCCTATGCCCTCCCCAGTTAGATCTAGATTTTTGCTCTAATGGGGGCAGGAAGGGGGAGGTGGAACCCTTTCAAGTGTCATTCCTTCCCTGGGGCTCTGCCACAGCTCTAGACACCAGGGCCACTCCCTTTATCTTGTGTTCTTTATAGTTCTTATACCTTAGTAGGTAATACCCAGACACAATTAAATTTTCCCTGTTCAAGTTACAGTATGGTCTAATTGGACCCAGACTATTTTTATGACTATTTCCTTTAATTCCTAGCTCAAAATATTAGAAACATGCCCTCAAGCCTCCTAAACTTCTGAATTATCAGCTTCACCTAGAACACCTGGATAGGTTTCCAAAAGCTTGAAAACAAAGACCTTTTCCCTGACAATCCCACATTTAAGAATCTATGCTCCTCTGAATAAGTAAAAGTTTGAGTAAACAATGTTCACTATAGCATTATTTCTATCTCAGCCTCTTTTATAAAAGCTTATAACTTGTATTACTTTATTACTATTATTTTGCAGAGGAGGAAGGTATGGGGGAGTAAGGGGAGGGAGAATCCTCAAGCAGACTCCCTGTCTTGTGTGGAGCCTGACACAAGGCTTCATCTCACGACACTGAGATCAGGACCTGAGCCAAAAATCAAGAGCCTGACGCTTAACCATCTGATCCACCCAGGAGCCCCTTGCCTTTCACATTTCTAAACCCAAATGGGATATGAAGTTCATGAGAACAGGTACCACTCAGCCCTGTTCATCGCTGCCCCCCTCCACCGGGAGGCTGGACAAGGTCACCTAGGGAGCCAGGGTACAAGAAAGGAAAGATCTAAAACAAGGTGGGGGGGGGGGCGCGGCAAGAAAAACAGAAGGAGAGAAGCCGCCTCTATGCACCTACCTCCCTCCCACCCAGTAGTGGAATGGGCATTATGGAACTAAAAGGTTTTACAGATCAGCAATCCCCACAAGGGCATCTGGTACCGAGAAGGTAGACGAGAGGGCAGAAAAGTACAGCTGAGGAGAGGGGCCGACAACCCCAGACCCACCAGAGGTCCAGCAAATCGAACTGGCTTAGAAAAGATCCCTAACATCTAAGGATCCTCCAAGAAAAGCCAAGAAGGGGGTGCCTGGGCGGCTCAGTTGAGTAAGCAACTACCTTCACCTCAGGTCACGATCCCAGACTCCTGGGATCGAGTCCCACATCGCACTCCCTGCTCGACAGGGAGTCTGCTTCTCCCTCTGACTCTACCCTCTCTTGTGCATGCACGCGCTCTCGCTCTCAAATAAATCTTAAAAAAAAAAGCCAAGAAGGTGTATCGATTCTGTACGCAAATACTCACTGGAGGGGAGGGTGGGGATGTGCATGTAGCGGGAGGGGAAGCTGCCGCACACCTAGGAGGTGCGGCTGGGCAGTGCAGACCATTGACATGAGCCAGACTAAGTGAGGTCACCTGCAGCCCAACGGCTAAACAAGCAGTATGGAGAAGGCCCTGGCAGAGAAATTTGGGAGGCCCAGAAAACTGCCCTCCTCTCTTCCCATCTGTGAGCAGTCACCAGAGGGGCCTCCCGGGGGGGGGGGGAGGGGCCTGCCAGGAGGACAAGGGCCATAGCCGGGTACCATATTGAGATGGAGAAAAGAATCTCAAATCCACCTGGGAAAAGCCCCTGGATGTTTACTTGTGAAACGCCCAGGACTAAGTTCTCCCCCACTTATGGGAATGAAAATCTCCATGAACTGTGGGTTCTGTTGTTGTGTTCACAGATTTTGAAGACCCTTATAACGGTTCAATTTATACCTGTTACACGTGGCCTTGAGGGCTTCCTGAGCTGTAGTTAACATCGGATACAACTGCTCCAATTCTCAAATTTGGTTACTATTTATATTTAGCATTTCTCTTTCAGTCACCTTGCTTTTATATTTAGTTCCATCCTAAGCAATAGAATGTTACAGGTTTGTCATGCTCATTTTATTGCATACCTTAAGTACCTATTTATACCTGTTAAAATAAAAGGTCTGATCTTTAGGCTAAAGTCCTCTTCTACACCATTGATAAATGTAACACATTTGGGGAAACATATTACTATGAGATGTGTAATGTCCTTATTTCCAAATCACAGTGAATGACTTGCAGGTTCTCTGGGAAATGTCAGAAAGGCTAAGAAGGATTCTGAACTGTTGGCATTTTCCTAATGGAAAGATACTCTACCCTATTTTAAGCTTTTCTCTTCAAACAAATGATCACTGGAGACATTTGGAAATATCAAGAACAGAGCTGCTAGATGCTTCCATTTCCCTTGTAGGATCTCCATGTCCCCCAAGTAAGGTCAGCTTGTACAGAAGGAGATCCATAATTTTTGGTGCTCTCTAAGCAGATAAAGGGAAGAAATTAAGGCAATTATGATATGTAAGCAACAGAATCAAAGCACATTGCTGTATTTTGTGGAAATATTAAAATAGAAAACCAGAACCGGGGTCCCCATCTCACCTCTGCCACTTACAGGTTGAGCTGGGGACCTGCAGGTAAACTGCTCCCCATCTCTGGAATTCAATTTTTCTTTTAGGAGTGGGCTAGATTAGACTGGAGCCTCTTAGGCTAACACTGGACAGACTTTATGGAGTAATACCCTAACAAAAACAATCAGCAGTATTACTCGATTTTTCTAAATTTATTCTCCAGGAAAAAAAAAAAAAAAGATAGCAACCACCGGACAATGTGGTCTCTAAGGTATATTCAGAGACCAATATTCCTTCCACGGTTTTGAGTCCACTATCCATGAAGAACACTTCAGAGGGGCAGCTCCATAGTGAGGAGGCCAAGCTAGTAACAACTGAGGAAAGTGTTGTACCCACCCAGGACAGAAAGAATAGGGGGCCTTTCTCCTGCCCTGGGAGAAGAAATCTGCCCTTGACTATAGGAGCACTAAAGGCTCACCTCAAACATGGTGCCACACCTTCGTTTCCTTGCTCATGCTTCCCCTGGGGACACGCAGACTCCGCTCAGGAGCACTGGGGAGGTTAATTCATCTGGTCAAGCTTGGTCTGGCCCTGTGAGCTTGGCAGCCCTTCGGTTCCAGGCACTGATTTCCTCAGAAGTAATCTTTTTAGGTTTTCTGCTCTACAAAACCCATTCAACACAGCAATGTAAGGCTTTGTATTGACGAAGGCAACGCCTTCGAGGTGCACAAAATGGCTCAAAGATTTACAGTTGCCTCAATTTTCACTTCTTACTCCTTTAACTATGGTCTTGGTCTTTTAAGCTCGACAAGTGTATCTCCCTTTGCATGCATTCGTATCCTCTAATCCCTTGTTGCTATTGTGTGAGCTGCCTTAGAGTGGAAGTTTCCCTGGCATAGGGATGAGTCCATCTGTAGGGGTCACCCTTGTATGTCCCACCTGCCATCTGCAGGGGCTGCCCAATGCAGATTCAATTGCATGGCATTTCATTGTAGGACAGGCTTATGCAGACACGGTCACATTGGGGCCACACCAAAGCCCTCCTCCAGGCTGGCCCTTAGGAACCATGGAAGAGGGACCCAGTTCTCCTGCAGCAGCTAGAATAGAAGTGAAGGGAATCCTTACCCCCTTGAAATAATCTCAGGCTCAGAAAGGAGGACCCTTATCCAGGCCAAGCCCAGGTGTTCCAGCATGCAGGGCTCTTGCTGTCGACTCCTGGCCTCGTACTCAAGGCTGTGCACACGGCAGCCCAGCACCCCTTCCCCACCCACGGCTCCCTCCACACCCCCTGGTGCTCCAGAGAGAGCTGACACTCAGTACCACCATTTCCAGTACTTTACACTTGTACTTTATGCTTATTTCACACGAACAACCCTGCAAGAAAACAGGACAGCTACCACCATTTTACAGATGGTGAAACTAACTTGCCTGAGATCAGATTTCTAAGCCCTGGAGCCAATATCCAAACCCAGGGAAATGGGTTTATCCCTCACACAGCTTGGAAAGGTACTCCTACGCTGAGCGCTTGAGCCCACTTTAGCTCGACCCTGCTTCAGCGGATTTTCATGGAAAACCATAAGAAAGATCCAGCTGCAAAGCCCTGGGACTCCATCTGGTTTAATGCCTTCTGCGGGTGAACAGCAGGCCAAAAAGTCACCACCAGAAAGGACTAGATGTAAGAAACATGGCTGAAGCTGGCTCAGATAGCCTGGGAGTACTGGTCCCCAGGGCCACCTCCCCCCAAGCTGTGGGACCACGGTGGCTACCCACTCCCTGGAGCTGGGGCCAGCCAGAGCTGTGACCCTCCACTAGGAAGATCCTGTGACAGGGGCTATTTCTCTGTATAGTTTATTACTAACTTGGAAACATTTTTTTGCTTATACCATTTGCAAGTGAATCTGAAAGGTCTGGTTTTCAGTCTAACCAGGGGGACGTCTATATACATACACTGTGTATACACAGACACTTAAACTGGGCAATTCCTAGTGCCCGCCTGTACTTTCCTGAAGGTGCTTCCTCCACATAAGAGGTCCTTAAACTATTAAGACTCCAGCTCAAAGGCCACCCGTACTCCAGAAAGCCTTCCTAGATCCCTTCAGGCAAAATTTTCCCCTCTCTAAACGCTAAGAGCTTTTTGCTTTAGCTCCTTTCTGATACCTTCATCTTCTATGTGTGCTACTCAGCTCCCCTGATCTCCTGGGAGGATGGCAGTACCCACCTATGCCTTCCATCTCCATAGTGATTAGATCAATGCCAATCAATAGATATTTGAGATTTTGGTAATTCCGGTCCCCAGTGAAGGCTGTTAGAAATTAGACTAATTATCAGTCATGATCTCTTGATGGTTAACCCTCATGAGGGTTAAAAACAAGACACAAGAAGTGCAAAGAAAAATGAAGATTTGATTCAAAATGAGGAACATTAGCAGCACAATCCGCATACAAGTTTATAAAATAAGGATGGATACAATCAGATCAAGCCAAGAGCCTGCCGTTATCGCCAACTTACTGCTGGAAACAGCCTTAATTCTTCTGGTATAAACCCATTCCTTGACCAAGTCTTTTCAGGTATATCAACAGGGAAAGTTTTGACATTCTTTCCTCAACCCTGCCACCCTCCAGTGATATTGGTGGAGACCTTAAAATATGTAAAAATATTCAATGCTTCGATTATCCTCTGGGAATTTTAACCATTGTTTTCATGTACATTAATTTCTTGGTGTAATTTTTCCCAAGAACATAAAAGTGTGCATAGATTTACATATGTTATTGCTAATAAACCTCCCAAGAAAATAGCCCTCCATCCAGGTGGAAACCATATCGCTTTAAATCAAAGCTTAATGACGATCAGAGTACTTTTATAGTTACAGAAGAATGCTAGGCTATAAGTCAAAGGCAATTGGAAAATGTAGGTTGCAATTTTGATAAGTGGCTACTCACCGGATGGTAGTGTGAGGACGTTCCAATCTGATGTTTTATCTACCATTTTTGTCTGCCCAGAATGTGTACACCCTTATTAGGAAGTAATTCCAAGACAGTTTGGGGGGAAGGTGGAGGGATGGCCTGGTCTTCCATCATGGATGCCAAAGAGCTGGCCATTCCCTCCCCCAGTTACCTGCTGGCTCCAAGAATGTAGTCAGCTGAGGATGAATCTTGGCATAATAGAGGGGATCTACTAAGGAGAATCCTATAAGTTTATAAGAAAGATAGCATCTCCAATTAGGAGAACAGTGGTGTGGGTAAATTTTTTTTTTTTTTTAAAGTCCTGTTAGAAAAAAAGATTTACAAGTGACTTATTGGCATGTCTAGGACTGCTTCAAAGTATTTCTGCAAGAAAAAATTAGGTGGAAGATAGATACGGTTGGCAGAATTGTAATAGGGAACCAAGAATGGATTCATGAGGATTCATTATACTCTTATGTAGGCTTGAAATTTTTCATAAAAAGTTACTTTTTAGAAGTCCGAGTGTTGCAATGTCCTGTCAATGTGTCAGAGGCAAGCACCTTGGTGACACCAGGATCATCTGCCTGGAGCCACGCTTGGCTAATCTTGGTTGCTGCCCATTTTCTGAGCTGGGTTCTCCAGTCTTCCTGGAGATTCAGTGAACGATCCAATGCCCTACAACACATTTCTTCCCTGCTATTGTTTGCAACCAAAAACTTGAATGTTAAGACCTAGTAAATTTAGAACTCCAGAAGACTTTTAGAGCGTCCCACCTGGAGTGCAACTAGTTAATGTGAAACTGGACCCCCAACAGCAAATAAGTTATAGAAACACAGCTGTTCTCCTCTCCTAAACACATGACTGGCTTTGATAATCAGTGTCCTAATAATTACCTTCCTGCTACACCTGCCTATGGTGTCAGACTCCTCAACACGGGCTCCAGGCAGCCATTACCTAGCATAAATGGGGATTTCGATATTTGCCACTCCCAAGCAAAGCAGGAGAAAACTGCCCCTTTTCCCTAAAGTGATCGTAATTTTAAACTGATTACAAATGAATTTGATTTCTGTGCCTGCTTTTCTCCGCCTTCCCTTTCCCAGTTGCAAAGGTATAAATGGCAAACATCTAGAAGTATCAAATTCAAAAGACAACTGTAATGCAAGATCTTTAGACCTGAAGGGCTTTAGAATCCCTTCTGTTCATCTCTGCACCTAGGAGTCCTCGGTGAGATCTGAAACTGGTTCTCAACATAGAAAGCAAAGAGACCAGAGAAAGTTGTGTTACAAGTGCTCCAGATCTTAACCTGCACAACCTGCGCCCTCCTACTTTTGCAAACCGGCTCGCTAAGCTTCCCAACTTACCTTGCTCTCCCACCTAGTCTGCCAGCCCTAAGGCCGGCAACATCGCGGACGCCTTCTCTAACCTTAGCTCTTCCTCCAACTTTCTAACTCGGGCTTCAGCCCCTGGGTGGGCATCAGTGGCTAAACCGTCCACAAGAGCTGCTAGCCCTCCAGGTGCCACCTACTTCCCTTCTCTGCCCTGCGCTTTGCGCAGGCCCTCAAACACGCACCTTAAGCTGGGCAGTGGTTCCGGGGTGCCCCCCCATTCATGTGGCGGTCCGCAAGCACCAGGAAGGCCACCCCTCCCCCACACAGAGACGCAGAACCAACCCAGGATTCCCCCCGCCCCCTCCCGCGGATACCGCTCTTCCGAAGCTAGTTTCTTTCCGCTCCAGCTAGCTCACCACTTACCAGTCCACAGCCCTAGGGGCTCCCCGGGGTGAAACCTGAAACTGCCCGGGTATACCGACAGCAAGGAGAGACCCAAGAAAGAAACAGGCCACGCCAATTTGGTCGCTTGGAGGTTTAACTCTACCGGAACTTACCTACCAGGCTGGTCCTGGGCGATGGCGAGAAGAACAGCTCCATACCCACCAGCTGCCGTCCTACAGTTTATATAGCAGCCTCATGCGGGTTCAGGCCCGTGTACCATCCCAGGTGGTCTCAACAAGGCTGTGCACCTGAAGCAGGTTCCAGCTGGGGAAAGAGAGAGGAACTCACGTTCCAAGCACAGGGGAAGGGGTCAGGAGCCTCTGTTTGCCCCCACCCAGCTCGCAGGCAAACCCTGGGTCATGTCTTCTCCGTGACTTCCTGCAACAGTATCTTCTAAGTGGTTTGCCACAACCACAAAGCCCTGCGTGCACACACCATGTTTCATGGTAGGGCTTTTTAAGCCCTCTCAAGAACAGCGGGGCTCAAGATTTGACATTTCCCAGCGCAAGAGGAGGTGCCAAATTGCATACTACAAATTCTGGCTTCTAGGATTTTCCTACTGTAGAGGCAGAAAAGAGTAAACACGATGAAGACTAGCCCTGCCTCCCCCGCCATGAAATTCAAAGAAGTCCCCATGAGCAGAAAATTTCTCATTTCTTTTTCAAATTGATCTACGAGTCTTATTTGTTTAAGTATAACATCAATCACTTTTCCTCAAAAGTTCAAGAAGGAAGCCGAGCTTCTGGCCCCACCCAATTTGCACCTAGGAGCTGCACAGCCCGTGTTGGGTTGGGGCATCTATTCACCAACTTCTGCCCCTCAGTGGTTGTTGGTGACTGGGGGGACATCAACTCCTGCCTGCTTCCAGGCCTGAGCACTTGTGCTGAGCAAGCTCCTTGCACTTTGGAGAAGTACCTAAGGCAGAAAGCCGACACTCCTGGGTGCTCCAGGTGGGAGGTGGTTGCCTGAGAGCTTCCATCACACTACAGCTGAACGCAGAGGTAGGCTAAGGGCACGCAGCTCGGGACACCAACGGCATCTGCTCCGTGCCTCCTAAATAATCAAGTTTTAACAGGTGTTAACTATTTATGATGTTCCGTGAGTGCCTCAGGAGACAGCCATGATATCTAATCACAGAACAATTTTATAATTTAAAAGGGATTTGATTCTCTTCTCTGTCTAGACAGAAAATAAGCTGGGAGAATGACTCAGACCCTGTATATTTAAACAGAACACTTCATGTGAACCTTAAGTTAAGATATGTTAGTCTCTAGTGTGGAAAGTCAGATTAATACACATTACTTTGCAGGGAAACTAATTAAATTTTTCTATCTTCTTTCTTGGCCTCTATCAATTAACTGTAATTTAAACTTTACCTGGGTCTTTCCATGGAGGAAATAAAGCACACAACCGAAGTCCTAGAAAGCAAATACAGTGTTCTTAGGGGGAAACTCGCACGAGATAAAAGCTGAGAAACGTGGGTAGTTTGCAGTTCAACCAATTTCAAACTCTATTATTCAAAGAGGATAAAGCCTAGATGGTACAAAGAACTTCACAAATATGCTAGCCCACATTATTCATTTCAAGGAGATATTAATGAAATTCATATTTCTTAAAATAAAGACAATCAAGCAGAGAAACAGATCAAATCACAGAACAAAGAAGACTTATCCCACATAATATTGCTCCCTAGGCTTTTTCTTATGAGTTCTGGATGTCTCTGCAGGCTAACCAAAACGCTAGTTGAAGAACAATCAGAATGAGAGCTAACAGAAGACTTTTCTTGAAAGTTAGTAGGACTTTAACCAGCCCTGCACAGCCTGTGGGAGCTAATGGGGTGACATCAGCAGGAATAACTCATTTTCCTTGGGTCATGCACCTGCAGGGCACTTTAAGTGTTTCTTAGAGTTCCCAGGGATATCTCAGGTGAGGTTTCAGATATCATACAGACATGTCCAGCCCATGTGAGTGCTGTTATTGTCCCTCTGCCTCCTACCAGATGTCCCCTTTCCTATTACAGCTGAAATCCCGGGACCCCCTAGACACCAATGCTGCACAGTAGTCCCCGCCCTTTCTTTTGCTCTGTTGTAGGAGTGTCAAAGCTGTGTGGCTCGTGCCCTAATGTCTTAGAGAAACAGCCTTGTCAGATTTTATGTATAGCACACCTGTTCTTCAAAGGACTGCCATCTTCTGTGAAACCTAAGGAGTAAGGACTTGGACAAGAACCAAAATGACAAACACTTCTAAATCCTCTCAACCACATCTCCATGGCTCTGGATGGTTCAAGACTTAGTGCCTCCTTCTCCTTTCTCCCATCAGGTAGCTTTCTTTCCAGAAGGCAACATATTCCCTCCAGATATAACCAGGTAGCCCTGAATCTCTGTCTAGGGCCCCCTTGATTAAAAAAAAAAAATGGTTGTTTTTATTTTCTTTACTCAATTTTTAATGCATATTTTCCTTAATAGGCACTTTCTCTACCCAATTGCTCAATGAACGTTCATGTAACATTCTCAGGGGATCATGTTAAAATGCAGATTCAGTAGATCTGGGATGGGGCTCAAGATGCTACAGTCTGAACAAGCCACCAGGTGATACTGTGATGCTTATGCTCCTGATCTTGGGCCAACCCTTGCGAAGCGAGGCACCCAGTATTCACAGATAAATGTGATACACCTTGGCCTTCCAGGAGGTTACAGTATGGCTAGAAAAATAAATGTATCCTTATATGGTCAGTAGTACAAGAAAGCACATGTCTGAGAATAAAGTACCTGTTCTCAGTAATGCCCAGATTATGGCCCATGACCAAACTCATATAAATATGCACAACAGCAGAGGTTCTCAAATTGAGTGACCATCGGAAACACCTGGAGGGCTTGCTGAGCACAGATTACTGGGCCCCACCCTCAGAGCTCTGTCTTAGTAGGTCTGGGTTGGAGCTCAAGAATCTGTAGCTCTGACAAATTTCCAGGTGATGCTGATGCTGCTGGCTTAGGGCCCACATCTTGAGAGCATCTACTCTAGCAACCCCAGGACCAGAAAGCCTCCTGCTGAAGGGACAGATGCCTTCTAGTCATCGGTGTGAGTGAGGATAAATTGCTCCTGGATGCCTGCCCACCCCTACCCCCGACAAGACTTTTAAATAGAGTCTAGACCTCCTAACACATGCTCCCCTGACAAACTCATTCACAAGAACCTTTCAATGTTAATCTCCATCCTTTTATCTTTAAGCTGAGTCTTTGTGTTTAAAGATTTTTTTGTGTGTGGATTACTTGTAGACAACATACTGTTGGGTCTTTTGTTTCTTTAATACACTCTCCACTCTGACAATCTCTGTCTTTTGATTGGTATACTGAGACCATCTAAATTTAAAGTGACAAATGGTATATTTGGATTAATTTCTACCATGTTTGTAACTGTTACCTATTGTTGCATTTGTTCTTTGTTTTGTTGGGGGTTTTTTTGTCCCTCTTTCTCTTCCTTCTCAGGTTCTAATTGGCATTTCATGTGATTCAATTTTATCTAATCAATGTATCAGTTGTATTTCTTTTTTTATACTTCTTTTTAAAAAATGTTCGTGGTTGCCCTAGAGGATACAATATACATATTTAACTAATCTAAATCTACTCCAAAATAACACCATACCTCTTTATGTGTATGTAGTATAGCTCCTGATAACAAAGTATTCCCAGTTCCTCTCCTCTGTCCCTTGTGACATTGCTGTCCTTATTTTCAATTATCCACATGCTAATGATCACTCAGTTATTATTATTGCTTCAATTATCTTTTAGATCAATTAAGAATAAGAAAACAACCACTTCTCGGCCTTTTGGCTAAGATCAAGTGTAAGAATAAGAAAACAAGGGGCACCTGAGTGGTTCGTTCAGTCAGTTAAATGTCCAACTCTTGATTTCCCCTCGGGTCATGATCTCAGGATTGTGGGATCAAGCCCCAGGTTGGGCTCCACACTCAGTGGGGAGTCTGCTTGAGATTCTTTCCCTTTGCCCCACACCCCACTCACGTGTGTGCACAAGCTCTCTCTCTCTCAAATAAATAAATAAATCTTTTTTTAAAAAAAAGAATAAGAAAATAAATGACTTTATCTTTATTCCTTTGCCAATGCTTTTCCTTTCTTTATGTAGATCCAGGTTTCTGGCATATCATTTTTCTTCTGCCTAAAGAACTTCTTTTAACTTTTCTCACAGGACAGGCCTAGTGGTGATAAATTTCTTCAATTTTTGCTATTCTGAAAAGTCTTTACTTCTTCACTTATGAAGTTAACATTTTACTGGATTTAGAATTCTAGGTTGGAGGGTGTTTTGAGTAACACCTTAAATATTTCAGGGGCACCTGGGTGGCACAGTCGGTTGAGCATCCGGCTCTTGGTTTCAACTCAGGTCATAATCTCAGGGTCATAAGATCAAGCCCCACGTTGGGCTCCTCACTCAGTGCAGAGTCTGCTTGAGATTCTCTCTCTGCCTCTCCCTCTGCCCCTCCCACTTGTGCTTGCTCCTTCTCTCTCTAAAATAAGTAAATAAATCTTTTAAAAAATATATTTCATTCCATTCTTTTCTTACTTGCATGGTTTCTGGATTAGGAATCTAGCATAATTCTTATCCTTGTTTCTCTGTAGGTATGTGATTTCCCACAACCACTACCCACCCACTAGCTTCTTTCAAGATTTTCTCTTTGTCTTTTATTGTCTACAGTTTAAATATGATATGCCTAGATGAGAGTTGTTTTTGTTGTTGTTGTTGTTGTTGTTGTGTATGGGAGGTTTGTTTTGTTTGGGGTCAAGAGTAGGGTGCTCATTTAACCTGCATGATGTTCTCCATTCCTGGATCTGTGGTTTGGAGTCTGTCGTTTATTCTGGAATGGCAAATGGAATGTTATCAGCTGTTATTACATCAGATATTTTTTCTGTTCCATTCCCTTTCTTCTCCTTCTGATAGTCCAATAATGCATGTGTTAGTTCTTTTGATATTGTCCATTAGTTCTTCAATGTTCGGTTCTGTCTTGGGTTTTTTTGTTTGTTTTCATACTTTTTTTCTCTATGCATTTCTGTTTGGAAAGTCTCTATCGACCCATGTTTAAGCCCAGTAATTCTTCCTTTGGCTGTTTCTAACCTGCTGATGAGCCTACCAGGGGCAGTCCTCCTCTCTGTTACACTGCTTTTTGTTTTCTAGCATTTCCTTTTGATTCATTCTTAGAATTTCTCTCTGCTTACATTAGTCCTCTGTTCTTGCATGCTGTCCACTTTTTATATTAGAGCCCTTAGCATAGTAGTCATAGCTATTTTAAATTCCATGTCTGAAAATTCCAAAATTTGTGTCATATTTGAGCCTGGATCCAAGGATGGCATTTTATCTTCAATATGTGTATTTTGTTTTGTTTTGCCTTTCAGTATGCCTTGTAATTTTATGTTGAAAGCTAGACATGCTATATCAGGTCATAGGAACTGAGGTAAATAGGTCCTTAGTGTGAAGATTTATGGTCACTGGGTAGGAGTCAGGTTATGTTTAATGTTTGCTTAGCTGTAGGTGCTAGAGGTTTCAAATTCGCCTCACATCCTTAGTGTTGTCTCCCCTCTTGACTTTAGGCTTCCCTAAGTACTCCTCCTCCTCAGAGAAAGTCTGTATCTTTCAGGTCTCTCAGCTGTAATCTGCTGTTACTACACTGGAGCCTTGGTGTGGTGGCAAAGTGTGGGGAAGGGGAAATGTTCTATAATCTTATGATCAAATCTCAGCACTTTAGTGGGCCTAGAACCAAGTGCTGTGAACTTCACAAGTGTTTCTCCAAAGCGTAGCTTTCTCCAACTGCCTCCCCTGGCTGTAGCATTTCTAGTCTATTTCCTTGATGCCTTGGCCTCTGTTGACTGTGTTTTACCCTCTTAGGGAGATAGGAAGGCTAAAGGAGAATGGAGTGGAAGGAAAATGTTTGTCCCAGGTGTGAGAAGGCCCTGACAAAATCTTTACCTCTAGAGAGTAGGCATATTGAAGAAGACTGTGGGCATGTTTCACGATGGCCACTTTCCCGCTGCCAGAGCTACAGAGGATCTTCCTCAGATATCCACAATGAGAACCTGGTAAGGGGGAAGCCTGGCTGGCTCTGTCAGAAAAGCTTGCAATTATTGATCTCAGGGTCATGAATTCAAGCCCCACATTGGATATAGAGATTACTAAAAATAAATAAATAAATAAACTTAAAAAAAAATAAAGAACCTGGTAAAGTTCTTGGAGCTAAAACCCATGACATTGTGAGGGGTTCCCTAAGACTGCAATCCCAAAAGCTTCTCACTCTCATGCTAGTCCACACTCAACCTCTAGCTATTTGCCAAAATTACCACCAAAGTGTTCTTTCCAGTTTGTGGTACCAGAAACTCTCAGTCCAGGTAAATGGGTCTAGGCTCTGGATGAGCCTGTCTCTCCAAATTTCAGGGTAGTGGTCTTCCCTGCATCCTCATTTCCATAATAAGTCCAAGAAAAGTCATTGGTTATCACTTTTTCAGGCTTTTGTTTGTAAAGATAGGAGTGACAGCTTCCAAGCTCTTCACATGTAGAAGGTGAACTGGAAGTCCTTCCAATGTTAATCGAACACAATGGTTTCCTTTCTTAATAGAAAGAAAACAAATTCATATGGCATTTCAAAACCAGAGCCTATCCATGCCACTGAAGCACCATCCTCAGAACTTTTGTTGGAAAACAGGACTCAGAATGTAAGATTTCATGTACTTGGGTGTGATGTTTCTGCCCAAGACATCCATAGCCCTAGAGAGGGGCCTGATTTGATCCCTAGTTCATTCTACTCCAGAGATAATTTTTTTTCTTACCTATAACAGTTATGTTTGAAGAAATCTGATTCCATGCACAATATGGCCAGCACACTGGAATAATAAGCCATCACTTTTATTTTTAAAGAGGGAATATTTACAATAAATAATAGCCACATCTAAGGAGATTTAGTGTTAGGCAAACATTCCTGAACTTAAAAAATGAATGCCTTCAGTTACTTTTACGCTGCCTCAGTACTCATTTGGAATATGCTCACCTCCTTGTCTATGGGCACATTTTTCAAACGTGTAAATGATCCTATTGTCCAATTCCCAGTTCTTATATTAAGTATCTGATTCAAATATGAAACATGATTAGAAACTAGAAATGTAAATTAAATAAAGGATGAGGTATATTTGTACTCACACTATGTTCACAAAATTAGAAACCAGTGGAGTAGAGAGCATGGAGGTGCAAAGCACAGGCATTTGATCACCTTACACAGCTGTCACTGTGTCCTCTTAGAAAAGTCCCTCACTGGCTCCTCTCGAAGTTTTGGCATCCTTGCCTGAAAATGGGAACAATGATAGCACCTGTTAATGAAAATTCACCTGTTGTAATGAAGATTGAATGAGGGAACCCATGAAAAATTCAAGGCAGTATCCAACAGACAGTTAAAACTAAATAAGTTTTCCTTATTGCCAAGTCCAGTGTCATTGTGCATGTCTGAAACACTCGAAATATATCAGTTCTGCACCTATACAGCCTATAACCAATACAGGCTTCAAATCTAAGATCTCAAATTGCCTTGCACTTTATGCCCCTTTTGGCTTTTCCCGCCCCATTGTTTCTTTAAGCCTTTAAGTTACCAGTCAGAGTTTTGACCTTTTTTTTTTTACTTCCTATTTCCTTCTGTTTCTCCTATTTAGAATTCCACCTCCAGTTTGAACTTCACAGAAGAATTTCAACTTCACTAATGTTTATGATCAGCAAATCCCTAAACAGAATTTATGTTGCCTTTCAACCCCTTTTCCCAGGGGGAAACCCACCCCACCTGACCCTGCCCTGGCCTTTGGATCTCCCACCCACATGGCAAACCTCAGTTGGTGACATCATAATCTGTAAGCTCTTTCAAAAAGCAGTACAAAAGTATATATGGAGACCTTAAATATTCATCCCTCTGGTTTAGTAATCTCACTTTTGAAAGTATATCCCAAGAAAATAGGGATAAAACCCATAGCACACAACATTTTTCAACACAGTCTTATTTATTAAAGTGATAAATCAGAAACAAACTAAAAGTCCTATAGTAGAAGAATGCTTAATTAACTTATAGCACAAACACTCCACGGAATATTATGCAGTCATTAAAAGAATAATGAGAAAGAGTACATAGCAACTCAGAGTAATGCTTATGAGT
The DNA here is from genome assembly GCF_037043125.1 of Eumetopias jubatus. Lineage (NCBI taxonomy): Eukaryota > Metazoa > Chordata > Mammalia > Carnivora > Otariidae > Eumetopias > Eumetopias jubatus. The sequence goes on along the minus strand of NW_028274823.1, from coordinate 45,893,294 downwards.
TAAGTGAAATAGCCAGCGATAAAACTACATATTCTGTGTGATTGCAATTATATAAAAATATAGGTGCATATAGAAAGAAATAAGGAAATACTCAAAAAGGATATTAACTATGTTAATGAGATTAGTAACAGTTCTCTTTTCTGTTTTTTAACTTTCCAGAGTATTATTACATTGTTTTTAAAATGAAAAGAAGTTCCTTATAAAATGGGGCACCTGAGTGGCTCAGTCGTTAAGCGTCTGCCTTCGGCTCAGGTCATGATCCCAGGGTCCTGGGATCGAGCCCTGCGTCATGCTCCCTGCTCAGCAGGAAGCCTGCTTCTCCCTCTCCCACTCCCCCTGCTTGTGTTCCCTCTCTCGCTCTCTCGCTCTGTCAAAATAAATAAATAAAATCTTTTTTTTAAAAAAGGTGAAACTTTCTATTTTAAAAAAAAGAAAAGAAAAAAGTTCCTCATAAAATGTAAATAAATAGTTACAAGGCCAAACTCAGCGTCCTGAATATCTTATACTTTTAGCTCAAATGACTCATATTCCAGGCTTAATTTCTCATGTTCAAAGGATGTGCTAGAAGCAAATATTTTTCTTCCCAGATAGAATAAATGAAGTAATTTAGTTTACTGAGGAAAATTTGACCTCTATGTTGAATTAATGTTATACAAAGATAATGCTCTTACTCCTCTGTGAGCAGGGCATGTTTTTCCCCTCATGGGGATAGATTTGAGCTGAACTATTCTATCTCCTTTCACCTTGCTCTCCATTCAGCTGATGATGAAGCATTTGTAAGGCTGGGGACTGGGGGCACTTAGGAACCTGGCCAAACAAAGCAAATTGACCTGTCCACTGAGCACATTGAGACCTTGGCCAAATACTCAATTCAAACGAGCTGAACTGAGACAAAATAATGAAATATTTTTAGGTGATTCTGTGCCATCCAGGCGAAGCACATTCTTTGACAATGGAATGATGAATTATCTTGGATACCACCAGATAACACTGTGTGTGTGTGTGTGTGTGTGTGTGTGTGTGTGTGTGTGTGTGTGTGTCTGTGTCTGTGTCTGTGTTTTAATATAAAGCACCTGGAGAAATAAGGGGGCTAATGTACAAAAAAAAAAATAAATCTTATACTGAAAACCATAGTCTATGAGTGTGAAAAGGGGAGCATGTCTAAAAATAATCTAAATTGGTTCCCCATCTCCTGCTGCCATCTTGTCTCTTTCCCAGCTCCTTCAAACCCACTGGAAGGGTGGTCTATACACAAGTCTCTCCTTCTTCACTTCCCACAGCAATCTGTAGGGTCTGCCCTCACCAATATGTTGAAATGATTCTGATTAAGGTTACACATTAACTCCTAGTCGCCATACTGTTTCAGCTTTTGTCTTACTTGACTTTTCCATAACCTGCATGCCAGTGAACATTCCCTCCTCCTTGAGACCTTTCCTCTATCTGCATTCTCCCACTGTATTGGTTTTCCTCCTACTGTCCCAGGCGCACATTTTCATTCTCTCTGTGTGTTCCTTTTCTTCTTTCTGCCTTTATGTTGGTGTTCCTTAGCTAGCTGTGACTTCTCTGTCTTCACATACTTTTCCTGGACAAACTGCATGCATTTCCATGATTGCAACACTCACCTACCTACTGATGGCTTAGAGGTCTGTGCTTCTATGGCAGCCCTCTCTTCTAAGCTCCAGCCTTTTGGATGACTAACTTCTTAGAAAATCCTCCATAGATGTTCCGTGGGGGTACCTCAACTCTGCTTGTCCACCACTGAATTTGTCTTGGCTCTCTTCTAACAAAACCATTTACTCCTCCAATATTCCTCATCTCCAAGACAGAAACCTGATACAATGCTTGACGCCTTCTTTGCTGGTTCACATCTAAAATGTCACCATGTTCTCTTGATTCTACCTCTTAAATATGCCTTTAATTGCTTACCTGCATATTAATTGCTTACCTGCTTATTAATTGCTTAACTAAGTTTGGGCCCTTGTCATCTCTCCTAAAGTATTTCAACAGTCCCCTAACTTGTAGTCTCTGCCTCCAGTCTTGCTTCTTTCAATCTCTCACCCATATATCAAAAGCATGGTAATCCTGTCATTACTCAAAATAATTCAATGACTCTTCCTTACAGAAGAACTGCAATTAATACATGTAGAAGAAATGATGGAAATAGAAAATCACCACTTGAACACCATAGTAATAGTAGATCCAGGCAAGATCCATGGGTAAATGCTAAAATTAGTGGGCAAAAATTTAAGGAGAAGCTAGACATTTGTATGGTGACAGAGAATGTCCCTCCAAAATATTTAATAGTCACAAAGGAAAAATAATAACTTCCCAGTGGACAAACCTGATATACATCAGCTTGGCCATGTGAAAGAGGTTAGCATCACCAATAATAAGCTATCAACACCAAGTTCCACTTGTTATAACATGCCGAGAAGGGCAAATCACTTCCATAGTACTCTTGCCAAAAAAACCATAACCTCAATCTAATCATGAGGAAACTTCAGACAAACCCAAACTGAGAGACATTCTACAAAATAACTGACCTGTACTTTGGAAACATGTGAAGGTCAGGAGAGACAAAGAAAGGCTGAAAAACTGTCACAGATTAGAAAATACTAGAGACGTGACAACAAAATGCATGCAGTGTAGTATCTTGGATGGAATCTTGGGAGGTTTGTTTTTTTTTAATGTACTGGGGAAACTGGTAAAAATCTGAATAGAGTCTATAATCATTTGTATTATACCAATGTGAATTTCTTGGTTTTGATAAATATATAAACTGTTGACATTAGAGGAAGTTTGGTGAATAGAATGTTGGACTTTATACTATTTCTGCAACTCTTATGTAAGTCTAAAATTCTTTCTAATTAGAAAGTTAAAAAAACACACAGAGTGTTTCCCAAGTACTTATAAAATAACTCCAATTTCTTTAGCATGGCATTTAACATCCCTTGTGGTCTGACCTACTTGTCACATCTATCTCCCATCACTGCTCATAACACACCCAAGGTTTCAGCTATACTACACTTTCTTACCTTGTACCACTTTTTATAAACATACACACACACACACACACTCATATGCATTCACTCAACACACATGAGGCCCACAGACAATTGTCTAAATTTGTCATTAATGGGCATAGGGCTAAATTTTGGGTTCCCTGATTCCTAAACCATTGTCTTTATTGAATCAATATAATTCCAGTCTGCTCACTGGGACACCCAAGTTATGACATATGACATGTCATAGCTGTCAAGATAGTCAACTTAATTTTTCCATCAGCTTAATTGAACCCTTTGATGGGGAGTAATACCCTATAATGGTGTATGTCACACATGGAATTAAGGACTTTGAACTCATTCATTTCAAATGCAAACACTGCAATCAGTTCTCATGAAGCCAAAAATGGACATACTTATGCACATTTACAAAGTGCATAGTTCTGCTTTTATCAGTCACATTACAATCCTGTCTAAATCCTAAAGTGAAAATGAATGTCACAGGGAAAAAATTACTGGTGCATATAAAACAGCCTGGCCTAACTTTTTAATATATTCACAAACAGGGATTTCATTCTTTTATTAGTAGTTAGGAAAGGTTGCATTAATATTCAGTAGTTAAAATGTGCCGTTCTAAATTTTTCATAATTTCCCATGGGGGAATAAATTTTTTGAAAAATATTCCCAGTAGGTGAATGACTTTAATAACACAGTGTCTGTAAGGATGGCAAATAAAATGGCTTGTAGATTCAGGCTTTGGCAAACAGTTGAAATAACTTTTCCTTTATGGACAAGTGTTCGTCCTGCCCAATGAAGCTGATCGAGATTGGTTAGCATCTGTACATAAGTGTGTATTAATTTTGGGGGTCCTATTCACTTTTAGCGTTCCAAAATCCTTTCTTGAATTCTTTCAAAGGTGACGCCTTAGTAGAAAGAGCAGAGAGTAGAGGCAGGTAGGCTTGAGGAAACTAAAGAGCTCTGAAATAAAAGAAATGAAGACGCTAGATGAAATTCTGGGTTTCCAAGAGCACCTAAGTGGCTCAGTCGGTTCTGACTCTTGGTTTCAGCACAAGTCATGATCTCAGGGTCATGAGTTCAAGCCCCATATTGGGCTCCACGCTGGGCATGGAGCCTACCTAAAAAAATAATAAAATAAATAAATAAGTGGATAAATAAATAAATAAAAGCACCTTTGGGGCGCCTGGGTGGCTCAGTCTGTTAAGCAACTGACTCTTGGTTTCAGCTCAGGTCATGATCTCAGAGTCATGTGATCGATCTCAGGCAGGCTCCATGCTTAGCAGGGAGTCTGTTTGAGATTCTCTCCCTCTGCCCATCCCCCCATTCATGTGTGTGCTCTCTCTCTCTCGAATAAATGAATTAATCTTTATTAATAATAAAGTGTACCACTTATTTAATCTTTATTTATCTGAGGGAGAGAGTGCGGCAGACCAAGGGAGAGGAAGAGGGAGAGTGTCCAAGCAGACTCCCCCCTGAGCACAGAGCCCACCCCGGGCTCAATCCCATGACCCTGAGATCATGACCTGAGCTGAAACCAAGAGTCAGTCACTTGACTGACTGAGCCACCCAGGCACCCCTAAATAAATAGATCCTTAAAAAAAAAAAGGAAGAAATTCTGGGTTTCCAATCTTTCTTTTTCCTTTCTCTCTTGGTTGTGGAGATAAAGAGTGACCAACCAACCACTATTTTCTTTTTTAATCCTTTTTTTTAAGATTAGCAACTTGGTGTTGCAGAAGGGGAAATTTCTTAATCAAGTGAGGAAAAGAGCTACTAAAGCCATGGAAGCAGGCAAGCAAACATAACAGGACAAAAAAGGACTGCAATCCTGTCAAAAGCTTGTCTTCATGGGTTGTTTGAGAGCACCATGGTGCAAGACCATGACACCACATTGCCTGGCCAGAAAGAATTACAGCAAATACACACAAAGCTTGTGATGGACTCTTTCCTAGAATTTTCTCACAATCAGATAAACAACCCTTTCCTTGACAGTGCCATGTCTAAGGATTCCAACCGTTTGAAGTAGGAGCTATTTCTCTGTCTCCCAAAGTCCTGAGGTAGATTTGTAGATCTGGATGCAAGGGGCTGGCAGTTCCCAGACAGGCTCACATTCGTGGGCAAAAACATCAGAGAAGATGTGCGGGGAAGATTTGGGGACTGCCCCCCCCAGCAAATCCCTTCTCTGATGGAGAGGTCAGCAGAGTACATGAAAACAGCAACTGTCCTAAAAGTAGTAAAATGAGATTATGGAAACATATATATTGGGGGAATGTGAAGATAAATCAATGAAAGAGATAGCTGGATATACCAACAGTGACTAATCTACATTTATAGAAAAGGTTCTAGACTTATATAACCATTGTATTAACAGTGCTTATCTCTGACCACTGGGATTATGAGTTGCTTCATTTTAGTTATTTTTGATTCTGTTGAGCATTTACTTTTTATATGTCTCTCAGGTAACGTTGGACAATCATTGGAAGCCCAAGTTCTAGGCAGCATCTTTCCTAGGAAAAAAAGATTAAACCAAATGATGAAATGTTCCTCCTGGATCTAGGATTCTGTTACAGAACACTAAAGAGGGAACAAAAACAAAACAAAAAAAAATCAAACAGGAATCTGGGTACCTTGCGAAGTACTTTTATTAAAAAGAAGAATGAGGGGGCACCTGGGTGGCTCAGATGGTTAAGCGTCTGCCTTCAGCTCAGGTCATGATCCCAGGGTCCTGGGATCGAGTCCCACATCAGGCTCCCTGCTCCTTGGGAGCCTGCTTCTCCCTCTGCTTCTCTCTCTCTTTCTGTCTCTCATGAATAAATAAATAAAATCTTTAAAAAAAAAAGAATGAGATTTTAGCATATATTTTTATAGAAATACTGATTTTATTTGACAATTACCTTCCAAATATTTACATACTACTTCCTTTATTATTTTAATCACTCTTTTAAATGAGACTATAAAAATTACAAATGAATTGCTTTACTGTAAGAACATTATAGCTTACATTAATGGAACTCTAAACAAGGAAGAAAATATTAACCCTAGTTTTATATTAGAGATATTTATAAACTTACATCTGAAATTCAGTGAAACCAACTGTTGTTCCAAGTTGCCTTTACTAACCTCAACCTCTAAAAAATGTATAATTGAGTACCATGACCTCTTGCAGAAATGGTAAGATAAAGCATTGCTTTATGGTAAATTTATTCAGAGATCTGATTCCTCACGAACAGCGTGTGTCATTAGGACTTCTGAACCAAAAGCCCATCCCTACCAATCAGAGGCACAGGCTCACAAGTACCCACAGCCTGGCAATAGGAAGCAAATGCTACATTCCCACTATCTTAATAATTCAGATTTTGTGAAATGTGCAAAGTGTTTGGCTCCCATCTGCCATAGGGAACTTGACAGTTCTGAAATACATAATGACTTCTTTCCTTGAAATTAGCCTCAAAGGAGGTTACATATTTCAACTGGATACTAACAAACCAATAACTTTGAAGAAATTCCTTCCTTTTCCTGGAAAGGTCACACTACAGAATGTTAAGATCTCTTAACCTCCAACTGTCGGGACCTCAACATTAGAGTCTTTGCCCAGTGTAAACCTGCAAGCTACAAATTTCTATTCATTTCTAAAGCAAGAACTAAAAATAAAATAGTAAATAGAGATAAATGTATGAATGAATGATGAACATAAATGCTTCTACATAAGAAGGATGTGGATCTAAATATTATGCTGGTTTCTCTTCAGAACAAGGCTCAGGAACTCCAACATGCTGAGTATTGGAGAGTGTTCGCAGGACCTGTGCTCCCAAGTCCCTGGTGATATGAGTGCTGTCTCCATATGTCCCTGTTAAGATATTTATTATAAAGGCTGGAACAGAGAAGGCTCTCTGTATTACAATACAATAATGTAAATATACTTATATTTTGTATATGCTGTAATAGGTAAGCCCCCAAACCCTATAAACCATACCAGGAGAGGTATCTAGAATGCAGGGCAGGAGGCAAAGCCATGGCATGCTCCGGTTTTTACCCCAGATCGAACTTTGAAAACTTCAGTGCAAATTCACTCCAAGGAGAAATTGTATGAAGCACAGACTCATTTATTTTCTGCTGATGAGCACGGCCATGTGAACAGCTGATCAAGTCATCTCTCCCTGCAAAAGTGTGCCAGCAATGTAGTTATGAGTTTCAGTTCCAAATTTCAAAACCACCCTATTTGCTAATGCAATTGTAGGTTTGTTGCCATTGCACGCGGCTAAATATATAAATGACTCCGTTCTATCTTTTTTTGTCTTAGCAAGAATGGCAAGGAAACGTGCTCTGCCGACCAGGAAAAAAAAAAAATGTTTGATACATCCATTCGGGAAATGAGTGCAATGCGAGGTGATATGAAAATTTCTGGAGAAGTGTCAAAAATCCTTAACAGAAAAAGAGGATGCTGACTGAGTATGTGTTTTGAAATCTGGGTGAGTGAGGAGGGCTGGCAGCAGAGTTTTCAGCTGGCGCCTACTGAGGCTCTACAAAGAAGTCTCCTCCGTGGCCTGTTGACAATGACCCTGTGCTGGTACCATTTTCAGGGTCTCAAAGCCTTCAAGATAGTCACATAGGGTATGGCATCTATTACAAATTTTTGCATTCTAGCCCTGCAATGGCTCCTAAAGAGATGAAGCCTACAGACAGGACGGCATACATGATTTGCCAGGTCCAATGCAAAATGAAATTCTTAATAACTTTTAAACATTTTTTAAAAACAGTAAATTCAGAGCATTAAACCAAGCCCTGGATCCTTCTAAGCAGAGGGCCCTATGTGACCACACAGGTCACACACTCATGAAGACATCTCTGCCTATACTTCTCCCCAAGAATCCATTGTGATTTCTCTGATTTTAGTCCCCTCTCAACTTCTTGCAGAGACAATGTATGTTCAGGCATGCGTGTGTGTGTGCGCGCGTGCATGTGTGAAGAACCCAGGAAATGCATTTTGAAAAAAGAAGCAGAGAACACTGACTCTCATTTACTCAGTCTCATTGAGCTCACTGCTGGATTTCCTGAGGCCTTGGACTCCTGAGCCAAAGCACGAGAGGCTCACCTTTAAATCCTTACTGTAGATTATTTTTCAAACATAAAAATATTGCCTTAAGCATAATAATATCAAATGCTCACATTCATAATACAAAAAGAATATTGAAAGGAGAAATGTTAGCATTTTTACTTAAAGGTATAATAAAAATACAGGGAGGTTAGGCATGAAATATTATAAAATATGAAATGCTAGGAGTACTTTCATTAATATTAACAATTACCATTCTGAATTTAACAGGGTATGATTAGTAACTGAATTGTTTAAATTAATGCTACAGCATAATAGATTCAGAATCTATAAATAACATAAGATTTTTTTAATTATTGATATTTTCTTTAAAACCTAAATTACCCAAAGATGTTGCCAAAGATCCCATGTTGCTGGACCTGGTTTTAATGAGGAGTATCTCCAGAACATTGCTTAGGGAAATTCTCTAGGAGTAAATAAATACAAAGAAGCAAAACTCCTCAGAGAAAGAATGCAAAGCAAATGGACATTCAATGACATCTAAGCAAGGTTAATTTGTAGCCCAGTTTGTGGCTTCAACACGGGCAGCTAGCGCCACCTATAGAAAAACAATGAAAAACTGTCCTGACAGCCCCTAGGCTGTTTCTGCAACAATTGAACTGGATCAAACATCACAAAGGAATGAGTCAGCATTTTAGTGAAAACACTGTGGTCTTTGTTCAGTAAACAAAGAGCACTTCTCTAATGAGCCTCAGCGCTGAGCTACTAAATATTTATTGGAAATGGAAAACGTGGTGTGTTATCAAATCTGCTTCTAAGTCTTATCTCAGCCTATTATAAGAGAAAAACACAAGTGAGACAAGCGTAACAATTCTACTGGAAAGGGAAAGAGTATTGAGCCTTTTACTGTAATTAAGATACCACACTGCTTGTCCTTTTCTTTTCTGACTCATTTAAACATATTTTGGGGACATCGGCTTTCTGCCAAGTACTTGAAAATAAAATACTCTGTCCTCAAGGTGCATTCAACCTAACTGGAATAATATACACATATGTATATAAATAATGGAATACAGTATAGGAAGTATTAAGTATCAAAGACTCATGGCTCAGATAAAAACTGTAGTATCTAGAGAAGGTACTTCCAGCTGGAATATCTGAGAAAACTGCATGGGAAATGGTATGTGAGCTGGACTTTGAGGAAAGAATTTGATTGGGACAGAAGGGAAAAGTGGGAAGATACAATTTGTATATGAAAGAAAGCAGAGAGAGACGCATTTGGGAGGGTACCCAGGAGCCAGATCATAAGGAATCCTGAATAGCAAAGACTTGCATAGTGTCTGCAATGTGCCACGTACCAGTCCACAAGCTTCCTACAGATGAACTCATGTCATCCTCGGAACCGTCATGAACAGGTCGGTACCATATTTAATATCTCAGTTTTACAGATAAGAAACTGAAATACAGTGAGGCTACCTAACTTGACAGAGATCACATAGCTAGGAAGGTTGGAACCATGTTCATCACCGCCCCCACCACTACTAATAAGGAGTGCTAATTACTATTACTCTTGCTCAGAAGGAGTTTGGACTCAATTCTGTCCAAGATGAAGAAAAATGGAACAGTTCCTGGGTGAGTGTGTTTTTTTTAAGTAAATAAATGCTTTCATGAAAAAGGAAATAAATGCTCATTATAGAGAATTCAAAAGATGGAGCAAAAAGAAGGGGAGAGACAAACATTGTCCCAGAGACATTGTTCACATTTTATTCTGCTTTATTCCAATGTGTTTTAAAACCTCCTGATAACAAAGTAAAAAATAAAAGAGGGTCACCTGGGTGGCTCAGTTGGTTAAGCATCTGCCTTTGGCTCAGGTCATGATCCTGGGGTCCTGGGATCAAGCCCCAAGTCAGGCTCCCTGCTCCCTCTCCCTCTGCCCCTCCTCCCTGCTCATACTCTCTCTCTCAAATAAATAAAATCTTTAAAAAAAATTTTTTTAATAAAAAAAAATAAAAGAGCTTAGGCTGGAAAGAAACAGCTTACCTCAACACCCCTGCTCCCTAGTCCCCACCCCTCAGGCAGCCTAGATCTAACAATTGGAGACAAAATCTATGGAATTCAGGTATGCTATTCCTTTTCTCTTAATGTCTGAAAATTACAATATTGCTTTTACATCTACTATTAGTTATCTTAATCATTTTCAATAATATAGTAGTCCTCTGCTTATTCTATCAGCTTGAGATGGCTCATTCTTTCCTTTGCAAAATGAGAATATTAATACCTTATTCATCCCTTCAACTGGCCTCCCTTGACCTTCTGCAACTGCACTTTTCCTTTTACAGTACAAGGCTGTTAACATTTATGTTCTCTGCTGCAACTACAATCAAGTCTTTTATTCTTTGTCTTTAGGTTGACTTCAAGAGCTAAAAAACCAATAAACAGCATTTATATTAATATGACTCTAAATAATTTTTTACTGCAGGGCCAAGTATAATGCTAGGATTATATTTTCTTTTTTACAAGCCCAATGTCACAACACTTGGGCCATGGAGAGGAGAATGATCTTGCATGAAGGTGAAATGGGTTCTCTTACACTCTATCAATTGTGTTTAAAATCATTGCATATTGTGTTTTTCTTCAAATTTCAATCACAACAGCTTGTGATCCTATTGTGATTTTGTTTGAGGGGATGGGTTTTAAACTGCCTTTTTTGGAGCCTTCTATACTTCTGTTTCAAGCTGGAATGTTTGTCTCCAGGTCTGTGGCATAGCTCTTATCCTGGATTTGCCTTCACTGCCTTCTTGGACTGGATCCACTGCTCCCTCTTGCCCTCTCATGTGGATCCAGCCTCTCTCTTGAGTTTCTCCCTTGATTTTCTAGAGTATATCATAGTGAAACTTCCTAAGAAGTGAGATAGGGAAACTGAAGGACTCCACTAAAATCTGCTTTTTTCCCTCCCTTTCCTGCTTCTCTTCTTGCTAGGACAGGCACCCCCACTTTATACATACAAATAATGTATGTCCTCCTTGTAAGGGACAAGGTGTTAATGATTTCTTTGGAGTCTTCCAGCACAATAGACAATATCTAGGAAATGACCAGGCAAAGATGACCAGGGGAAGCCATCTTGTGTGTATTCCAGACCACCAGTGCTAGACATCTTGATGTCAAGACCCCCTGGCTTTAAGAAATAAGCGAGTTAGGGACGCTGAGTGGCTCAGTTGGTTAAGCGTCTGCCTTTGGCTCAGGTCATGATCTCAGGGTCCTGGGATTGAGTACTGCGTAGGGCTCTCTGCTCAGCCAGGAGCCTGCTTCTCCCTCTCCTCCCTGCTCATGCTCTCTCTCACTATCTCTGTCTCTCTCAAATAAGCAAATAAAATCTAAGAAAGAAAGGAAGGAAGGAAGGAAGGAAGGAAGGAAAGAAGGAAGAAAGAAAAAGAAAGAAAGAAAGAAAGAAAGAAAGAAAGAAAGAGAAAAAGAAAGAAAGAGAAAGGAAGGAAGGAAGGAAGGAAGGAAGGAAGGAAGGAAGGAAGGAAGGAAGGAAGGAAGGAAGGAGAAAGAAAGAAAGAAAGAAAGAAAGAAAGAAAGAAAGAAAGAAAGAAAGAAAGAAAGAAAGAAAGAGAAAGAAAGAGAGAGAGAGAGAGAGAGAAAGAAAGAAAGAAAGAAAGAAAGAAAGAAAGAAAGAAAGAAAGAAAGAAAGAAAGAAAGAAAGAAAGAAAGAAAAAGAAAAGAAAGTTATAGAAGACACCTGGACCCTTGTCTTTGTTCTATTTCCTAGATGCCTGAGAGGACACATACATCAGACCACAATCCTTAACAAAAACCTAAGACCCCAAGCAAAGACAAGACTCTCTCTTCTTTCCTTTCCAAGTCTCCTGGATGCTCTGTCTGTGTCTGCACTCTCTCTGTACCTTCAGTAAACTCTGCTCTTACTTCCTCCTGACTCACATTTGATTTCTATCCTGTGCAAAGCCTAGGACCCTCTTGGCTGGTCCTGCAGGACCCCCCTCTGGGTCCTGGGACCCAGCCTGCCTATATCAGAAGGATTATGCTGTTGATAAGCTTTCTGACTCCATGAACTCACTGCTTGAACCCAATCAGAAGCCAATAAAATAGGAGCCTGAGAAATCCAGCCTACAGAGCCAGTCCCCTGCAATTCAGAGCAGAGAGGGGCAAGGCAAGGAATCCCTCCCAGAGCAAACTCCTGCCCTCACTCACACTTGATTTGTTTTCTTCCTTGGTATAAAATTCTAGGTCCTCAGTCCTATTCCTTCAGAGCTCTGAAGGCATTACTTCACTGGCATCCAGTGTCCGATGTTGTGGATAAGAAATCTGAGGCCTGTCTGATTCCTCTTCCTTTCTATGTGGCTTGTCTTTTCTCCTGCCCATCAAGCCACCAGAGAAAGTGGAAGTCCCAAGCTTCCTCTTTGAAGACATTCCCATCCACATCTTTTCATTTCCATTCTTCCCTTCACCTTTCAGCCTATCATACTACTTTACCTCCAGAACAAAGAAAGAAAGCTTTTTGAGCAATTCAAATCCCTGGCGTTCGAGAGGACAGTCCCCAGGATTCCCCAGGAGGATGCACTCACTTTCCCATAGTCCACCAAACCTCACATGACCGTGTCAGAGCCTCCTCATAGGTGTTGAATAAATAAATGAAACTATCTGGAGATAAGAGACCCTGAAGACACTCACTTCTCTTCCTTGTTTATCCAGGTGCCATCAGAAACCCAAACTCCCCAGGTTCTTCATCAACATATCCCTATAATGATCCGGGCCCACCCAAATCTGATCCTATTTCCTACCATACCCAAACCTTCCATCATGACCCCTGGAATTCATGATGCATAGCCCATAAAAATTCCTTCCTCCTTCTGAAACCCCAGCAACATTTAAATGCCTGCATCCGGCATCACCCTCCTTAGTTCTCATTTACTGTCCTACCTCCTTCCCATTACCATCACTCTCCCTAATTCACTGATGACTCTAATATCTGCTGTTTTAGCTTCCTATTGCTAAATAACAAATTACCACAGACTCATTGGCTTAAAACATCAGAAATGTCTTATCTTACAGTTCTGGAGTCTAAAATAATTTCATCAGGGCTATGTTCCTTCTAGAGGCACTACCTTCTGGAGGGGAAAATCTATTTCCATGCCTTTTTCTAGCTTCCAGAAGCTGCCCACATCCTTGCCCATCATCCCACATTACTGCAACCCCTGCCTACATCATCACACCCCTTCTTGGACTCTGATCCTACTGTAAGGACACTTGTGATTAAATAGCCCCTCCCCTGGTAATCCAAGATAAACTCCACATCTGAAGATCTTTAGCTTACTCATATAGGCAAAGTCCCTTTTACCATGTATGGTAACATGTTCCCAGTTCCAGAGATTAGAACGGGGGCGTTTTAGGGCACCATTACTGTGCCTACCACACCACCTCCCCTTCCAACCCTTATCCTAGCGCCATCCTTGGGGCATCTGCATCTATTGGAAGATCCATCCAACACTTAGACCTCTCAGCTCTTTGTCACTTTAATCATCTTCTACCATACCTCAGTCACCTATTCCATGCTCATATTCATGACCTCGACATTACCAATAACCACACTGCTTCCAAAATCTGAATTTCAGAATATCCAATCTTTTTTTTTTTACCACCACCTCATTTCATTGAAATCACCAACTCTAACAAGTATTCAAATTCAAAAACTTCCAAGCCATTAACCATACCCGTTTCTTAGTTTCTCTCATCTTTCTCACATTTACTCTGATCCAGCCTAGATCCTATGGCCAATCATTATAATCCCTCCTTTGAAAACCTTTCATTTGTTCGCCATTTTCACCCTCCTACACACTCACCTGGAAACGCCCCATTCCCTGGTTAAATCCAATCAAGTGATTTAATACTTCTAGTGGTGGGATAACAGGGGAAAGGTAGGGTCAAGCCTCTGAGACCATCTTAGAAGAGTACACAATATAATAAATATAAAAGGGCCAGCGACTAGTAATGTCTGCCCATAGTAGAATTCAATAAGCTGTAGCTATTATTAAACTATTCTCGTGATCTACTTTCTGTATTATTGATAAAACAGTATAATCTTAATAGCTAACAAACCATTTTGCCATCATTATCCTTTTTTGAAAGATCCGTGTGGGCACCACACTTGTGGGTTTCTGATCATGTAACCCAGTACTGAAATATTTGGATGACAGTGCGTTACTACAAGCACACCACCATTTCAGTAAACCTAAATAAATCTCAAAATACGATTTTTTTATCTGAAAGGATTTTCATTACTTTTTTCAAAACTATCAGTGTGTTTGATGCTTGAAACTGACATATAAAATGACATAAAATGAATGCTTTCTGCCCATAAGCATTTATGTACTAAAAAGAAAAACAAGGCAAAATGTACAACACAGAAGATAAAAACGAAAATAGTGTTGGGTCTGCTGTTTGACAAGAACATTTTGAAACATGGCAGGTGAGCTTCATCAGGGACTAATACAAAGTAATTCACTCAGAAAAAATATATATATAATCTATATTTATAAAGTAATGAGCTCAGAACCATCTGTTATCACCCAGTAAAGAAGACATCAGAAACTGCTAAAATGAGACAATAATCCAATGTGCTACAGAGGTGGGGGGGGTGGGGAACTAAGACATTTTAGAAAGCAGATTATAAATAGAATGTAAAAAGGTATCATAAACCACATATTATGTATAATGTATGAAGACCTATTTGGTTCCCCTCAAGAAAGATAATTGAAGCTCAAAAACAACAACAACAACAAAAAAACACAGCACAGAGTGGTATCTAAAAATCATAAAGTGAGGCTCTCAGTATTTAACTCTTAATACCAATAATGAAAATAATAAAGACTTATTGTACATCTACTCAACTCGGAAACTTCACACATTACATCACTTAATCCTCATGGGAACCCCATGAGACACATGTTACAATCTACATCGTGCTCGGGCTGCCATTACAAACTACCACAGATTGGGTGGCATGAACAACAGAAATTTATTTTCCCACAGCTCCAGAATCTAGAAGTCCAAGACAAGGGGCCAGCAGGATTGGTGTCAGGTGAGACCTCTCTTCCTGGCTTAAAGGTGCCTTCCCAGTGCACCCTCAGTTGAGAATAAGAGTGTATATTCCTCCTCTTATAAAGACATTAGTCCTATCAGATTAGTGCCACACACTTATAACCTCATTTAACTTACCTCCTTGGAGGCCTCATCTCCAAATACAGTCACATTCACAGGTTAGAGCTTCAACCTATGATTCTGAGGGGACAGAAGTCGGCCTATAACAAATGAGAAAGTCAAGACCCATTCTCTACACTTCTCCACACACACCCCCCACATACACATGGGCCCTGGAAAACTAACCTCTGGGGACTGTATTGTCCCAGGTGCCTCTGGCTTAGAGCTGGGTTCAGGCATTGGGAGGCACCGGCCAATGATCAGAGGGTGTGAAGTTGGAGTGTTTATCCCCCTGGCTCCCAAACTGCCATGCCATGGGTTTAATGGTAGTCACAACTCCTGTTTGGTGATCCCTCTCCTATACGGGCAATTCTTGCCATGATCCACTATGATTATCAGCTCCCCCTTATCCTTCCAAGCCCAGGGTGATAACACTTCCCACTACTGCTAATTCCAGGTGCTTTACTATCCCCATGTGTGTGTTATCCCAGGATACACATTTACAAATAGTGACTTCATTAGACTCTCTTCAATTGTCTCTTTTATATGCCATCTGTTTCCTACCTGATGCTAATACAGTAAGTGGTACCCAAGAGACAGACTCTCAAAATATGATTCTGAAATGGCTCACATATTTGATGAAAGCACACATAACCTCCTTCCCAGACATAAGGTGGCATCACAATTACTCAAATCATTACTGGTAGTAGCAAGGGATGGGGTATGAGTCCAGGGACAGGAGTTGAGAGATAGCTATGGCATTTGGTTGCTAAGACAAAAATGTGGCATTTGTGTGTTAAAGTAAGTGAAGTCATTATAAAGAACGTGGAGCCAGCTGGCTATTTCTGACTATCCTGCACAAAGAGGACATTGAAATTGAAATCCAAACTCAAGTATGAGTATAAAATCAAAATACTGCTATGAAAGGAATCTCTTCTCTCCTGTGACCACAGAACAAATATAGTTGAGGATCAAATTCAGGGCCTGATTAGAAGGATTATGAAGTTGCAGCATGAGTTGACTGGGGAAATCTGCCAAGTCCCTCACACTAAGGTAAGGGCATCGTTGCAGAGAGAATGGTGTGGCAACATCGGGGCAGATACTAACGAGCCTGAGAATTTTGAACCCCCAAGTACCCCTTAATCTTTTTTACTGGTAGCAGTAGCCACACACACACACACACACACACACACACACACACACACACACACACACACACACACACACACACACCTGGCACTCATAGAAGGAAAGCAGCATTTGTGCCATTAAAAAGTAATAATAATAATAAGATTCAACAACTACTCCTGAAGCACTTCACTCATTAGAGTGGCAGAATCTCATCACCCAAGCTACCCCTCATTGGCTCTGGACCTAAAATAAGAGTTAGATTTCAGCATAGTCTAGACAGAGCAGTATAAATCCTGCTCCTGGAGAGACATATCACATACCAAAAGGAGTGATGGGATCTCACCAATTGGTATTATCAGGAGTTCAGTTAGCATGTGTGGAGGTGGACATTAAGGGTATTACACTAAAGAAAATTAAATACATGGTTTGATTTTCAATATGGATGCACTTGCTGGAATTTGCGATTTATTTTTTTTAAAGATTTTATTTTTAAGTGACCTCTACACGCAACATGGGGCTTGAACTTACAACCATGAGATCAAGAGTTGTACGTTCCACGGACTGAGACAGCCAGGCGCCCCCAGAATTTGGGATTTAAATGTGTTAATGTAAGCTTATGAAAATGCCTTTATAGTTTTCTAGCTGGTCGCCTGAAGCTTAGACTCAACAACAGTGTAAAAGTCTATGAGTACGAGATACCAAAATTTCTCTGGCATGCTGTAGAACAGTGATTTTTACATTTTTACATGCATCAATACCCCATGGAAATGTGCTTAAATAGTTTCCTAGGCCTCAGACCCAGAAATTCTGATCCAGTAAGTTGAGGGTGTCCTTGAATTTGCCTTTCTAACAAGCTCAGGGTTGATGTCACTGCTGCCAGCACTGGGACCTGGGACTACACTTTGAGAAGCACTGCTGTAAAGGAATCTGAAGACCCAGGGAAATAAAGAACATTCGAGTATATCCATTATGTGCAACTGCTGGACAACTCCTTAGCCATACTCGCTGAAAGTGCTTTGGTAAGAGAATAACAAACATCCTCAACATTTCCATGGTGGCTGGCCTCTGTAGGTTGGAGATGACAATTTTGAGATGTCAACATGGAATTGTGCTCCCTGATCTCAGTGGGAATGATGAGATCCCAGTGCACTAGAGGCCAGATTTTGATCCTTAACGATTAGGTAACAATGGGAATAATTATCATAATAAACCCCAAAGATAGAGTAGTACTCAGAGTATTTTGCCCCATGGGCAAATGTGACTAACTAAATGGACCATTCAGTCCCTGGAAATGAAATAAATAAGTAGCCTAATGAAGTGCTGTTTCATAATATATAAACAGAAAATGTCTTGGTCTGATAAGCAGACACCAGATTTAAGTTGTCATAGTGGAGATTCATTGCTTCTTACCTAGTTCCTGGACCAAAACCAGTAAACAGACTCAGAAATCTTTGTTTGAGGGGGAGACTATGTCCCTCTGAAGAAGCATCTTGAAATACAGCCATAAGCATGGACTGTGACTCTCCTTCCAAGTCTTCTTTGGAAAGATCTATGACCATATACTAGGAAAAAAAAACAAAAATACCCAGCCCTTCCGGAGGTTATTAGATACTGCTTCTGAAGTGTCACTAATCCCTGAAGAATCAAAACATTGTTGTGATCCACTGTTAAGCATGAGGACTTATGGAGGTAGGTGATATGTGGAATCTTAGCCTGAGTCTGTCTTACCGTGAGTCCAATGGGTCTATAGACACATCCTGTGGTTATTTCCCAAGAACTGAAACATACAGTGAAGAGATTACTTATAACTGGCAGAATCTCCGAATTGCTTTCCTGATCATGCAAATTATGGAAGGAAGGGTCAAGTGGAAGCCCCTGGAATACTCCTTGCCAACATAGTAAACAAAAAGCAATATGCATTCCCAAAGAAATGCAAGGAATAATGTCACTCCCAAAGATTTGGAAGATGCATGTGTGGTAATTTCTTCACATTTCCATTTAACCTGCCAAATGGCTGACACAAAAGTCTTCTATGTCTTGGAGATGACTCTTAATTATCATAAATTTAATCAGATGGAGATGTCAAGTGTGCCTGCAGTTCCAAATACAGTATCTTTTTTTAATCCCAGTATAGTGCTATATTAGTTTCAAGTGTGTGATATAGTGATTCAACAATTCCATACATCACCGGTGCTCATCACAACAAGTGCCCTCCTTAATCTCCATCTTCTATTTCACCCACCCCCCCACGGATCTCCCCTCTGGTAACCATTGGTTTTTCTCTATAGTTAAGAGTCTGTTTCTTGGTTTATCTCTCTCTCTCTCTTTTTTCTTTACTCATTTGTTTCTTAAATTCCACATATGAGTGAAATCATATGGTATTTGTCTTTCTCTGACTGCCTTATTTCTCTTAGCATTATACTGTCTAGCTCCACCAAATATAGTATCTTTACTAGAGCAACCACCAAACACCCTGGCAGCAGGTATGTAACAGTTAACACAGGAAATTTTTCCTTTTCTATTCCCATCAATAAAGATTGACAGACAAAAATTGCCTTTATGTGTTAAGGTGATCAATCCATCTCTCTGAAGCATTGTTTTAGTTGCATCACACAAATTTTCTATGTTCAATTTTTATTTTAATTCAATTAAAAATATCTTCTATAATCCTTTGAGAATTCTTCTTTGATTCATACATTACTTAGAGATGTATTGTTTAATTTTCAAATATTTGAATATTTTCCATATACCTTTCTGTTATTGGTTCCTCACTGAGTTCCATTATGGTCATAGAATATACTGCATATGATTTTAACTCATTTAGCTTCTTTACAGTTTGTTTTATGGCCCAGAACATGGTCTATATCTTGGTGAATCTATCATGTGTACTTGAGAAGAATGTGTATTCTGCTATTCTTGGGTAGAGTCTTCTGTAAGTATCAATTAGATTAAATTGTTTTTAGTGTTGTTCAGGTCTTCCATAACTTCTCTGATTTTCTGTCTGTGTTCTATCATTTACTGAAAGGAAAGTATTGATGTTTCCTAGTGTAATTGGGGATTTTTCTACTTCATCTGTCAGTCACATACCTTTTTCTTCATGTATTTTGAATCTCTGTTTTGTAATAGGGGCACACACATTCAGGACTGTTATGCTTTTTGATGAATTGAGCCTTTCATCATTATGTAACATCCTTCTTTACCCTGGTAATTTTCTTTATTCTGAAGTCTACTTTGTCTAAAATTAAAATAGTTGCTTCAGCTTTCTTTGTTTAGTGTTTGCAAGGTATTTTTCCCATTATTTTATGTTTAATCTACGTTATTTTATTTAAAGTCGGTTCCTTCCAGGTGGCATGTAGATGGGTCTTCTTTCTTTAAAATCCAATCTGAAAATCAATATCTTTAGTTAGAGTATGTAGACCATTTATATCCCCCTTAATATTGATATGGTTGTAATTGTTGTATTGATAGTTTAATATTGATATGTTTGCCCCCTCTTTTTTTGTTCCTTTGTTCCCCCTTCCCTGCCTTCTTTTGGAATATTTGACTATATTTTAGCATTCCATTTTAATTTATATCTTGACTCTGTGGCTATATGTCCTTGTATGATTTGCTGTTGTTGTTTTGGTTTTGTTTTCATTTTTGTTTTGGTGTGGTTGCTCTAGGATTTACAATATATACATACCAAACTTTCACAATTGACTCGAATATTTACCACTTCAAGCAAAATTAACAAGACTTGCCGCCAAGTCTTGATATCCTCCCTTTATGTTAGGATTGTTGTGAATTGTGATTTATAATAAATATATATATTAGTGGCCATGATTCCTGGCACACAGTTCCTGAAACCCTTAGAATTTCTTAAGTGATAAGAATAATAAAGGTGGGGGCATCTGGGTGGCTCAGTTGGTTAAGCGTCTGCCTTCGGCTCAGGTCATGATCCCAGGGTCTTGGGATCAAGCCCCACATTGGGCTGCCTGCCAAGCTGGGAGTCTGCTTCTCCCTCCCTCCCTGTCCCTCCCTGCCCTTGCTCATGCTCTCTCTCTCACTCAAATAAATAAATAAAATCTTTAAAAAAAAGAATAATAAAGGTGAAAAGGGTGTTTTTTGTTATTCATCACAAGCCCCTTCCAACCACACCTGTGTTCATGTTAATAAGGTGGTTTTTGGAGAGCCTCTAGACAAAGACATGATGGGGACTGGTTGCCAGGAAAACCAACCAGGGGATTAAAGGGCTGAAATTTTCAGTCTAACCCTCCCACCCCTGTCCCCTGGGAGGCTGGAGATTGAATCTATCTTCAATGGCCAATGATTTAACCAACCATGCTTAAGTAATGAAATCTCCATAAAAACCAAAAGGACAGAGTTTAGGGAGTGTCCCATTTGGTGAACAGGTGTAGATGCTAAAAGGATAGTAAGACGCAGAGAAAGCATGGACGTTCCATGCCCCTTCTCACATACCTTGCCCTATGCACCTCTTCTTTCTTGCTGTTCCTAAGTTGTATCCTTTTATAATATATCAGTAATATAGTAAACTGTTTTCCTGAGTTCTATAAGCCACTCTAGCAAATTAATCAAACCTGAGGAGGGGGTTCTGGGAACCTCCAGTTTACATGTTGTGTGACTTTTCAGTGTTTGACTTGAGTCATTGTGACACACGGCTATACTTCCTACCCTTGGATTCTGTGAGATTTCCCAGGAATAAAATATTTCTAATCCATTTCATAATTCTGGCTATAAGCTGGTTTGAGACATGTTAGATGGAGATATCCTAAAGCAGAAACAAAGGATATAATGATGGACTTTTGAATCAAGAGAACATAAAATTACTGAAAATAACATCTCGCTGATAGAATCACAGAGGAAAATACCAAAAACTTTTCTGCTGAGCAGGCCTGCCATCAGAGTGGACCACCATTGTCACAGAAGTCCTAGATTCTAGACCAGTATTTTTCAACCATTATTTTATTATTGCTTCTCTAAGAAGCATTTTAAACATTTTTCCCCTAGTTTCCCTGCCCCATGAAATTTTAATGCCACAGATATACTTACCTATGTACTGTGTGTAATGTTTATCTGTTATACTATATATATATCTTTGTAAACTATTTATTGTATAATGTTATATTTGTTATATATACAAAGATTTTTTTTCACCCTTTAAGAACCAGTTTTTAATCCCCATTGAGAATGGTCCTTCTAGACCCAGATCTACTATTCATTACCTTGCTACGTTTTCTTAAGCTATTATCATTTATGAGTTTTAGTGTCCTCTTTGCAACCTGACCAGAAAGTGTGAGATTATTCTCGAGATTCCTCCAATGTTCTGACCCTTAACAGATACTATCCCATAATGAAATTACTCTTTTGATCTACACACAGCATTTGGTTGCATCTCTGTGAGGGGTATACATTGAAAAATTGCCAGTTAAATGAGTACGAAAGTGAACTACATCTTTCCTTAATCTGGAATCAATGTTGCTCTTGAGCCCCCAGTCAGCGTAAAGCCCAGAGCTTAGTCTATTCCATTCTGTTAAGCTCAGGACAGTCTGACAATTTATCAGTCAGATTTAGGACATCTCACTATCAGTCGCCTTCTAGTTCAAAGGCCTTTCTCCTCTCCTGGACCCCTTATGGCTGAGAAACATTACATTAAACAAGAGGAAACAGGTGTGGACTGCTTTCTATTTCTCCACTCTACTTTCTGGTCAATGTACAAGCTCCCAGGTAATGCTTTCAGCAGAACCCAGAGGGAGCAGTTCCTTCTTAGCTAAGGCTTCATTTTTCTTTGGTTGAGGTTGGCACAGTTTGATCTCTTACTCAGAGAGATGCTCTCTCTGTTGTGTAGCACAACCATAGTCTGTTGGTGCCCATCTGAACATATTTCTGGAAAGTGACTGCCTCCCTACTGAGCAGTGTCTTAAAGGGTGCAAACAAGCTAGCCCACACTCACAGGTACATTCTTGGGTTTATCCAGGTCTCAGGGATTCTAGGAATCTGACATGGCAAATTTTAAATCCAAGGAAAAACAGGAGGGGAAGATCTTGATTCCTTCCCACCTGCTTTGTTTTCTGCCACTTAACAAGCTACCAGTTGGCCCCCCATGTTCACAAACATTACCAACCTTTCAGGGAGAAGCACCTTCCCTTTGTTGGGAGATACAGTGAGCACACTGGGGAGGGCAGTGGTAAAACCTTCACAAACTCCCCTTTCAACTCTCTTTCACCCACCCCACATCTCCTGATGGAAAAGTTTAGTGGGGCATTGTGGGGGCATTTATTTTAACTAAAAAGAAATAAATATTTTTTTTTAGTCTTTGCTTCTGATTTTTCTCATCTATAGCCCAGCACGTTCCACTTAGCCAGCAGGTGGAGGATAAGGAGCCAGTTAGCAGGCTTCAATAAAAACAGTGGTGGATATACAGCATTAGGATGCATGATTCATGTCTTTTTCTGTTTTCTGTCCTATGTTCCAAGGCCTTAGAAGCAGAGAACTTACAATTTAACACTTCATACTGATACTGGCAGGCAGGGTCCAGGGATCTAGAGGGGGCCTGCAGGACCAGCCAAGAGCGTCCTTGACTTCTCTTAGGATGGAAATCAAATGTGAGCCAGCAGGAAGTGAGAGAGAGCTTATGGAAGATATAGAGAAAGCAGATACAGAGGGAGTCTGGGAGACTCAGAAAGGAAAGGATCATGAGTCTTGTCTTTGTTCAGGGTCTGGGGGTTTTTATTGAGGAGGGTGGTCTGGTATACGTGTCCCCTCAGGAACTGGTTAGAACAAAGGTGAGGGTGCAGGTGTTATTCCTTGGAGCCAGGGGGCCTTGGCATCTAGATGTCTAGCGCTAGTGGTCTGGAATATCCATATGATAGTTTTGCCCAGCTATTCTCACCTTGTCCTTCCTTAGATGTTGTCTATTCTAAAGAAATCATTAACTCCTTGTCCCTTACAAGGAGGACATTATGAGGCATGTGTAAAGTGGGGTGGGGGTGCAGGTCCTAGCAAGAAAAGAAGCAAAAACAGATTTTCATGGAGTCCTTCAGTTTCCTGTCTCAATATTTTTACTTACCCACTTCCCCTACATCTGTATCTCTTTCTGTATCCGATCTTTAAATTAATGGTGTAATTATCCACCCAATTTCACTCAGTTCAGAACACATGGATTATCCTGGGTGCCTCCCTCATCCTTACCAGCTATATTCAATCAGTCAATAAATCCTGTAATTCCTCCTTGGTCATATATCTCTGTCATAAACCCCCTCTCTGTCCCTCTACTCTCTTAACTCTAGCCTTCAACACCTTTTGCTTGAACCATTGCAATAAATTCCTAATTAGTTTCCAGTCAATGAAATCTCTCCCCACCCCACATTGAGTATATCTTCCCAATGATGTGACCAGGTAACACGCATTTTTCAAAATATTTGACATCTGTGGAACAATACAAACCCCATACTTAAGAAAATATGCAATCAGAAATTTATTTTCCTTTATAAAGAGAATAAACTTTAATTAATAAGACTCTTATAAATCGCCTGGGTGGCTCACTCAGTTAAGCATCTGCCTTCAGCTCAATTCTTAATCCCGGGTCCTGGGATAGAGCAGGTCAGGTTCCCTGCTCAGCAGGGAGCTTCCTTCTCCCTCTCCCTCTGCCCCTCTGCCTGCTTGTGCTGGCTCTCTCTCCCTCTCTCTCAAATAAATAAAACCTTGAAAAAAAAAATCTTACAAATCACTTAAAAAAGCATATTGTTTATTCAGGTACTGTGCTGTGAATCTCTTCTCTTTGCGGATAACAGAAGCTGTAGGGAGAAAAAAAACACTAAGATAGCTAAACAAAGAATCCATTTGCTAGCTAATCAAATTGGGGGAAGATCTAAAGATTAAATTGATCTTGCTTGACCTGTTCACTATTTTAAGTGACAGGTTTCTCTACAGTGTTTTCCTGCCATTTTCAGAGTAAAGAAATAAAAATTGCGTGCTGCCAAACTGTTTTATTACCCACATAAAATGTAAACCTTTATGTTTGTCAAGATTTACACGGTTAGAGGATTATCATAAATCACAATTAACAATAGGGGAGGAGCTAAGGCTCATGAATTTTACATGTTGTTAATCATCTTATCTAAAATAGCACCCTTCTAAGGCTTTATGCAGCTTTATTTTTCTCCGTAGTACTTATCATCACCAAACATTTTGTCTATTTTTGTCTCCACCAGAAAGTCAATACCGTAAGGGCAAGGACTTTGTTTTGTCCAAACAACAGTATTGGTTGTGTTTTATTCATTTGTATACATCCCTAGTTTCAGTGCTTGGTACAAAGTGAGACTCAGCAAATATTTGTGTAACGGACAAAAGAGAGTGAAAGAAAAGCAAAACAAAACCTCTGTCGCGTAGCAGAGAAAAGGCTTTTCACTTTACAACTATGTGTAATGAAAACATTTTCACGGTCTTCAAGATAAGAGGCGGAGGCTGTTGTATCATGCCTGTTACACATGTATAAACTGAAGCCTGGAAATGTGTCGTGGGAGATCAGAGCAATGGGGGGAGAACCTGCTAAAATCTAGCGAGTGACCTTGTGTGATTTAGACCCTTTCCTAGATTTCATGAGCCAACCTTAGGCGTCAGAACTGATTGACTCCACTCTGAAACTACCACGTTTGGCACACTATTCATCTCGCAGAACATTCTTGAGAAGGAAAAAAAAAGCAACATGAGGAAAAGAAAGGGACGACGGAATAATTTTTAGCTCTCACACATTAAATATTCTTTTTCAATTTTTACGTGATTTTTGTAACGGCCGCTAGTGAAATTGTTGAAACAAAAACAAAAACTAGCTCCGCTACCCATAGCTAACACGGCTGAAGTGCCTTCCCTGCCCATACTCAAAATGGACGCTGACTACGACGCTTCCGGCAGTTCACTACTGGCCCCGCCCCTCCAGCCCGGAACCCCTCCTCCCTACCGCGCCAGCCCTTCCGTCAGAGATCTGCTCATGATTGGATGACCCTAGTGTTTGGCGATTCTCCGGATGTTGCGTCACTCAATGGGTAAGGGAAACTGCGCGCGCAGAGGCAGTAAGGCGCGGGCAGAGGTCTAGGGAGGTGTACGCGTTTGCGTTTCGCCGGCCCGGAAGGGTAACTGTGTGGTTGAGGTGACCAGGGACTGAGGTATGGCTACTCCGGGCCTGCTGGCGCCGGAGATCCACTGTCCTGACGGCCGGCTTCGCGGGGCCGCTGGGTGCATCCGAGGAGGACTGAAGGCCGGGCGCAGCTTGCTGCGTCACAGGCTGGCGGTGCCACAGCTTGGCGGCGCGTTAGGGTCATCGTCCTGCGGTGACCGGGTGAAAGGGGGCGGCGGCGGCGGGGCCTGGGGCAGGCGGGCGGGGGCTTGCCCCCGCTGTCCGCTTCTCCTTCGGGCAGAGGTGCTGAATCACCCAGCGGCTGGGCCGCACAGCCGCCACCCTCTCAGATAAGGGGGTGCTGGAGCGGGGAGGTGGTAGGGTTACGCGTTGACTTTGGGAGACTGGAGTCTTCCTGCCAAGTTCTCAACCGAGTCTGGAGAGCTGGGTCAACTTTCTCGGGGGACCAGGAGCTTGAGCGCATCAATGCTTGCGGAAGCGTACGGGCTCGTCATACTTTATCCATTTTATAGCTAACACATCTGAGTCTCAGAGGGCCGACACTCACGAGGCCACTTCTGGCATGTGGCAGAAACAAGATTTCCACTTTGTTCTGTTGCATGACATGGAAGCCGTTCAGCGGGGCCTCGTTCCCAGTCGATGTGTTGAATAGCGGGGGACATAAACCGCAACAGGCTGAGATGATGTAATGGCTGAGATGAAGGTCTCGGTATTTTCTCAGCGTTGTACACGATTACAGATTCAGTGGGAGAGCTGGAAGTACACTTTGATAGGTATTTCTTAGCAAGAATTCTTAGCTTTGGGGGTGCTAGGTAAAACATTCCTGGGTCCCATTCCTAGAGGTTAAATCATTAAGGACCAGAGATGCATCCCAGGTGGTTTCAGTACCTTGAGTATTTTTATCACATTTTGAAGCGAAGTAATATTTGGCATGTTTAGCAGAAATTTAAATATTTGATTACTGTTGATGTCGTGAAACCTTACAGTGCAGCATGACCTTGAAGAGTACTCATCTCTTCCTTGGATGACATTTTTCTTCTGCTCAAAAGTTATACAGAGTCTTGTTTTAAATTGTCCCATTGAATGCTTAAAACCACATTTATAAAAGCCATCACACACACTGCAATTGTCTTAAGATATTAACATCTACTTTGTATTAGACGCGTAACTTATAGGGAGTCATACACCATATTGTTCAAACTGGTATTCAGTTCTGTTTTGGTGATCATCCCATATTGGATTCTGTGGATTGGATTTCTTGGACTAACAAGGAATAAGCCGACAATTCATCATTAACATTTAAAAAGGTCCCCACTCCATTTTTCTACTAAAATATGATTGACGGGCCCTTCTCTGTCTCTGGATCTTTTCTGTGTTATTCCCTCAGTTGGTTAATGGGTTATTTTTTGTGTGTCTCGACCTAGCATTTCAGATCTGCTTGGTAAACCTGGTGCACCACCATGCTGGCCGCAAGATTTATGTGTCTCCGGACACTCCCTTCCAGGGTTTTCCAACCAGCTTTCACCAAGGCCTCCCCAATTGTGAAGAATTCCATCACGAAGAATCAATGGCTCTTAACACCCAGCCGGGTAAAGATAATCTGATAATCTTATATTGTGTCCCTCTCTTTGTGCACTGGAACCTTTTATTTATTTATTTATTTTTTGACTGTATGAAGCTCCCTGTTCTACCATTAGTGATTTACTGAAACATTTATCCCTGATAATGTCCCAAATCAGCTCTTTCTCCCCGTTAGTTTTGTGTCATTCTGTTCCTCATTATCGCATATGAAAGACAGAGCTCCTATAACTTTCTCTTTACTTACAGCTTTTGGAGTTTCATTCAGAGATCTTAGAGTGATTTGTGTGAGATTGAGAATTATATGGTACAACAAAGAGATTGTGGAGCCTGTAGTCAAAAGCTTAAGAACCCAGAAATATTAACATTTGGTCAGTAGCTTATTAATAAGTTACTAAAAATGTCATTTCGGCTCTTGATTAAAGAGTAAAGAGTGGCAAAATCCATCAGGTTAGAGAGACACCCATTATTTTTTATAATAGATTTCTCCAGCATTCAAATCAGAAGTATAAATTTTGAAATGTGAGGTAGGTAAGGAAATATATATAAGCTAAAAGAGACAGCTGTTTTCCTCATGAATTAACTGTTCTGCTTTTGAAAAAGAGCTAAAAAAAAAGAGGTAGTAATCATCCTTCCCTTTAACTTTATGCTAAGGAAAGGTAACTTTCTTGAGCCCATTTCCCAGATGGAAAAGAAAATGTAGCTAATACTTAATGCATTTTTTTTTAAAGTTAGTGTTTAAAGTATGATTCTAGAGATACAAATCTGTAGTTTATGAAATAATTATTCTGAAACTTTTAAGAAGTTAAGTTGTAAACTAAGAATTTAAGTGAATCACTTCAAAGATAGACCACAGGTAGGTAGGGTTTACATTTAATTTTTTAGATTGGCTAACAGATTTTTATAGTGAAACTATATACATAGAAAGTACCAAGTTATATACAGTTTTCTAGTGTAATGAGATTTAATTATATTTTATTAATAACATTCTGTTTTGCTGTATGTATCGTGTGTCTTTGTTTTTGTGTATATCAGCAATATGCCACCAAGACAAGAGTTGGGATCCGGCGTGGGAAAACTGGCCAAGAACTTAAGGAGGCAGCAATGGAACCATCAATGGAAAAAATATTTAAAAGTAGGCAGCAGTCTTTAGTTTTTGAACTGGAGTATGTGAATATGTTTTAAGAAGTCCATGAACAGCCTTCTAAAATATGTGCAAACTTATATATGTGAGCATTTTCTGGGAAGAAAGGCAATCATTCTTCAGGATCTCATGACCCAGAAAAGATTGATACTTCACACTGGGTTCATTGGTTCCCAATCATATTTCTTCCAGAGAAAATTTTACTTTTACCATTTTTTTAAAGAAAGGATTAGTAGTTAATATGCCATGGTATTAAAGATATAATCTGTTAAGGAAGCTCAATTGAAGTTGCATAGAATCTTCATTCAAGCATAAAATGTTTATGTATGTTTTAGGTCAAGAGAAAAATCACTAAAACAGATATTAATGAAAGCCTTGCTGTTCAAGAAGAGTCCTCTTAATTGGTTGTTCATATATGGGCTCCCTGGAAACAGTACCTTAATGAAGTTCATTTGGATTTCAGCTTTGCAAGTTTAACAAGATTGTTAATCTACCCAGATCTATTCATAGAACACTGTTGCTGGTTAATGACCTTACAAAGGTCAATATATTATAATGGGAAAGAGCTGTAATCCGTATCCCTCCGGGCATTTCTTTCTGATTAGTAATTTTGCCCTAAAAAAATAAGTTACATGAAACATACAGCTATAGCATAGTAATAGTCTTAGTGACAAATTCATACTAAAAGGAGTAAGATGCATCCAATTAAGAGTTGGTAAGTTGTTTCTTTCTTTTGCTCTTAGTTTAGGGCACCCTCCCCCTTGATTCTGCTGCATAAACACTGATTACATTTTTGGTTCCTTTTTTTCTTTGTCTACATCAAGCATCATCTTTGTTTAATGGCATTTTATACACTGTGGTATAAGTATTAACATCTTTTTCATCTTTTTCTTTCTAAGAGGATCATGAGAACATTACCCAGATTCTTATGAATAAAATAATATGTATTACAGAGGTATCCCCACATCTACAGATACACTGCCTCCTTAAATTTCTTTGGAGTGAAATTAGAGGCTAATCAAATCTGATCCTTTTTGTATTATTACACCTATGTTTTAGCAGTGTCGTTTTTTACTGGTCCCCTAATGTTGAAGCCGCTTATATCCCCATATGTTCTAATTATGGTTGTTACAAAGGACTATGGTATATAGTTTGATTTTCCTCATACAAATATTAGAAAGGGCTTACTGTCAGCATTTTAATTTAGTCAAGACATGACCATATTAATGTGCATTTCCTCCTGTGTTCTCCAGTTGATCAGATGGGAAGATGGTTTATTGCTGGAGGGGCTGCTGTTGGCCTTGGAGCATTGTGCTACTATGGCTTGGGAATGTCTAATGAGATTGGAGCTATTGAAAAGGCTGTGTAAGTAAATCATTCCCAAACATTTCCCAGTCTTCAAGGTTCCAATTTTGTTTTCATCCTTCTCTTTTGCCACTTTTGGAATGTTTTATATCTAATCTTCTAACTGTAGACATACACTTGAATAAAAATAAAATCTCTTGGCATCTATTCAAACAAAAATCTTTTACTAAGGTTATATGTGTTTAAGCAAGGAGAAAATGTGTTGCTTTGTATATGTGCCAAGTGCTTATGTTTTATATCATTTAATTTTTATGATAACTCCAATGTATGCATCATTATTTCCATAATAAATGAGATAAGATTAGAGCAATAAATTGTTATTTCCCACAGTTTCCCAGCTATGAATGATTTAACCAAAATTTATATCCATATTTCCATAAATTAACCATGTTATGTTTCTTACAGAATTTGGCCTCAGTATGTGAAGGATAGAATTCATTCTACCTATATGTACTTAGCAGGGAGTATTGGCTTAACAGCACTGTCCGCCCTGGCAGTGAGCAGAACTCCTGTTCTCATGAACTTCATGATGAGAGGCTCTTGGGTGGTAAGTCAGCTTGTTTTTGTTTTCCTTTTTCACTAAATACCAAAAGATTAGACAAAAAATATTGGGAGACAGGTATTAAATGGAATGAATCCCTTACTATATTGAACAAGTTGTTCAAATCTGTGAAGTAATAGTGCAACTGAGACAAAGTAGGAATTACATTCTGAGGTAGATCAGGAATTATTCCTTGTTGAGTATGTATTTAAATAGTGGCAAAGGGGTTGAAAACCAAACTTACAGGAATATCCTACTTACCTAACAGCAGAGATCCAATAGCCTGTGTTTTATAGCAATTTAGTTAATAAAGGGGGGTGAGGTGGCAAATGCAAAACCATCTTAGAAGTCAGTGGAAAATATTTGTTGCCAACACTTTGAACTTTCTTAACCCTGTGCAAGGTTTTATATTCTGTGTTTCTTGAGCATTTGTTATTTTGCTAGATACAAAAAAAAAAAATGATTTTAAAAGTAGTAGCTATTTTCTGCTGTCTGGTTGAAGAAATGAGCTTGAGTAAGTGGTAAAGGATGCGTACAATAAGAAGTAGAAAGTGTAAAATCAGTTGAAAGACTGTTTTTGTCTTGGACTAGTAGTGAAGGTCCATGCAAGAGACACTTATTTCATCAGAAATGTTGGAGGCTAGCATTTTTTTATTGTAGGAGAGGAATAAGGTAGTCTAGGTTTGCAGAACAGCTTGAGCAAAGGAGAAGAGGTAGTCATTAAAACTGGCTTCGCCTATGATCCCAGGGTCCTGGGATTGAGCCCGGCCTTGGGCTCCCTGCTCAGTGGGGAGTTTGCCTCTTGCGCTCCCTCTGCTCATGATGTCTTTCTCTCACTTGCTCACGCTCAAATAAATAAAATCTTTAAAAAAAAAAAAAAGGACTTTGAGATAAAACTGGCTTTGCAACAGTGTCGAGAGTGGAGATCGAGGGGCGCCTGGGTGGCTCAGTGGTTAAATGTCTGTGTTCGGCTCAGGTCATTATCCCGGGGTCCTGGGATCGAGTCCCACATCAGGCTCCCCTGCTCAGTGGGGAGCCTGCTTCTCCCTTTCCTCCCTGCTCGTACTCTCTCTCGCTGTTTCTGTCGCTATTTCTCTCTCAAATAAATAAATAAAAATCTTTAAAAAAAGAGAAAAAGAGTGGAGTTCGAGGATTTGAGGTCTAGAGTGTGAAGAAGACACAATTAGAAAAAGAATGTTTTGATTGCCACACTGAGGAGAGTGCTTAAGTAGGCAGAGGCCATTGCAGATACTGAAACAGCAAAAATATTTTTTGTATTTGAGTTCTAAGACCTGCTCAGTGGGGAGTCTGCCTCTCGCTCTCCCTCTCTCGTGCCGTCTCTCACTTGCTCACTCTCAAATAAAATCTTTAAAAAAAAAAAGACTTTGAGATAAAACTGGCTTTGCAATAGTGTCGAGAGTGGAGATTGAGGGGCGCCTGGGTGGCTCAGTGGTTAAGCGTCTGCCTTTGTCTCAGGTCATGATCCCAGGGTCATGGGATCGAGTCCCACATCGGGCTCCCTGCTCAGTTCTAAGAACTCAAATGGAAGAGAAAAGATGCAAGTATACCAGCCGTGGCTTTGCAAAATCTGAAATGAAGGATTGTAAGAACATGAACTATGAGTTTGAGACTGGAAGGGAAGGGGTATGAGAGAGATTTCTACAGATTTCCTACAGATTTCCCGTCTGTAACCAGATCTAACCAACTTCCATCCAACTTCCAAAACCATATTTCCACTGTACTTTGCAAAGGAGAACCGTTTAGAATAGCATGGCCATTTGGACACTTCAGTATACTTCAGATGTGTGTTACAAATCTCCTAACCTAAAAGTCCATGAGGGCACAGAATAAGCATGGTGCATTCTCACCAAGAATGTAAGTTTTTATCAGGTAGAGAATATAAAACAAGGCCTTTTAACAAAACACCATGGCTACAAGAGGAAAAATAATACAAAAGAGTTTAGCCCCTAAAATAAGATGCCAAAGAAGTTTTGTGCTTGGGCCATATTCTCAACTTCCTGTGGGCATAAGATCACTCTCACCTGCTGTTAGGACTACTGAAATAGTTTGGAAAGCCAGGCAGGTGCTACAGAGATGAAGATGAAGTTTTTTGGGGGTGACAGACATACAAATAATGTCAAATTTGGTACTCAGTGATTTTGGAACAGAGAAGAGGCTTCTGACACTGCTCGTGGCAGTCAGTGTCCTTCCCAGAAAAACTTCCCAGGTGAGGAGGTAATCCTTGAATAAGTCAACCAGATAGAAAAGAGGTATTCTTAGGCAAAATGAACCAGAAGTAAAGGGGCATGAGATGGGGATGTGTTTGCATCCCCACCATTTCAGTGTAGCTGGAGTGTGTAGAGTATGGAAAGGTAAAAGGCAAAAAATACAGCTGGGTCATGAACATGAAGGACCTTAAAAGAAAAAGACACAATTGTGATAAATATCCTGAAAATGCCTTGCATTTGTATGAAGTATGAAGGAATGTATAAAGTGGTTTTTAGTAACTATTTCTCCATTAGAAAATGATAGAGTAGAACTCAGTGTGCTTATTTATCTTAATAGGAGCAAAGGCTTTCCCATTCTCAGCTGTTCTGTCTCTGTCTGTGCTTTACGTCAGAGGTTGAACATTCACATATCGTGGGTCAGACAGGTAATGCAGAGGAGTTAGGCAGGCCTGGTATGTCACACACACACACATCAGTGACTAAGCAAAGGCATTAAAAAAGCATTCACATTCAGTTGATCTTTGAGTAGTTGGGCAACAAAATATCTGCTGTTTTGTACAAGAGCTGCAACTTTGCACTTTCTACTTCAAGTTTCCTAAAGATTCATTATCTTTTTCTATTATGTGCATTTCTTATACACACAAGGAATATTTAAGTGTTAAAACTAATGTGGCAATCTAAGGCAAAAAAAAAAGGGATGGAGGACCAAGTCAGCCAGAAAACTAAGAGGATAGAGAAGTAGAATCTTACTCTCTTTTCCATGTGCTTCTGTTTTTTAGGTTTTTAGCAAATGATGGAGTTCAAGGCAATGTAATACATATATATTCTAATTGGTATATCATGATTAATTTTTTAAAATGCTGTCTGTGCTATACAAAATAAATTAAAAATTATTTTGGAATTCTTATTTCTTTAAGATTTATTTAAAGATTTTATTTATTTGAGGGAGAGAGAACGAGTTGGGGGGGGACGCAGAGGGACAAGCAGACTCGCTACTGAGTAGGGAGCCAGAGGTGGGACTCAATCCCAGGACCTGAAATCATGACCTGATGCTTAACCAACTGAGCCACACAGGCACCTCAAGATTGATAGATTTATTTGAGAGAGAGAGAGCGTGAGAGTGATGGAGCATGTGTGCATGAGCTGGGGGCGGGGGGTGCCGGGGCGGGGCGGGCAGAGTGGGAGAGAGAATCCCAAGCAGACACCATGCTGAGCTCAGAGCCGGATGTGGGGCTCAGTCTCATGAACCTGAGATCATGAACTTAGTCGAAACTAAGAGTCAGACGCTTAACCAACTGAGCCACCCAGGCGTCCCTATTTTGGGATTCTTAATGAGGTTTCTTCTCTGTCTAGCAAGAATAAACTTTAAAAAGATGGTGGTATCAGTCAAAGCTCAACTCACTTGAAGATGTCTGCAAAACTTTGTGTGACAGTAGGGGGCACTCTTGCCCCCTATAGGATCAGTTCATTTTCCTTAATCTTTTTAAATAAGGTTTTTTGGAGGGAGTAGCTGAACTTGGAACTTGTGGGCTTCTACTTTGTTGTTGCATAAGGATTGATTTTTCTCAATAATATGTGTCTTTCAGACAATTGGTGCAACCTTTGCAGCCATGATTGGAGCTGGAATGATGGTACAATCAATACCATATGACCAGAGCCCAGTCCCAAAGCATCTTGCTTGGTTACTACATTCTGGTATGTTCTAATTTTAAATTTTTATTTAACAACCTTCATTACTATTTTTTTTTTTGGTGGCTCTTCACAATTGTAAATGACTTGTGCATAATTTTAATAAAACCTTGTGTTTAGAAAACACTTACAGTTTTTCATAGTCATTGGTGGTTGTTTATTGCCAGACCTCTACTCTGAAAAATGATTCTGATACTAAGACGATGGACATCCCCAATACTACATTTGGCCTCCTATGACAGTCTAGTATGTGCAGAGATTTCCTTTATGTATTTTGTCTACTCCTGGGAGGGTTTCAAACTTGATACACATTACTTAAAAATTGTTTTTGTTGTGTATTTTTAGAAAAATTTAAAAATGAGGGTGGAGAAGAAAAGGATGCAGTAAGAAAAGAATAGGAGCAGAGGATTTTGCAGTAGAGCGTTGGAAGAAAGAACACAGTAGAAAAGATCTTTGGAAATGCACATTTGTGTCTGATACAGTTAGCTGGGTCATTATTTAGGTTTAGCACAAAGTACAGTGGTCAGGGCAGAGGCTGTCCACCTGTGGTATTGTAGGACAGTTTTAATACCTTTTATAGGTATATGTTGTGATACCACCCCTTAACTGTGGAGACACAAATACTTTAGATTAAGTGTTTTGCATCTCAGGTATCCCAGGATAGTCTCTGTGGGTTGAACAAAGAGCCAGCTAGACCCAGAAACAAAAGTACTTAGATACATGTTCTCTACCACAAAACAAGACATATTTTATTTTTTCTAATTTGTTTTTTGAGTATAGTTGACACAATGTTATAGTAGTTGCCGGTATACAACATAGTTAGGTTTTGCTATACTCCCCAGGAGTGTAGCTACCATCTGTCACCATACAGCACTATTATAGTATCACTGACTGTGTGCCCCGTGCTGTGCCTTTTACTCCCGTGACTTCATTCCATAACTGGAAGCCTGTATCTCCCACTCCCCTTCACCCATTTTGCACACCCTGCCACCTCCCCTCTGGCAACCATCAGTTTGTTCTCTGTCTTTACGTGTCTGTTTCTGCTTTTTATTCGTTTATTCACTTAAATAAAACAAGACAAATTTTGTAAGCATTTCCCTGAAACTTCTAGGGAAACAGACTAAGTGTTTCTAACATAGGTTAGTAAATGGAAATTAGGTATTTGGTATCCAGTACGTCAAATTTCTGGTATGAACTATGTCATTTACATTCTTTATGTGCTATCTTTGTTTTGGTAAATGTGAAACAGCAGGACTTGACAACCGCGGTTTTCAAGTCTCTTCTCTTAGGTGTGAGGTTATTCAACCATAGATATTCTCCATGGGGCTTTACAGGATAAAATCCTTGTGATTGAGGGAGGTGGTCCATTATCTTCAGCACCAATAACCTGCTTTTAAGAAAAAAAATTATTCAAGATACAACGTGTACTTCTATAAAATGTAACATCTCTGAGTGCCATCTATTTAAGAATTATTCTGCTTTAGAACAAGTACATAACCATAGTAGTGTACAGAACTTTTTTTTTCTCTTGAGGATGTACCCTTGCACTAAAACACCAAAAACCTCACCATCTGAGTTTAGCATTAGTATCTTACCCAGAGAATGGAGTTGTGCACCTCTTTCCCATTTTAGACACTCAGTTCCTTGAGAAAACAGGTTCAGTGTTTTTATCTCTGATAAATAGTAGATACTTAGTGACTTAATTAAATTAAAATAGCTATGTAGTTTGAGTTTAGAATAAGGGCTATCTGGGTTGCTTAGACAACTCCTTTTAATCTGCTATTATTTCAGTATATAAATTACTTGGGTCAAAGTATTTTTGTGTTGGAGGGGGTCCCCAAGACCAACCATTCATTCATTTAATGTTTTTTTAGAAGGAGTCCCAGGACTCAGCATATAGTTGTACTCAGTGCTAAGGTTTATTACAATAAAAGGACACATGATAGCATCTGCAAGGGGAAAAAATATAGACAAAGTCTGGAGAAATTCATCCACAGGCTTTCAGTGCTCCCTCCTTTCCTTGAGGGGACTTATCAAGGAAGTGAAAAGAGCAGTGAGATAGAAGCCCATTAGAGACTTGGTGCCTGAGGGTTTTTAATAAGGGCTGATCATGTAAGCACCTTCATAGCAACTACCAAAATACAGATTTCCAGAAGGAAAGCAGGCTTTCAGCATAACTCAGATTTTCACAAGCAGTCTAACCCTCCAGTTACAGAATGCTTCATCTGCCAAGTTCTTAAGTAGCCAAGGACCAGCCCTGCAAGCAAGTCTTTTTAAAGATGACCTTAGGCCTGCTCTGGTAACCCTTTCTTGTACAGCATGAATGCCAGTTTTTGCTTTACATTTCATCCATATCTTGAGAAGCTGTGCAGGCAGACATTAGCATTTTCATTTCATGGATGAGGGAAGTGGAGGCGGTGTGAGGTCACACTGGCAGGTGCCACAGTCAAAACTGAACACCCTTATTTCTTCAAGTCCAGCCCTCTGTCCACTCTTTCTTTCACTGGTATGATTGAGATGAGACCTGAAGGGGGTTTGGATGACCCAAGGGCAATCCCTTACAGTTTTAAAGGGACATCAGAGTTAGCTTTTGACCAGTATTAACATCCCAGTGCATTCCATTTCATTTTTCATCCAAATGTTTAGCACTGGGTCGACACAGCTGTGGTCTTAATCAGGACTAAGTGTGCAGGAATTACTGAAATGATTATTGGAAAACTGTTCTAATTGTGTTTTCCGCCCAGCTTTATTAGGATATAATTGACACATAACATCATATAAGTTTTAACATACATAACTGGTTGATTTGATACATTTATATATTGCAAAATGATTACCACCATAGCATTAGGTAACACTTGCATATTTACCATTTTTTTTGTGGTGAGAACATTTAAAATCTATTCTGTTAGCAACATTCAAGTATATGATGCAGGATTAGCTGTAATCACCATGCTGTACATTAGGTCTTTAAATTTATTCATCTTATAACTGGAAATTTGTGCACTTTGACCAATATCTCCTCATTTCCCCCACACCTCTACCCCTGGTAACCCCCACTCTACTGTTTCTCTGAGTTTGACTTTTTTAGA
Source organism: Eumetopias jubatus (assembly GCF_037043125.1). Taxonomy (NCBI): domain Eukaryota; kingdom Metazoa; phylum Chordata; class Mammalia; order Carnivora; family Otariidae; genus Eumetopias; species Eumetopias jubatus. Next base: position 45,856,105 of record NW_028274823.1, on the reverse strand, counting down.
TTCCTAATATAATTGAGATCATATGATACTTGTCTTTCTCATATTTCACTTAGTATAATGCCCTCAGGGTCCATTCATGTTGTCAAAAATGGCAAGATTTCATTCTTTTTTATAGCTGAGTATTACTCCATTTTGTTTATACACCACATCATCTTTATCTATTCATCCATTGAAGGACAATTTGGTTTTTGTATCTTGGAGATTGTGAGCAATGCTGCTGGCAGCACAGTCATCTCTCTGAGATCCTGATTTCAGTTCTTTTGGTTATAAACTCAGAAGTGGGATTGTTGAATCATATGGTAGTTATAGTTTTAATTTTTTGAGGAACCCCCATACTTTTCCATAGTGGCTGTACCAGTTGGATGAATGCCAGTTTGATTCACAATATAATGTTCAGCTACCCTTGTTAGTTTTGTAATTGGTATGTCTTCTTAAGCAGCAAACATCTATTACCATTTAAGATTTTTATGAGAAAATATTGAAAGATCTCTGACGATTGCCTTAAAAGTTTTGCTAAAGCTACAAGAAGACTGGACTACAGCTTCCCACACCATCAGAAAACCAGGCCTTAGAAAACAAACAGGCTCACGAAAGAACCAGATGTTGGAGAACAGACCTTTGGAGGGATCTGCCCGCAGCTGATGAGAAAGTCCTGGAGGACCAGACCCCCACCCCCGCCAGAGGCTTCAAACTTAGGGGCTACTGTTGTGAAGAGGCCAGGACTCAGGTGCCCACATTCTGTGAGGACAAGTCTCAGGGCCAGAACACACAGAGCCTGATTGCCAAAGAGCTAGTTCACGAGTGTTGGACCTCTCAGAGGACTGTGGTATCTGGGATGAGACCTTGGCAGAGCATGGTAGCCAGGATCTTTGGAAGACTAAGCCACCCAAGGGCCAGACCCCCAGTGATAAAAGCTCCAGAGATAGAATCTCCAATAAACCTAGCCATGAAGAATGGGAAAACCAGAAGATTGTACCATGACTGTCAAGGCCACCTGGGAAACTGTCTTTGACAGGGTCAGCCTGCATAGGAGAGGACCACTGGAGGGACAGGTCATGGAAAACAGGACCACCAGGCCAGACCCTGGAGAGCCACGGGAGGACCAGGTGCCACGGGGTAGGGGTGGCGGAGATGCTATGAAAAGGCCTTGAGGGAGGCAAGGTCTCGCTCATCCTTCCTCCCTGGTACCAGCTCTATGTCCTGTCCCTGGCCGTTGGTGGCTAACAGGGTCAGAACCTGGAGCAATGGGCTGGCACATCAGTATAGGGAAGGAAGGAAGAAGGACACTCTTTCATCCTCTGCCTGTGGCTTAATCCAAATTTCAGGACAAGGAGTTACCTAGGGTGAGTAAAGTTCTCCTGCTGGAGAATAAAGGTTTTTCTTGGCTTCTGCAAAAAAAAAAAAAAAAAATAGATTTTTTTTTTTTTCGCTAAAAATTTTGCTGTCAGTTGTAAAACTGATGGGAATCCTAATAGAAATGTAAAGATTCCTAGAGGAATTTTTATCCAGTGTCTTTCTTAACAGCAAAAGATATTTTTAATTGTTCATTATCATGAGATATATCTTCCTACTTGATCTACAAATGTTACTCTCACGAAAGAGACACTGGTGTTGGAATTATAGTATGGGCATAGCTGTGCCTATTCCATGAGTTAAACTATGGACATTTAATGTTTTAATAAGAGGATAACTTACTCTACTCACTACTGAAATAATGCCTTATCTAAGATTTATTTTTTGAATTAAGGAGTTCTGTTGGCTAATTAAATTATTGATACCTTTCACTGTAATTTTTCTGAACTTGTTTATGAATATTTGACAACTAAAATTACGGTTAACAAGCTGAGATGACATTCCCTATCCACAAGGAAACAGTAGTGCCTGTCCTTGAAGTTCCTTAGGATTAACATCCTACAGCATTCTCTCGTTTTACCTTGTTTCCTCTTGGCAGCAACAGGTTTGACCTTGAGTTACTCATTTCAAGCCTTTTAATCTCAATTCTTATATAGGATTGTTGTTGCAAAGAATATACCAGTAGGCTCACATCCAGATAATGAAGTACATAAAATTTGATAAAGTTACTCAAACATCTAGATTAGTGTTTGTACTCTGAGTTGAGACAGTTTAAGAATAGTGTTATTGTTCTGTGGAGCCAAGATGTCCATCGACCATCGACAGATGAATGGATAAAGAAGAGGTGGTATATATACACAATGGAATATTAGGCAGCCATCAAAAGGAATAAGATCTTGCCATTTGCAACGACGTGGATGGAACTGGAGGGTGTTATGCTGAGCGAAATCAGTCAATCAGAGAAAGACATGTATCATATGACCTCACTGATATGAGGAATTCTTAATCTCAGGAAACAAACTGAGGGTTGCTGGAGTGGTGGGGGGGTGGGAGGGATGGGGTGGCTGGGTGATAGACTTTGGGGAGGGTATGTGCTATGGTGAGTGCTGTGAATTGTACAAGACTGATGAATCACGGATCTTTACTTCTGAAACAAATAATGCAATATATGTTAAAAAAAAAAAAAAAGAAGATAGCAGGAGGGGAAGAATGAAGGGGAGTAAGTCGGAGGGGGAGACAAACCATGAGAGACGATGGACTCTGAAAAACAAACTGAGGGTTCTAGAGGGGAGGGGGGTGGGGGGATGGGTTAGCCTGGTGATGGGTATTAAAGAGGGCACATTCTGTGTGGAGCACTGGGTGTTATGCACAAACAATGAATCATGGAACACTACATCAAAAACTAATGATGTGATGTATGGTGATTAACATAACAATAAAAAATTATTTAAAAAAAAGAATAGTGTTATTGTTGTGATTTCGAGTTTGGCTAGCTGCAAGTTTGGGTTGTGGAATTCAGGGGTAGTATTACCTACATACAGGAGAGACTTGGTAGTCCTGTTTTTGAACAGTCAGGTATACGATGTTCAGGTGGCCTGTTACTAGAAGTGGCATTTTCTTCTTGGTTGTCATTTAGTAACTACTTCCCTGCTTGCTCTTTCTCCAGGTGTGCTGGGCGCAGCGGTGGCTCCACTGACGGTACTAGGGGGCCCTCTTCTCATCAGAGCCGCGTGGTACACAGCGGGCATCGTGGGGGGCCTCTCCGCCGTGGCCGTGTGCGCACCCAGTGAGAAGTTCCTGAACATGGGGGCACCCCTGGGAGTGGGCCTGGGTCTCGTCTTTGTATCCTCACTGGGTAAGCAGCTGGGTGTTGATACTTGCTTCTTGGTATCCTAAAATCATTGATGTGCTCAGTTATCCTAATGGAGGGAACTTATTAAGAGTCACTTTTGAAAGTCTAAAAGGGAAGCCCTGATTAGAGTGTATTTTCTTATTTGGCATCATGGTAAACTATGATTTTTGGTTTTACCAAATACATCTAAAATGGAAAAGTTGGTCTGGAGAAGATGAAAATTGCTCTTGGTGCAAGAGCCTTTCTGTAATGTGAGCAAGTGGCCCATCGCAGGAATGGGTATAATGGATTTGCAACTGAACATGCATAAAATTACACAGTGCACATAGTCCTTTTCTGACCTGTGCAGTACACCAAAAGAAGGGTTGTTTTGTTCTGTTTTTTAAGTAATGTTAATCATAAATCCAATTATAGAGGAGTCCGTCTTTTTTCCTTCCAGGATCTATGTTTCTTCCACCTACCACTGTGGCTGGTGCCACTTTGTACTCAGTGGCAATTTATGGTGGATTAGTTCTTTTCAGCATGTTTCTTCTGCATGATACACAGAAAGTAATCAAGCGTGCAGAAATAATACCAGCGTATGGAGTTCAAAAATATGATCCCATCAATTCGTAAGTAGTCTTTAATGTCTTTCCTTTGTTACATAGGACATTTGTGTTATTATGGTCTATTTTATTTTACGGCTGTATTAGTTTCCTAGGGCTACTGTAACAGACTACAAACTGAATGGTTAAAACAATGGAAATTTATACTCTCGAAGTTCTGGAGTCCAGAAGTCTGAAATCAAGGTGTCATCAGGGTTGATACCTTCCGAGGGCTCTAAGAGAATCTGCTCCATGCTTCTCTTCTAGCTGCTTGTTTTGGCCCGCAATCCTTGGCATTCCTTGGCTTGTAGACACATTACCCCAATCTCTACCTCTGTCTTCACAGCATTCGTCCTGTGTGTCTGTCTCTGTCTCCGGTCATTTTGGATTGAGGCCCACGCTACTCCAGTATTAATCTCATCTTAACTCACATCTTGATTACATTTGCAGAGACCCTGTTTCGAAATAAGGTCACATTTACAGGTACAGGGATTAGGATGTCACCATACCACATAACCACAATGGGTTTGTCGAATTGTACTGTTTTATTTCTGTTGCTATTTGATCTGTTCTATCTCTTTAGTAAGCTATGTATCCACAGAACATTTGATTAGATCATAACTAAGTGTAGTATTTAGGTATTCAGTTAAATCAGTATTTGCCTGTTTTTGTTGATTAGCTTTATGGTGCAACTGTTTATGCTTTTCCCTTTTCTTGGACTCTCCACCAAAGTAGATTGTTTTATTTAAACAACTTTCTTGAGTTTCATGTTGTCTCTCACCTTTTTTAAAGTAATCTTTTTTCTCCTTGAAACTGAAATTCAGTGTAATGGTTTTTTTAAAATGCTGCTGTAACACAGATTTGTGACAGTTTTCTTTGGTTGGTGGTGGAGGGGGGGTTGCCTTGAGGAGATGTTAATTATATTTAAAAATGCCAGACTTGTGTCTTAACACATTTTTGTGAAGGTGTTTCTTTGGTTTTTTTTCTGATTATTTCATTGTCTATCACCCAGGGGTTTTTTTGTTTTTTTTTTTTTTTGCAAGATACTATGCTCATAGAGCGTGTCAGAGGATAGAATAATGATTTTTTAAATTGCCCTTTAACATTTCGAAGATGAATCTGCCAGAAGAAAATCTTGACTGTTGTCTAGTCTAGGGCTTCCTTAGTTGGCATCTTTTCTTTTCTTAATTTCCATTTCATGTACCTATGACAAATAAGTATTGCTTTCTCTTTTCTAGATTAAGAAATAGTTTTTAATCATTGTTAATAGAATTACATCATCTGTAACAGGCCATAATTTTCTTTTCCAGGATGCTGGGAATCTACATGGATACCTTAAATATATTTATGCGAGTTGCCAGTATTCTAGCAACTGGAGGCAACAGAAAGAAATGAAGAGCCTCAGCTTCTGACTTCTTTAATACATCAGATATCTTGCTTGTTTAATAGGGACAGGTATTCATTAAATAGATTGTACAAGCAGCTTTCATTGAAGTTTAGAAGATAAGACTTGTCAACATGTTTCAGTTGTTCCGGTGATGTGATGCTTCAGGTCTCCTTTATCTTCTGCAGAATAAATTCAGTTGTTCTCTTCCAAATAACCACACACATTTCCAGTTCTCATGTTTGAGTAATTCTTAAATGTTGCAATGAATGTGAAAACTAAAGTTTGTGTTGTGAGAATTTATTCTATTTTAAAATTTATTTGATTGAGTGAAAATTAGCAAACTCTGTTTTGCTGTATATCATATCAACAAGTAATGTCATAAGTGATGTAGAGGTTTGGTAAAGGGACCAGAGAGAAGCAAAGGGTTACCTGCAATCTTTCTTTGACTACTTAGCACTTGTGTAATTGGTGAGCCGGTGAGAGGGGTCTGGCTATTTGGAAACAAATAAATAATTGCTGTTCTTACATCCGTCTGTTGAACTTAGAAGCACTGAGCATGAAACAAAGATATAGGTGATTCATTCTCCTGATGTTCCTTTCTTTCTCATTGCTGTTTTTACAACATACGTGTTATTTTGTTAGGCTTCTCATTGTTTGACATTGCTAGGATGGTCCAGAATGTTAATCGTATGGAGAATTCCTGATATGTGTTATATATGTTTAAGTTTTATTTTTGAACCTTACAGAACAAAATATCCTTAAAACTCTTCTCAGGATAAAACATTCAAAGCATGAAAACTCTTACATTTTCAAATATACAAACACTGTGTTCCTAATTGCAGAATTTTTGTGCATATTTATTGAAATGTTTAATAGAATACATGTTTGCTTTTCCCATCACTTCAGGCTTTGAAGCTTTAATCAGAAAAGCCTGTTTGTGGCTCACACTTAAGATTATGAAAGCAGTTTTTCTCCCAAGACTTGGTTTCTTGTGTTCCTCTCAGGCTAAGCACTAAACAAAAAGGGAGGACATAGCTAGTCGTTCTTCATGAACTATGTCAGTCAGAACTGTAATAGGCAAAATGCTTCATTAGAGTTTCCCCCAGCAGACTTTTCCTTCTCTCCTGCATAGACTGTTACCTGACTCTCTTGTGACATTTGTGTTTTGATACAGAAGAGTTATTTTTGGAAGTTCTTAATGAATGAAGTGTGTATGATTATTGAAATGATTGGTATTTTTGACAAATATTTATTACAGTCTCCAGAAGTAGTTATTCTAACCACCTCAAATTACATGGGATGCTTATTTCTGAAATAATAAAGGTTCCAGCCAGATGGTGATTGGTCCGTGATTTTTCCAGCTGAACCAAACGCATACTATTTGAATAGAGGATTTGTTTCATTTATTTTCTCTTCCTGACCTAGTAGGTAGAATACAGTGTGATTATGACCATGGTACTTAAAGCCAGACTGCCTTTATTTGAGCCCTGCCTCTTCAGCTTATTTATGTGACTTTGGGCAAATTACTTAAGCTCTCTGTGCCCATTTTCTTATCTATAAAATGAAGATCGTAACAGAACCAATCTCATAGGATTGGAGTGAAATGTGTGGGCATTTAGTAATATGTAAGTTTTAGCTGCTATTGCTGGTTTGGGGGGTAGGCAGTGCGGGGAGTTGCCCTAAGAAAAATCTAAGTGCCAAACTTCTATTTTCTCCCTTCTCCACTTTAGTCTCTACAATGTCAGTGTGATCCTGAAGGTCCTGTTGTCTTCAGTCATTTTAGAACCCAAAATTTATATCCCTATGTTTGGACGGTATCACACAAAACAAAATGATAGAATTTCGACAGTGGGTATCAGGCAAAAGCTTACTTAGAAAAACAAGCTGTTTTTTTTTTCTTTTTAATTTAATGACTTCGTACTTCATTACATCACTTTTTCTGACTTTGCTAAGACAATGAAGACTTTGGTATAAAAAATGAGTTATATAAAATGTGAATAGTTATAAAATAATATAACAGATGTAAAGTCATAATGAAACAAAGTCCCTGGTTCCCAGGCTCTGTTAACATGCCATGCCACCGAGGGTTTTTCTTCACATCATTCGCAGGGAAGAGTGAAGACCTGCACATGGATAGGCTTCAGGCAAAAAAAGAAAAATACCTACTTCTCATTTTCTAAAGCATCACCTGAAGCTTTTCAGGATAACTGAGATATGTATTTAAAAATGATCACACAAAAAAATAAAGGCCTTTGGTTTGCTTAGAACGCTATTGTGAACATTCAGAAAACAAGTGTGGCAGGCATCATGCTACCTAAACCCAGGGGAGACAACCAGGGTTCTTCAGGGCAAGTGTTGTAAGAGCACAGCAGTGAGTTTCCAAGGTGTGCCAGCAGGAAGTCTCCCAAGACTAAACAAGAGTTACGGCACATAGTAAGAGCAGTGAGGGTGTTTCCCCCAGCCAGAGTATGATGGAGGAAGGGTCGGAGAGCAGGGAAGGATGGCAAGAAATGCCAGTTCCCTTGAAGCCCAATTTCCTGCTCGTAACACGGATGTGTTCTGTGCTAGGACCCTGAACCCTTGAATGTGTTCTGTGCACTTTAAAATGTTAGGATGTGGGGGCACCTGTGGCTCAGTTGGGCATCTGCTTTCAGCTCGGGTCATGATCCTGGAGTCCCGGGATCGAGCCCCATGTCATCCGACTCCCTGCTCAGAGGGAATCTTCTCCCTCTCCCTCTGCTGCTCCCCCTGCTCCTTCTCTCTCTCTCACCCTCTCTCTCAAATAAATAAAATATTTTAAAAAAACCAAAATGAGAAAATTTATAAAAAAATAAAATGTTAGGATGTGGAAAGAAAGACACATTTCCCTTAAAATTGTTCATCTGGATAGAGGGGGTGTTTCCATGTTAAAATTCTTGAAACTGAATGACACCTGAGATTTGTGTCATTCCAGTGTGGTAGGAGGGTCCAGATACCCTGTTAACTGCTAATGATTCAATTATTTGCATATTGTGTCCTAAGTCCTTTGTATAAATCGTAACATTACTTTGAGCTAGGTACTTGTAATCCCCATTTCGCCAAGGACTAAGCTGAAGCCCCCAAGTTTGGTATTTATTTGCACAAGGTCATATGGCTGGGAAGAAGTGGTAGAGTTGAATGTCTTAGCCAGTTACGCTTAGAAAGTTCGACGGATGCCACAGGGCTGAAATCCTCTTTGAGGATCAAAAGCACTGTACAAATAGGTTGACATTTTGCTAAAAATACAGCCTTAAAATTTTAGTGTTTATCGAAAGGGGCGCTTATCTGCCTTCAGCTCAAGTCATGGTCCGGGAGTGCTGGGATCAAGCCCTGCATCCAACTCCCTGCTCAGTGGGAAGTCTGCTCCTCCCTCTGGCCCTCACCCCACTCTTGTGCTCTCTCTCACTATCTCAAATAAAAGCTTTAAAAAGGGGGGGGGGGCGATTGACCTTAGTATCTGAAGAATAAATGGTAATCATGTTTGACTTCCCCAGATCCTATTTCTTATATATAGTACCAGAAACTCCTTTTCTCAGTTGCTGAGATCACCTCTAGTCACAAATCAAAGGATGTTTTGAAGGTCAGTGTTAATCACGAAGATGGAGTCCTCCCTAAATGTACGCAATTTACTTAGCTTTCAAAACGGAAGCCGTTTTTCAGGAAAAGATAAAGCTATGACCTTGAAGACTTGGTCTTTCGTAAAGAAGCCGTTCAGGAAGCTGGAGAAAGTTCCCCCAGTATTGACACTTGAAAACTGCAAAAGGAGCATATTGTGCCAGAAGCAAAGATGAAATTAATGGGGGAGGAGATTATATGGGCCGTTCTGGCCAGTTAGCATGAGGACAGGTCCTGCGCAGTCTCTTCCTGTCTGCCTAGCGTTTCATTCGGCCTCACTCAGCCTGCTATCCTAAGGGGCCAGAGTCTCATAGTTGGTGGGGGGTAGTGCAACCTCACTTGATCCTAGAAATAGAGAATTGAGGTTTTCTAGCAGGGCCAAATTGACATTCATGCTCACAGATGAGCATACAAGTTGAACAGTTTTTGAAAATAAGACCTTTCCGTGAGCACTTCGTAAAAATTACCTGATTACCTGTATGTGGCAGCTAGCCACCATCGTGCTAGCTTTCCTTGCACTTGGACCACCTGGGCTGCTCACCTATACACCCCAGAGTGGTTTTACATAGCATCACAGAGCTTGGTGAAACAAGGTTCATAATGATGATTTCATAGGAAGGGTGTTCTGTTTCTTAATTTTATTTGCTCATTAGTCATGGTACCTCAATTCCAAGATGCTATATTTTTCACACTTCATTGCTGAAATGTGTGTTTTTCATGGGTGTTTAATTTTAATGTGTGTTTAATTTCATGATTATCATTTATTCTTCAGATACTAAAACTAGGTTCTTTTGCAAAACTGTTATCCTAAAATCAGTGACATTTTAGAATTTAAAAAAATGTTATTTTCCAGTGGTTAGTTTTTCCATTTCTAATAGTTCATTGTCCTGTAAGAACAAGTATCTGAAGGATTATCTTTCCATAATTGTAGCAAATTAAAAAAAAATTTATTTCAGAGAACAAGTGGCAAGAGGGGCAGAGGGAGCAGCAGACTCCCCATGAAGCAGGGAGCCCATGTGGGACTCAATTCAGGACCCTGGGATCATGACCTGTTCCAAAGGCAGACGCCCAATGGACTGAGCCAACCAGGTGCCCTAATTGTAACCACTTTTACTGATGATTCATAAGGAATCTTCTACAAGACAATACAAACCTAGCCCCACCCAGTTATGTGCGTCATGCAGGTTGAATGGACTGATTTCCCAGCAATGCAGAAAGATTCCAAAAAGGAGGATCAGTGGAAGCTGAGAGAGAAAGCATTTGTAGTTTGATGTGATCTGACTGTTCATAAGGACAGTAAGGGATTTGATAGGTTTGTTTGGTTTGCTACTCTGAAGGAATTAATTGAGCACCAACTGTGGGGAGAAACAAGGATGAATGAGAAACTTTCTTCCCTGGCATCACAGCCAGGCTTGAAAGTCTATAAAACAGCATCTGATGGACAGAGGCAGCGTGTGGTAGCCAGGAGGGATCTGATAGTGAGCAAAGGCTTAGCCCTGCTGACCTCTGAGCAGTGAATGCTGAGGGCAGAAGCCCTTAACTGCTGGTGGGGAATTTAGGGCCCAAACACAAGTCTCTTCTTAAGAGATCAAGTCAACAAATGTTTATTGAACCCTCTATTAGGTACCATGTAGTTAAAATGTGAGAAATAGCAACTAATGACCCGAGGTAATTGTGAAGTTATTTTCTAGAAACTACAAAAGCCTTATCCAGATGGATAATAATTGCTACAGGAGTTCAGAGAAAAGGGGGCAGTTGTGTGAGTGCCCACAGGAATGTAGGTGTCCACACCACCCAGCACAGAGGGCTGATGGCTGGAGGGGGCTCCTTGCTTCTGTGGGAAGGGGGATGCTTTGGCAGCCCTCACATGCAGCATCATGGGAGGTGTCCTGCCCTACTTTGCTGGGAATCCTTCTCTGCTTGCAAACCAAATGTGTTTGTGACTCTGCATGCTCACAAATTGTCTCCCTTACCATACTGGGTGCCTCAGGAAACAAGGAGATCTGCTCACTACTGCGTTTCCGTAGAGGACTCATTTACAAAGAAGTTGGAAATTATGACAAGATTTTCACTGTTAATTCCAAGCAGTAGAAAAAACGGGCATTTGGTAGGAAACTGTTGTCAGTGTATTACAGCTGCCACCTAAGTAATTTTTTTCCCTTTAACTTCTTTTATTGTTATGTCAATCACCATACATTACAATATTAGTTTTTGATGTAGTGTTCCATGATTCATTGTTTGTACATAACACCCAGGGCTCCACGCAGAATGTGCCCTCTTTAATACCCATCACCAGGCTAACCCATCCCCCCACCCCCCTCCCCTCTAGAACCCTCAGTTTGTTTTTCAGAGTCCATTGTCTCTCATGGTTCGTCTCCCCCTCCAACTTACTCCCCTTCATTCTTCCCCTCCTGCTATCTTCTTCTTTTTTTTTCTTAACATATATTGCATTATTTGTTTCAGAGATACAGATCTGTGATTCAATAGTCTTGCACAATTCACAGCGCTCACCATAGCACATACCCTCCCCAACGTCTATCACCGAGCCACCCCATCCCTCCCACCCCCCAACCACTCCAGCAACCTTCAGTTTATCTCCTGAGATTAAGAATTCCTCATATCAGTGAGGTCATATGATACATGTCTTTCTCTGATTGACTTATTTCACTCAGCATAATACCCTCCAGTTCCATCCACGTCGTTGCAAATGGCAAGATCTCATTCCTTTTGATGGCTGCATAATATTCCATTGTGTATATATACCACCTCTTCTTTATCCATTCATCTGTCGATGGACATCTTGGCTCTTTCCACAGTTTGGCTATTGTGGACATTGCTGCTATGAACATCGGGGTGCATGTACCCCTTCGGATCCCTACATTTGTATCTGTGGGGTCAATACCCAGTAGTGCAATTGCTGGGTCATAGGGTAGCTCTATTTACAACTTTTTTAGGAACCTCCATACTGTTTTTCAGAGGGGTTGCACCAGCTTGCATTCCCACCAACAGTGTAGGAGGGTTCCCCTTTCTCCGCATGCCCGCCAACATCTGTCATTTCCTGACTTGTTAATTCTAGCCATTCTGACTGGTGTGAGGTGGTATCTCATTGAGGTTTTGATTTGTATTTCCCTGATGCCGAGCGATGTTGAGCACTTTTTCCTGTGTCTGTTGGCCATTTGGATGTCTTTGGAAAAATGTCTGTTCATGTCGTCTGCCCATTTCCTGATTGGATTATTTGTTCTTTGGGTGTTGAGTTTGGTAAGTTCTTTATAGATTTTGGATACTACCCCTTTATCTGATAGGTCATTTGCACATATTTCTCCCATTCTGTTGGTTGTCTTTTGATTTTGTTGACTGTTTCTTTTGCTGTGCAAAAGCTTTTTATCTTGATGAAATCCCAATAGTTCATTTTTGCCCTTGCTTCCCTTGCCTTTGGCGATGTTTCTAGGAAGAAGTTGCTGCGGCTGAGGTCAAAGAGGTTGCTGCCTGTGTTCTCCTTTAGGGTGTTAATGGACTCCTGTCTCACATTGAGGTCTTTCAACCATTTGGAGTCTATTTTTGTGTGTGGTGTAAGGAAATGGTCCAATTTCAGTCTTCTGCATGTGGCTGTCCAATTTTCCCAACACCATTTGTTGAAGAGACTTTCTTTTTTCCATTGGACATTCTTTCCTGCTTTGTCAAAGATTAGTTGACCATAGAGTTGAGGGTCCATTTCTGGACTCTCGATTCTGTTCCATTGATCTATGTGTCTGTTTTTGTGCCACTACCATACTGTCTTGATGATGACAGCTTTGTAATAGAGCTGGAAGTCTGGAATTGTGATGCCGCCAGCTTTGCTTTTCTTTTTCAACATTCCTCTGGCTATTCGGGGTCTCTTCTGGTTCCATACAAATTTTAGGATTATTTGTTCCATTTCTTTGAAAAAAGTGGATGGTATTTTGATGGGGATTGCATTGAATGTGTAGATTGCTGTAGGTAGCATAGACATCTTCACAATGTTTGTTCTTCCAATCCAAGAGCATGGAACGTTTTTCCATTTCTTTGTGTCTTCCTCAATTTTTTCATGAGTATTTTATAGTTTTCTGAGTACAGATCCTTTGCCTCTTTGGTTAGATTTATTCCTAAGTATCTTATGGTTTTGGGTGCAACTGTAAATGGGATCAACTCCTTAATTTGTCTCTCTTCTATCTTCTTGTTGGTGTATAGGAATGCCACTGATTTCTGTGCCTTGATTTTATATCCTGCCACTTTACTGAATTCCTGTATGAGTTCTAGCAGTTTTGGGGTGGAGTCTTTTGGGTTTTCCACATAAAGTATCATATCATCTGCAAAAAGTGAGAGTCTGACTTCCTCTTTGCTGATTTGGATGCCTTTGATTTCTTTTTGTTGTCTGATTGCCGCGGCTAGGACTTCTGATACTTATGTTGAATAGCAGTGGTGATAGTGGACATCCTTGCTGTGTTCCTGACCTTAGGGGAAAGCTCTCAGCTTTTCCCCATTGAGAATGATATTCGCTGTAGGTTTTTCATAGATGGCTTTTATGATATTGGGGTATGTACCCTCTATCCCTATACTCTGAAGAGTTTTGATCAAGAAAGGATGCTGTATTTTGTCAAATGCTTTTTCTGCATCTATTGAGAGGATCATAGGATTCTTGTTCTTTCTTTTGTTAATGTATTATATCACATTGATTGATTTGCGGATGTTGAACCAACCTTGCAGCCCAGGGATAAATCCCACTTGGTCATGGTGTATAATCCTTTTAATGTACTGTTGGATCCTATTGGCTAGTATTTTGGTGAGAATTTTTGCATCTATGTTCATCAAGGATATTGGTCTGTAATTCTCCTTTTTGATGGGGTCTTTGTCTGGTTTTGGGATCAAGGTAATGGTGGCCTCATAAAATGAGTTTGGAAGTTTTCCTTCCATTTCTATTTTTTCGAACTGTTTCAGGAGAATAGGTATTAATTCTTCTTGAAATGTTTCATAGAATTCCCCTGGGAAGCCATCTGGCCCTGGGCTTTTGTTTGTTGGGAGATTTTTGATGACTGCTTCAATTTCCTTAGTGGTTATAGGTCTGTTCTGGTTTTCTATTTCTTCCAGGTTCAATTTTGGTAGTTGATACATCTCTAGGAATGCACCCATTTCTTCCAGGTTATCTAATTTGCTGGCATAGAGTTGCTCATAATATGTTCTTATAATTGTTTGTATTTCTTTGGTGTTGGTTGTGATCTCTCCTCTTTCCTTCATGATTTTGTTGATTTGGGTCATTTCTCTTTTGTTTTTGATAAGTCTGGCCAGGGGTTTATCAATCTTGTTAATTCTTTCAAGGAACCAGCTCCTAGTTTTGTTGATCTTTTCTACTCTTCTTTTGATTTCTATTTCATTGATTTCTGCTCTGATCTTTATGATTTCTCTTCTCCTGCTGGGTTTAGGCTTTATTTGCTGTTTTTTCTCTAGCTCCTTTAGGTGTAGGGTTAGGTTGTGTATTTGAGACCTTTCTTGTTTCTTGAGAAAGGCTTGTATTGCTATATACTTTCCTCTTAGGACTGCCTTTGCTGTATCCCAAAGATTTTGAACAGTTGTGTTTTCATTTTCATTGGTTTCCATGAATTTTTTCAATTATTCTTTAATTTCCTGGTTGACCCATTCATTCCTTAGTAGGATGCTCTTTAGCCTCCATGTGATTGAGTTCTAGTTTCAAAGCATTGTGGTCTGAAAATATGCAGGGAATAATCCCAGTCTTTTGGTACCGGTTGAAACCTGATTTGTGACCTAGGATGTGATCTATTCTGGAGAATGTTCCATGGGCACTAGAGAAGAATGTGTATTCCGTTGCTTTGGGATGGAATGTTCTGAATATATCTGTGAAGTCCATTTGGTCCAGTGTGTCATTTAAAGTCCTTATATCCTTGTTAATCTTTTGCTTAGATGATCTGTCCATTTCAGTGAGGGGGTTGTTAAAGTCCCCCACTATTATTGTATTGTTGTTAATGTGTTTCTTTGCTTTTGTTATTAATTGCCTTATATAATTGGCTGCTCGCATGTTAGGGGCATAGATTTTTACAATTGTTAGATCTTCTTGTTGGATAGACCCTTTAAGTAGGATATAGTGTCCTTCCTCATCTCTTATTACAGTCTTTGATTTAAAATCTAATTTGTCTGATATAAGGATTGCCACCCCAGCTTTCTTTTGGTGTCCATTAACATAGTAAATGGTTTTCCACCCCCTCACTTTCAATGTGGGGGTGTCTTTGGGTCTAAAATGAGTCTCTTGCAGACAGCATATGGATGGGTCTTGTTTTTTAATCCAATCTGATAGCCTGTGTCTTTTGATTGGGGCATTTAGCCCATTTACATTCAGGGTAACTATTGAAAGATATGAATTTAGTGCCATTGTATTGCCTGTAAGGTGACTGTGACTGTATATTGTCTGTGTTCCTTTCTGGTCTATGTTGCTTTTAGGCTCTCTCTTTGCTTAGAGGACCCCTTTCAATATTTCTTGTAGGGCTGGTTTCGTGTTTGCAAATTCCTTTAGTTTTTGTTTGTCCTGGAAGCTTTTTATCTCTCCTTCTATTTTCAATGACAGCCTAGCTGGATATAGTATTCTTGGCTGCATATTTTTCTCGTTTAGTGCTCTGAAGATATCATGCCAGTCCCTTCTGGCCTGCCAGGTCTCTGTGGATAGGTCTGTTGCCAATCTAATGTTTCTACCATTATAGTTTACATATCTCTTCTCCTGAGCTGCTTTCAAGATTTTCTCTTTGTCTCTGAGACTCATAAGTTTTACTATTAGATGTCGGGGTGTTGACTTATTTTTATTGATTTTGAGAGGGGTTCTCTGTGCCTCCTGCATTTTGCTGCCTGGTTCCTTCCCCACATTAGGGAAGTTCTCTGCTATAATTTGCTCCAATATACCTTCTGCCCCTCTCTCTCTTTCTTCTTCTTCTGGGATCCTAATTATTCTAATGTTGTTTCGTCTTATCGTATCGCTGGACATGGATTTGAGGATCTGGAAAGGAGACACCTCTCTTCTGGGAAGCCTGCTGCAAAGCACAGAGCAGACGCTGGCAAACAGGGCCCATCCAGCTTGACCTGCGGTTCCCCAACTCTAAGCACAGGCAGAAGTGGCCAACATTGGCATTCATCTTCGCCGCCGCTGCCCAAGTCTCTGGCAGTTGCTCTCCCGGCCCTCAACCCTCTTGGTCAAACTTCACATTTATACATGGGCCTGTTGTTTGTTAGTCATTTCGACCTGAATTTCAGTGTGCTTTTTTTAAAATTTGCCGTGAAATACAACCAAAGGCAACCATTGTTCTGCATTAAAGAAGCATCCTACATCCTTGAACACAAGAGGAAGGTATTTTTTGGAGACAGGATGCTGTTGACAAAGGGAAGGAATGTGATGCACCCCTCTCCTGGCAATGGGCCATCTAATCTAACAATTGTTTTCATATAGCATGACACTTTCGCATTACCCTCTCATCAAAAGGACGTTTCTCTCCAGCTTCAGCTACTCTTTTCCTGAGAAAGAGAAAAACAGAGAAACAGAGAAGTTGAGCAATTTGTCCAGGGTCACACAAGCTAAAACGTGGCAGAGCTCTGGTGAGAGCCTGGAACCTGTGGTGCTAGAGTGTAGGGGAGGGAGGAAGATGGAAATTGCAGACGGGGATCCTGGGTCCCCCACTCCAGGCTGAAATCACAGGGTAGGGGTGAGGTGATGAGGGCAAAGGGCCAGGAGCTGCAGAGACACAGAGAGACAGAGACAGGAAGGCAGCCAAGGGACTATTCCCATCAGATGGTGGCTTCCCAAGTATGCAAGTACCAACATGAGTGGCCACAGGATAAAAGAAGACAGTGCCTGCAAGTCTCCCCAGGTGCCTTGGTGGTGTGGAAAAGGTGACCTTCCAGCATGACTTCCCTGGAGGAGCCTGGGACCGCTGTTGGCCACCATGGTGAGGCAGGGTAGCCCACCAGCCATGGCTATGGGTAGGCAGCCCACACCCAAGGGGAGGGGACAGTTGGAGGATGCACAGCATCCGTGAGAACCCAGGGGACCAGTGATGGCAGGGGTGGAAGGGACAGACCCTGGATTTGCCAGTCTTATTCCAGTAGCAGGAGGCAGGCAAAACCCAGGGAGCTGGAGGCTTACGAGGAAGTTCGGATCAACTGTAAAACATAGAGGAAGCTATTGGTTTATTGTACAATTTGGGGGTGGCATGTAAGCTAAATACCAACGTGGGTTATTTTCAGCTACTTGTGAGCTCTCATGGAAGCAGCGTTAGAAAAGAACCTCAGCTTTGGAGTCAGGCAGACCTGGTTCCAGATGAGAAGTTACCACAAGTCTTTTTGTGAGATGAAAGAAAACCTCACTTTCCCTTGTTGCAAGCTGGAAATTCAATGCCTGCCTCCCTGAGCTTGGGGTGTGGGAGGATTAAATAAGACAACTGAAGGATCACTCCAGTGTCCGGCTTCTCCATTATAAACTGATCTGCAGTTTGCTAAGCAAATAAAGGAAGGAGAGTCATTTCTGATCAACTAGAGGGTTCATAAAACATCTTTGAAAGAAAAGTGTCACACAGGTGAAGAATGAAGTGTGGGGACTCCAGCCAAAAATGTTCTACCTGTAAAGGGTGGAGACACTTCAGGCATTTTCCTAATTGACTATAGAAATCACAAATTTGACTTGAAAATTTTTTCTTCCTTGTAAATTCCCCTGCGTGTTAGATGTGTCTTTGGAGTCTTCTCAGGAAGGCTTCCAAGTGTTCAAAATCATCTTTAGAAATTATTCAAAGCCTCAAATCTTATTATTTTTGTACCCAAACTGCATATGCTTAAAACTAACAGGTAGGTGTTCCTATTAAAATGCTTCTCATTTTCACCTCTCTCAACTCAACATGAGATTTCAAATATTCTAAAGAGCCAGAGGTGTTTCTTCCTTTTTTAAAGTAGGAAGTTGGTAGCTATCTTTGAAATGTTAAAAAAAAGCAGGTGAAAATTTGTGAACAGTGATTGTCTCTGGGTAAGGGCGGGGGTTAGGTGGAACTTTATGCCCTGTGTTATTTAACTTAGAGGGGGGCCCAGATTGCTTCAGTAAGTTTTCATAAGCATTTACAAAGCAGGGTGGAATTCTGACATCTGAATCTATTCTTCCCGTTTAAACATATTGGTCCCAGGAACACTTGCAAATCTGTGAATTCTATGTGTGAGAGGATAAGGAACAGAGCCCTGGAGATAGCCAGTTCTTCTGGCCCTGATCTGTGATCTGTGGTGAGAAAAAAGCTGTGTTGAGAACCTAACATCTGTTTCTGGCTCCACAGTTGCGGGGCTGAGAGGCCGGGGAGAATTACCCAAGTCCAGTGGATCCAGACAAATCTCCCTCTTTACTAGCTGAGAGTCTAAGGTCTGCACCATTGCTCAGCAATTAGAGTTCAGCTTTAAGATTTGGCTGAATCCCTGCCCCCTTGAGCAGGAGGTTGCTCTTTTCTCCTCTGCTGATAGTTTGCCAAAAGCAAAAATTACCTGTTACAACAACAACAGGTAATGGGTGGGTGGCAGCCAAAGGTAGGCTGTTGTGCAGAGAACTTGATGGTGGCACCCCAAATGACCTCACATAAAAACAAATAAAATAGTGGTAATAGTCCTTGATGTGGACCACAGATGCAGTTCTAATTTCAAGAAACGTCTTTAGAAAACCGTGTGGAGTTTATGGACCTGTAACGTGCAATCTGAGTAAGAACAGGGTGCTGGCTGGCAAGTGCAGCCTCAGGACCAGTCCCACCTTCTTCCCAGCCCTCTTTCCCACAGTGGCTGCTCAGAAGTCTCTCCTAGGCTCCAGTCCCTGACTTGTCCCTGGTCGGCCCCCCAGGGTTTTCCCAACCACACCCTCTGGCACAGCCACTGCCTGCTCAGAACACAGCTTAGAAAGGGAATCAGGCAGGGGCTGGGCAGGTGACTCACATGACATAACATATGGTCCTTAAGCCCAGTGGCCCAACCTGTTTCTTTGTGTGAATTGCTTTACAGTTTTTGTAAATGCATAAAAGCTGACTTTCAGAAAACATCCCCAACTACCCATTTGCTCACCAAGCTATCTGAGCATGTGGTTTAAATCGTGTCTCTAATCTCTGGCCAGAGAGGAGGGCCAGTGAAGCGCCCCATTGGCCAGTCTCGGGCAGCAGGGAATGTCTGCATTGGCTGCCAGGAACCAGCAAGACCCTGGGCAGTGGAACCAGATACTGGCATCTTCCCATGTGTCCTTGGAAAATGGAAACCAGATAACCAGTAGGTTGGTTAGAAGGGCACACTCATTAGGGCGCAGGACTGATGGACATGATACCACAAGGGCAAACACAAATTCTGTGTATCTGCACAGCTGCCTCCACCAACAGAGGCTCCCTGGGGCCAGGCACAGTGCCTTCTGCGTCCCCTGTGCACGACCTAGCCCACAGAATATGTCCAGTGAGTAGGTGACGATGGTGGACTCTGCCCTATGCCTGTCCTTGTGAAATGTTTCCTTCCTCCATACACTTGCTCAGGCTGATCCTATACCTGAAGCACCTTTTCATTTCATCCTAAACATCTGTTAAGGTACAGCTGCAGCCCCACCTCCTTCACAGCTCTATCAGTATCCATCGTGTCACCCGTGGCCCCTCACACATGTGTGCTCATTCAGGCTGGTGTCCATCTCACAAATGGGAAGCAGACTCAGAGGCATTTAATGACAAGTCCAAGGTCACACTGCCGTTAGATGGCAAAGCAAGAACTCAAACCCAGGTCTTCTGATTCCAGGCTCTCTGCTCCCTACATTTCATGGATTGCTTGAGACTCTTCCCTGAGGCTTTTCAAAGGGTTTTATGGCCCTCCCTGCCCCATCTTAGGAATGAGCAGGAAGATCTGTGTTTGATGGCATGATTACTGACACTAAAAGTTAACCTTCAACACCAGGAAGTGGCCCTTCCCTGATGGGAGTTTCCTGCTCTGACCACCGAGGCTAGCGCCAGGAGTTCCCAGGGCTGGGCATTTAATAGCTCTGTGTGCTACAGTTCACTAAATACTCTCACCTTCTCGAAAAGCTGTTTTTTTCCTCTTGGGAGCGGCTGACTCTACCCTTTATGAGAATTCCAAGGCTGCTGGTGCCCTGCCCATTGGGAAACACCTTACTGTATCACCCTATAAACATCTGAGGTGGCCCTAGGAGGACCTTTGCGGCACAGCTGTCTCCCCACGACGTGAGGTTCCGGCCACCCCACCATGAGGTTTCTAGTCGTCTCCAGGCTGCTCTGCATCTTGCTCCTCTGCTTCTCCATCTTCTTCGTGGAAGGTAGGGCCATTTCCCGGGGTGCTGGCTCTCGAGGAGAATGTAGGGCCTGGGAAGGTTGGAATCAGGAAATGTGGGGGGGCAGGACCCCCAGGAGGCAGTCCTGGGCCCGGGAAGACAGGCTATCACTCCTAAATCTGTAGCACCTCTTTCCACAGTGGCAGCACCCCCCAATCTGCATCTGCAGCCCCAGCTCCCCTAAACACACACACAAGCTATGTAGAAAGTGATGTGTTTACCGCAAGCATACAACCTCCCGGCAAGATTGATTTGTGCACCTGAATCCTACCAAGCTAGAAACGCTGGAGCCACTCTCGTGTAGGTGTATCATGCTTGCAGGACGGTACATTTGCGTTGAGTAAATGAATGAATGAATTAGTAGACTGAGTCTGAACATCCCCAGATCTTATGTGCAGCAACCACGTGCAGCCAATGCAGCAGACCGGGTTAGCATGTGTGTGTTTGCAAATTGGGGAGATACTCCTTGCACCTCTGTGGATATGAGTATTTAGCTCTTCTGCCTTTATTGTTTCAAGTAGCTATTTTGAGCTTTTTCTCTTGCCTACCCCTCTAGACATTGCCCATTTATTATTATTATTGCTATTATTATTTTTAGCAATTATGGTGATTTTAACATTTATTGGAGTGGGGGATATGGACATAGGTGGGGCGAAAAACACCTATACTTTCATGACTCAAGAATAACCATGTTCAACATTTTATTTCTTTTTATATTGCAGGCAAGCATTTTTTTGAAATTAATATATCTCTATATGTTCAATGTTGTATCTCTTTGTTTATCACTGTATTATTATAATCACCAAAAATACTTATGATTGAAATTATTCTGGAAGCATTTACACCAGAATGTCAACAGCAATCATCTCTGAGCTGTAAGATTATAGGAAGTATTTGTTTTCTAAAGTTTCTGTCATGAACATTTGCTGCATATGTAATATGGAAAACAGTGATTAGAATTCCTCATCAACACAGTCCAAAGCAGTGCAATCTGTCAGACCTCTAATTTGGGGACATTGTGAGAGGTTGCCACTATTACCTTAATGACAACTCATTGAAGATAAATACTTTTCTGCATAAAGTTTCCAATCCATTTAGGAATGTCCCTGGCATAGGCTTCAACGTAGTGTTATTTTAGTAATATTTTAAGTAATATTTTGAGGTATAACTTGCCATCAAGTGAATGTGCTATGATGAATTTCATGCTTAGACATTTAGATGGTTCACAACGTTGCACTATTTTAAGCATGTAGTAAAAAAGCATATGTGTATATAAAACACGTCTTGTATTTAAGATTATTTCCTTAGGCTAGATTGCCAAAGGGAGATTACTAGGTCAACAGGCATAGACACTTTGAGTGACGGTGCTGTTTTTTGGACAGGAACGTGAGGAAGACAGGATCTGCCCACACTAACTTTGTTATCTCTGGAAAAAAAAAAAATCACCTCCAGGCCCACCCTTCCCCCTACCCCCCACCTCCGCCCAGCTCTCCCCTAGCCTGGCGCATCCTGAGTTTCCTTGAATAAATACTCCTGACCCCAGCATCCTGGGAGCAGAGGCTCATTCAAGTCATTCCTTCACAGACCCAACCCCATGATGTCCCCAGACTTGCTAAGGAAGGGTCTCTGCCCCTCTGTGTCCACCCTCAGGGAGAAAGAATTCTAGTCATCTTAGCAAGCCCAGGAAACGCAGGCTCTGCTGTTCCCGAGTTCCTAGCCCTGCCCTGACGACCCAGAAAGGTAAGCACCGCACCCTGTCCAGATGGTAAGAAGACGTTCTGGGGGGGCCGTGGGACAGGTGGTATATGCGGGTCAGCCCCCAGCCGTGCCTGACACGGAGGGGCCACAGCAGATGTGACCTTGGCCTCATGGAACTTCCAGTCTAATGGGGGGAACCAGCCCCTCCCCCCCAAAACAAAGTCAAAGAAGTAATCATTTTAAACCAAATACTTTCTGTCGAGAGAAAGAACAGAATGTGATTTGAAAATGTTACTGGGAACACCCCCTACCCTGGGTGGGAGGCGTCGGGGGAGGCCACATTTGAGACCTGAAGAAAGGCAAGGAGCCGGAAGGAGGAATGTGGAGGGGAGGGTTCGGGCAGGGGAAGCAGCAGGCGTAGGGGCCTGAGATGGGCAAGAGGAGGCCATGGAAGACCGAGAGGCTGGTGAGTCATCGGGAGGTGTTCACGGAAGCTACTAACCAAGGCAGGACTGGCCTCGGGAGTTGGCACATGAGGAAAGGGGACCAATACAGGGATGGAACTCACAGGTTCAGAGAGTCCCAGGATGCAGGCAGTCAGCACGAGTCCCAGTAGCCCGGCTGGAGGAGGAGAGCTGGGCTCCATACCAGGGTGAGGCCTGGAGGAATAAGACTGCCCTCGCCCACAAGGCCTGGGCGGAATGGGGGCACTGGATGCTGAGGGAGACAGGCCCAAGGGGGGCTGCACGCCCCCAGTTCCCAGCACTGACCTAGGCTGGGGGCCTGCTGGAGCATGAGAATTGCCTGGCCCAGGTGTGAAGTTAGCATTCCTACACTTTTACTCGCCTTTGGTAGGAGGGCCCTACAGCCTGGGGCAGGCAGAGCCCCTGGGGAAAGCTGCTGAGCCTCGAGCCAGCAGGCCTGATACTAATCCAGGGCCCCTGCCCCCAACTGTCTGCAGCCTAAGGCCCCTCCCAGGGGTCTGAGAAGGCCCCAGCCATGCTGGCTCCTCTGGGACCATGGTGCAGGGAGCCCACGACCAGAGTCAGAGCCTCCAACCTGCCCCCCAGCCAACTACTGGAGTCCTGTGCCAGGGGAGCTTGGGTATGAAGGAGAGGAAGGGAGGGAGACAGCACAGCTTAGCCTCAGGCCTCTTCTCTGGAGAAGCTGACAGCCCCTCCTTCCAAACTGGCATCACATCCAGCTGGGGCGGGATAAAAATAACCAGTTCTCGCACACTGGACCCAGGTGTGAAGCACCCGCCCAGGACAGGTGAGAGTAAGTCACTGACTGACTGACTGGAGCTCTGCTCCCTGCTGAGACCCCAGCCCCATGGAGGAGGGGCAGTGTTTCCATGAAATAAATAAGGCAAAACTGTAGGCAGAGAGAGGTAGAGTCCCTCCCTGCTGAGTGAGTTTATCCCCAAACCCCTCCCCAGGATGGACTCACTCACAGGCAGTAAAAAGAAGTTAAGGATGTGCACACACATGTGCACACATACACACACACACATGCACACATGTGCACGCACACACACAGTTCCTAGGAACCACAGCCAGGTTAACTCCTTGTGCACAGTACAAAGGCAGCTGTTTCGTTAGTCACTCAACACTTTAAAATAATCTAGGTGCGTGACTTCCATGTTGACCCCAGATTTCCTTTAGTGTGTGTGTGTGTGTGTGTGTGTGTGTGTGTGTGTATACACATACATATATATATTTTAAATTTTATTATATATATATCTATTTTAATTCTATTGCAGAAACTTGCAAATAACTTTGAACGAAAAGAGCAAAACAAACCTTTTTATTGGGTCCTTATTATATAATCTCATTTAAATCCTTGGAACCACCTCCAGGGAAACATTATCCCCATTTTACAGATTAGGAAACTGAGGCTCAGAAAGAATCTGATGCAGAGCCAGGAGCTCAGCTCTGTCTACCTCTTTCCACTGCAACAAACTGCCTCCTGCATAGAGAGCAGGTTTCCTGTGGCGAGCTTAGGAAGACACGTGCATGCCCAAGACCTCAGATTTCCCCAAAGCAGAGCACCTTCTGGGTTGGAATCCCAGCTCCACCACCTGCTAGCTGCGTGCTCTTGAGCAGGTCACCCAGCTCTGCTAAGCCTCAGTCTCCTCACCTGTGAAAGGGTATGATACTAGAATCTACCATGCCAGGCTCTGGTAAGGAGTCAGCAAGGTCGTGACGTCGTGACTATAAAGCCAGGTGTTAGCCTGGCACCGAGTACCCCATAAACACATCCTGCTCTTGCTATGGAGGAAGGCAGAGCCCTGCCAGCGCACCTGAAGCAGGAGGCCAGTGATTTCCACGCTGAAAACCAAAGCCTAAGCCCAAGCTTGGTGGTTCCACCCGCCATTTTCCCCTGCCTGATCTTGGGACTTACTCAATGCCACGTAATCAACAGCAGAGGGGCTGGGGGTGCCAAGCTCGGGGAATTTGGCCTCTGTACTCAGGTTCCCTGATATATAAGAGCGTCTGTACACCTGTCTGTCCAAAGAGAAAATAACCGAGTGTGCCTAGAGGATGTCCCCGAGCTGACACACTCAGCTATGACACACATACACCAGCACGATGACTCTTCAATCTCACATGTCTTTCCGGAGCCTAGCTTCATATGCAAGTGCAGTGCTAGGCCCGTGGGCATGACGGAAAGTGGCAGGCACAGGACTCTGGGTCAGTTCCACAAAACCAACACCCAAAATCAATGGGCTGAATGAATGGCCAATTTGCTGAATTTACCACATTTACCAATTTGCTAAAAAAAAAAAAAAAAGCTTTTCCAAAGTATCTGAAAAGTGTGTATAAATCTCTATAGCAACATGTCACAGCAGCATTTTTTTTTCTTTTTATAGCAGCATTTTTTTTTTTTAATGGAGTGTTCAGTTTGTGAACTCTGTTCGCACTTGAGGGGCATCAGGGTGAGGCAGGGGGCAGAATGACAGTTGTTTAGGACCCACCTGGGGCCTTTGTCATGTCACCTTCCATCCAAGTGTCCTGAGGTGGTTGGTAAGGAAGCTCTGGGGAAGGCTGGGGAGGTCTTTTTAGAAGACCCCTGGAGCCTGAGCGTGTACCTGCCCCTCCCACAGACTGCCTGGGACCCAAGAGCTGCATGCCACCCTCCCTGTTTTGAAGACAAACAAAATTACTTGACCCAGAGTGGGAGACGGGGTGGAAGGGGCCCAGAGAGATTTCTCCCCTACCATGGGTTGTCCTCGTCTTCCGGAAGGGGTCCAAACCACAGAGACAAAGATTACCCATTGAGGACCACCAGTGTGATGACTTGAGCGTTTTGGCAACTTTGGGTGACACCTGGGTGGATACAGAGCCAGTATCATGGACCGTGGAAGGGAGGAGGTGAAGAGGGTGCCCCGTCCATCCTGTCCAGTGGGTCAGTCAATCAGAGGCTCTCATATCAGTAGCCTCACTCCTTGGGATTATATCCATTAGCCATAGCTGCATAACAAAACACTCCCAGCACGCCTGGGTGGCTCAGTGGGTTAAGCGTCTGCCTTCGGCTCAGGTCATGATTTCCAAGTCTTAGGATCAAGCCCCGCATTGAGCTCCCTGCTCAGTGGGGAGCCAGCTTCTCCCTCTCCCACTGGCCCCAACCCTTGCTCATGCTCTCTCTCACTATCTCTCCCTCAAATAAATAAAATCTTAAAAACAAAACAAAACAGGGCACCTGGGTGGCTCAGTTGGTTAAGCGACTGCCTTCAGCACAGGTCATAATCCTGGAGTCCCGGGATCGAGCCCCACATCGGGCTCCCTGCTCAGCGGGGAGTCGGCTCCCTCTGACCCTCTCCCCTCTCATGCTCTCTCTCTATCTCATTCTCTCTCTCAAATAAATAAATAAAATCTTTAAAAACAAAAACAACAACAACAACAACAACAACAAAAAACACTCCCAACTTCAGTGACCCAAAGCAACATGTATTTCTTATTTGCCATGAATCGACAGGTCAGCTGAGCAGTTCTTCAACTATTAGCTGGGCTTATTCATTCTTCCAAGGGTTGTATACACCACTCTGCTGATCTTGGCGGGGCTCTCTCACATGTTTAGGGGTCAGTGATCTGCAAGGCTGGGATGGTCTCAGTCAGGCACCTGGACCCTCTTCCACATGGTCTCTTGTCCTCCAACAGGCTAGCCCAAACTTGTTCACAGAAGCTGCAGGGTTCCATCTATGTGAGTGAGAGCACCCAAGGCCTCTCAAGGCCTCAGAACTGGCCCACCTTTATCTCCACTGCATTCAATTGGCCAAAGCAAGTCACCAGGACAGCCCAGATTGAAGGAGCAGAGAAATAGACCCCATATCTTGGTGGGAGCAGCTACAAATTTGCATTGCAAAAACAGGGTGGAGAAAAGAAGACATCCAAATGGCCAACAGACACATGAAAAAGTGCTCAACATCACTTGGCATCGGGGAAATCCAAATCAAAACCTCAATGAGATACCACCCTACACCAGTCAGAATGGCTAAAATTAACAAGTCAGGAAAAACAGATGTTGGCGGGGATGCGGAGAAAGGGGAACCCTCCTACACTGTTGGTGGGAATGCAAGCTGGTGCAGCCACTCTGGAAAACAGTATGGAGGTTCCTCAAACAGTTGAAAATAGAGCTGCCCTATGACCCAGCAATTGCACTACTGAGTATTTACCCCAAAGATATAAATGTAGGGATCCGCAGGGGTCCATGCACCCCGATGTTCATAGCAGCAATGTCCACAATAGCCAAACTGTGGAAAGAGCCAAGACGTCCATCGGCAGATGAATGGATAAAGAAAATATGGTATATATATACAATGGAATATTATGCAGCCATCAAAAAGAATGAGATCTTGCCATTTGCAACGATGTGGATGGAACTGGAGGGTATTATGCTGAGCGAAATAAGTCAATCAGAGAAAGACATGTATCATATGACCTCACTGATATGAGGAATTCTTACTCTCAGGAAACAAACTGAGGGTTGCTGGAGTGGGGGTGGGGTGGGAGGGATGGGGTGGCTCGGTGATAGACGTTGGGGAGGGTATGTGCTATGGTGAGCGCTGTGAATTGTGCAAGACTGTTGAATCACAGATCTGTATCTCTGAAACAAATAATGCAATATATGTTAAGAAAAAAAAAGATAGCAGGAGGGGAAGAATGAAGGGGGGGGAATCGGAGGAGGAGACGAACCATGAGAGACGACGGACTCTGAAAAACAAACTGAGGGTTCTAGAGGGGAGGGGGGTGGGGGGATGGGTTAGCCTGGTGATGGGTGTTAAAGAGGGCACGTTCTGCATGGAGCACTGGGTGTTATGCACAAACAATGAATCATGGAACACTACATCAAAAACTAATGATGTAATGTATGGTGATTAACATAACAATTAAAAAATTTAAAGGGAAAAAAAAAACAGGGTGGAGAATTGCAACTATATTTGCAATAAGTCAACTGCTGTATTTGTTGTAGGAGCCAGAGAAGAGAGTCTTAGGGATCTGAGGGGCGCAGACAGGGGGTGGAAGCAGGGTTGAGGAAATCATGGTCCTTCATCAGAAACACTGATGAAAAAAGCTTGCAACATGATATTAATAGAAAAGAGTACTTTATACTGTATATTACTGTGACAATTCTATTTGGAAGATGAAAGCACTTTCAAATAGGAAGAAAAAAAAACACACCAATACTAGCACTGATTTATGATTAAGACATGAGGCCATTAATAAGTTATGATAATTAAATTTATTTTTATAGCCAGTTGTTATACAGCAATTATTGTATAGCACTTATATCTGCTAACTCAACAATAATCTTAAGAGTTAGATACTAATACTGCCCCCATTTTTACAGATGAGGAGCCAAAGCACAGAGAGGTTAAGTCACTGGTTGAAGGTCACCCAGCTGGTAAGTGGTAGAGCTGGGGCTTTGAATCCAAACACTCTCGTTCCAGATTCTACGTTGTCAACTCTCACACCACCTTGCACATAGTAATAATCTGGAAACAGAAGGAGAAAAAAAGAATAATCTCATCACAGCAATTTAGTAACTCTCCCCATTCATTTGTATTTCTTTTTTTTAATGCAGCCATGTTTAATTTTTATTGTATCTCATTTTTTTATGTTAAAATTAACATTACACCCTGAGTATGTTTCTTCCTGTTGCTACCTAGTCTTCATAATCACAGGTTTTATCACTGCTAACCATTTTCCATCATAAGATACCATTATTAACTTACTATTTCTCCACCATAGAATATTCAGCTTGTTTTCAGAAATTTGTTTCTGGTATCCAAAACCAAACTATAAAGAACAGTTTGATGCATGCAGGGTTTTTTCTTGTGGATTATTCCTCCCATAAGTGGGACTGGTCTGTCAAGATGTAAACATAGCTTTGAGACACACATTGTCTGCAACATGCTCTCTGGGAGGAGACAGCCCGAGGGGTCTGAGGGTCTGCGAGGACATGTGGGCAGACCCTCCTACCGTAGCCATCAAAAACAGGCCTCCCAAACCCCTCAAATTTAGTGGACTGTGCTCTTGACAGAGCTAGTTTAGGGCATAAGCCACCTTCCCTCCATCTTCTGCCGGTAAATCAGATTTCTTCCTGATGGGACTAAAATAAACTGAGCCAATCATGTTTGCCATGAAAGGTCTCCTTCTGGGTCTCCAGGAAGGAGATAAGCTCTGATTCTCGCCTTGATTTTTAAAAACTCTTTGTGCCTAGAAATGAACCTTAATTGTGTTCTCTCCATTCTCCACCCCAACTCTGCCTGCCCCTCTGGCTCTTGTCTTGTCTGCCCCTTCCCAGGGCGCCATGTGAAGATCTGCAGACTGTGTAAGTTCAAGCCAGAGTCCCGCATTTGGGTGGTACCTGGGGCTCTCCCGCAAGTTTAATACTCTCCAGACAAGGCTGCACACAGCTGAGACCCTCATGCCCAGTGCCCGAGGCATCCAGAAGTCTCAGGTTCTGCCAGGATGCTCCTCTTGAAGCTGGGGGTGATGGCAAAGATGTCAAGAGCTTTGGCCCATGGAAGCTTCTGCCCATGAACCATGAGTCTCTTCTCTTAAAAGACACAATTCTTGCCCGCCGTGTTGACTGTGCTCATTCTGCCTTTTCGAAAAGCCTGAACCAGAATTTTCTGAAAACCACAACATGAATACAAAGGTCAAAACTCTGGAATGCCTGTCTTGCTGTGGGGCCTTGAACAAGTAAGTTAGCTTCTCTGGGTTCATGCTGACTTCAGAGATGTAAAGTTCAGAGAGAAAAAAACCCTCCAGGGAAGACCCTGGCATCAGTGGGTTTCACTACCCTTTTCAACCTTCATGGCAATGAACTGGGAGGTTGGAGGGCTTCACCTTGGGCAGGAAGGGCCCTGAGAAAGTTCTGGAATTCCAGATGCCAGTCCCAATCGTGCCACCAACTTTCAGAATTACTCAGGCTCAGCCCACTAGTCTCAGTTCCCACCTGACCCCTACAGTGCTGACGGTCAAAATTCCACTGTAACATGTGGCAGCTGCAAGTCCAGACACTTCCGAGCCTACTAGGGTGCAGGATAACAGGCCCCCAAGAGCAGCGACCAAGTCTGTAGAGGCTCAGCTGTCCCGAGATACACAGAACCTCTAACCGTTCCATGTCTGATGGTCCCTGAAGGAACCCCTTCCTAACTTCCTGATGTGGGTCTGCTGGAAAGAACACTCAAGCACACAAATAATAAATAAGAAGATACACAAAATGTGTGGCACATCCCAGTTTGAGAAAGTCAGCAATGGGGGTCTGAGCCACAACTTTCTGCTAGAGGAGACCCGTGCCCCAAAGCCCCTGCTGCAGGCTGCCCTTCATCACAGCAAAATCTAACTCTGAGAAGGGGATCTGGGCACTACTAACAATAATAGCAAAGGTCCTGGTCCGACACACCAGGACTCAAGTCCCAGGCCTACCCGGGATTTTCTGTGTGACCTGGGCGAGTCAGTTACCTTTTCTATAAAATGCAGAGCCCAGGACCCATTCAGAGGGCTGACATGGGGCTCCCGCACACAAATGGATGTAAAGGGCCCACAAAGGGCACACAGAGGGGCTCGGTTCAAGAAGTCCCTGCCTTCCCTGCCCTCCCCCCGGGGCTGAGCTTCTGCCCACGATGAGCCAGGGCTGCGGGGCTGTGGCTCAGAGGCAACAGATGGCCCAGGTCTAAGAGGCTTATCTCTCTGTAAAGCTACCTTCTTAGCTGATTCTCCCAGCAAGGTGAGAAGCCCCTCCCCACGCCGCCCCCAGCACCGTGTCTGCGAGTGCCAGGCCAACCAGGAGCAAGGCTGGTGGGCAGAGGTTCTCTGGCACGGGGCTTTGGGGACAGCAGTCCCAGGGCCAGCCAGAGCCCTTACCTTGTCGTCGGCCAAATCTTCCACTTCCATTCAGAGGCTGTGTTCATGGGCTGGCTCGTTCACTCACTCACCCACTCCCAGGGGGAGGACCATGGTCAGACAGTGCTAGGTTCTGAGGCTCAGACATGTACAAATGCGGTCCCTGAGGGCTGAGAAGCACCGGGGTGTGAGCACCAGGGCAGAAACAGAGGGCCAGGCACAGGAGAGGGAGGGAAAAGATGAGCTGACGCTTGAGCTGAGTTAGGGGAGAGTTCCAGCTGGAGAAGACATATTTGCAAGCAGGAGGGAATGCAGATAGGAAGGGCCACGAGGAGGAGATGGAATGAGCTAGAACTAAGGCAGAGCCATGGGCAAGGCACAGAGGAGAGGAATTAGAGGGGTTCTGAGCAGCAGTGGAGTGGCCTTAGAGACTCGGTGGCTGGGTGGACTATGGAGACAGGTCCACGGTGAACATCCCCGTGCTGGGTCAGACCCTCACCAGGAACTCCCTCGGCAAGGGGCACCATGACCAGCAGCGGGACCGCTGAGTATTCCACATCCTCGTCCGCAGTACTTCTCCTTCCACCCCACCCTGCAACACACAGACAGAAAAGGCAAAGAAAACACTCACACCTAACTAAACATGCGTGCTTGAGGGTCAGCCAGGAAGAACAATTCAGAGGCTGTGTGTCCGACCACTGAACCACGTCTAGCCTTATGCTCAGGAAAGCAGGAGCCTCAGCTTCTTTGTGGGCAGGAAAGACCTGTCACTTAATATACACAAATAAAAGGACACAGCCAGCCGTTGGGAAAAGGAGGAGGCTGTCTGTGGGGCAGGAATGCAGTCCCTGCAGCTCGCAGCCCCTGGCTACGGGGGACCAGCCTCAGGTAGGACGGGCAATGACGCAAAGGGACCTTCCAGGGACACCAGCCCCTCGGAGCAGCCCAGGCCAAAGGTGGGAGGCACAAAAGGGAGCTGAGGACCCTGCTCCTGCCTGCCCCCCAACCCCGCCCCATCTCTCTTCCCTCTGGGAAGTGAGGGAAAGCCTGAGACCCGCTCCCAAGCAGAGATTCCCATGCAGAGCTGGAGGCTGGCCAAAGGCCAAAACCTTTCCTTCCCACTCTCTCCCCTGTGGAATGTCACCTCCAGAAGTTGCAACACGAGCTTTTAAATTTGGTGGAAGAACTTTACCCTCGAAGGGTAGATTGGGTCTACAGGGAACGTCCGATGAATAAGTTTATTCAAGGCTACTGGGGATCCCATGAGGATTCCATACATCTAGAAGTGACTTGAATTTATAAAACTTGAACTCGTAGTTTGCCCTTAATTGACTCCCTGAAGAACCTAGACCGGGTGGCAGCTGGCTCTGGTGTCACTAGGGAAAGTATGCGGTCCCCATGGCAACACCCTGGCTGCGTGGGACACGTGGCGTAGGTGACAGAGCACAGGGTTCACAGATGTGGGTTCAAATGAGGGGCCTGTCAGGTGCCTACTGGGTGATATCGGGGAGGTCAGGTGACCTCCTGGAGCCCCAGATTCCCCACCTGTAAAATGAGGCTCACTGCCTGACTGCCAGCGGGCTACTGGGGAGACTAATAAAACGAGAAGTGCCTGGCTCTGAAATAGAAGCCGAATTGTGGTCACAGATCCGCTTCCACCAAACTAGACGGATCCAGGTCTCTCCCCCGTCCCCACCGCCATTCAGGATTGGGTCCTCCTGGACTGATTTCATCCCCAGCTATCCACATGCACTCTACAGCGCTACGTGCTCACCTGTTCTGCTGACTCAGCTCCGAGCTGATTTCTGGGCAAACTGGGCAGAATAGACAACCTTCTGGTACGCTGCAGAGGCCATGCCCTGGCTGGATAATGGTCACATATCCCCCACATGACTCCCCTGACTGACTCCACAGCCCTTTTCCCCCGCCTTGGAAGCATCATAAAACTTCTAGGGTAGGAATGTGTCCAGGGTTCTAGTCTGCTGCCCCAAGCAGTGGCTGGACCTTGCCTGTTTACTAGCAGCCTTGTACCACGTGGACAGGTCCAGAGGCATCTGGCAGACTTGTTATCAACAGCTCCATCTCTGGAAAAGATCTTTGGCTCATGGGTTGTTTAGTCTGCCAAACTGCACTGCCCCTCAGGATTTGCAAAGTGTGAACCAGAAGATGGGAGGTGTCAAGTCACAAGAGAGCAGAACAGAAAAATAGGTTCTTTTCCACATCAAAAGGCAGCCATTTTGCTTGTTGTACTCAGTGTTTCGAGACACTGTGGATATGAACATGTATCCATGTGCGGCAGTCTCCACCACTCCCTGCTGCCTGTCACTCAGCCTCTTCACACACACTAGCCTCCTGCCTGGCTCAGCAGGCATTTCAGTGGATGGCCCTTGGCTACTCCAGTCTCTCAACTTAAGGAAGGATGGAGTGGGGAGGAAGCATGTCAAAGGCATGCAGAGGATTAGCTGCTGACTAGGACCAGGAAGCAAGACTCATGACATCATCAGGGACCTCTTCATGCATTCATTTATTCAGTTACACCTTCAGCTGGTCAACAACTACCCACTGAGGACCTACTATGTGACAAGCCCTATGTAGATACTGAAGAAACCTATGCATGACATGGTCTCTGCCCTAAATGGTTCACTCGGCAGGAGATACCAAAGCAGACAGATTGAAGCACTAAAGTCTTTTAAAGACCCTGTCAATGTCCCAATCAGGGACCACTTTCACTTGGGGACAGAAGATGCCAGAGGACAAAACCCTTCTGGAGGAGAAGACATTCTTTGCTGTGTCCCCTACCTAGACTCAGCCAGGAGGCAGGCTGGATGACAAAGCAGAGTACTATGGGGTGAAGACAGGCAACATCGGGTTGGAGCTTCTGCCGAGTGTCACTGACCAAGAGCCAGCATCACAACCCAGGAGTCCAAACAAGTGGGTACTAGTGCCAACTAGATGGGTACTGGAAAACAGTTGTCAGCCCCAGACTCGTGCCTAGTACCTCGGTTAGGGGGACAGGCAGCGCCTTAGACAGATAGGGGAGGAATCCCATCTACATGTCAGAGGAAACAGAGACAGCCACCCTACACCTGGCCTGGACAGAGCAAGGGGACAGGGAAGGCCACATTTTAGAGTAGATGGTGTCCCAGGCTCCCAGGCCCCTTAGCCACTAACCCCAGAGCCCACTGCTGTGGCAAGAGATTCCCAACTTCCAGCCAGGTGGGTACACCCTGAGGCCCACAACCACAGAGGACAGTCGTCCGGACCTTACCTGGGCTGGGATAAATGGGCCTCACAGTCACGTCCAGAGAGTGTACATGCAGCCCTACTGGGATCCCCTGACCCTATGCCTTCATGCTCCGTACCAAATCCCTCCCTGGACAAGGGCTGCTCTCTCACGAACAGTTGTTCTGGAACTCAGCAACTGGACAGAACAGTTCAGGATGCCCAGTACTGGGGCAGAGGTCAGTCTGCAAGATGGTCTTATCTCAGACAGCTAGGGCAGAATCAGAGTGCTGGAGACCTGTCCTTTCCTCCTCCCGGGTCAGGGTCCTTAGGAAGATGAGCCTGAATAGCAGGCACCTGCTGTTCCCCACATCCTCAGCACTAGGGGCCTGGAGAGCTCCTTGCCCTACTTCTCCTGGTGCAGGTGTGCATGTGCTGGGCATGCATGTTTACACAAGGAGATGGGAACGGATTCACACATAGATGGTCTACATGCATGAGTGTGCAAATGGGACCAGAACTTGTGTGTGTGTGTGCAGCTAAGTGTGTGCATGAGCAAGCAAGGCATCATGGGTTAGCACATTCAGGTAGATCAGACAGGGGAAAAGAGGTTCTAAGAGCCTGGGTTGGTGTGGTGGCAGCTGGAGGAAGAACACACTCGCATGCCAGGCTGGCAGCTGACACTTGAATTCCCACGTACTGACAGCTGGACCAGCTGTTGTCAATCTACCTGAGGAAACGCTGTCAGACCTGACCGAGAGGTGAAACTGATTTGGTGTTTCACTACAGGTGCCATGGCTCTAGGAGGCCTTAGAAGAGGGGGCTTGTCACCCTGCAGGGGTAATAGACATGTGGAGGATAGGGTGACATGTGTCTGAGGCTGCCCAGGGTCTGCAGGTGAGGGCCAAGCTCTGTGTCTCACAGGAGGTGAGCCCTTCCCAGCTTATGATACACTGAGCCCTCCACAGAGCCTCTCATTCCTCTGCGCTAAAGATCAAGACCATGGTGAGAATCTCCGTGAAGAACTGCTGTTCTCCCAGGTTCTCAAATGCTTTGTGGACAGGGATAGATCTACAGTGGCGCGCTTGTCCCAGTTTACCCCAGACCTTCCTAGTTTTAGCACTGAATGTCCCACATCCCTGGAAACCCCCTCAGTCCCAGGCAAACCAGGACAGCTAGTCATTCTAGCAGATCTGAGCCTGTACAGTTGAAGGGGGATGGCCCCTTTAAGGAAAAAAAATATATATATAAACTGCAAATAAAATTAAGGCTACAGAAGAGACGTGTGAGCCAGGGTCCCAGGCCCTGAAGCTTCAGTAACTTCATGGTCATCTCCCTCTGCCACCAAAAGTTTCAACTTTTTATGCAGCAGGCCCAAACTGGATGTGACTCTAGGCTCTGTCCCTCACTGGCTGTGTGAAGATGGACAAGTGACTTACCCTCTCTGTGCTTTACTTCTTCTTTTCCAAAGCAGAGACAATCGCATCAGAAGAGATCATACTGCTTACACAAGATAATAGAGGTGACAACACACACACACACACACACACACACACACACACACACACACACGACATGTGGGGGTACCCCTTCAGTATCCCTCTCCAGTGCAAGTCTGTTGACTGAACTGAGGCCAGAGAAGTCAAGTGATAAGGAAGTAGGCAGACAGGACACAGGGAAAGCTCAGCCCACTGGCAAGATGTTTGCCCCAGGACACCGTTGCTGCCTCCAGCACACTGAGTGATCCACAGAAAGCCTCAGTCTCCTTATCTCTATGGAGACCTGTGGAAACTTGCTTTGGCCTTGTCCCAGCCTTTTGTGACAGAAAGATACAGAAATGTCTGTGCAATTTAATGTGCATTTTCCAGGGTCACCTGGGTGGCTCGGTTAGTTAAGCATCTGACTCTTGGTTTTGGCTCAGGCTGTGATTTCAGGGTCCTGATCTCAGGGTCCTGAGATGGAGACCCAGGTAGCAGTCGGCTCCATGTTCAGCGGGGAGTCTGCTCCTCTCAGTCTGCCTCTCCCCCAGCTTGCCCACACATGCGTGCTCTCTCTCAAATAAATATTTAAAAAAAAATAAAGTGCATTTTCCAGCCAAAGGGCCAAACTCATGGGGATTCAAGGAGAAGGGTTCTGATTAAATGGGCCTGAAAATTGCCCAACACTCTGGGACTACTGATTCATCTCCTTGTCCTGAATCTCTATCTCTTGCTAACAGTAGATCAAGGAGGGCTGGCCCAGGGGCATAGGTGACGTTCTGCTCTGATGAAGGCCCCTGCGGAGGAATATCAAGACCCCAGTCAGGGAGGCCTCTCCAGGAGGCACACAAAGGGTCTCCTCGGTCTGTGAACACACCCTTCCAAGACCATCCTGGGACATGATCAAGCTTGGGCCTGAAGTGACCTCCTTGTGCCCCCTGTGAGTAGAAGGGACCAGGCTGCTTCTCCATTCAACCAAACTCCAATATCAGAGCAAGAGAATGAGGGTCCAGTCCAGGGAAATCTACCAACAACCAAGAAGGTTTCTAAGCTTACCTGCTTCTCCTACTTTTTAGCATCCAGGGCCCCCATAGCAGCACCTTGCTTTGACTAAATATCCTTCGGGGATAGGGAGCTCACCCCTCCCGGGGGCAGTCCATATGTGTGCTGGCCAGCTCTGTTGGCAAGTCTGTCCCAGGGAGGGGCTTGATTCTGCCTTCAGGCCATTCATCCTTCCTTACAAGGCTTGAGTGGGTCTGCTACTTCTCCCTTGGCACCCACTGGACACTGGGAGTGACAATAGGGATTGAGACCAACCTGCTACCTGATAACTTCTGCCTCCCACCTTAGTGGTGACTTGAACACACACCCCCACCCCTGCTGCCTACCACATATGTGGACCCCCACTAATGATCACACTAGCTAACTATCCCACCCGCTAGGACAGCTGGGTTGGCCTGGGGGGGCAGGACAGGAAAGAGTTGGGATCCCAGTAAGGTGGGCCTGATAACCCCTCCCCATCTGCTCCTCACCCTACAACAACCCTCCTCTTTGTCTCACCCCCACCCCAAGCCTTCAGAGGCACTATCCCTGGAACCCCACCCCCCCACACCAGTGGATCCACCCCCTTCTGCACATTCCACCTCTAGGGAGGGACCCCTCTAGACTCAGGCTGGGCTGTTCCCTGCCAAACTCCCTCAAAGTCACAGTGGATGATCATAAAAAGGGAAACCTCCTGGGAAGCCCAGGCCCACCAGAACTTGGAGACCCCGAGAAGCCCCAATTTTCCAGTGCCCTGCTCAGGGCCCCCTCCCCAGTGGTCCTCCGGGCTGCGGAGCTGGGGACCCCTCGGCGCCTGCGCTCGAGACCTGGGCAGAGGGGGGCGTGGTAGGGAGAGGGGTTCGCCGCCACCCCTCCCGGCGCCTCCCGCGGCTGAGAGCCGGTGCCCTCACCTCCGCGCGCACTAATTGGTCTCATCTGGCGGCCAGCGGGAGCGCTCCAGCCGCGCGGATCCGAGCGGTGTCATCCGCTTAGCGCCCTCGCGCCACCCAGCGCCCCCGCCCCGCGCCCCTCCCGCCGCCGCCGCCGCCGCCGCCGCCGCCGCCCCCGCCGTGGGTCGTCTCTGCCCTCCGCGCTGCCCGGGGCATGCTCCGCGCTCCTGCGCCCGGCCGGGCTGCGGCGAGCGACACTCTCCGCCCGCGGAGACATGAGGCGCGGCCCAGGGGCCGCCCTGGCCCTGGGGCTGCTGCGCCTCTGCCTGGGTGAGTGGCCGCGGGCCCCCGAGCGCCGGGTCGGGGCGATGCGCGGGTGCCGGCACTGCCCGGGTGGCCGGCCGAGGGAGAGCTCCGGGCCGCTCACTTCCACCGTGGGACTCGGGCGTGCGGGGGGAGTGGGGGGGGGAACGGACGGGGCGGGTTGGGGTGATCCTTCCAGCTGCCGGGCTTGGCAGGTAACCTGGAGACCCCCGATTTGGGGCCAGGACCCCCGCTGCCCTCGGCTTCTTCAGAAGCAAGGTGGGAGGTTTGGTGGCTGCTCTGAAGGCTGCTGGGGCAGAGAAGGGTGTCCCAGCTCCCAGTGTGACCTTGGCCAGGGCCTGGCCCCTCTCTGGGCGCGGGGTTCCCAGTCTGTCCATTGGTGGGTTGAGATTGGCCGCTGCCTGGGTTCTAAGTGCCCCAGATGGTGCAAGCCCCTGACAAGCCCCTGACAAGCCCGAGCCAAGCCTGAGCGGGAGGAGGTGGTGGTGGAGAGACCCTCTCCGCAGCTCCCAGCCCAGTCTGTCGGTGTGCTGGGGTTGGGGAGGAGACTGCCAGCCTGGGCAGACTAAGACCAGACATGTGACCATGCAGGTGTGAAGCTGTCCCACCCTGTGTCCGTGCTTCTGCCTGTTCTCTTCCTAGCCCAGGCCAATTTCGCCCCGCACTTCTTCGACAATGGGGTGGGCAGCACCAACGGAAACATGGCCCTGTTCAGCCTCCCGGAGGACACCCCTGTAGGTGAGTAGCCCTGGTCCTGGCCCTGGCCCCCTATTGGTTTCCCGGAGGGTGGCCCACATTCCCCTGGACACAAGGACTGAACCCGTGACTCCTCTGACCCTATGGAGACACCCAGTGCCAGGCTGTGGGCCCTCCCGGGGCACCCTGTTTGTGCTCTGAATTCCCCAGGGCAGTTGCAGGAAAGGAGGTCACGGCTGTCATGGAGACTTAAGCCGAGCCAGTCCTGGAGACCCGACTGTGGGCCCAGAGACAGGGCCACCCCCAGACAGCAGGCAGCAGTTGGCAGTGTGATGATAACCCCTAGGCTTGGCCACAGCACTGCCCCTTACTCACTGTTGTGACCTTGAGCAAATATACTTACCTCCTGGAGCTTGGGAGCTTCGAAGGCTTTAAACAGGCCTAAGAACCTCCAGCTTGCTGGGATATGCGTGAGAAAGGGCAAAGGGGAAAGAGGAGATTCTCCCTGCTTCCCTCTCTCTCTCTCTCTCTCTCTCTCTGGGTTGGGACCCCTGAGCAGAGGATAGCAGTGTAAAAGACGCACCTACTCAGAAGTCCCTGAAGAACCAATCCAGACATGGGGGCACGATGCTGCATCATGGGTCACCCCTCCTGCCTTAATGCTGCCTCCCTTTTGTCCCATCCCCCATACCCAGGGAACCCTAGTCTCGGCTCCTGGGACAGGAATCGATACTAGACAGAGGCCCTGGAGTTAGGCACAGCAGACCTGAAACTCCTCTATAATCTGTATTATGGATTACAATCCGTACAGTGGCTGATACTAACATCTCACCGACAGTTATGTAGAATAATGATAGAGGGTGGGAAGCAGCCCACAGGGGTGAGGCCTGCAGCCAATGCTCACTCCAGGGCGGGACTTTTAGCACTGGATTGAATACCCACCTTATAAACAGCTGAATCCTTGGTCCCGAACAGATGCCACTTTTAGGAAAAGTTGGGTCCCAGATTCTAGTCTCCCCTTCTGTGTCTCCTTCCAGGTTCTCATGTATATACTCTAAATGGGACAGACCCCGAGGGAGACCCTGTCTCCTACCACATCAGCTTTGACCCCAGCACTAGAAGTGTCTTTTCTGTTGACCCCAATTTCGGAAACATCACCTTGGTTGAAGAGCTGGACAGAGAGGTATGGAGAGGTGTGGGAAGTGCTGTCTCCCAGGTGTGCAGACAAACCTCTGTGGGCTGGAAGTTTCCCTAGAGGTCATCCCTGGAGAGGTCCTGTAAGCCACAGAAAACTGACAGCAGATCAGGGCTAGAAAGAGTCTTTTTTTTTTTTTTTAATATAAGCTCTACATCCAACACGGAGCTCGAACTCATGACCCCAGGATAAAGAGTCGCATGTTCTACTGACTGAACCAGCCTGGGAAAGAGTGGTTTAGAGAGTGGGTCTGAGTTTGGTAAACCTCTACTCCTCCATCGCTCTGCACCTTTCTGAACCTACGGGTGCCAGGGCCTGAGCTACATTTCTCTTTTGAGACCCCACACCAGGCTGCTGGGCCTCGCGGACCACATAACTGGACCTCCACCATGGGCTTACCTCCAGCTCTGGTCCGATGGCCGACTCCACCTGCTGCAGGCCAGGGTAGAGAAAGGAAAGGTGGGTCTCAGAGGCTGCTGTAGGGACCCCGAAGTGGAAGTGTCATCGTGTACCCCTCCCCGGCACCCCGGGGGCCTGCTGACCTCAATACCCTCCTCACTGAGGTCCCACCATGGGCTAGGGAGTGCTTGAGATACTGCAGACCTGGACCGTGGAATACAGAGAGAGGTGTGGGAGAGATGAGGAGAAGGAAGAAAAAAAGGAAACCCCAGCTCCCTGGGGCGTCCAGCACACTAGATTAGCATCTGTCCTCATTCTAGCAGTGGAACATTCTCTCTCAGTGCCTCAATACTACTGTGGATTTATGAGAACCTCTGATGGGCTGAGACCCTCTGATGGGCTGAGACAAGGTCTCAAGCACAGCCAGAGGCAGCTTTTGGTCACCCTGCCTTGCACCGGGACTCCTTTGAAATGCCCAGGTCTGCTCTGGTGGGCTCCATGGGGGCAGGGAGAGCCTCCCCCCCACCAGCCTCAGGGTCCCCAGGTACATCAGACTCCCAGGCACTCATTCAATCCTTATGCTTTACAGAGGGAGGATGAGATCGAAGCCATCATCAGCATTTCGGATGGCGTGAATCTGGTAAGTGTGCCCCTGAGCCAGCCCCCTGGCAGTACTCACTCCCTGGGCTTGCCCACAGTTCCTTCTCCCTCCTAGGGGCTCTCTGGCAAATCTAAGCCGAGGCCCATCAAGATCTGCTCCAACATGCCCCCAGGACAGGGCTGCACCAGGGGAGGCAGTGGGGATGCTTTCCCGTCTGCCTCCTCCGACCAGCTCCTGCCCAGTCACCCAGACCTGGTTGCCCCTTTACCTCCTTCCCCACAGACACCACTTCTGCCCGGCCCTCATCACTGCTTGCCAGGGTGAGTGATCTCAAGGGTTCCCCAGCTTCCAGGCTACCTGACCCCAATCCATCTCTGAAGTTCAGCCAGAGCCATCACCATGAAACGTTAGACCTGGCCAGAGCCGGCTGTGAAAATACTCACAGCAGGCCCCACTGCCCTCGGGATGTAGTCCAAGCCCTAGTTTGGCACTCAGGGCTCCGCATTCGTCACTATCTGCCTTGCCCACCTTCTCTCCCATATTCACCCTCCCAACCATCTAGCCCCAGATCTGCTATGTCCTCTGAACTCGCCACACATATCGCTCCTCTTTGCCTTTGCATGTGCTGTTCCTTCTTCCTGGCATACCTTTCCACCTCTTTCCCTCTCTCCTGACAAACTCCTGCAGAGCTTAAATCTCACTCCTCTGTGAAGCCTCCCTGCTGTCCTAACCACTGGCTGGGCTAGATGCCTCTTCTCGGGGCCTCTGGAGACAGCCTCCTAAACCATGTACCCACAAACCTAAGGGGTGCATTTACCTAGGCCATAGTGCCCCCAGAGTCATATAGCACAGGGGCCCTGCCCACAGTGCCTGGCATGCCACTGTTAGCACCCTGCATGAGATCACCACCTTTCTTTTATATGAGGATTTGTTCTGCCATCCCATTCTGCAAAACACACACCATCAGATCGTGTCTTCTGTCTCTGGGACGGACCACAGTGCTTGGCACCAAGTGGTTGCTTCATAGTGTTTGTTGTATGAATGAATAAAAGGAGGAAGGAAGGAGGGAAGGAAGGGATGAAGAAGGAGAGACACCAGGCAGAGACATACACCTGGGGTATTAGAGGCCACTGTGCCTGTATTGCCCAGAAAGTCTCACTGCCCCAGCTCCTGTCCGCTTTGCCCCTTCTCAGGTGGCAGAAAAAGTCATGATCCTGGTGACGGATGCCAATGATGAGGCCCCCAGTTTCATCCAGGAGCCCTACGTGGCCCAGGTTCCCGAGGTAAGCAAGAGGCCCCGAGGTGGAGCCCGTGCCTTCCCGCCCTGACGCCCTCCCGACCCTCTGGGCTGCCCTGTGACCTGCCCCAGGAGGCCGGCCCCAGCGTGAAGAGCACCTGCTCACTGCCCTCCGGGGGGCCCTCCCCTTCATGTCCTCCCCTCACCTCTGCCTCCATCCCCTCACACATCCATTTTTATCCACAGGGGTGTCCATTTACCGTTTTCCATTTAAAACCATAATGTATGTTTATGGTGGAAATGTGAAATATATAGAAGAGTAGGAAAAAAACGAGTTTCAAAAATCACCCTCCATCCCTCCAGCTTGAGACAACATTGTCAAATTTTGGTGCTGTTCTTTTGAGTCATTGTGGGATTACTGGATTCATTTTGTTTGTTTTATTTGCATAACTGTGATGATACTAAACATACGCTTTCTGTATGCTGTTTTTCGCTTAATTTACAACATAAGCATTTCCTCAGTAATTGTAAAGTTTAGGTAACTGTCATTTTAATAGCTTCCATTTAGTGCATATTCCATCATTGACTGAACTAGTCCTCTACATTTGGACATTTAAGATGCTTTACATTTTTGCTGTCATAAGAAACGTAAAATTCTGAACATTAACGTAAAACCTCCATATAGCTAATTAGAATGATTTCCTTAAGATCTGGCCCAAGATGTGACATGACAAGGCTGAGAGCATGAGCTGCCTTAGTAGCCCTTGCTGGCTCTCTCCCCTAGGATGTGGGCGGGGCTTTGTCTCCCCATCCCTCACCAACACTGGGGAGTCTCGAATTTTTTAATGTTTGCTGATTG
Organism: Eumetopias jubatus; assembly: GCF_037043125.1. Classification (NCBI taxonomy): domain Eukaryota; kingdom Metazoa; phylum Chordata; class Mammalia; order Carnivora; family Otariidae; genus Eumetopias; species Eumetopias jubatus. The sequence continues at coordinate 45,813,964 of NW_028274823.1, read as the reverse complement.
AGTAGGAGAAATATACTTCATTTTGGCTCTGAATGGTATGTACGTGATCCCTGGTTATGTGGAATGTGTCTATTAACCATTTCTCCATTTCATATTTAAACCCTTTGTCTACTTGGAGTCTTCGTTTTGGAGGATGGAGGATGTCCGTTTGTCCCTTTCTTTCCCCTTTCCTTCTTCCCTGAACCCACTGTGACTTTGGCACGTCTCCTCCACGGCTGCCTCTCTCCAGTGGGGTGCTCCCTGGTTAATCATCACCTTTTCACCTCTTTTTAGCCCTTCACTCCCTGGCTCCACCTCTCTATGGCTCCCTTACCCCCAGTCCCCTGAGCATTGTGTCACTGCCCTGGAACTGACCCCACCCCCCACTATGGCTGTGACCTCTCAGGACATACCTGCTGGGAGCAGCATCATTAAGGTGCATGCAGTGGACAAGGACGCAGGCTCTGGAGGGGCTGTCACCTACTTCTTGCAGGTAAGGTCCCTACCAGAGACCTGGGCTAGAGGGGACACCTGGAGGGCCACCACCTCCATCACCAAGGCCCTGAGTCAGCCTCCACTATTCCTGACGATTGTGAAAGACGTCACTTCAGCTCCACCTGCCTGGGCTGGGCCGGTGGGGACATGAGAGGAGCGTGGGTGGAAGCCGTCTTCCCTTGACCGGCCCACCCTGGCTCCCTCTCGGTTCCCTGCCACCTTCTCCCTGGGTCTCCAGGACCCTCAACTCTCTCCCCTGAAACCCCTTCCCCAGGAGAGGGCTGGGCGCATTGCACCCACACAGGGTAGAAAAACTTCCCTGGGCCTAGAATTGTGGAGAGGAAAAAGGGCAGAGGGGGATCTGTCAGGAGGAACAGAGCAGTGACACACGCGCCCCAGCCCCGTCAAAGGCAGAGACCCCCTTCCCGCACCTCGTCCTCCTCTCTGGGCTCCTCAGGAACCCGCCGTGCCTCTCACAGCTGCGCCCCCGTGGCTGCTCCTCAGCCCTCCGAGCTTAGTCCCAGGCTCTCACAACTGTCAAGGCAGTACCGCCCGGTGGCTGACAACAGGGGTTCTGGAGAAATCCCCGGGCTCCACCTGTACTGGAAAGATTCCGCCACCTCCTCGTGGGGCCTTCAGCCCCTCATCTAGCTCTCCCAGCTCTCCTTCCTCACGTGCCGAACGGGAAAGGCACAAGTCCATCCTCATGGGTTCTTCTGGGGATTAAATACACGTAAAGCTCCACAACAGCTCGTGACACACAGTAACCCCTTTTCCAGCTTGAGGGTCACCCCCTGTCCCCACCCACCCTCCACCACCCCCCAAGCTGCCTGTGACTGGCCCGTAGTCCCTTACTTGCTGGGGTGGGAAGATCCTGAAGGCTGTCTCCACCACTGTGGCTTCTGAGCCCCCACTGCCTCTCTGCTGCTAAGTCTACCTGCTAGAAAGTCCAGGCCAGAGCTGAGCTGGAAGCTGGGCAGCAAGAAGGCCGGGGCCCTGCCGGGAGCACGCTGAGGGACGGGAGGGGGACCCGAGGGCCAGGGTTCCTGCGACAAAGGACGGTGAAGACCCCCTGTCAGTAAGCAAAGCGGCCTTTCCTGGGCTGGCCTGGGTCTCCCTCTGAGGACCAGCCTGCCCCTCACTCTTACAGAATGTGCAAGCCACCAGATTTGCCCTGGACCGCCACAGTGGCGTGCTGCGCCTCCGGGCAGGGGCCACACTGGACTACGAGAAGGCCCGGGCCCATTTTGTCACCGTGGTTGCCAAGGTAACAGAGAGGGAGGAAGGCGGAGCATCTGATCTTTCTTCAGCCTTTGTCAAGGGAAGCTGCCCTGCGGCTGGAACAGAGTTCGGTTCTGTAAGGGAGTGGGGGCGCTTTGGAGGGCTGAAGGTGTGATGGCAGTGGGGGTGGGGGTGCGGCTGATCAGAACCTCTGTTGATGTGGGCCCTGCCAGGACATGGACATAGTCTCCAGGGACGCTGGAGTGCGTGGGCTGGAGAGGGCATATTCCCTCCTGGAAGAGGGTGTACGCTCCATGAGGACTGACAGGCCAGCTTCCCCTTCGGAGGACCAGGCGGCCATGGCCTAGAGACCCATGCTCCCTCACATCCCCCACAGCCTGGCCTCTGGGCACCTCCCTGTCTCTGCCTGGGCTTGCTCACCTCACCTGTTCCTCTCTGTGATCCTTGGCTTCCTTATCTGCCCACCCGTGAGGCTGAGCTGAGTTCCTCAGACCTCTAAAGTGCGTCGTATGGGATCTGCAAGTCAGCAGGTGCTCAGCCAAGGTGGCCGCTCTGTCCCCTGAGGGCGGGAAACCCCAGCTGTCCCTCTGGGCCCAACATTCTCTTTTCCAGGAAAAGAAAGGCCCTCGCTGGTCACATATTGGCCACAGGCCAGCCCCCTGCAGCCCGTAGCCCCTGCCCGATAAGCCACGGGGGCCGGGCTCGCTGGGCACACACCTGCATCATGCAGGCTCAGGCGTGGGCCCAGGTCATGCTCTTAGTAGGTTCCCAGAAGGTGTTTGAGGCTTGGCTCCTGGTAGGTGGGAGAATGTTCTGACCCCCTCCTCCTCCTCTGCCATGGTTTCCCTGGAGTGAGAATTCACTCTTTTTTTTCCAAAGGAACACTTTTGAGTGAGCTGACTAAAACCTCCATGCATCCTCTCATTAAAATAACCCCTATGAGGTGGAAATGATCTCCAGGTGACACAGGACCAAACAGAAATCAGAGAGGGCAGCTGGTCTCAAGGCCAGGACGTGGCAGAAGCCAAATCGCACCGGGGGCCACCCAGAGCCCGACCCCCCTTCACTCTCTGATTCTTCCCCAGGATGGCGGAGGGAGGCTGCGAGGGGCTGACGTGGTATTCTCCACCACCACCACGGTCACAGTCAACGTGGAGGACGTGCAGGACATGGCCCCTATCTTCTTGGGCATACCCTACTATGGCTATGTATATGAGGACACCCTTCCGGTGGGTGGCTGGCCCCTCAGCCCAGCGTCCCCTCCAGACACCACAGCCCCGGGATCCCCTGTGGCTTGGCCCTGGGTCACCCTCATCACATGGCTGGCTCAGGCTCAGTGCATGAGCTTGTACTTTTGCCAGTGGGAGTGTAAGGGAGAAGAAGCAGGTCCTGGGGTGTGGAGCACCTGCTGGGCGCCAAGACTGCGACAGGCATTTCTTCACTCATTCAGACTTACTCTCATCCAGCTGCCAGTGTTCTGCCCCTCAAAAGGGCTGAGAAGAGAGGCTGGAAGGTGGTCCATTGCTTTTGGGTGGGGTGGGGCTTTTTCTACACCTTGTGTGGACGAAGAGGGTGAGGTTCCTTTGTGCCTCCCCAGCTCCAAGCTCATAGCCTGGGGTTGCTCAGACCAGTAGTTGTCCCGCAGGCCCAGTTCCAAGGATGGCCTCAGCTTCCTCCCCCTCAGTGCAGTCTTTGCCTCTGGTGTTGTGGTGACTATGCTTGTCTTCAGGCCTCTCAGGGAAGGTCCTATCCCTAGGACTGGCATCTAAGGCCCGGCCTCCCCTCCACCCCTGAGTCCTCACCAGCCTCCAAGCACCCAGCCCATGTCCCCACTGTGTCCTTAGCCTTTCCCTGAGACCGTCCCGCGGGCCTGACGCTCCTTGCCCTTGTCAGGCCAGCCCAGGCACTGTTTTCCTTGACATCTTTGGTTGAGATGGGAGCGCTCTTCTCCGTTCCCACGCTATGCACACCCCTCCTTGGGGTGCACCCACGTATTTACATGCCCCCTCACCTCAGGCAGACCTTGAGCTCCCCGGAGGCCGAGACCAGGCTGGAAGCAGACTTCACACAGCCACGGCTCAAGGACTCTGTGGAACTGAATTGCATTATCAATTTTCCTTTCCCTGAGTCTGATGATTCTAGACTTGATGAGATAATGAAAGCACTTACTGAGGACCGCTTACATGCTGGGCCCAAGCTACGATACTGCTTCTCCAGAAGCTGATGGCTGAGAGGTAGAGATGAGCACAGAGTGAGGGAGAAATGGCGGGCTCCTCTGGTGGGGGCCGAAGGCAGGGCTCGGGGGAGGCCAGCTGTCCTGCCAGGAGCTAAGAGTGGAAAGTGTTGCTGAAGGAGAGCAGGCAGCACTTGGACAGACAGGAAGCAGCCACGAGTGTGGATAAGCCGAGGAGAAGCGCCCGAGTAGGGGGCTTAGGAGGGCGCGGCAGGCTGACGTGGAGCGGGCTTGTTAGTTGTGCCATCCCTGCCCAAACCCTTCGAACAGCACCCCAGCCGGAGGCCCCAGGAAAACATCCTCGTTCCTGGACTTCACACTGGACCCCTCTGTGCCCAGCCCCTCTCTCACCTGTCTCTGACTCCCTCCCTGTACCTCTGAAGGCAAAAGGTGGATGAGGCAGTGAGGGTGAGGTTTGTTGGGGGCCAGACAGCGGAGGCCAGAGCTGAGTGTGGTGTGTGGGAAGGGAGGGGTGTGAGGGGGAGGCCCACTTGGGGGGGCCTGAGTGTCCCTGGGTGGCCATGTGTGAACCGATGTGGTGGGGAGAAGCCAGGCTCAGGCTGTCCCTCCAGCCCTGGGAGCCAGTGGGTGCTCCGGTCTCCCTGTAGAGCAGGTGTGGGGCCACACAGAGGCCTGGCCCTTTTCTTGGGTGGCAGTGGCACCTCCCCTCTGATGGGGGCAAGTATCTGGGGAAGGGGGAGCCCCAGCATCACCCACTGGCCTCAGGCAGCTGCTTCTGTCCCCCCGAAGGGCTCGGAGGTACTGATGGTGGTTGCCATGGATGGAGATCGAGGCAAACCCAACCAGATTCTCTACAGCCTCTTGAATGGTGAGTCTGGGGCAACTTTGGGGACAGGCCCATCGCTGGGCTAAAGCTCCTCCTTGCTGGGTGACCAGAGTGACCTGCCCAGACCTCTCTGGGTCCCCGTTTCCTCATTTGTAAAGCCAGAAGTACAAGATGTATTGTGGGGGGGGGGGTGCTGGGCCCCTCCAGGAGGTGACAAGTCTTCTTGGGCATGTGCTCTGGCTCCTGCTTGTCACTATGTCTAGCAACAGGGAGACAAGCATGGAGTGGGGGCACCGAGAGCAACATGGGTGGCACCAACTCATGTCCCTTCACCCTGGGCACACACCAGTTAACAAGAGGGGGTGGCAATGTGTCTTACACTTTTTAAAGTTACTGGGTTTTTTTTCTCATTACTTTTTTGGGGGGAGGGTAGGGGCAGAGGTTGAGGGAGAGAGAGAATCCTAAGCAGGCTCCACACCCAGCACAGAGCCCGGCATGGGGCTCAATCCCGTGACCCTGAGATCATGACCTGAGCAAAAACCAGGAGTCGGACGCTTAACTGACTGAGCCATGTAGGCACCCCTCTCATTCTTTCACATTTCTGGCCTAGAGCATATGGCTGAATTAAAAGAATTAAATGCAACGATGATACGACATTTCCTACTATTAGCCCTATATACGGATGAGAAAACTGAGCCTCAGAGAAGCTAAAGGGCCATCCCACATTCCCATTGGATTTGAACCTAAGTCTTCTGGCTCCAAGACTGTGTTCTTTGCACAACTGAGCAGCAACTAAGCAGGTCACGGTGGCCCCGGGTGGGTTCTGTGGCCCCCAGGAGCCAGTCCCCACAGGGTGGTTGCCTGATCACAGTCGTGCTCATGTCTGTGTGCTCTCATTCAGACCCCATCGCCTCTCCGGCCCTATCCCTAGGATATGCCTTGTGCACACTGTCCCTCCAGCAGCTCACGCATGCATGAATGTGGCACCATCACAAGCAGGCTCCTTTCCCCAGGCACACAGCCCCCCCCCCCTTGACGGCTCCCCATCCCCACCCCTCCACCTCTGCAGCCTTCCCACAATTACCCAGCACCCACCATCCCCATCTCTTCTCTCCTCTCCCTCGTCTGTTCCTCCTCCTGCAGCCTCTGCCTCTTTCTTCCCTCCCTCCCTTTCTCGCCTCTCTCTCCCCCTCCTTATCTCCCTGCCTGTGTGGCTGTTTGTCCCTCTTTCTTGGCCATCGCACACACAGGGCACATAAGAGAAGCCAGTTCTATGAAACCTGAAAGCCAGAGTCAGAAGTGAGTTTAAATCCCGGCTCTACACACGCTGTGTAATCGTAGACAAATAACTTAGCCCCTCTGAAACTCAGTTTCCTCATTGGCAAGATCCAGATGTTAGAATTACATTCTATAGAGCCTTCAGTGAGGGAATGCCTGAGGAGCATGAGGCCGCCTGCCTGGCCTGGCTCCCCTGCGCCTCCCATGGCTGTGTGTGCAACTGCAGGGCACATCTTTCCCCCTTGCCAGGGAGTGATGGAGACTTCGAAATTAATGAGACGTCTGGAGTCATCTCTGTCATGCAGAGCCCTGCCCAGCTCAGGAGAGAGGTGTATGAGCTGCATGTACAGGTACCTCTAGCTTGGCTTTCCTTCCTACCCTCCGGCTCTGGGAGATTCCAAAGGTGATGAGACCCAGCCCACTCCTACCACCCACCTTCCACCCAGGGAGGGAGCTAGATGTTGCTCCAAAGAGCACCTGTCTCACATAGCCTGTGTGAATCCTGCAGCAGACGCACACAAAGCCCCTGGAAAGGGGAGATGTGAATTCACAAGGAGGTAGGACTGAAGAAGCAAGGTCTTGAACATGGGTAGGACCCAGCAGGTGGAGATTGGTGGTGGGGGTGAGGGCGGACTGGAGGCAGCGTGGGCTAGGAAAGCCCCATGAGCCAAGGCTGGAGGGGAGAGCACATTGATGTACTAGGGTAACAGCAAGGAGTCATGGGGCTAGAGCAAAGGGTCCACAGGCAGCATGTAGACAGAGAAATGGTTGGATCTAGGCTGGGGCCAGAGGAGTGAAAGCCCTGAATATGAGATATAGTATTTTTCCTGGATCAGGGACAGTTTTATGGGCATGTGGTCTATGTAATTACACAGGCATCACCATTAGAAGGGTCCCATGCTGCCACATTCTGTCCAGTGTCCATTTAGCCATGGGCATAATGCTCTGCTCTTGCTGTCTTGAAATTCTTGATAATTTTTTAACAAGATTTTAAAACAATTTTTAACAAAAATTTTTGTTAAAAAATATTTTCATTTTTCACTGGGTCTGCAAATTATGTAGCTGGTCCTGCCCAAGAGCAGTAAAGAGCCATTGAAGGGTTTTGAGCATGATTAGAGTCTTGTTAAAAAACTCATTCTGTGTGCTTTAGACTGGCGGGGAAGGGGGCAGGGAGGGTTCTCAGATTTAAAGAGTTTGGCAAACAAAGATTTCCGGGACCTGGTCCTGGCGACAGGAAGTTAGTGTGTCTGGGAGAAACCCAGGACTCTGCACATTCTGAGCTCCCAAGTGATTTTGTGCACCAGTCCCAGCCTAGGGTTTGAGAACGCATGTCCCAACTTGAGTTTGGAGGGAACTGGACGAGAAGCAGGGAGGCAGAGCTATTAGTCAAGGTGATAAATCAAGAGGGCCCTTGGGGAGGAGGGGAGGTGGAACAGTAGAAACAGAGAAATTGCAAAATATGAAGGAGGCTGACTCCACAGAATGTGGCTGTGCGGGGTGAGGGAGGGGACAGGGCTGGGGCGTCTGGGGCGGTACCATGACATCAGGAGCACAGGAGAGGAGGCAGTCTGGGTAGGACGGGCCCTGAGAGTTTGGGTATACAGGTTTGGAGCCTGGGGAGACAGTGTCAGCATACGGCGGCTGTGGAAGCGTGGGTTTGGGTAATGGGATCACCCCGAGGATGGCTGTGGGGACACAGGAGCACTGGCTGAGGACACAGCTGTGGGCTCATTGAGGCTGAGTGAGGAGGGGGGTGGGAGCAGGTGAAGCCAACCCGGGAGAGATCAAGGAGGTAGAGAGGAGCCCGCACAGAGCAAAGTCACATTAGCAGAGGACACACAGGAGGGCGAAGGAGGTGACAGTGCTGCATGCAGCATGGAAATTAGTGTGAAGTATCTCAGTTGGGGATGGGCTGAGAACTGAGTAGGAATTAGGAAAAATAGGGGTGTAGGCTTCTGAGAAGGGCTTCAGGACAGCAGCTAGGCTGTGACGGAGTGGTGTCTGGGGAGCGGGAGTTTTAGAATAGGTAAGGCCAGAGCATGCTTATGGAACAAGGGGAGGGAGGTCCTTGATGGTATCTGTCACAGGGAGTGGTTCACATGGAGCCTGTGGATTCTCGGCCCCGGCTTTGTAGCCCCCCTTCCCTGCAGCCTTCCCATGGCTAAATGGACACTGGACAGAATGTGGCAGAGCTGGGATTTGAACCCATATCTGTCTGGCTGCAAAGAGGGGCCAGTGTGGGGAGATGGAAAGAGTGCTGATTAAGGAATCAGACACACCTGAATTCTTCCTGTTCCAGCTCTGCTACTCACTAGCTGTGTGACCCCAGGTGACTACTTCACCCCTCTGTGCCTCATCTGTGAAATGGGATCAGTACTAGCACTGTATTGTTGCCTGTGGCTGTTGTAACATTCCCACAAACTTAGTGACTTAAAACAGTGGCCGTGGGTCAGGATTCCAGCCTCAGCTTAGCTGGGTCCTCAGGTTCAAGGTCTCTCATGTAGCTGCCATCAAATTGTCAACTGGGCCTGGGTTCTCATCTGAAGACTCCGTGGGGGAAAGATCAGCTTCCAGGCTCACATGATTATGGGCAGGATTTAGTTCCTAGTGTGCTGTTGGCTAGAGGTTCACCATTAGCTCCTTGAGACATGAAGCCTCTCCAACATAGCTACTCATTTCATCAGAGCCAGCAAGGGGAAGAGTCTGCTAGAAAACAGAAGTTACAATCTACGTGGTCTAATCACTAAGTATGTCTCATCACCTTTGCCATGTGCTATCAGAAGTAAGTTGCTAGGGCAGGCCCCACTGAAAGAGAGGAAATTATACAAGAGGGTGAATACCTCGAGGCGGTGATCCGTGGGGCCATCTTGGAGTCTCCTGCCACACAGCAATAGCCACCTGTCCCCACCCCAGGTGACTGAGGTCAGCTCTTCAGGGATCCCAGCTGCCCAGGCCATGGTCCCAGTCACCATCAGGATCGTGGACCTCAACAACCATCCGCCTACATTCTATGGAGAGAGTGGACCCCAGAACAGATTTGAGCTGTCCATGTATGAGCACCCACCTCAGGGAGAGATCCTGCAGGGCCTTAAGATCACCGTCAACGACTCAGACCAGGTGTGTGGTCCTGCCCTCCACCTGTCTTCCAAGGGTCCTGAGCTGCGAGCTCATCAGCCTTCACTGCTTATGTGCCAGGGGCCTGGCGGGTCACAAAATGAATGAAACAAGAGAGTGTAACCGAGAGAGAGAGGTGGGGGAGAGTAGCTAACCAAAGACTCTCTGCTTAGCCTAATGACATTCACAATCAATTAAAAAGTAAAGCCAGCCAAACAAAAGCCCCTCTGAATTTGATCCTCCAGAGAGGTGTTGTGACCACTTCCCATCACCTCCTCTGCCCAGCAGAGGGCTAGGCTGTAAGTGTTTGTTACCCGGCTTAGTCTCCATAGCCTGCTAAATCTTTCTGATCCTCGATGGCCTGGCCGACAGAAAGAAAGAATAATACTCACCTGCCAGGGTTAAGGGCATAGGAACCCTCCTCGCTTAGCATGACTATCTAATGAGTTTCTGTTCTCATTCATCTTCCCCGTTGCCTTCCTCCAAACTCTGTCACCCAGGGAGCCAATGCCAAATTCAACCTGTGGCTGGTGGGACCTGGGGGCATCTTCCGAGTGGTCCCACTGACAGTCCTGAATGAAGCCCAAGTCACCATCATTGTGGAGAACTCAGCTGCCATTGACTTTGAAAAGTTCAAAGTGCTAACCTTTAAGGTAGGTGATGCTTTGCACCACCCTGAATTGGGGGGGGGGGGGTCCTAGGAGCTCATAGCAGCTCCTGGATTCATTCCTGAGGGGTCCCTGTCACCTCCTGCCCCTCCTTTATTCCTCTCAGTTTCTCTGCCCCTCCGGCTGACTGGGGAGCATGAGTGGGAGGTGGGAAGAGGGGAGGGTACAAGAGCCTGCTCTCACTGCTCACACAGCCTCACTGAGCCCCGGTCATAAATCATGACTGTCCCAGGAAAGCAAAGGCATCCAAGGTGCCATGTTAATAGATTGAGACAGAAATACTATTTGATTATCAAGATAGACATATTTCTCACATGCATTTGACATCTGTCATCGATTCTGGTAAAAACTTTAGCAGAAGATGAAAAAAATACTCCTTTGTATCTGTGATTGTTTAAAATTATGAACATATGTAAATAATGACTATCACATATAAACATAAATACTATATATTAATAGAAAGGAAAAACATACCTCATTGATATTATTTAAATGGTTATAATTATTTATAATTATATATACATACCACTACAGCGAACATCATGCTTAAAAGCGCAATTCTAAAAGCTTCCTATGAAGTCAGGAACAAATTGTGGATGCCTGCTATCACATTCTTTAGCACTATTCCTGGAGTAACGTTATTCCTCAGATAAAGAAAGGAAATAAGAGGTATGAACATTAGAAAGGAAGAGACAAAATTATCATTATTTGTAGGTGGTGTTATTGTTTGCTTAGACAAATCTAAGAAATGCTGGAAAAATAAACACAGCAAAGTTGCTAACATGATTGATTACAAACTTAATACACAAAATTTGAGAGTGTTCCTACATATGAAAAATAGCAAAGAGAATAATGGAATAAAAGATCCTCTTTTATAATAACTAAAAGATAAAGTTCCTAGGAATGAGGATAATAAGAAATATGCAGCGTCTAAATAACAAAAAGCACAAGAATTTAACAAAGAGATATAAAGAAAGCAAGAAATATAAAGGCGCCCCTTGTTTAAAAAATGCAAATTCTTATCAAGTGAATTAAGAATCCAATATCATTTCAACTAAGTCTTACCTGGAATTTCCTTTGGTGAAGTGGAGGGAGTTTAACGTAATTACACTGGTTTTTGTAGTTGGAGAAATAAACCTATAAGAATAGTCAGGAAAAGAGAAAGAAAGAATATGAGACAGGAACTTCCCTAACAAATATTAAATTATACTATATAACAAAATAATTTTTGAAATTGAAATTAAAAAGGAATATGCAAATCAATGGGATAAAAGAAATTGGCCCAAATACAACTGTAAGAACCGCAAGAAAGCAGGCCTTTCAAGACAGTGGGCCTTAGAGATGCCCCCTGCAGGTGGTGCCAGGCATCGCAGGCTGGAGACTGAGAGTAAAGGCAGAGCAAGGCAGGCTGGTGCTGGACCCTGCTAAGACAGAAGTGGGAAGGCTTTCTGCTTGGTGACCCCCGCCCAGACAAGCCTTTATTTTCTTTCCTTCCCCAGCTACTGGCCATTGAAGTGAACACTCCAGAGAAGTTCAGCTCCACAGCAGATGTTGTGATCCAGCTCCTGGACACCAACGACAATGTCCCCAAGTTTACCTCCCACTACTACATTGCCAGGATCCCTGAGAATGCGCCAGGGGGCTCCAACGTGGTGGCTGTCACAGTGTGTTGGGAATTAGCACGGGGACTGGGGCTGGGGTTAGGAGCCCCCACTGAAGGGGGCCTGATGAAATCAGACAAACCAGGGTTCCTGTTTGAATCGCAAAGCCCAAACTCATTAACTGTGTCCTTAGACAAGCTACCTGAACTCTCTGAGGCTCAGTTTCTTCTTCTGTACAATGGGGTAACAATACTTCTCAGGACTCTAAGGAGGACATAGGCATAAACCCTGAAGTCAGGGCACAGGACCCATCTTTTCCTTCGTCATTTACGAAGGAAGGATACATGCCTTCCAGATCTAAACCTTTTGGTTCCTCCCAACAGTTGAGACCTCCCGGATAGAAAGCTAGGGCTCTAGAGCAGTCCTTTAGATAAGTTTCTCCCCAGTTGGGTAACCCCAAATCCCCTTGTATTGCCATGGAAAGCAGCCCTCAGACACATGAGCTGCCAACATGCCCCGACAAAGGGCAGGGACCTCTAGGACCTTTCTCTCTTCCAGGCCGTAGATCCAGATACAGGTCCATGGGGCGAAGTCAAATACTCCATCTATGGGTCCGGGGCAGACCCGTAAGTAAATCCAGAATCCTGAACAGGGCCTCGGACAAGGGATTTGGGAGGCAGGGGGCAGAGGGGATCTGGGCGGAAGGCAGGAGGGACCTGGAAAGGATAGGACCTTGATTGGAAAAATAAGCACAAGCCCAAGGAGGGAAAGGGAAGCAGAGAGCCCGAGGCAAAGGTTCTGGGATCTGAGAGAAGAAGGGTCCTGGTCATGGCCTTGAGCTAGGGAGGGGCAGGCCCTGGGTGGAGAGGGTGAGTCTGAGCCCAGCTAAGTTCAAGGTTAATATGTGGATGAGTAGATGGATGGGCCTGCCTCCCACAGTCACACTGCAGGGTCAGGGAGATGATCAGGTGGGCCACTTTGGAGAAGCTGCATAATGCTTTGGAGGTAGGTCACTCCTGCAGGTGTGTGTGTGTGTGTGTGTGTGTGTGTGTGTGCGCCCGCACGCGCGCATGCATGCACACGCACTCATGCCTCTATGCACACTCCTGTGCTTGTGCACACCCAAGCCTGAGCTCCCTATGCCTGGCAGCTTCCTGATCCACCCATCCACCGGGATCATCTACACCCAGCCCTGGGCCAGCCTGGACGCTGAGGCCACGGCCAGGTACAACTTCTACGTGAAGGCAGAGGACATGGAGGGCAAATACAGCCTGGCTGAGGTGTTCGTCACTCTCCTGGATGTCAATGACCACTACCCTCAGTTTGGAAAGAGTATCCAGGAGAAGACAATGGTGCTGGGGACCCCAGTGAAAATTGAGGTGAGCTTTGAAAACAATGAAGCTTCCCTGAAAGCCTTGTTCTGGCTGCTGCAAGAGGCACTGTGGCATAAGAATTTATTTCAAAATAAAATTTATTGGCTTCCCACAATGAGCAGGGGTTTTTAAGGTACATTATATAGCCCCATGCTCACCTCAACCCAGAAATAACCTCTAAGAGAGAAGATATTATTGCCACTTTACAAAAGAAACGAGGCTCGGGGAGTTTAAGTGGCTTGCCTTTGTTCACACAGCTGGTTGGCCGGCTTTCAAAGCAGTGCTATGCAACACTGTCTTCCCGACGTGGAAGAAGAATGAACTCTGAAACCCACCACACTTGACTTTGAATCCCAACTCCCCTCCTTCTCTGTATCCATCCTTAAACAAGTTACTTAGCTTTTGTTTTTTTAATACCTACTGCCCAGACTTGTTCTGAGGATGGAATGGTGTAACACACGTAGGGGGCCTGGCACAGACCCTGGCTCATTCAATTCTTCTCCCAACTCCAGTTCACTCCAAGTAGGGCTTAGGACCATTTTCCCATCAACCCAGCAAGCCACATACGACTTATTGGTTTAGCCAGGGTATACAAGTGTCTTCCGTGAAGCCCAGCTCTGTCTGACCCTCCCCACACTCAGGCCACGGACCAGGACGCAGAGGAGCCCAACAACCTGGTGGACTATTCCATCACCCACGCAGAGCCAGCCAACGTGTTCGACATCGATGCGCACACGGGGGAGATCCGGCTTAAGAACTCCATCCGCTCCCTCGATGCCCTGCACAACATTACGCCTGGCGGGGACTTCACGTGGTCCCTAGAAGTGCAGGCCAAGGACCGTGGCTCCCCATCCTTCAGCACCACGGCCTTACTCAAGATTGACATCACAGACACTGAGGTGGGTACCAAGTCTGTGTTGGGAAGAGGGTCGGAGGATCAGCTCAGGCCTTGCTGCAGTGTGATCAGAGGAAGAAAGACCATCTCCAGTCTTCCTCCAAAAGACACTCAGTGCTAGCAAAGCCTGCCTGTGCCATCAGACACACAGGCTTTAGAATCAAGCAGAAATCCTTGTTTCAACACCTTTTAACACTTCCTTTCCTGTAAATTGGGATAGTGAAGGTTCCTTCACATGCGTGTTAAAAGGCAGAAGTAAAATCATGATGTGTAGTTCTCAGCTCAGTATCTGGCAGAAAATCATGACTTAAGGGAGCTCCTGATACATTTGGGCAGGCGAGGCCTTCCCTAACCAAAGGTAAGCAATACCCTAATCTCCCAAGAAAAGAGTCCAGCTAATGCAGGAGTTCTTAATCTGAAAAAGGTTGTTTGCATTATCCTCTCTCGGTGTGTATTTTTCTGGAGAGCTGCATGCATCACGTTTTCTCTGTGTGCATTTTTTCTGGACTGAAGCCCATAGTGCTAGTCGGATTCTCCAGGGATGCCTGACCCCAGAAAGATGGTTTTTAAACCATCAGGCTTCAGGGAGCAACTCCAAGGACTGGACAGAAGCCGCAGAATGCAAGGGGGTGGCTCTCTCTTCCAGATGCTGTCCCGAAGCCCCATGGCCACCTTCCTGATGCAGACTAAAGACAACCCCATGAAGGCTGTGGGTGTCCTGGCTGGCATCATGGCCATCATTGTGGCCATAACCGTCTTCATCTCCACCGCCACCTTCTGGCGTAATAAGAAGTCCAACAAGGTCCTGCCTGTGCGGCGAGTGCTCCGCAAGCGGCCCAGCCCTGCTCCCCGTGCCGTCCGCATCGAATGGCTCAAGTTCAGAAGGACCAAGGCTGCCGCCAAGTTTGTGCTCAGAGAGGATCCTTCCAATGAGAACTGCAACAACAACAGCCTAGGAAGCACACTGCCCCCCAAAGCCCCAGCTCCCCCTCCACCACCCACAGTGGCACCCAAGATGGGCACAGCCCCCTGGACTGTGCCTACAGTCTCTGGCTCACTCACCCCTCAGCAACCCCAACAGTCACCAAAACCCAAGGTGGGAAGCCCCATCCAATCAGCTCTGGTCTCTGAGCTCAGGCAGAAGTTTGAGAAGAAGGGTGTAGGTAATAAGGCTTACTTTTAGCATGTGTCCTGTGGACCCTCATTTCCCCAGCCCAATTGTCCTACTACTTGGACCATGCTCCCCACCACCTGCTCCTTAGGGTCACCTCTGTTTTGTACCATGATGTAAGCCCCATATCCACGGTTCTGGACATGCCTTAGATGAGGGATTTCTCTATTTATGGGCTGCAACTTGCAAATACTTCCTCATCACCCAGATTATTGGCACAGTTATGATGCTCCCCATTCCCCAGAGGCTGGGAATCAACAAAGAGCCAGCTCTGGGTGTCTTCTACTCACCAACCTCAGACCTCGCCGAGTCCCTCAGGTCCTCCTGCAGCCTCAGCATCCTCAGTGGAGGATCAGGGCCCTGGCAAGGCCAACCAGAACCTGGATCCTGAAGGCTCCCATTAAGAGCAGGAACAGGAAAAGGAGGTTCAGCCCTGGCTAAGGTTGTGGTCAGTGACCCTTGCAGGCTGTAGGAGAGCAAATGCATCAGGGCCGGGCAGTGATGCCCTGAAAACTCACGCCAACTGTGGGGCTGTTCCTCAAAGCCATTGGAAAGATGGAGGATGGTGTCTGGGCAGAGACCATGGGCCCCTGCTATATCCGCACGGGACCAGGGGCACAGAGGTATGAAATGGCCCCAGCCAGGGCTGTCCCAGGCGGGCCCAGAAATGTCCAAGCTGGAGCCATGCAGGAGTCCTAGAGACATCCCGAAGAGCCACAAGCCCCACCCTAAGGTGCTGCCCCGTCAGGAGTCCTTGAGGAGACAGTGCAGGGCTGAATTTTGGAGAGATCTGTTTTTATCCTGCTCACGTGGTATAACCTTGGGAAAGCCGTTTAAATTCCCTGATCACTCACTTCCTCATCTGTGAAAATGAAGTCGGTTCTCACTGCCTCACTCACAGGTCCAAGGTGAAGACTGAAATAAATATGTGGCAACAAGGGCTTTAACCAAGTGCAAAGCAGCACAAATGCAGAGTATTTTTCTGCAGGCCAATCCTCTGGGGTGAAACTCTTCCAGAAAGTATTAGGAGCTTTTCAGGCTATTCTGCCAAGCACCCCCAGGAGGGCCTGTGCTGGGTTTGAGTGCCGCCCCGATCTGTGGCAGCCAGAGCTGGATGATGTCATTGCCCTTGACTGAGGCTCCTCCCATCCTGTTCTCACCTACCACATGCTCCACGCAGCCCTGGCCAGCCACCATCAGAGAGGACCAGAGCTGGGCAGCACATCCAGCCAAAGTCTCTGTTTTGCCAAGATGACAAACGGGTTTCCAAAGGAGGAGTAACTCCTAGAGGCGACACAGCAGGTTGGTAGCAGAGACCTGGTCTGAGGGCTCCTGGCTTCTCGACGCTTGCCCCTGGCCAAGCACACCTCGTCAGCTTGTGACAACCTGCCCCAGGAGACAACACACACAGGCCTCTATGTTTAGTGCAAAGAAGTTCTGCCCGACTTTCAGGAAAACTGCTTTATGAGGAATCTAGACGTGTACAGGGAGAGGGTTCTTCGCATCTTGCTCCCCTAGTAATCGCTCTAGAGTATCATAAGTGATTTTATTTAAACCAATTAGATGCACATGTGGTTTTCTTGATTTCTGAGCCTGTGTTTTGAGGTGTTACTCAGATGTGCCGGTGTGTAAGCTCATTGCTGGGGTTTCTGCAATCCCCACCCCAGAGTGTATTAAGAGATGAAATCTAACAAGCTGGGAGCCCAGCCTGATCAAAGAGGCATTTTGCAGCATATATTTCAGGAGAGGACTGTGCTGGACCATGTTTGCCCTGCACGGGGAATATGGCATCCTTCCAATTTGCCTGTGATCAACCTCTTTTGTAAACGGTCAATAAAATCTGTTAAGCAAGGGCCAACCTGACCTCCTGCCCCTGCTTCCATGTGCGTTAGCTGAGTCATAGGGACCAGTCTCCCTGACAGCCATGTTCAGCCTGTCTCCTGGCTCCTTCAGTGGGTGGATTCATCCCCTAACTCCCAGATCTGACTCCATGGGAGACTGCAAAATTTTGTCTAAATGGCCACGCGTATACCTCTAATGGTAATATTTGCAGGGCTTGTCTGTCCGATCCTGACTCATCAGGGGCCTGGACTGGGCTTTTCTTCTGAGCAGGACAAGCCCCAGCTGGGTTGCTTGGGAAGGAATGGACTCTGGAGCTAGAACGAATTATCCCCCAGCCCAGCCCAGCGGAAGCAGGGATTGGGAGACCTGGCATGGACAGGAAAGCCTGGGCAGAAGTGCTGTCTCTGGGATGGTGGTCATGAGAGCCTCTGGGCTAGAAGCTCAGGCCAGCATCCAGGCCCTGGGAGGGGCGTGGGCTCTGGGACAAATCCAGAACTTGAACCAAGATAGAGGCAGTCTTGGAAACTGGGCCTTTGGGGCAACCTCCTGCACTGGGAAGTATGAGAAAAGTACCTAGCTGCTGGCAAGAGCCATACTGAGAAAGAATAGGAAGATATGGCCAAACCTAGGGTTCCAGCAAATGTGGAGGTACTGGAAGTGACCCCCATCCAGTGGGAGTGAGGCTGGGCCAAGTTCTACTGCATGAGGGAATGGCAGGGGCCAAGGGACTGCTGCTCAGCCATGCTGGGACAGGCCTGGCCTCCAAGCTGGCATAATTTTAAGCCTCCAGCTAAAGAGCTGGGAGGCAGGGGTTTCAGCTTAGGAGGACTCTCCCACTTCTGGGCCCTAAAAAAGGAATGGATAATCAACAGACGTGTCTCCAGGAAACCTGCAGGACAGTGTGTATTTTTTCCTATGGTTGAGGTCAAACTTTCTAACTGTATGAAATAACAAGGTACTTTCCAGTCTGACAGCCCTGGGTCTGAATCCTGGTTCTGCTGCTTACATGTGTGACTTTGGGCAAGAGAATAAGCCTCCCTGGGCCTCACTTCCCACATCAATATGTGGTGTAAAAAATCAGTGCCGTGAAGGTGATGGGAGCTAATCTATGTAAAGAATCCAACAGCAGCTTTGTATCTGCTGATACAAGCTCAGGAGACAGTTGCTATTCTTAGAGGTATGAGAGGATATTTGAGGATGTCAGCATGCTGTAGCACCATATCCTGGAGGGGAGGACTCCTGCTCATGCTGACCTCCAGGATGTTTCCACCCACTGATAGGCCCGGGAGCCTCTCCTTTGTACGAAGAGAGGAGAGGGGAATGGGAGGGAGGTGGAGGAGGGCAGGGCAGATGCCACAGCTCCAGACCTGTGCAGCCAGGGAGGCTGTGTTGGAACATCTGCATCCCAAAGGAGTCAGGAACCGAGGAGACTGTCCCTAAGAGAACCTGTGGGACTTGGGACGGAGCAGCTGTCCCTCAGAGTCCAGCTGGCAAATGTGGCAAAAGCTGGTGCACAGCCGGAGCCTCCCACTTCTCTGAGGCCTTCTGCAATGCTGCTACTCTGAGGACAAGAAGCTTCGAGAGAAGCCAGGGTCAGCCCACCTAGCATGGATGTTGGCATCTGTTGGCAGGCAGTGATGCCTCTCTGACAGTCCTCAAGGGCCCTGGCCACAGGAGGAAAGGACAGGGAGAATGGGGAGGAGGCCATGTGAGGACTGAGGCTGCCACAGGCCCGTGGAGAAGCTGCAAGAAGACAGATGTGAGTTTAAATCCTGAGAAAGATCACCAGCGGCAGAGCTGCCCGGGGGGAAAATGAGGTTCTCTGAGGTTCATGGGGAAACCTCCACTCCATGCGCACCCAGATAAGAGGAGACAATCACCTCTCAGGGATTTAATAAGAGAGCTTGAAACATTTAATAGGGGAAGGGAGTGGGGGTTATAGCCTCATTCATGTAATAAACACTTGTGCTCAGTGCTGAGACGCTAGGGACACAGGCCTGGAAAAATAAGCCTGAAGCTCAGGATCACATGAGACTAGGTGGGAATCAGGATTCTGTAGCCTCCCTTTGTAGGTGATAATAATAATGATTATAGGGTCATATGATTTTATATAGATTCTATTCCTTCTGGGTACGGCCCTTGCAACTCTACTTTCTAACAATCATCGGAGCACAAGCCCTGGGATGTAGCCAATCTCCTGTTCCTCGGTGCTGATGGCACCAGGCTCTCAGGAGCACCAAGGACTGCTCATGCGGACACAGACACCCACACATAAAGGGTCACATCACCCACCAGGCTCTCATTGCCCCACCAGGCAGCTCTTTGGAGCCTCAAACTTAGGTGATCTCTTTGGGGGTTTCCAGTAAGAAGAAGAAGAATACTTTCTGAAGGAGACACAAGAACACTGCAGAGCAGACATTTAGAGGAAACAATGGAATGAGATGGGTGACGCTGCACAAGTCACCGTAACTTGTGGGTTAGAAAGGGGTAGAATTCTACCTTTCTCCAATAGGATAGCACATGTGGCATGTTCTATGTAACTGTTACAGGGCTATATATAGGGAAAGAGTAACATTTATTGATTGCCAGCCACCATGTATAATAAGATAATTAATCAGATGGGCCAAAGCTCCACTGGCATCCCTTCCATGAAGAATTGTGTCTTCCTGATTATTGTGTCAAGTTCAGTGCCCGGAACAGAGTAAGTGCTCAATAAAGAGTGTTAAATAAATGGGTCAAGCCAAGTTGAGTTGCCACAGAGGGTCGGTTTAGGGACTAAAAGCCCTCACTCCCCTCAGCCCCGCCATGCCCAGCCTGAGCTGTTCAGCCCCAGGCTTCCTCTCTGTCTTGCTCCTCATCCCCTTCAGCCTCTCTGTGGCCCAGGCCATCCTCGCAGACAACTATGTGCTCTCTGTAGGAGCAGTCCCGGTGCTGCGGTGCAGCACGGGGGCACCTGGGGGCCTTCCTGAGCTGAGGACAGCAGTGCAGCCCCCACGCCCTGCAGCTGCAGGGGGCCTGGGCTGCACAGACGTAGGTGCCCATGGGCACCGCAAGCAACACAACACACAGGACCACTGCGACATGCAGCAGGCGCTCCCGTCCCTCCAGCACACTGTGGTCTCTGCCCGTCACAAAGACCACACACCGGCCTCTGCGTGCGGGCTGGCCCTCCAAGCTGAGGCATGCCTCATATTTCGTGCCGGGAAGGAGGTCCTCCACAGTGTATGTGTTAATTCCAGGGCCGATGTGCACCACCTCCTTCCAGAGCGTTTCATCTGATGCAAGGTAGAGGGTGAACCATTTCTCCTCAGGGGCGTCCGCCACTGCAAACCACTCCAGCAAAATCCCATGCACTGTCTGCCTGACAACCCGCAGGTCAACATAGGCATTGCCATCTGAAGGGAAAGAGGGAGAATGGGTTGCCGTCAGGGCCTGGGTGGGCTGGACATGGAGGGAGATGACAAGGGTGCTCCTGCCGATGGAGTTGGAGGCCACACAGGTGTAATTGCCTCTGTCTACCAGGTGGGCGGCAGGTATGACCAGTTCCGACAGAGCAGTATCTTCTGCAGTAGACGAAGTCAACACTGTGGGAGAGAGAGCAAAACAGCTCTGATAGACATGTCTCTGATAGCAAGCTGGACAGTGTTCAGCAATGCCAGTTACCTTTTTTAAGCTGGAAGTGACCATTTATTAAGTATATGTTTGGTGCCCCGTAGTTGCCTCTCAGCAACCCTGTAAGATAAGTACCCCAGTTTTACACATAAGAGGTTGAGGATTAGAGTGATTAAGCAGCTTGCCCATAGAGATGTTCAGAGACAGTGACTGATCTGGAACCTCATTCTTCTGCCTATGAAGACTCCACTTCCAAATTCACTAGCTGCTCCCACCAAACCACCGGAAGCCTTGCTATGCTATCAACATGGTTTTGAGGAGATCTCTTGCAACTGTGTGCTATTGTGAGCTTCAAGAATTGCCTTTTGGGGGTGCCTGGGTGGCTCCATTGGTTAAGCATCTGACTCTTGGTTCCGACTCAAGCCATAATCTCAGGGTCGTGAGGTCCAGCCCCGTGTTGGGTTCCATGCTCAGCAGGGAGTCTGCTTCTCTCCCTCTCTGCTGCTCCCTCTGTCCCTCCCCCAACTTGTGCTTTCTCTCTAAAATAAATAAATAAATCTTAAAAAAATATTTAAAAGAATTGCTTTTTTACCTCCCAGATATAGAGAGGCTCAGAGCCTGGAGCCCAATGCCTGGATTCTTTCCCTTACTAAGTATATGGTCTTGGACCAGTTGCTTAGATTCTCTTGGCCTCAATTTCCTCGTTAATAAAATGGGATGATAACAGTACTCATTCCCTAAGTTTGATTGTAAGTGCTCAGTGTGAGCTGTTGTTATTACTGAAAGAACACATATAACACAGTAGCAAAGAAACTGACTACAGAGCATTAAAAAAGACATCTGCATGCATCTCACTGTTCTTCAAGATGCTACAACAATAAATCCTACGTTTCTCCTTCACTGGTATTTAATCTCAACCCAATAAGATGTGATCAAAATGATAGGAAAAAGTCAACAGTTCAGTTTGTTAGGTATTTTTTAATCTTCCAGCGGCTTGTCACTATGCTAAGCAAATATATGAGTAACTCGCTGTATTTTACTGTATTTTATTCAGGTATTTCTAGTTGACTTCTAGACAACTTTAAAGATATCCCAAGGGAGGCTATCCCTGGCCTTGTGATGTGTCCCAACCCTGCAGGGTAGCATTAAGGGTGATTCCACCTGAGGTATGAAAACAGAGCATAGAGTTTCAGGACATGAGAGGCAGGTTTGAATTCCTGTGGTGGGGCCCCATGGAGATCACTTCCTCACGCAGGGTCCCAGCATTACAACTTCAAGCCAATAAGGTCTGAACAACACAGTGGTGGGAAGTGTAAAATTCAGTCAATATCTAGGAATTCCCAATCTTGCCCACCGGTAATTATTACTTGGGAAAGGAGGAGGGGAGAAGAGGGAACACTTGTTAATATATATTATTCTCAGGCCCTCCCCTGGACACAGGGAATCTGAATCTCCAGGGCAGAGGCCTGGAAATCTTATTTCAAACAAGATGAGTCTGCTTCAGCAATTTTAGGAAATAAATAATAGATAATCTCTAGAATCAGTCCTACTCAGAAATTCTATGATTTAAAAATACACAGAATAGTATTTTGCATCTAGAAGACTCTCAAAGAACATATTTGTTCATATATAATTTTATAATATTTATACAATATGTCAAGTCAACTCCAATATATATATTTGCATATGCATATATATCCCAGAGAGATCTGCAAGCAACCATTTAAAATCATGCCAATAGTGGAACACTATCTTGGGAACTTCCCTGTTGTGGTGGGTATAATTTAGGCCCATCCCAATCTTACCCGCACCCTGACTTCACAATTGGCCCAGTTCAGAACCCTCCTACTGAGGATAAGGTTGCTGTTGCTGTAAGACCTTACTATTACCCCAGATACATTGAGAGGGCGCCTGTGGCTTACCATCAAATTCCCTCCACCTGCTCAGGGGATAAGTCCATGCAATGGTTGGTGAAGGACTGGCTCGTGCCAGGCATCTCAGGGTCACATTCTGTCCCATCTGGATGGTGACACTGGCAATGGGGGTTGAGATCTGTGGCTTCATGCAATCACTGAGCTCAGTTTCATGAAAAAGCTGCCCCGCCTTGGAGAGAGGGCGTTGGCACATCAGGTAGGAATTCACCAGGATGACCGGGATGCTGATGGACTTTACAAATTGGACAAGTCCCCTCAGGCGACAGTCACATAGCCAGGGGTTGTTGTGCAGCGCCAGCACCATGCTGGAGAGAATCTTGGCTCCACAGCCAGGCTGCAGGTGTTTCTGGTAGGCCAGCCAGTTCAAGAATACACTCTTGGATACAACTGTAAGCCTATTGGAGGACAGGTCAAGGTAGGTCAGGCTGACCAAGAACTGAAGAGCTAGCTCAGGGAGCACATCGATCATGTTGTGTTTGAGATCCAAGATCTTAAGGACAGGAGTGGCTTGGAATGCTGTCCATGGTACTGAACGGAGTTTGTTCCCCTCCAGTCTCAGCTCTTTCAGTTCAGACAGGTGCTCCAGGGCTCCTAGGTGTATCACAGTGACATTGTTAAAATTAAGCCAAAGGTATTCCAACGTGCTCATGTTGATGAAGGACCCTCGGGGCAGTTCAAATAAGGGTGAATTTTCAATTCTCAACAGCTTTAACTCTTCAGGATGGTTCCTGGGGATCTTTCCCAAAGAGATAGATATGCACCGCAGAGCCCTGTACAAAAACCACAAAAGCTTTAAGGTGAATATTGGGGGGGGGGTGTGCCTAGGTGGCCCAGTCAGTTAAGCAACTGACTCTTGCTTACGCGCAGGTCATGATCTCAGGGTCCTGAGATCAAGCCCCGAATTGAGCTCCCACTCAGCAGGGAGTCTGCTTCATCTCTCTCTCTCTCTCTCCCCCTCTGCCTCTCCCCCACTCGTGTGCGCTGTCTCACTCTCTCTCTCTTTCTAAAATAAATAAATATATCTTTAAAAAAGATGAACATCAGGGAAATGAGATCAGGTTTATTCTGGCATTAGATGTATGAATTAAAAGAAAAAACAGATGTTATTCACTTGAAATAAAAGAGACCCATTTTGGTGCACAGTTCTCCAAAGTTCAGCACCAACTAGAGATTTTGCTGATTTCCTGCCAAATCTGGGCCTGTTCCCACTCCACATCATCCCCAAAGAAAGCCCATCCCCTACGACCTCCTGGCATCTTGGTAGCACAGCGCACCTGCCGAAACTCTCCTCTGAGCAGGTACATCCTGGCAGACAAGATGGCTGAGCTTCATGTGAATCCAGAAAGAACAGAACTAGCAGGAAATAATGAGAAACTGAAGCCATATTCCTCTGTTAGAAACTACCTTGTAAGTTTTGAATAAGTATAGTCCAAGCTTCTGAGTGGCAAATCCTATTATTGGTAATCCATGGTGATGTAGGTCAGCACAACAGTGGCAAAGCCTCTGGATGCTCTGAGGTCTGTTATGGCCCAAATCACAAGCTCAATAAGAACCCATGAAGAGGGAGCTATGTCTCTTAACTAAGATCACAAAATTCACCCTTTGTATGGTTCTTAAGTCTGGAAAGCAAACTCTAAGCCAATTGTCCTATTTAGCACTGATACTGCCTTACCTTAGTTTCTTACAAAATGATCTGAGAAACCAGCAGGTAATACTATCCTGAGTGCTGTGGTTCAGGTTATTTGGCCAGAATTCATCTAATACTTCATCCATCACAATTGGCTTCTGAAAGCTCAAATTTTCAACCACTCTCTAGAAGTGAATACAGATGGTGGGCAACAAAGATGTGACCACTCCCATCACTGGCTTTCTCCCCACACCTCATGTGATGGATTCATTCCTATACTGCATTAAGACAGCTGCCTCTGCCACATGGATGGGCAGAGTCAGAGAAGCATCACGGTGCAGAAGTTAAACCACAAGACTGTATTTTCTGGTAAAGCAAAAGTCTGTTTCTTATCCTGGATCTCACAACTTTCCCTGAATGCTGTGTATTTCACATGATAAAAATTAGAGATTTGTGTTTTAAGGTGAGATATATGTGATTTTGGATACTTGCTCTGTCACTTCTTAATCGTTCAACAAGTATTTATTGACCATCTGCACACACTTTTTAGGTGCAAAGACTTCACTGGTGGGCAAAACTTTATAGATCCTGTGCCATGGGGTCTTCTTTCTAGCTTATGCTTCCTTGTCTTGAGATCTTTGGAAGGTCACTTAACCTCCATGGGTCTCAGTTTCTCCTCTGCAAAGTGAGGAAATTATTAAATACTTTATAGTGTTTCTAGGAAACTTTGAGGCTATATAAAACAAAGTACCTAACATACAGTAGTTAGGTTAATTCCCTTCCTACACCAACAGACTCTTGAAGAGCAGCAAAGTCTACTTCCCTATTACTTGGGGTACTTCCTGGTGAGTATTGACATTCCGTGAGTTCCCCTAAGACTCATGATATACATTATACCCCACAAAAGGCCTCAAGGAAGAAAATCCGCTTAGTGGTTAGCCAGTGATGGGGAAATGGGTCACCAACTAAGCTGATTACACTCCAGCCTTTCCATCCAAGCCAGATATATTTGTTCAAGTTTCTTGTCTAGCTCTACAATCTGGCTAGATCTCTGGAATTCTTCTCAAGGTAAAAATCAAAACAAGAGTGCAATGAGCACAAAACTTGTGCTAGACATGATGTGCAGCCTAGACCTCCTTCAAGGAATGGGTTGATGCTCAGCTGCAAAGATTGCTTGCATGAGATCATGCCCTTTCCAAAGCAACCCATATACAAAAACTGAGGGTGAAGAGGACCCAAGGGCCCAGCTAGTTTGGCCTGATGGGGGGCAACTCTGATCTTACTCCAGAGACTTGCACCAAGATTTTGTCAAGCTAGCTTTTTGGGAAAAAATGTGATTCCTGCCAAATCTAGGTTGGCCAAGATTTTGTCAAGCTAGCTTTTTGGGAAAAAAATGTGATTCAATTCATTGCATCACAACCCACTAGTAAATTTTTCTCACCTCAAAATATAAAGAGCTAAAGTGATCTCCATTCCCACAATTTCTTCTCTGTTCATCCTGTGTTATCGTCTTCCAATGAATCCAGCTGAACCTAACCTTCCATTGGTTTGCTGAAAGCTTGAGAAGAACATCCACTGGCATGTCATCTATGGAATTATGCAGGCCACTTCTGCACTGCTCCTTCTCCTCTTCTGACCCCCTTATCTTCTGGTTTCCTTATTTGGCATACGGGCACAGGGGTGTAGCTGTGTTGCCAATTAAGGCAAGGGACTGGGACGATTAAATCTGGGTTATGTCATTTACCTTGAATAAGTAGTGGTTAAGTGATGTCCCTAAACTCAAGAGATTTAACAACAAGGGGAAGAAGTTTGAGAATATGACACCCTCATCTCCCTTCCTGCAGGATGTTTTCAGGAACTTGGCTCTTAGAGTTATTGGTAGAGATAGTCGTGGGAGAGGGGGTCATTCTGTTTATGAAACAATTAGATATAAATAGCTTCTTGGTGGTGGTTCCCTGGCTAGTCTTAATAGAACCTTAATAAGATAGTTTTCTATCTATTCATTTGGAAAATGCTACCCCAACATTAGTAGAGCTTCGGGATGGCTCAGACAGAGAACTGGGTGACATATCAGGAAGCAGACATGCTATCTTTCCTCTTTCTCAAGTTGGTGTTCTTCCCTCACTCCTCCCTCTGCTGCCAACCACATATGAGATGTCTTCCTGGCTACCCATGCTCTGTGGCATGCCTGTGATAGACACACAGATGACTACATTCCCAAGCTGTCTTGAAATAGGCAGGCTATGTGACTGATATTCTGGCTAATGAAATGTTAGAGGAAATAATGTTTTAAAAGCCCCTACATGATTCTCTAGTTTCTCTTTCCCCTTGTTACAGCAATTGTTGACATTCCAGGTGGTGGAGTCTTCACCAGCCTGGGTCCCTGAGTGAATAAATGGAGCAGAGCCCTCCCTCCATCCACATTTCCCACAGACTCAAGAGACTCTGTAAAAACAGGGATAAATCTTTCTATGCTAAGCCACCAAAATGTGGTAATTGTTAGTATAGCATAAGTCTAACCTATCCTGACTACAATGCCTTTGCAATTAAATAACATGTTCAAGTACTTTTAAGTTTATTTTTGTCTCTACTGGATTACATGAGAGTTAAAACAAAAATTTCCAGCTCTAAGACCTCTAAACACACTGTTCACTGAGTCCCTTGAATGATAGCCTAATTTCAGTAGCCTACGTCCATTTTGCAGGATGCAATTTCTGTTACTTGCCTTTTGTACCCTGCAACCTACATGTATACTTTGAGATAAGTGACATCAGACATACTCACTGCCTAGGTCAAAAGGACTATAACCACGCTGCAGTCAGAAAAAGACATGATGGAGATGGCACAATTCCAATCAACCTCCAAACAAGGCTTCCAAGGACAGCATGCTGTAAGATCACCATGGTGTAGGCTGGACTTCATCACTGGGAGACCAGAAATTATTTTCGCTGGACTCTAAGCAGGTTTTCAGGGACTAACTTATACTAACCAGACTCATGTACCAAAAGACCAATATATAAACCAGACATCATTTTATTTTTTTACATTGGGAATTAATTTTTTCCAGTTACGTGAATATTCATGAGCATAATCCAGGGTGGTTCTTCTCTACAAGAGCAAACCAAGGAAAACAGAACACACAAAGGAAGACTGACAGATGGATATTAGGAGGTTGACCATCTTGGGGGTCATTCTATTCAGACCACCAAAATGGGTCTTAATGAATCATTGAAAAGTTTGAATTCTCTCTCTTCTTCTCTCTCTCTCTCTCTCTCTCTCTCTCTCACACACACACACACACACACACACACACTCATGTGATATTGGATAAATACTAACAAATTCTTACTTTCAAGTTCCTGAATTTTCCTCAAACAAGTTTTGATAAAACTGACTGGATGTTAGTTGTCTTTGGGCCAATAATTTCTCAATCTTGAATGGCTCAGCCAGTCACTTACAGGAAATATTTTCACCATTTCAAAAAGTGGCTGATTTCACCTATTGCACTTATATTTGTTCTATTGTTCTAATTTAGGGAGTGCCTGTCAGTCTCAAATATCAAACAATCAGAATCAAGTCTTGGGTCTCAACAGCAGAAATACCTTTATAAATCTGCATCATGGTTTGGAAAACTACAGCCTGGGAGCCAAACCCGGTCTGCCACCTGTTTCTGTAGATCACATTTTATTGGAATACAGCCATGCCCATTAAATTACATATTGTCTACAGCTGCTTTCACATTCCATCAGAGGAGGTGAGTAGTAGTGACAGAGCCTAAACTATTTACTATCTGATTTTCTCTACAAAATATATGTTTGTTGACCCATGATGTAGACAGTGGTTTTGTCATCTTCCAACCAAATAATTTCTCTTACCAATGGCTATGGCCCATAAGTTATAGTCAGATGTACCCTCCAGGTGAAGGACAGAAAATACCCACATATGGAAATTCCATGCTCATCTGTACTGGTGGTCTTATAGTTCTTATGGTTTTCAATGACTTGGAAAAATCCATTTCCATAGTGAACCTGCTGTAGATTACACTGCAGAGATCAACACTGAATAAAGACCCTCAGCCTGGCAGAAAGTTATCAAAGACTTAGACCCTCCAAGAAAAATCGATCAGTACTTCCTATAAATTATTCAACTCATCGGGCTTCAGTTTTTTCATCTGTAAAATCAAGTAGCTCAGCCTCCATGATGGGTTGTTGTAAAGATCAAATGAGAGAAAACAGGAAAATATGTTGTAAGGTCATATGTTGCAAGGGCTTTTGTAAATATGAGAGGGAGTACAGTAGCTTTAGAAATCACTGCATTGGGACACCTGGGTGGCTCAGTCGGTTGAGTGTCTGACTCTTGGTTTCGGTTCAGGTCCTGATCTCAGGGTCCTGGGATTGAGCCCCAAGTCGGGCTCCACACTCAGCACAGAGGTCAGCTTGTCCCTCTCCCTCTGCTCCTCCCCCTGCTCTCTCTCTCTCCCTCTTCTCTCTCTCTCATAAATAAATAAAATCTTCAAGAAAAAAAAGAAATCACTCCATCACACTGTTTCATATCTGGCAAAGGTTCAACACAATATGGGGTCTCTTAGTCGATCCCAGCAAAATAGTTGCCTTGGATCACTTGCTGTCCCCAAACTTCTGCAGTTGTTATCTAAAGGCCTTGGCACCAAACACCCTGGATGCTCCCCTTGTTAGAGCTCAGTCCTGCAGACAAGTCACAACATTGACCCTTTTGCTGGGAACATTCACCTTCACTTGTGCACAGAGACAGAATCTCAGCGCTTTCCCAGTTTTAAGCAAACTGAGCAGGAATCCCACTTTGAAATGGCTTCCTGAATGACTGGGAAGCCCTGAGACACCCTCAGGAACCCAGGTAAGTTTCAATCAAATAACAAAGGCTGCTACATGGGGACAGAGGTGAGCTGTATGCCCCACAGCATTGAATGTCCTGTGCCACCCACCATGAAGGATCTCTCAGACTCAGATTCCTTCAGCCTGACATTCTGAGAGTAAATAAGCAGGAGTCTCTTTGGCATCATCCAAACCTCTAGAATTTATTGAAAATCAAATGATTATGTAGGTAGAATGGCACCCAGAGAAAAAAAATGTTAGAATCCCTAAGCGTATACGGTGAGGGCACAGCGTGTGTCTCTGCGTGTATATGACTGTACAGATGTGGCTAAAACATAAAGAGATTGTGTATGTGAGTGTCTACAAGCTAGCATAAATGTAATCCAGATGCCAGAGAGGGGAGTGGTAAGGACTGTCAACTCTGGAACCAATTCCTGGTCCAGATTCCAGAGCGGCTGTGGACAATGTAGTAGGATCAGACCAGTGCTCGGCACACTATTTCCTGCCCCACCATCACCTCCCTGGGAGAGCTGTCCTTGTCTGCTCTGTGAAAGTTGGCTTTGGCCATGGGACTTGCTTTGGCAGATAGGATAGGGGCAGCAATGGCAGGGTGCCAGTTCTAAAGCTGAGAACTTAAGAGACGTTGCTTATTTTTGCTCATTCCTCTGATATCATCTGACCCCTCCAAGAAAGAAGTCTGCCCCAAGTAACCAGTGATCCTCCATCCTGGGCCCCAAATAGAACTCATGGAGCAGAGCCACCCCGGTCAACCTGCAGACCTGTCATTGTGTGAAAATAAGGGCTTGTTGCTGTATACCACTGAGATCTTGCTGTTATTTGTTACACAGAAAAAACTGACAGATACAGGCAAGTTGGTTAATCCCCCCGTTTCTTCTCCAGGAAAATGGGGAGAACACGTAGGGCCTGCTGCAAAGGGCTGTGATGAGAATGGATTAAGCTAATGTACATAAAGCACTTAGAACACTTCCTGGCACACCGTAAGTGCTTAGTAAGTTAGCAGTCGTCGCTGCGTGTAAATGTATGAGGAATCAGGTAC
Source organism: Eumetopias jubatus (assembly GCF_037043125.1). Taxonomy (NCBI): domain Eukaryota; kingdom Metazoa; phylum Chordata; class Mammalia; order Carnivora; family Otariidae; genus Eumetopias; species Eumetopias jubatus. Next base: position 45,784,206 of record NW_028274823.1, on the reverse strand, counting down.
CCGAGCCGGCAAGAGTGGGTGAGTGTGGACTCGGGTGTCCGGGTAAGCAGGTGGGAGGAGCAGAGGGAGAGGGGACGGCAGCAGGTGTGTGAGCATCTGGAGGGAACGCCCCCTCAGCAGAAGTACTCATTGATCCGCCGGCCACCCCTGGCGCCCAGGACCTGAGAGTCCGTGCTGGACCGGGCCGAGAGGAGCCTGTCGGCCTCACTGAGGCTGTGCTGGGACAGCTCCTCGGAGCCGTCCTCGCTGTGACCCAGCCTCTCCAGGTTGACGTAGGCGCCCGCGGCCTCGGCAGAGCCCCCCATGGGGCACTTGGCACAGCGCCGCTGCAGAGCCCCGCAGCACACGAGCAGGGTGAGGGGCAGGGAGATGACAACAGCCACACTGATCACCACCACGTTGATGAGCCGCTGGGTGGCCTCGGCGTCTACCACCTCGTCCGTGGAGAAAATGACACACTGCTCCTTCTGGGGCACCAGGTCCCGCACACAGACACACGCCACGTACTTGGTCTTGGGCGCCAGGCCACGGATGGTGACGCTGGTCTTCCCAGACTGCACAACCACCCGCCGCATGCTGCGCTGCCCAAAGACCGCGTAGAGGACACTGAAGGTGGTCGTGTTGCCAGCCTGGGGGGCCTTCCACACCAAGGTCACGCTCTGGTAAGTGTCTCCCACCACCTTGAGAGACCTCACCATTCGGGCCTCCTGGCGTCCTGCCTGCCCACTTGAGCGCCCTCCTGGGATCCCCATTTGGAAGTGCTGGAGGCTCAGCTCCCCCTTCATGTTGGCCACAGGGGACCTGGTGGCTGGGACAGCAGGTCCGGGGATGTCAGGGACATGCCTGGCCACCATCTTGTTGTACGCGGCCGCTTCTGCCCCCTCGCCCCTTGCCCACAGTGTCCCTGGGCTCCCACTCCGTTCCGTGGAAGCCTGAGGTTCAGTGATGGCCAGGGAGATGACAGTCTCAGAGACTCCCAGGAAGTTCTTGGCCTGGCAGATGTAGTCTCCAGAGTCAGGGGGGGACAGAGCAGGCAGGCCCAGCAGCGTCCAGCTCGTGCCATCGCTGGAGACTTCCTGGTGCACTGCGGGGAAAGAGGCATAAGTGGGAAAATGAATGGGCTCCTCGGCCCCCAGCTTCCTGCCAGGGCCAAGTTCACAGCCCTTGGACTGTGCATACTCCTGTATATGCAGCAGACCTTGTCATCCCAAGAAAACACTGAGAGTCATTCAACTGTTCTTAGACTAGCCAAGGGGATCAGGATCTCCGGGGCTCAAGGTAGGGAGACCTAGGCTCAGGCCAAGTCTAAAGATGATCTGCCTTCTAAATCTGAGGTGGTCAAGCAATATTCCTCAGGACCCTGGAGTCCTACAGAACGGACTCCTTGGGGCAGCAGACAGCGCTTGGGGGGTGGGGGATTAGGTGCATTAGGTGAACATGAGGCAGAGGCCCAGATGGAGGTTCATGACCACCCTGTCCAGACGCACTGCCACCTCAATCCCAGCATTTTCAACTCTGTTTTAACATAATGGAGATCCTGATCCAGTTTTGTTTGTAAACTGATTTCAAACTCACAGTCTTAGAGCAGCACTTGCCAACCTAATTGAAGGAGACGCCTAAGAAAGTAGCGAGAGACATGAGGTTTTCTGGTCAGGCACTAAGAAATGATTGCTCCTCGGCCCCCTTTTTGCCCATGGGTGAGCCGTGACTCCTGCAAATCCCACCAGCCCGGGCCAGAGATGAACCATCTCTGTCTACACAGCAAAAAGACCACAGGCTCTGTGCTGTAAGCCAAGCATTTAGCCTCTCAGAGTCTGTTTACTTACAAAACAAGAAGGATAATCAGGCTGTTCTTTAAAGTTCAATGACACTGTGCCTAATATACTTAACACGTGAGGAGCTCAAGAGATGGTAACTCATATGGTTAATTACTCCTCGTGATACTGGCTTAACAATTACACTTGGACACTTACTCTAAATACTAAATGTACTAAGAGTCTCTTTCACTAAAATGGCAGCATCTTGTCCCTCCCAGGGTGGGCCCGGATGGGGTGGCTCCTGGAACATGTAAGACAGGTTGAGAGCCACTGTCCCCCGACCTCCCCCGACTCAGCCTGCACGGTCCCTGCAGCTCACACACCTGTGCCGTTGAGTGGGTGCCCGTTGGCTCTCCTCCAGCTCATCTCTGGCCCAGGGACGCCGGTGGCCCCACAACGCAGCAATACCGCACTGCCCAGCGGGGACCTGACGCTGGCCACCCCTGGGCGGAGCTCAGGACTCTGGCACTTCCTCAGTTCCAGCTGGCTGAAGGCCACTCCGGCCAGGCTGCGTGGGCTGGCGCACTTCAGCCTGGCCTCTATGAAGGCCAGATGTGGGGCCCAGCCTTCCAGGAAAAGGGCTAGGTCATAGAGGCGGCAGTCGCAGGCCCAGGGGTTGTCCTGCAGCCCTGAAGGGGCGGAAAGGGAGGCAAGCGGTGAGCACTCGATATTCAGCCCCCCATGGCCAGCTCCTCTTCCCCCCTCAGGGAGGACAAGGCGTGTCCTGAGCTCAGAGTCAGCAGAACTGGCCTCCAGGTCCAGCTCCTTGCCTCGCTAGCTGTGGAACAGTAGTAGTACCTGCCATATTCCAAAATCCATTTCTCAAAATGTTTCATGACCCCTGACCCTTGACCTCTGTCCTCCCAGCTTATGTGGCACTTTCAGCATCACCCCAGCAATGAGGGTGACTGCTCTGGGCCATGGTCCCTTTGATACAAGCTCAAAAGGGCAGGAGTGAGGAGGCCAGGAAATCAAATCCTATGTCATGTCCAGCCCTCTTTACTTTAAAATTGAACTTTATAGAGATGAAAGTAGGTCACTGTACCCACTCTGCCCAAGAACCTTCTACAGATAGAGGGGTATCATGTGTCCTGACTTCTAAGACACAATTCCTTTTTATATGTTTCCATTTCTGAAATATGAAATGAATGCATTTAATGTGGTGTCTTTTTATCCTCCAAAGACTGTTATCAAATTCAATAGTATGTCTGAGAATCAGTGGCTTATGATTTATTTACATACATATACTTGATACAGTTGGAAGGGGAAATGTCAAGGGTTGGGGTTAGGGGGTTAGATTCATCTGCTTGTACATCCATGACTCTCGGGTCCTTCTGAACACTAGCTGGGAGGATGCTAGCTCCTTTCCCCACCCATCCTCAACCCATCCCTCTGGTAGCTGCTACCCTGTGTCACTGATTAAATGCATTTAATGATATATCTGCACCCCAAGAATCATCACTGCCCCGTTGTGGCAGTGAGCTAGCTGGCTTTCACCTGTTGTAACAGAGTCCCCAAAGAATTAATGCAAACAGCAAAGTTAAATGACAGGGAAAGGTTTACCCCTCAAACTGGCAAAAGTTAAACATTCCAAACCTTTTCATTATTAGCCTCGTGAGGGAAGAGATTTTCATCTATTTCTTTTCTGCTCTATCCCCAGCACCTAGAACTAAGACCCCACATTCATAGGCAATATACTTTCAGAGTGAGAACACCTGCATGGGTGGTCTCATGCACTACTGGTAGTGCATGCACAGACTGATATCAAAATGTCTAATGTGCATACTCCATTACCTAGAATTCCCCTTTCAGTTCCTATCCTAGAGAAACATTTGTCTGCGTGCACAAGGATGTATTTTCAAGAATGTTCTGTGTCATCATAAGTGTTAGTAAAATAATGGAAACAATCTAAAGGTCCATTGAAGGTAGAATGGCTAAATTAACTGTAGTATAACTCTACTATGGAAAATTATGCAGTTGACAAAAAACGAAATTGATCCATTTGTAGTAACTTAGATCTCCAAGACATATTGCTGAGTGAAAAAGTTAGTGCTAGTTGATATATACAATATGCTCTATACAATATGAAATTTTATGTAAAACACAGAAAGAACTTCTATGTGCATATATATATATATGCATGTAAATGCATTCTAAAAGATAGGGAACATGCAAATAAACATAACAGTAGCTACCTGTTAGAAGGGGGAGTAGGAATTAGAATCAGAAGAAGGAAAAAAAGAGTCTTTAGCTTTTTCTATAAAGCATATATATATATATATATATTTAAAGGGCACTTAGTTAAATTTTATTTTCAAATAACCAATTTTTTCCATGTAAGTAGTATCCTATACACTATCCTTTATCAGGTGAGAAAGTCTGCAGGGTGGATGGAGCTGAAATGGGGCTTGCTGTTCCCTGCCCTGCTTCCAGGCAGTAAGGCCTCTAAATATTCCCTCCTCCTGAGATTCTCCTGGGCCTTAGGGCAGGAGCTGCCCCAAACCATTCTAAGATTGCTCCAGCCCCTGGTACTGAACCCCCTACGAGCCAAGGCTCCAGGCACATCCTGCTAGGAGGTCTCTCTTCTGCTACTACCCATCCACTCCCTACCACCCACCCTCTGCCACCATCCCCTCATAGGACAGAGGAAAGAGAACCAGTCTATCTGACATGAGCCTTAGGCCCAAACCACTACTTACTAACCCTTAGGTTGTGTCTGTTCTGTAAAACAAAGGGCATTGTACTTGTACTATCTACCCTGGGATGTGGCGAGGGTCAAGTTCTATGAGGGGGCAAGAAATTTAGGAAAGCTTCAGGGCCACACTAACGCTAGATGGCCAGTAAGGACTGACCAATTAGCAAAGAGCTAGGACCACCTTCCTGCCATGTAGGCATACTTAGTGCTCCGAGGAGACTCTCAAGGGGGTGGGGAGTGTTCACAGGCTTTGAAGATTGTTGGAGGTTGGATTTCCCGGAAGCAGACCCTGAGATGAAGATTAGCATGCAGCATGTTCATTAAGGAGGAGAGGAAGGAAGGAAGGAAGCAGGAGGGAGACATGGAGCTGAGATGAATGGGGGCCTGGTGAACCCCTGGGGGGCCCCGGAGCTGAAATAGCTCATCTTAGTCATGCCAAGTGGCTGGGCCCTTTGACTCCCACCTGACAGGTCTTGGGATGAAAGCTGTGTCCAGAAAGGGTGGGTGGCCTTGGGCAAGGCTACTCTGCAGCGAAGGCTGTCCCTGAAAGCCACTGACAGCACCTGCAAAAGCGGGGCAGCCAGTCCTACCTTGACAGGGGCCAGGGTGGCACATCACTGTGCCTGCCACATGTACCTACCGTGAGCTAAGGACTGTTTTTTCACCCACAACTCCAACCTTTTGAGATGGATATTCTTATCATTCTCTCTTTACAGAGGGGAACCAAGGCACAGAGAAGCTAAGCAATTTCCCCAGGGACACACAGCTAGTAAGAGGCAGCGCTGGGATTTGAACTGGCAGCAGCTTGAGCTCCAAAGCGGCCTGTGTGTGCCTCTCACCCAATCTTCACTCGAACCCCCAAGGCAGGCGTGATTTCTATTCTTCAGGTAAGGAACAGAGACTCAGAGAGGCTTAATAATTTTCCTAAGACTCCCCGCCCCCACCCCCACCCCCACCCCACCCCCACCGCCCCGAGGCTCCCCAAAGTGGCTCCAAGTGAAGGATGCCTTCCCTTACCTAACACCAGCCTGGTGCGGTGGCCGGGAAGGAAGGGCCCGGTCTGCAGGTGAGCCCACGTGGCCAGCAGCTCCTGCGGGAGCCTCATCAGCTGGTTGTTGGAGAGGTCGAGGAAGGTGAGGTTCCCCAGAAAGCGCGCGGCCTCGGGCGGCACGGCGGAGAGCCGGTTGGCTTGCAGGTCCAGCAGCCGCAGCTGGGGGGCGTCCTTGAGCGCCGCCCAGGGGAAGGCGGCCAGGCGGTTCCCGGGCAGGCGCAGCTCGCGCAGGCGGCGCAGGCCCCGCAGCATCAGGGCGCTGAGCTCGCTGAGCGCGTTGTAGGGCAGCCACAGCTGCTCCAGGCGGCCCAGCGGCCTGAAGGCCTCCCCGGGCACCCTGCGAATGGCCGTGCGCTCCAGGCGCAGTCTGGAGGTGTCCGGAGGGACGGACGCGGGGGGCAGGGTCATGTCCGGGTCGCTGCACACCACCGTCCTGGTCACAGAAATGGGGGACATTGGAGCGACGGTCCTGTCGGGTCCGAGATCCCCCCTCTTGCCCCGCTCACTCCCGGACTTCCCTTCACGAGGCCTCCTGGTCTGCACGGAAGACCGGACCCCAGAACCCAGGCTCCGAGCTGCGCTGGGCCCTGGACATGGGCCAGGACCAAGCAGCCTCCTGATTTCCCTTCTCGGGCCGGTGGGGGACGGTTCTTGCTTTCAGACCCTTGCAGGAGGGTCCCAGAGGGCCCTTTGGTCTCATCACTGGCCTGAAGCTTAAACTGTTATCTCCTGTTATGCACCTCACACCACCTGCCGTGCACTAAGAATGAAGAGTGTTCATAAATCCTGAGATCATTTTGTGCATTGCAGCACTGCACATAGGTGTTAAAAGTGTTCCTTTATTAAATTATACCTCCGTTTTGGTGACTGCTTTGGATTCTCTTCATTAAAAAAATATAAATATAAACTCAAATATAGATATAGATATATATCTGTATATATCTATCTCAGCGGGCGTCAGAAATGGAAGCCATACACTGGGTACCTCAGGACTCACCTGACTCAGGGACCAGAGACGATTAAAGCGTTTAAGAGCTAGGACTTTGCGCCCGCAGTTGGATTCATATCTGGGCTCTCTGTTTGCTGGCTACGTGTCCTTGAGTATATTATATAACTTCTATTTCCTCAGTTTCCAGTAATAGACTCCACCTCACAGGGTGGTTTTGGGGGTTAAATGAGGTCATGTTGTGTACCCGCTCTGCCTATCTGTCACTGGTAGGAGTGCAAAGCTATTTATTGACCATTATCACGAATTTTGGTATTCCAGCACTGTAAGCTCCTTGCAATGATCCCTCAGCCCAGACAGTAACTTCCTAAACCTTTTTCTATTAAGCGCTGCATTCTAAGACCAGGTCTGTCACCGATGCTGTGTGACTTTGAGCCCTGTGCTTTCTGTTGGAGGTAGGGGCAGTAGAGGCTCTTCATCATCCTGGTCACACTGACCCTCACCACGGGCTATCTCCTGGCCTGCTCAGGGCTCAGCCCTGGCTTTCCTTGGGGAGAGGATGCTTACGTCTGATGATCCATATGAGTTAGAGCATCAGAGCCTTAGGTCAAGAATGGAGTTCTTCTTGTTTTTCAGACCACATGGGGTATCCTTTGTTGGGGGTGACTCTCCATTCTCTCCATCCCCTCACACCCAATCAACACAACACCCATTGCCAGGATCATTGTAAGAGTCACACTGATAACTTGCTGCCCTGATCAGAAGACGAGGGGAGAAAGGGAGAATGCAATGCCAAAATGTTGAAAAGATGGTAGGAAAGGCCCTGCACCAGGAGCTAAAATCCCTGAGCAAGTCAGGAAATGCAGTGGTCATTAGTGGATAAGTTGAAGATGTCAGGAAAAAGACAGTGTAAAGACTGCCAGAGAGAAAAGGGAGAGTGGGCCTTGGTGGAAGAGTGAGGGTCCACAAATCACAGTGGCTTTGGAACATCCCAAGGAAGGGGAGGAGGAGAGGATGGAGGTGCCCTCGGGGCTCAGGTGGGGCTTGGGGAAGTGAAAGAAAAGGCTGAGGATGGAGGGGTGCTTGCTTGCATGGAAAGGGCACTCCTGGGCTTTCAGAGAGCCCATAGAAATGGGTTGAGGCCAAGGCTCCTGGGGGCTGGGCCAGAGGAGCCCCAAAGTGGGGAAAGCATGAGGAGGCAGGTGGTTGCATTATGGGGGGGGGTGGTAAGAAATACCTGGGATGTGATTGTGTACCCCCAGGAGCTGAGATAAGAGAATGGAAGCGGCCTGGGAGAAAAGGGGCTGGGGAGACACAGGGAGGATGGTGGAATGGGAGGAAGAAAGGGAGGAGAGGAAAAGAAAGAGCGAATGGGGAGACCTCCCCTGCCCTTCAGAGGGTTCCTCGCCACCAGGATCGTGGAAGAGAACTCAGGACGGATTTCTTGGAGTGGGCACTCTTGTGCCCCCCCACCCCCCATGTGCAAAGGCACTTGGTACTTCCCACGCCCTGCTGGCTGCAGGACAATGCAGAGCAGACCAGCCTCCTAGGATACCGGGTCTCAAGAGCCCAGAAGATGGAAGTCTCACCCAGCCATGTTCTGGGGGCCCTGCATCCAGCCCTCCCAGCCCAGCCTAGCTGCTACAGAGACAGGGGTGGGCTACCGATCCCACACATCGGGTGCCATACCTGGCCTTGTTGCCATCACCCAGGATGTAGAGGCTGCAGCTGCATTGAGAGGGGCAGGAGCCCTGGGCTTGGGGGTGCCCCCAGAGGGCCAGGAGCCAAAGCATGCCCACTGCCACCCTCATGGCTCCTGGCTCCTCTGTAGCCCAGACAGGGGCCTGTCCCTGGACTGCTCTGTCGTCCCAGCCCAGGAAGCCCGACAGCTGCCCACTGGCTCATCAGCCCCCCCACAACCCCTCCTGAGGCCATCAGATAAACAGGGACAGACTGGGGATTAGGGAGGGGAGCCCTGGCCACAGCACTCAGCGGCTTATTGCTCCTGGAATCACCCAGTCCTGAGGGTGAGGGTAGGGGATCCTCTTTGGTGTCAACGGCCCCTGGCACAGAGAGGCCAGGGAGTGGAAAGGTGGGGCGGGTGGGCAGCCACCCAGGGGCAAGTGGCTCATGAACTGGCCAGCTCGGCTGTCCACCTGCAAAGTCGCCCCATGTCAGCCAGGCTGTGGAATACACAGACCGTGTCAGGGTGCCTGGGCTCAGAAGATGAAAACAGACCTGGCCTATGATAAGGGCCATTGGAAATTCTCTCCTGTGACAGTTTTATTGGGAGAAAGAACTGAGATGAAGGTGATAAAGACATTAGAAAGAGCCAAGCTCAAGGGTCAGGGTTCAAATCCCAAGGTTCAAATTCAGATATCTGGGGGAGACCACAGAGGTGTGTTCCATGGACTCATGAACTTTCCCATTCTGCCGAGCAAGCAGCTGCCTCCCTGAATGCCCCGTGGACATCCAGTCTCAGAACACACTGTCCAAGCCAAGCCCTCGTGGGCATCATCATCAATGCCAAAGGTGTGAGGTGTCTCTGTGTGAGGGCAGAGAGCATCCCTCTCCTCTGGTTATCATACTCTGAGGAAAGTCCCAGAGCAGGATCTCAGGAGTTCTTAGAAAAAAATGCTTTCAGTTTTTCTGATTGTTGCCTGCCTCCCACCTCGTCCCATCATAGACATCATCCTTCACTCATTCATTCTTCACGTTTGACCTCAAGGTTCTGCTCTCTGGTCCGGCATGCCCTTCCCGCTTCCTTCAGCTTTTCCAGAAGGTTCCCCAGTCCTTCAAACCTGTAGGCTTAGGCAGGCATAGACCAGTGAGGTGTGACCAAGCAGATACCTAGGGCCCCAGCGCACACATAAAACGCCTAGCTCTGTACCGGGCCTGTTTTGACAATCTTGGCTTCCAGGAAATTTGGTTTCCCTCTCTTCCTCTCTTCCAATCCAGCCAATATGCTTTTCTCAATGTTTCCCACCTGTCCCTCCTCCGCCCCAAACCAAAAAGGGCAGCCCTTATTATTCCCACACCTGCCTTTTCCGCCTTCTGTTGGGGGTGTCTTCCCATCTCTCTCTAGCCTAACGGAGCTCTACCTTGTTTCCTGGCCCTGTTCTGCTTTCCCGTGTCCCTTGAAGTCTTCTGCGGTCTTGTAGGCATGAAAAAAACCTGACATATGGTAATGACACATGGTCATGCAAGATAGAAATTAGGAAAAAGGGGTAACTGGGTTATCAAGAAAGGTTTCCGGGAGGATGGGGGCCGTCAGCTCAGCCCTGCAGGGTGGTTAGGCTTGATTAAGTGGGAACCAAGAGCAGGAAAAGCACAGGAAGTAAATATTTGTGGAATAGAATGAGCTGCTTGACCCAGAGTCTGGGGACAGGAGGTCGGGCTGTTGTTTCAGCTTCGTTCACAGATCATTCTGTGACCTCACGTCAATTCCTAACTGCTTTGAGCCTGCTTCCTCACATGAAATGCAAAGAATTCATGGAGTTGCTGTAGGAATCATTCTCAGATCAGCTAGCACAGTGCCTGGCTCCTAGCGGGGCCTGAACATTAGCTATATTGCTGATGGAGCTCCGGGCCTTTGGTTTCTTTATCTGAAAACGAGTGAAATCACTCCAGATCAGTGTTTCTGGGTGTAATTTTCACTGTCAACCAATGCGTAACTTCTCATTTGTAGGAGCAAGGCTCTTAGCGGGTTGAGGGGCCACTAAGACGTCAGCCCCTCTGTGCCAAACTCATGCCTTGGGAGACTTTTATGTTTGTGGAGCGTAAATGCCCTGTGGGAGTTGGGAGCTACAGCCCTGGAGGCCATATCCATGACGTATTCTAACCAAGACTTACGCAGGCCGTGGGAAAAGATGTTTGTTTACCTTGCAAAGGAGGAAACTGAGAAGACCCCAGTGGTTCCACCCCAGCGCACGTAGCTGGTGAATGGCAGGTTCAGAACCACAAACTTCATCTTTGGTCCTGGCTGGGATTCTTTCTATGACAATGGCTGGCTTGCCAGTTATCATCCTTTCCCCTTCGCTTGTGAGGACACACATAGAAGGGCCTGGCTCCAAACCAATTCTCAGGCACAGCTGCCACGTAAATCCCTCTTTCTGTTCCCCACCCCTCCCTTGGTTATGCAACTCTTTTCTAATTTGGCTCTTAGCCACACACCGTTTGGATTCTGGGACCTTAATCCTGCCCCATTGGGCTGAAATGAACGAGAAAGCGTTCCATTCCAGCTTCACAAAGGCTGCACTGTCCAACTGGTGAATGCGTTCCTTCTACTTGGCCAAAAGCACAGTTTAGGGAAGGGGGCAGCAAGAAGGAGCCCAAGGCCTAGCATAATCACCTGCATGTGCCAGCACGTGGAATGGCCCTTTAAAAGGTGGGGCCTAGCTTAAAGAGCCAAAGAAGAGCTGGGCTGGCAGGGAGAAGGGCCCAGCATGGCAGAATCGGGGTCCCTGCCCACCGGCTTCAGCGAGCTGGAAGTGTTGGCTGTGGGGACGGTGCTGCTGATAGAAGGTGAGCCAGGAAGGACCTGGGTGGAGTGGGGACCCAGTGGGCTCCCCGATCCGGGCCACAGCTATGGAGTTGACAAGAAGAGGCCCCCAAGCCCTACTCCTCTGTGCCTACACCCCTGGGGCTTCTGATGGGTGCACCTGTGGGATGCAGGCTGCAGGCTGGGAGCCGAGAGAGAGAGAAGCCAGGCAAGGCCCAGGGAGTGAGGGACATCTGCCCAGAACATGACCAAGAACAAGGTTCAGGCCTTTTCTTGTCCTCCAGCTGGGAAAAAGTTTAACCCACTCCCTGGAAATTCTGCTAAGAATCTCATATAAGCTCAGGCCTCTAGTAGGTTCTGGAGACAGCTCTGTCATGTGACTATAACCAGGTCAGCCAGGTTCTCGGACCCCAAGTGTGTGGTGGTGAAGGTTTGAAGGGGTCATGGGTGTGAAGTGCTAGCCTCGATAGACACTGAGGATTTAATTTCATTTGCCCCCATCCTCTCTGGCTCCACATTGCTCCCACCATCTCCATTCCCCAGCCCAAAGCATTTCCATTCCAGGGGCTGCCTGACTCCCTGAAGTGCCTGCCTCAGCCCAGAATCGCTAAGATGCTCCCTGAGGCCAGAGCTGGGACTAGAGACAGTGGTGCTGGGTCAGCTCAGGACTAGGTTAATCGGGAATGCAGCCCTTGTTCACAGCTTATCCAGAGAAATCGTCAGTCCATTGCCTCCCCCAACAAGAATGCATAGCGGGGAGGGAGTGGCAGTCACTAGACTGGTCCCCGAGGTCCCCGACACCATTGTCTGTGGGCCCTGCCCCTCTTCCTCTCTTCTAGGAACCCTACAATCCAGCACCCCTCTCAGTCCTCAAACATGCCTTGAAATTTTACCACTTTAAGTTTCTACACATGCTGCTCCCCTTTTCTAGAATGTTCTTCCACACCCTGTCCTCCTAGTAAACACTGGCAGTTTTTTTTATTTTACATTTTTCTTATTTTATTATGTTATGTTAATCACCATATATATATACCATCATTAGTTTTTTTTTTAATTTTTTTATTGTTATGTTAATCACCATATATTACATCATTAGTTTTTGGTGCAGTGTTCCATGATTCATTGTTTGTTCATAACACCCAGTGCTCCATGCAGAACGTGCCCTCCTCAATACCCATCACCAGGCTAACCCATCCCCCTACCCCCCTCCCCTCTAGAACCCTCAGTTTGTTTTTCAGAGTCCATTGTCTTTCATGGTTCATCTCCCCCTCCGACTTACTCCCCTTCATTCTTCCTCTCCTGCTATCTTCTTTTTTTTTCCTTAACATATATTGCATTATTTGTTTCAGAGGTACAGATCTGTGATTCAACAGTCTTGCACAATTCACAGCGCTCACCATAGCACATACCCTTCCCAATGTCTACCACCCAGCCACCCCATCCCTCCCACCCCCCAGCACTCCAGCAACCCTCAGTTTGTTTCCTGAGATTAGGAATTCCTCATATCAGTGAAGTCATATGATACATGTCTTTCTCTGATTGACTTATTTCGCTCAGCATAACACCTTCTAGTTCCAACCACGTCGTTGCAAATGGCAAGATCTCATTCCTTTTTATGGCTGCATAATATTCCATTGTGTATATATACCACATCTTCTTTATCCATTCATCTGTCAATGGACATCTTGGCTCTTTCCACGGTTTACCTATTGTGGACATTGCCGCGATAAACATCGGGGTGCATGTACCCCTTCGGATCCCTACATTTGTATCTTTGGGGTAAATACCCAGTTGTGCAATTGCTGGGTCATAGGGCAGCTCTATTTTCAATGCTTTGAGGAACCTCCATACTTACACTTGCAGTTTTGAAGGCGGGATCCTTCCCCATTTCTCCCTTCCGATGCAGAAGCCAGGGTTCAGAGACCAAAAGGAGCAGCAAGTGAGGGACCAAGCAAAAGCCCCAGGTCTGGTCTGTCAGCTGCCTGAGGTTGCCCCCTCCAGCTCACCTCACCGCTTGCTGTCTCGGGCAGCCCCCGGCTCGTACCTCCACACCCTTTGCCCAGGCTCTCCCTAATGTTGCTGCACAGCCCTCAGAGTGGCCTTTTGGAATTAAACGGACGTGAGTCTGAGTCCCAGCTCCGCCACTCACCGGCTGTGTGCTTAGGGCAAGTTAACTAGTCTCTCTAAGCCTGTTTCCCAGCTGCACGTGGGGAGGACAGCATCCAGGTGAAGACAGAACGGGAGGACCCTCAGAAAGCGCTCGGCCCAGTGCCCAGGCTGTGATAAGTGTCAGCAGCTGTCAGTGACTGTGACTATTCCAGCATGAACCGTGCTGCACCTTACTGGTTTCTTCCTTTTCTTTGAGTAAGGAAGGGGCAGGATGTGCATCTTAGGGCCTGTGGTATCTGAGAGCCAGCCCTTCGCAGAAATGTTTGACGAGCTGCACCGACAAGGTAGCTGAGCATGAAGGGGGCAGGTTGCTGAGGCTCCGTCCACCCCAGGCCCTGGTTCTGACCCCAGACGGCCTCTGTAGCCCTGACACTGGCCTCCCCCTTCTTTCCAGCTCTCACTGGTCTCTGCCTCAATAGTCTCACCATCCTCTCTTTCTGCAAGACCCCGGAGCTGCGGACCCCCATCCACCTGCTGGTGCTGAGCCTGGCTCTGGCGGACACTGGGATCAGCCTGAATGCCCTCATTGCAGCCACATTCAGCCTCCTCCGGTACCCGCTTCCCCCTCCCCCCCTCCGAGCTCAGGGGCCCGGCCTGGGGCCTGAACTCTGGGCACTAGGCAGCCAGGTCAGGGGCATTCTTCCCACCTAGAGAAAACTGTAGGGGACAGGGTGGGCAGGCAGTACGTGGTTAAATCCGAATTCCACACCATCCCTGAAGAGCAATGGCTGATTTCTGGAGCACAGGAGTTGCTCAAAACCCCCAAAGAGCTGGTTGACTGTAGGGATGAAGGGCACAGGCCCTGCAACCAGGCTGCCTAGATTTGAGCCCTGGCTTCCGTGTTTCTATCTCTTGGCTTCTCCTGTAAGTTGAATTATTATTACCTAACTCATATGGTGGCTGGAAGTATTCACTTGTTATTATGTGGAAATAACTGAAAACAATGCATGGCACCCAGGAAGCCCGACAGATGTGTTTGCAAAAGCCCACAGGATTTTGACAAGTGTCTAAAACCTCCTTAGGTGCAAACCAGGATCTTTCAACACGGTGTCTGGTGTTTACAGGATTGTTTTCTTAAGTGAACTGAACATTCCTGCTCTGGTTCCAGGCACTCAAACGGAGGCTGGAGCCCACCTGAGTGTGCTTGCTCAGGGCTGACCAGTCTGTGGGGTCAGAATCCGTGAGGATTCCTTGCCCTGATCTCCTCCTACCCCTTCCTGGGTTCAGTGAGGGGGCAATGGAAGCTTTTACTTACGATTGCTTGGTCCATGGGGCTGAGAGCTGGGAGTCCTGGGGTCTACTCTCTGACCTTGCCTTCATCTGCTGTGGGACCTTGGCTCAGTGCCTTTTCTTCTCAGAGCCTCAGTTTCCCTATCTATAGAAGAAAGGCATGGACTTTCTTCCCGGGATGTCCCATTTCCTGTGCTGGAGGCTTCTGACCACACAGAGAGACCCTTTGGTCCCTCTGAATGCAGAGAAAGACATGGAGCCCAGGGAGTTTGCATCGGGCTCCACCTGTTCACCCCAGGAACTTGACCTCTCGAGCCCCTGTTTCCTCATAGGAAAAGCAGACAAAGAAGCCCTCTTCTGGGGAGCCGGGCCAACATTCAGGAGGGTGCCCTCCACGCTCCTGAGGGGCAGGTGTGGGAGTAGGGCAGGGACAGAGGGAAGGGGTCACCGGCCCCAGTGTCTCCCACAGGCGCTGGCCCTATGGCTCGGAAGGCTGCCAGGCTCTCGGTTTCCAGGGCTTTGTGACAGCACTGAGCAGCATCTGCAGCAGCGCGGCCATCGCCTGGGGGCGCTATCACCACTACTGCACGCGTGAGTCCGCGCTTCCAGCGGGGAGGGACGTCTACACCGCGAGGGTGAGCAGGTCAAAGGTCTGCTCAGCGTTTCCCAGTCCAGGGGAGTGTGGGTGGGCGTGCATGTCCGTGAGTATGAGGCGTGGGCATTCAGGAAAGGAGGGAGGCAGGGAGAGTGGGCAGGAAAGGTGCCAGGGCACATGCCAGAAAGGCTGCCTGTGCCCTCAATGTCATCGCAGCCTCAGAGAAGTCAGGAGTCCTCTCTGAACCTCTGCCTCCTCTAAGAGCAGATTTTTATAAGCAACCTCCCAGTTTTATTCTGAAAATCAAATGAGATCATCGGTACAGAAAATGCCCTTGCAGACAGGCCCCTTTGAGGCTGTGTGTGTGTGTGTGTGTGTGTGTGTGTGTATACTGGGCGTGTATCCCTGTATCTCACACTTCCATGGGGCCTCCACCATGCCAGGGCTTCATGAAGACCAGTCCAGCCCCAGATTTCCCAAGCTGTGTTGTCAAATATCACCTTCATAATCGGCCATGTCACTGTACCACCTGCTCTGTTATTTACTTGATTTTTTTCTCTTAAAAGTGATTCATTTTAAAAAATGTAAACACCTGCTCTAGTATCCTCCTAAACAATATCTCTGATGTCTTTATCATTTTAGTACACATTAAAATAAACATGTTCACCCACCGGCCGTCTAGAATCCCACTCATACTTTGAGGAGCTGTGACTCCGCTAACCCTTATCGCAAACTCCAACTTGCAGACTGGGAAGCAGAGGCTCAGAGAAGTTAAGTTGCTTCCCAGGTCACCCAGCTAGTAGAGGTGGGGGGGGGGTGACTGGGCGTGGCCGGAATGTCTCCTGAGGCAGTCACTCCCAGGAGGGCCCCACGTCCCGAAAGGTGGCTCTGCCTGGCATGGAGGCTGCTGTGGGTCCATGGCCAGCATGGCCTGAAGCCCTGGGCATGGCCCCTTTGGAATCTGCTGGTCTTCCCTGACCCCACACGCACAACCCTCCCCACCCCCCCACCCCCCCGCCCCAGGAAAGTCACACACCTCTCCCCAGGCCAGAGAGTTGATAGAAGTGATAAGAACAAAGCTTATCATTTCTAGAGGCAGGTTAGCCCCACCTGCCCCACCTGCCCTCGGAGCTCCTGTCCTGCCACTACTGTCCCAGTCTGACCCCCGAAGCTCCCTCAGACCACTATGTGCACACGTACACGCACATGCACACTCACACACGTGCACATACACAATGCACACCTCCTCAGACAGCAACATGCTTCCCTCCCTCAGTATAGAGCAGCTGATCCCTGTTCTGGGGTCCCTAGAGCAAAGCCTTTCCTGAGCTGGACGGCACCGTGGAGCAATATGAAAATGGGGGAGGGGAATGGAGGGGGCCTGAGCTTATCTACTCCATACTGGGTGACCCTGGACATAGCACCGTGGTCATCCACTTCGAAAGCCAAAGAAGCAATACATGGGTCATGGTAGGTACTAATTATTGTGTCCACAGTTAGGGGGAGGGGTGTCTTTGTCAGCTTGGGCTGCCATAACAAAATACCATACGCTGGATGCTTAAACAACAGAGATGGATTTCTCACAGTTTCTCGACACCGGAAGTCCAAGATCAGGGTGGCAGCCCTGCTGGGTTCTGGCGAGAGCCATCTTCCTGGCTTCTGGACAGCTCCCTTCCTGCTGTGTCATCACACAGAGAAGACAAATCATCTCCCTTGTGTCTTCTCACATAAGGGCACTCATCAAATTATGGGCGCTCCAACCTTGTGACCCAATTACCTCTCAAAGGCTCTCCCCAGGAATACCATCCCACGGGGATGAAGGCTTCCACAGAGGAGTCTGGTGGGGGCTTAGACATTCAGTCCATAGCAGGAGGACACATTCAAGCAAACTGCATCCGGGGCTGTTTGTCAGTGGACGCGGTGTCAGGATGAAGGAGGGTGTAGATCTCCTCTTCTCTGTGGACCGAACCCCACACGGAGTCCTGCCCTCTGCCCTGGGACCTTGTCCACAAAAGAACATGACAAACCACAGACAGACAAGGCGCAAGGGAAAAGGCCTCTGAAGCTGGGGCCAGGAGGAACCACTGGATGGGAGGGCTGGGTGAGGCTGTTACCGAGAGCGGCATGGGAGGAGGGGGTATGGAGGCAGTCAGGTCACTGGGACTGGTCACATGAAAAGATGCTGTTGGGACCAAGCCCCTGCCATCAGCACTGAGATGGCACCCCAAGTCCTCAGAGGGTATCCTGGAAGCAGGGATAGTGGCCTATGTCTGAGCAACAGCTAAGGATGGTGGGAAGTTCAGATTTCTGCCTCCCTCCCTCATGACCCTCACCCAAACCACTGCCCATGCTTCTTCCCTAGTCGACTTGGGGAAGCACCTCTTTCTTTGCTCCTCCCTCCTTCTCTGTCCTCTAAAGAAGATGGTAGAGAGTGTCCACTAGGAGGCTTCACCACGCTTTATCTCTTTTATTCTTCATAACCATCCTCTGAGACAGGGATTATCATTCCCATTTCATGGAGGAGAAAACGGAGGCTCGGAGAAACTTTTAACTTGCCTGAGGCAATAAGCTAATAGCATCAGAGCTGGGATTTAGGAACATTCTGTGTGAGGATGAGGTCCATTCTTCTGCGCCCTGCCTAGCTAGCACCTCCTCCGGACCCTCCTCCTCCTCTCTCCCCTGCAGGCAGCCAGTTGGCATGGAACACGGCCCTCTCCTTGGTGATCTGTGTGTGGCTGTCTTCTGCCTTCTGGGCAGCAATGCCTCTCCTGGGCTGGGGCCACTATGACTATGAGCCTCTTGGAACGTGCTGCACCCTGGACTACTCCAGGGGGGACAGGTGAGGTGGGAGGAGGAGCTCCAAGGCTCCCTTCCTTGGGAACAACAGTGTCACAGCTGAAAACCTAAATGGGGAAATGTCAACATTTGCCAGACAATCTCAACTCCTTGGTCATGATGCCCACTTGCAAGTCGACAGTGGGACTAGGGAAAGCCCATTCTGAAAGGCAGCCAAGTGATGGGCATGTTATGCAAACTGGGGTATAAAGTTGTGCCCAAGAAGGAGTATTACCCCCTGAGCCGTTGGTCTGTGTCAGTTACAACAGTCGCTGAGTCCCGTGACCCCTTTGCCAACTTCAGTCCAGTCAGTTGTCCCAGCTCTGACTTGATCAGTTTCTAAAGGGAGTTGTGTCTTTTGTTCAATACAGCCAAAGAACGTTAAGGTCTTTGCATTGGGAGGGACCTCCTTGGCATAGAGTTTAGTTCTCTGAATTTCCTGAGTATCTGCTGTGAGCCAACCCCTGGGCCAAGCCCTAGGAAAAGATTGATGCATGATGGCCCCCACCATCATGGAGCATATGTCTAGTACTGCCCCATCCATGTGGCTCTGGGGACACCAGGGCTTAGAGAGACCCTTTAGGGGACACCATGGGGAGCGGCCACCTGGGCTCCAGCTCCCCTCTTCTACTAGAGGCATGTTGCATTCATCTGCTTTGCATGTTTGCTCATGGCACACCTGCCCCTGAAGACAGGCTTTCCAGGTGAGACCTACCTGAGAACACAAGTCTGGTACAAGGGTCCTTCCAGGGCACTCCCTATGGGTATCCCCCCAGCCAGCGTCCAGTCCTCTGGCAGGCTTTCCTCCTACCCGTCCCTACTGGGCAGCACCCAGGTAACATGGTCTTCCCTTCACAGAATGGGAGTCTGCCTTTCTGTGACTCCCACCTGTTCCTGGTTAGCCCTCCCACTTTCCCATGACCCTCCCTGGGCGCCCAGGCCCTCCTGTGGTCCTTTCAATGGTTTCTTCGGTGACACAGTGTCCAGTCTGTCATCTGCAGACCCCTTTCAAATCCCTGTGCCAAGCATTCCTTGAATGATCCTTCCTCTTGGTCCACTGACCTATCTTCCATTCGGCAAACATGTTTCCCAAACCGAAGTGTCCCATTCTCCATGCTTAGGGCACATACAGAAAGCAGGACTGAGCACTTGAACTGCCCAACAGAGAGTTGAAGGAGGACTCTCCCTCATCTCAGCCCTCCAACTCCTAGGGGTAAATTCAAGAAGGACACAGTGGCTCCCTGTCTCTAAGGGGAGTCTGTCTGGGACCCGGGGGTGACCGCACTCAGAGTTTTTGTCTGATGAGAGCAGTTCCTCACATGTGGCTGTCTAGAGCAAAGGCTAATTAAGCCTTCAAGGGCAGCTGATCTCCCCCCGAGAGATGGTCCTGACTCCTCTACCCACTCTGCCTGCAGAAACTTCACCAGCTTCCTCTTCACCATGGCCTTTTTCAACTTCTTCCTGCCTCTCTTCATCACGCTCACATCCTATCGGTTCATGGAGCAGAAACTCAGGAAGACGGGCCACCTTCAGGTGAGGACCAACTCCCGGAGCGGAAGAAATCCCTCTGTCCCTCTCAGGGAACATGAATGATGTGAGAGACAGTAGTTAGGGGTTTTCTGTGTTTTCAGAAAAAATTCAGCATTTACAGAGCTTGGGGTGTCAGGGCAGGAATGCACCCTCGCCATTGCTGGGCATCGCCAAGACCTGGGAGGAAGGGTCAAGACTGCTCAGGCTTACGGAACCCCATAACCTCGAGAGCCAGGGCACCCTGCTGGACCCCATGCATGCTGTCACATTTCATTCTTCCCAAGGATTTAAGGGTTGGCACAAAATGACATACTCTTCAAATGCTTCTTTTAAATTGCTCCAAAATGTTTCATTGAATCACAGGCACAGACTGTTATCCACAACATAAACTCACACCTGCAAGCACATTTATCCAAGAAAAACAATCCTTCAAAAAAAAGCCCTCCTGGCCATTTCTGAATTTCTGCCTTAATATTCCCTTTCCACAATTTTCTTTTGTCACCTGGACAATCTCTAGCAGACGAGCCATAACAAGCACCAAGTTAAAAAAAAAAAAATCAGATACTAATACTACTTTTCTGTGCACTATGCCATTCCATCTTCCCAACCACTCTCTAAGGAACGTTTCGTTATCACTTTGCCACAGACTAGAAAATTGAGGCTGTAAGGCTTTGTTAAGTAACCAGCTACAAGCTCTGAAAGTAGTAATCACAGAATTGGATCAAACCCAGGTCTGGGACTCCATGACCCAAGTGGTCATAGTGCATAAAAGAAACAATCTTTGTTGAGACACTTAATCTGCCACCTTATTTTTTTCCCCCGTAAATTGGAAAAGGACGGTACAAATCGATTTTAGCCGGAGATCCAGGCTGCTCTGAGTCAGCGGGAGGACGAGGGCTGGGCCGCGACCAGAATCGTGGCTCTGGGCTCATGCTCCCCTTGCCTCTCACCGCCTCCGGGCAGTCCTCCGCGCCGCCCGCCCAAGCACGACCTGGGCGCTCAAAGGTCGCTACATTTATTGGAAGTTCAATCGGCCAGGAGACAGGGCTGCCACGCCGGTTTTCTCTTCCCCCCCCCCCCCGCCCCGACTTGAACCCATCAGTCCCCGCAGCATCAGCAGAGGTCGCTGCGCTTGGGCGCGGGGACCTCGGTCAAGAGCAGAGCGATTCCCGGAGGCGACACTCTCTCTGCTGAGGGCTCCGTGCACCTCCGGCCTCAGCTCCGCCCCGGAGCCCCTCCGTCAGTGCGAAGCCCCTTTTTTTTTTTCTTTTCTTTTTTGGACGGAGGGGCAATTCAAGAGAATAAATGTCTCCCAACTGACATATTTTTATTTCATCAAAGAAACCTGTCCTCTTTCAACTTAAGTCACCTTCTTCGTTAAAGGGAGACGCGAAGAGATAACAGGCACTGATGTCTAGCGTCCGCATTTTAACATCCGAGGGTGTAGGGGAAGCCGGAAGAGCCCCTTCCGTCCGGAAATTAGAGCGCAAGTCGTGCGCCTCCCTGTGGCCAGAGGCGGCACCACAGGGCCCGCCCGCGGCTTGTACCTCCCACCTTGGAGAGCCGCTTGGAACCCAGCACAGACCTACCGGCCGGGGCGGGGGGGGGTGGGGGGCTGCGCTGAGGCGGCTGCGGGTTGCTGGCTGCTGGCGAGCCGGTTCTGGGACTGAGGTGTGAGGGCAGCCCAGCCTGGGGAGCCGCATCACCCAGCCACACCCATGGAGCCCAGAGCTCCTCAACCAGAGCGTGGACCAGGAAGGGAGCTCATTATCCGCCCCCTGGTCCCCGCCTCCAGGTAAGTGAAGCATTATCAAACCATTTTTGCAAACAAGACAACTGAAGTCAAGTAAGGTTAAATGACAGGTTTAGGGTCACACAGCTTACACGCCAGAGAGGTCCATCTGGCCCCGAGGTCCTCCGCAGGCTCAGCGCCTTCCCACAGCTGGGTCACACTGCCCCGCCCGGCTGCGTACCCACCTGGTCACCCCCGCTCGTGGGGCCACAGCCGGCTAGAGCAAGTCAGTGCCTCCCTCCCGTGACGATCTCTTGGCAGGTGAACACCACTGTGCCGGCCAGGACGCTGCTGTTCGGCTGGGGCCCCTATGCCCTCCTGTATCTCTCTGCCACCGTCATGGATGTGAGCGCCATCTCCCCCAAGCTGCAGATGGTACAGACGTCTCCCGGACCCAGAGTTAGAACTCTCTCCATCTCTGTGTCTCTCCGTCTTGCCCCATCTCTCTTTCCTGCTCTCTGGCCTCCTGGTAGTCTCTTCCTCTCTTCCTTGGAACACTCCTATTGCACGGGGAATTTGCTTCTCTTGGGGGCCACCCGGAGCGGCACCTTGACATTGCCTTGGCCTTGCGTGAGAGGACAGGGACAGCCACACTCTGGGACCAAGGCTGAGACTGGTGCTCAGGACGGGGTGTGCTTCCATGCGTCATCTGCCAACTGGTCAAGGAGGCCTTGGGAGTTGCAGAATCCAGCCCGGGACAGATGACTGGGGGCTGGGTGGGTGGGGGGTGGGGGTGGGACTGGGGTCAGCAAGTGGGACCAGGGAGAGGAGCCGAGGTTGCGAGGCTTCTTCCCCGAACTTTTCTGTCCCAACAGGTGCCTGCCCTCATTGCCAAAACAATGCCCACGATCAATGCCATCAACTATGCCCTGGGCAGGGAGATGGTCCACAGGGGAATTTGGCAGTGCCTCTCACCACAGAGAAGCGAACTGGACCGAGCCCGGTGAGGTTCTCCCGGGGGCTGCTCAGACCCAGGCCCACCCCTGACCCCCTGGACTGAGCCCGGTGCTAGGAGGCTGCCCTGGAGTCCTGCCCAGCAGCCTCAGAAGCCAAGCTCCAGACACTCACTCCCCCCACCCCCCACCCCACCCCTCGGAATGGCCCTGGTGGGCCTGGGCCTCGGTCGGACACGGGGCATTCAGAGAGCACCCAGTCTGCGTGGGAGGACCTGGGACTTTGGAACCAGACAGATACGAGTTTCCATCACAGTCCACCAAACAGAGGTTGAGACACCTTGGCAAAGTCACTCCCTCTGAACTGAGCTTCCTGACCCATAACATAAGGTCTCCACGGGGCCGCTGTGAGGTTTAAGCAAGATAATGTGTACTCACCACGCACACGGAACCTCATTAAAACAGCTGTCAGGGCTCCGAGTCTTACATAGAAAGGCGTGAAAGCCCCTGGTTTCTTGTGGAAGGGCCGATCAGGCTGTCAGCGTTCCAATGCCACTTATTAAACTGAGATCTGGTGCAAGCGACTGAGTCTGTGTGTGCCTCTGGTTCCCAGCTTGTGAGACGTGGTGACGGGCATGGTGACTTCACCATGCAGAAGGGACCAGAACATCACCTGGTGCATTAAGTGCTCACTGACAGTTAGCCACCAGCACCCTCTGGTCAGAGACGGCTAGCTGCGTGCTGCTGAGTTTCCAGCATTAAAAAATCAAGATAATGTATTTAAAAGTCCAGATGTCTGAAGATGAGGCCCCACCAGCCTGGAGGAGGCTCCCTGGCGACAGTCTGTAGAACTCAGAGCAGCTCTGTCCTTTGCCCGGGGCTTGTCCCCTTCCATTCCCCTTCCATCAGCTGTAGCTTTTATATTCCCTGGCATCTGGGTTTGTGACAGTGATGGGGTTCCCATCCCTGGATGGACATCTGCACCTCCAGCAGAGTCAGCATTTCAGGGACAAGGTGTGGCAGGTGCGCAGACCTGGGGGGACCCGTCGCCCTAGAGGGAAATGGAGGTGGTTGGCAGGGAGGTGGTGGGCTCCGCAGAGGGTCTGATGAGGGAGCACTGGCTGCCCCAGGGACCTCAGATGCAGGAAAGATGAAAGCTCAAGCCCCAGCTGCGGAGCCGGGAGGAAACAGGTCCCCAGGGGTTGGGGATAGGATGGTCGTGAGAACAGCGTCTGGGGTCCCTGTGTACCAGGACCTGCCTGTCAGCTTTGCAGATGCAGAAAATCAGGTCACATAAACGTGACTCACAAGAAGTCTGCGTTCAACAGAGGCTGGCTCAGTCATTTGGCAAAACCAAGTGGAAGGGAGAAGGAAGCAGCCTTCCCCCAGCATGTTTTCTAGACCACACCCCGAGCTGGGTGCTGTAGAGACAAGATGCCACGGAGCCTCACCCCAGTGACCAGTTGGGTTCCTGGTCTTAGGCCTGCAGTGGGAACTGATTGGGGAAGTCCTGGGGCCTGAGCTGGGCTCCCATACAGGCTGAGTGGGTGGCCACAAAGGTGACAGTGTCCCTAGCCCAGAGATACTGACCCTGTCTGCACAGCCCAGGAGTCCTTAAATTGTCTTTACTGGGGATCCGCCCTGCTCTCCACCATTAAAGACACTAACGCCATAAGGTGGAACAAGGGAACACAGTGAGAAGAGAAGGGGAGGTGACCCCCAGACTCAGACAGGTGGGGGGGATGCAGGTTGGCCAGCCATGGTCAAGGACACCTATAGCTCCAGCCCTGCACCCCAAGGCTCTGTGGAGAGGAGAACGTGGGCTCGGGGTATCTCTACCCTGGACTAGGTTGGCAGGAGACGGCAGGGGCTGAAGCAGCGCCCCCATGGGGAATGACCAAAGCCCTACGGGAAGCCCCAAGTCTACCCACACCCCTGCCTCTCACTCATGGAATGAGTTTAGGGAACCCTGCCACCTTGGAGCTTTTCTGCCCATGTCCCAAAGCACTTTCAGGATCTGGAGTCCTTGTGGACACTGTGTACAGAGCCTTTCCTCTGCCCTCCTTGCCACCACCCTCCAGCACCCTACCCTGCACTTCCACGGAGCAGCTCACCTCCCAGGCCAGAGGGACAAAGGAGGTGGCGCTGGGTCCTTTCAGATGCCCACCTCCCTGCAAGCCCTTGGCACAGGCACTGGGCTGGGAGAGGAAACAGAGCCGGTCCCTGGGAGACAGTCAGCACCTGAAAAAACTTAGCACACAGCCCCCAAAGCCCTGGAACCTTCTGCAACTCCCCCTGCTCTGCCCGGCCCCCACCCCAGGCCCATACACAGCCCTCAAACTGCCTGCTGATCTTCTCCAAGTTCACTGTAGAATACGTCAGGAACTTTAACAGTCAGGAAAACATATGAAGAAAGCAGTTACTTCTGTCTCCTTGACGTGTTTGTTTCCTGGCCCCTTCTGTTCATTTATTTTGGTGAGTGTCCCTCCCCTCCCTCCTCACTCTGCTGCCCCCTCAGGCTCCTGTTGAGCAGTCTGCCCCAGGTCCCTTTCCTCCACATGCGTAGGGGGCCCCCAGTGCCACTAGTAGGGACAATGCCCTGCTCCCCCCACACAGACACAACGGGCCTGGGGGGACATGCCAGCCGGTCCCCCAGCCCACACCATCCATCACTGTTGCCATCATGCTCTCCCCGAGCTCCTGCATGGACCACCTGGTGGCAAAGATGCTCTGTCCCCGTCGGACACTGGGCTGATGGGGGGAGACGGGTCCGAGAGCCTTTCCAGTCACCTCAGAAAAGGTCCATGCCTCCTTACCTCTTCCTGGCTTTTGTGAGTAAAACCTGTGCTAAGCTGGCTAAGAAGGTTCAAAAGTAGAGACTAGGGTCCCAGCTGTGTCCACGCAAGTGGAGTCACATAGTCATCAGCATTATTGACATTACCCAGAAGTTTCCTTCAGAGTCTCCGCAAGTCTCTACGTCAAAACTAAACTCTTTTCCCTCATTCTAGGTAAATTAAACATGCCCTCTGAGCTCCACGGTATGCTTGGTTTAGTCACAGGTTTCAACAGAATTGTCCCCCACTGACTTTCAATGTACAGAGAATGTCAGCCCCATTCTGGGTTTTCCTTTAAGTTGCTGTGGCTTGACTTGGTAAGCTGTATGTCTCCATTATTTTAAAAATGTAACCTATGGGGGAGGAGAGCCCCGTGCACGCCCTCACGTGTGGTGCGGAGGCTCCAGCCCTGCCACCCTCTCCCTGGGGGACCCTGGGTGAGTCCCACGCCCTCTCGGGCCCATCCTTTCTGTCTTCTCAATCTGAATGGGCTCTGACAAGGGCACGAGGTTTTCAGACTCTATCAAAAGTCTAACTCTTTTTCAAACAAGATGTATGTTATGGATTGTATGTTTTTGTCCCCTCCTAATATTCATATGTTGAAGCCCTAACCCCCAGTTTGACTATATTTGGACATAGAGTCTTTACAGGAATGACCAAGATGAAATGAGATCATAAGGGTGGGGCCCTGACCTAGTAGGACTAATCTCTTTGTAAGAAGAGATACCAGAGAGTTCTCTCTCTCTCTCTCTCTCTCTCTCTCTCTCCTCTCTCCCTTGGGCATCAGGGAAAGGCCATGTGAGGACACAGATGTCTGCAAGCCAGGGGGAGAGCTCTCACCAGACACGAACCCTGATGGCACCTTGATCTTGGACTTCTATCTCCAGAACTATGAGACAATAAATGTCTGTTGTTTAAGCCACCCAGCCAGGGGTATTTTGTTACAGCAGCCTTAGCCGACTAATACAATGTTACCCGAAAGCTCATTGTTTAAAACAGATGGAGTGCCCTGCTGTTGCCACCTGCTCACCAGCACCCAGACTACCCACCCAGTCTCACTTCTGCAGAACCAAGAACTGCTGCATGAAACCCAATTTAAAAGGCACAAAATTCGCCTTCTAAGGTCACCTACTGTTCTCAGCCCCATTTATTTCAGAGTTTATTTTTGTAAGGAAATATAAGTACAGTAGAATAATAGCCCCCGCCCCACCCCATCTTCCCGCTGGGAAAGACGGCTCTGCTTATTGACAAATGGACTTGAATTAAAGTCACAAACAAAATAGCAAGTTATCTCTGAGGTATAGGAATGTACAATCCCTGCCCCCCCCCAAAAAAAAATCACCACTGGAACAATTTTTCTGGGGAGGGGAGGGACTGTGTGCCTGATTGATTAGCAAAAAAAAAAAAAAAAAGGAAGGGGATTTTTGAAAATTTTCCACATAGAGAAATAAATTCAATAGCAAGGTAACAGGCCTCACTTATTTGTATCTTTGTCCTTGCCATGAAATTGATAGGATTTCTGTTGTTTTCTCTGTCAGAGACATTCCTGGTTCAATTTGCTCAAATACAAGCTCACTCCCCCTCCCATAAAACGGCCTCTAGTATTATTTTCCCTATCTCAGTAAATATCATTACTCTCTGTCCTGTCATATAAGCTAAATGAAAAGAAAACGAGGGGAAAATGCAAAGATCTGATACCCCTAAATACTTGGCAGTTTAGGACCACGCAGTGCTTAGCATCTACCACAAGGTGGCAGTGTGAACTCAATGATAAATTCATCCTGAGCCGTTGCCCCGGAGGTACCTTTCGGAAGAGCCTGGGAGTTCCCTGGTGAGGCCCTCCGGGTGGATTCCTGATTCCTGCAGGATCTCAGGCAAGCTTTCTTTTCTGCTCTTAGTACAGAAGCCGGATGTCTAGCGGTTTTCTACCTCAGATGATGATGTGATTCCCCATCTCTCCTTGAAGGGAACAGAAATTGCATGCCCACTGGCCAGAGACGGCCCAGGTGGCCCTACAGGGTTGCCCTTTTCTTTGCCAGCAGAACAGTCACTGGAAGTCTTCCTGCACATAGGATTTGATTAGGAGGGCATTCCAAGTACTATGCTCAGAGAAGCAGCCCGAGCCTCCGCGAACGTGCAGTAAATGGCATTTGGTGATGGTAATGTTTCTAAGGTCACGAGTGCTGGAAAAGCCTTGGGTGAAGGCCAAAATCATAATCCCTGAATCTTCCCTCTCCTTTTGGTTGTGGTAACTTGCCGTTCCCCTCGTAAGCCGTTCCCTGGCCCTGACACCGCACACCTGTTCTTTCCTCTAGCTGCTTCTACAGTGGTCTCCATTGTTTCCCTGCAAGGCACCCTCCGCCCAGCTGCCCCTCCCTCTGCAACTGTGGGAACACATGCAAGTCCTTCCCCTTCCAGATAAGAGGCAGCATGGCAGCTTGGAAAGCACGTAAAGTGTGGGCATTGGAGAGACGGAGGCATGAATCCAGGATTTGCCTTTTATACAGTGTGTGACCAAGTTGGAGCAGGGTTCTTATCTCTGAGTTTGTTCCGTGCCCACCAAAATGGACTCACCGGGTGGCATAATTTAAAGCACATGGCACGTGGTGGGTGTTCAACAAATATTTCGATTCCCTCCATCAGGGACCTTATCAGCTATTCCTTGCTACCCCCTGATTTTTCTCATTAGTCGCTCGAGAAAGGGGCATATGGGAAAATTACGAGGATTGGGAGACAACTATATGCCACATGCATCAAATCTACTACCTCATTTAATTTGCTGCACATCCTTAGAAACAGTTGTCACACTTGTCTGCACATCGAACCATCTGGGGCTTGGTGATTCAGAGTGTGGTCTCTGGACCAGTAGCAACAGTTCCGCCCAAGTGCTTGTTAGAAATATAGACTCTCAGGCTCCACCTCAGACCTCCCAAATCTGAATGTGCTTTTTAACAAACCCCCACCAGGTAATGTGTGTGCACTTAGAGCTTGAGAAGCATGGTGGAGCTTTACAGACTACTGGTGTCTGGGTTCCTCCCACAGAGACAATGATGTAATTGGCCTGAAGAGCTGGCTGAGCTTGAGACTTTTAAAAGCTCCCAGGTGATCCTACTGTGCAACCAGGATTAAGAACCACTGATGGGGTGGGGGGCGATTACTGACATCCATTTTACAAAGAGTGATTTAGCTGAGATTTACCGAGTCATCTCTGAGACCATTCTCTGCTGTTTTATATGCACATATAACATATATGCATATAATATGTACATACATATACATATATAACAAATACATGCATGTGCATATTAATATATACACACACCTGTACATTTATATCTATGTACACATGTGCATATATAATATATACACACATGCAGATATAATATATGTAGCTTTGCATGTATAACATAAGGCACATGCATATTAATATATATGCATATGCATACTAACATACACACATGTGCATATATAATATGCACATGCATATTAATATACATGCACATGTGCATATTAATATATACACACATGCAGATATATGTGCATATGCATATATTACAGGCATAGGTGTATGCATGTTGATATGTACACACATACATATATAATATATACACATGCATATTAATATATGCACACATATGCATACACATCTCCCTCCAGAAGTCCTTTATTTTTACTTACCTCCGTCTTATCCTATAGCTTGCTTTCATCTTTCCCTCACTAATTCCCCAAATCCCAAAGTTCATAGACGAGCAGGAGATCCTCAGCCCATGGCTTTTTGTTTTATCACCATGGTATCATTTACAAGATAATAGGGTCAGGTCTTGTACATAATTGAGAGACTAAAGCATAAAAAGGTTGAACACCCTGCTGAAGGTCATAAGTGTCTGGGGAAGCTTCCTGGCTCAGGGGTTTTCGGGTATCAGTGCAGGCAGTGCATTTTGAGGTGGGAAAGAGAGGCTGGCTTCTCAAATCATAAAATGCACAGGATCATCTGGGAATCTTGTTAAGTGCAGACTCTGGTTTGGTGGGTCTGGGGTGGGGACGAGAGTCTGCATTTCTAACAAGCTCCCAGGTGAAGGGGATGCCGTGGTGTGTTTGGCCAGAGCAGTGCACTATAACGTGATCCCAGCTGCCTGGCCTTCACGTCCCAGCAGCTGACTGGGGTGTTCATTCAGTCTCTCTCACCGGGCAGATGATTCAGACCAACGTTAATGGTGTGTCATTGGCTGTGGAGATCCACTGACGTCCATGCCAGGCCTCAGCCCACCACTGGGTGGCGCTCTGGGAACACCTCCCTACAGGTTTCTTGTTGCTGACCAGCTCTCCGTGTTCATTGAACAAATGTTTATTGAGCCTAATTATAAATCAGGACACAATTTAAACAAGACAGTCAAGGTCCTCATGCGCAGCTGACATTCTAGTAACAATAAACAAGTAAGTGTATAAAGTAGATCATTACAAATTGTGATAGGAACCCCAAAGGAGATAAACACGGGATAAGACAGGAAGGGACTGGGAGGGTGGTCAGGAAAGAGACCCCTGAGGAGGTGATATTTGAGCCCAGACTTAAAGGATGAGAATAAGGCAGTCATGTGGAGGGCAGGGGAAAAGCATTCCAGGCAGAAGGAACAAGCAAGTGGGAAACAGCATGACTGTTTAAGGAACATAAAGATTCGTGAGGCTGGAGCAGATGGACTCAAGGAGAAGCAATGAGAGATGCAGGGACCACGTCCAGCAGGGATGCAAGGTAGGGTGGGTGGGAGGTGGTGGACAGAAAAGATGGATTAGGGTTTTTTTGTTTGTTTGTTTTTTAAGAACAAATGAAAGTCTTTGGAAGGTTTCAATGAGGAAGTAGCCAGATCTGATTTCCATTTCTAACTAGTCTCCCTGACTGCTGTGTGGAGACTACACTGGAGTAGCCAACAGTGGAGGTGAGGTAAGAAGGTGAAATGGGTACTGTTATGCTAGTCCGGGCTTCAGGTGCTATTGCCTTGAAATGAGGAAAGTGATGGTGGTGATGGTGGTGGTAATGTTAAGTGAGCAGATATGATATATGTTTTTGGAAGCAAATATAACAATTTGCTAGTGGTTTGAATAAATTCATTAGTTTGGTTCTTTTGATTTCAGGAAACAAAACTCAATCTTAACTTTCTTCAGAAAATAAGGACAATTTACAGACATAAAAATGAAAACTGATAGTTGTAGGCTTCAGGCAAGGTTTGATCAGGGCTCTAGCCTTATTTTTCTGGTTCTCAGTCCAGCTCCATCTGTCCCCCACCCTTTGTGTGTCCATTTATCCTTAAGCTGAGTCCATACATGGTTGCAAGAGGGCTTCAAGAGCAAGATACATACATGGTGGCAGGATGGTTTTATTTGCATGGAGGAGGGGCAGGTATCATTTCCAACAACTGTAAAACAAAAATCTTGATTTTGAGATTGATTGAGCCATCTCTGAACAAATATCTATTGCCAGGAGAATGGATCAGAGAGTTACCTTAATACCCCCACTATACCTCCATTGCCAGTGGACTGATTAGCTTTGATGGGAGTTACTAGACACAATCAGCATGGATAAGGGATGAGATTACCTTAGTTGGCTTGGACCAATGAAGGTATGGGTGTGATCCCATCCTACCCAAATGACATAGGGGCTACATAGAGGGGAAGAACGACATGGATGTTGAGGAGAAACGTACAACTTCCATTATTGTAAACTGTATTAAGTTTGAAGGCATGAAAGAACATGAGGATGACACCTAAGTTTTTGGAGGTGTCAGGCAAAGATGGGGAAGACCATAAAGCTTGGAGGGGAATAAATACAGATGTCTCTTAGGTACTCAAGTATCTGAGTCCAGTGAGCATTTGGAAATATGAGCAGAGGCTAAAGGGAGTTGTCCTGGGTGGAGTCACTCACATCACATGGCATCCTGTAGGTGTGGGACAGAGTGACAAACTTCAAGCCACTGATGCAGTCTCTCCTTGACTCCTAGCCCAGGGATTAGCATGAAGAGAGGGGTGGCCTAGGATTCTGATTAAAGAGTTAGGACTAGTGATTTTCCAAACCAAATAAAGCCACAAGTATCAGTATTCTGCTACTAAGGGAATAAATGGTGGATCTTAGTAAACATGTGGATGAAAAAAATTAGAATGAAAAATCTTTTTCATGTCTTTTATTTCTGTGATACTTAGAACAACCAGAGGAGGGAAGTAGGAAGTGAATTTGGAGCCCTATTTTTTTCAATGAAAACAATGATTCACACAGGTTAACTGATGACACCAGATCTCGTGTTTGAACCCCATCCTCTTTATTCTAAATCTAACCTCCAAACCCTGTAGATCCAAGTATCTATGGCCAGATAAGATATTCTTGGAGATGAGATATGTACATGACTCAAGACAGGGGAGGTAACTTAACAGGGTCACAGCAGATAAGATGGAAAAAATCCTGGACTCCCCGTCAGAACATCAACCTTGGAGCTTTGCTGCTTCCTTCCTGTCTGATCTTGGGTGACTCATTGAATTTTTCTGATCTTCATTTTCATCTATCGAATAAGGGGCTTGGGGTAGGTTAGTTATTTTCAGAGTTTAAAAAAAGAAACCTTTTTTTCCCCCAAGAAAAGCCATACTAGGAAGTGTAAATAAGTTAGAGAGATCCCAGCATAACTTGTCTCCCACCCTCTTCCCCCAAGACCATCATCCTGGAAGGTCTGAGGACCCCTCTGTTTTCCTTTTCAGGAGTCTGTAGGGTTGCTTCCCTTTCTACGTAAGTCCTGGGGTTGACTACCTTCCCCAGCTTTAAAGCCTCCAGTCCTCCAGGAAAGCTGCCTCACAGTCCCTGTCTTCATATCTGGCCAGTGCCACAGGGCAGCAAGTGTTTATGTTCATAGCTCTGTTAGTGCATGAGCCTCGTGGATGGAGCACCTTGGTTGTTTTCCCTGCATGGGTTTCAAGGAAGGCCTTTGTGGAAGCTCAGGTATGAGGGAGTTAAAGACAGCATTGTTCATCAGTTGCTGTTAGCAAGTGCATTTGCTAAACCCTTGCTCAAATTAAACAGGAAATGATTAAAGTTTCCTGGAGTTAGGAAAGGCAAGAATAATAAACACTCATAATTATGAGCAGCATTGTCGTACACTGTGTTATGGGCTTTATGTGTGTCATCTCATCTAATCCTCTGAACCATACTAGGATCACATTATTATGATCTTAAATATTGTTATCCACATTGCATATATGGAAAACTGAGGTTCTAAATGATTATGAAAACTGCCTTAGGACACTCTATTAAAAAGTGATACAATTGGGATAGAAATTCTCAGAACTGTCTAGATACAAATGCAAGAACAGTTTTTCCAGAATTCTCTAGGATTAAGAAATAAGGCCATAGCATCCCAAGTCAACAAAAATTTTTCTCAATGGTTACCTTCTTTAGGGGTTCAATCACTCATTGCTTCAACAACAGCCTGCTATTTGCCAAGCATCTGGTTTTGCTCTGGAAGGGAAAAATAAGGAGGTGAGTAAGACACAATCCTTTCCCTCTAGGAGCTCACAGCCTAGCTGGGGAATAAAGTAGGTCATACATACCATTTGTTATGAGTGCTATAATAGAGGTTAATTCAAAATGCTATTGGATGTCAGCAGAAATGATAGAATTAAGGGCCTCTGAAAATCTCCACAAAAACAATGAAAACACTGGTGAAAAATTAGAAAATCAGTGTTATCATAACCCGGGACATTAACAAAATCTTCCAACAATCTAAGAAGTGTTTATTAAGGAAATTTTCCTAAATATTTTCAACAGAAAATTATAACGCATGCAAAGAAACAAGAAAGTATGTCCTATATCTAGGAAAGTAAGTGATCAATAGAAACCAAAAAAGCAAACATATTGGATTTACTAGACAAAGACTTTAAATCGGATATTTTAAACATGTTCAAAGAACTAACAGAAACTATGAGATCAATGTCTTACCATGTATGGAATATCAGTAAAGAAAAATTATAAAAAGAGTTAAATAAAAATTCTAGAGTTGTGGGGTACCTGGGTGGCTCAGTCAGTTAAGTGTCCAACTCTTGATTTCGGCTCAGGTCATGATCTCAGGGTTGTGAAATAGAGCTCCATGTCAGGCTCGGCACTGGGCATGGAGCCTGCTTAAGATTCTCTCTCTCCCTCTCCCTCTATCCTTCCCCCCACCTCTAAAACAATAAATAAAAATCCTAGAGTTGAAAAATACAGTAACTCATATGAAAAATTTACTAGAGGGGCTCAACAATAAATTTGAGCAGGCAGAAAAAAAGGATTAGTGAACTTGAAGATAGACCACTGGAGATGTTCTAGTGGAAACAAACAGAGAAAAAAGAGTTAAGAAAAATGAACAGAGCCTCAGAGACCTGTGGCACACAATGAAGAATATCAACATGCACATAATGGGAGTCCCAGAAAGAGAGACAAAAGAGAAGGGGGCAAAAACAATACTTGAAGAAATAATGGCCAAAATTTTTACAACTTCAATGAAAAACATTAATCTATTATCTAATAGACATAGGACAAGAATTTAACAACAACAAAAAATCACAACACTTTCTTATGATAGAAACACTCAACAAACTAGGAATAGAAGGGAACTTCCTCAAACTGACGGAGTGTATCAATGAAAAACCCACAGTTAACATTATACTTAGTAGTGAAAGGATGAAATCTTTCTGCCTAGGATCAGGCAAGGGTGTTCACTCTCACAACTTCTCTTCAACATTGTACTGGAGGGCAAATAGGCAAGAAATAGAATGCATCCAGATCAGAAAGGAAAAAGTAAAACTTTTCTATTCACAGATGACCTGATCTCATATATAAAAAATTCTAAGGATCACACACACACACACACACACACACACACACACACACACACACACTATCAGAGATAATAAACAAATACAGAAAGTTTGCAGAATACAAAATCAGAAAAAAATTAACAATTGATTTCCTATACACTAGTAGAGAATAATCTGGAAAATTCAGTTAGGAAAACAACTCTGTTTATAATAGCATCAGAAATTTCTAAAAAATACTTACGAATAAATTCATCAAAAGAAGTGCAAAATTTGCACACTGAAAACCATAAAAAATGTTGAGAGACATTAAAGAAGACCCAAATAGATGGAAAGACAGGCAGTAATCGTGGATTAGAAAACTTAATATTGGTAAAGTGGCAATAATTTCCATTTAGTCAACAGATTTACTGCAATCCCTATCAAAACCCTGGCTGACTTTTTTTGCAGAAACTGACAATCTGATCCTAAAATTCACATGGAAATGCAAAGGACCCAGAACAACCAAAATGATCTTTAAAAAGAACAACATTGGAGGACTCACACTACCTGACTTCAAAACTTACTCTGGGGTGCCTGGGTGGTTCAGTCATTAAGCATCTGCCTTCTGCTCAGGTCATGATCCCAGGGTCCTAGGATCGAGCCCAGCATCAGGCTCCCTGCTCAGTGGAAAGCCTGCTCCTCCCTCTCCCTCTCCCTGCCTCTCTGCCTACTTATGCTCTCTCTCTATCTCCCTGTCAAATAAATAAATGAAATCTTAAAAAAAAAAAAAACTTACTCTATAGGTGCCTGGGTAGCTCAGTTGGTTAAGCAACTGCCTTTGGCTCAGGTCATGATCCTGGTGTCCCAGGATAGAGTCCCGCATCAGGATCCTTGCTCAGCAGGGAATCTGTTTCTCCCTCTGACCCTCCCCACTCTCATGCTTGCTCTCTCGCTCTCTCTCAAAAATAAATAAATAAACTCTTAAAAAAAAAACTTACTCTAAAGTGACAGCAATCTAAACAGTGTGCTACTGTCACAAGGAAAGACATAGAGGTCAATAAATAGAATGAACTCCAGAAATAAATCCTTACATTTATGATCAACTAGTTTTCAACAATGATGTCAAGATAAATCAAAAGGGAAAGAACAGTCAACAAATGTGCTGGGACAACAGGGTTTCTAGATGCAAAAGAATGAAGTTGGACTCCTACCATACTCCATATACAAAAATTAACTCAAAATGGACCATTGACCCAGATGTAAGAGCTAAAACTATTAAACTATTAGAAGAAAATATAGACATAAATCTTTGCGACCTTGGATTAGGGACTGGTTTCTTAGATAGGATACCAAAAACACAAGCAACAGCAGCAAAACAATGGACAAATTGGACTTCATCGTTAAGAACTTTTGTGCTTCGAAAGATACTCAAGAAAGCAAAGGCAACCTGCAGACTGGGATAAACATCTGCAAACCATATATCTTATTAGAGAGTGGTATCCAGAATATATAAAGAGTTCTTACAATTCAACAATAGAAGGGCATATAACCCAATCTTTTAAAACAGGCAAGATATTTTTATAGACATTTTCCCAAAGAAGATATGCAAATGGAAAATTATTCCACGAAAAAATGCTCAACATCATCAGTTATTAGTTAATAATACCAAACCATAATGAAATATCATTTCTCACCTACTAGGATGCCTATAGTAAAAAAGATTGACTATAACAAGTGTTGACAGAGGTGGGCAGACATTGAAACCCTCATACATTGTTGGTGAGGATGCTAAATGGTGCAGCATTTTGGAAAACAATTGATAAGTTCCTTAAAAAAAAGTTAAATGTATAGTTATCATATGACCCGGCAATTCTACTCCTAAGTATATACCCAAGAGAGTTGAAAACATACTTCTACACAAAATCTTGTATGCTGAGGTTTGTGGCAACATTATTCATAATAGCCAAAATGTGCAAATAATCCAAATGTCAGCTGATGAATGGATAATATAGTATAGTCATATAATGAAATAGGATTCAACCATAAAAAGGAATGAAGTACTGATGTATGCTACAACATGGATGAATCTTAAAAATATTATGCTAAGTGGAAAAAGCGAGACACAAAAGACCACATTATATATTATTTCATTTATAGGAACTATCCAGAATTGGCAAACACGTTGAGACAGAAAATAGATCAGTGGTTGCCTGACGGGGGGAAACGTGGAATGGTGAGTGACTGTTAATGGATACAGGGCTCTTCTGGGGATATTGAAACTGTTCTGGAATTAGATAGCAGTATTGATTGCACAACTGTGCGAATATGCTAAAAACCACTGAATCGTACACTTCAGATGGGTGAATTTTATGGTACGTGAATTATATCTCAATTTATATCTTACCCTATGTCTAGTTTTATGGTCTGTGAATTGAAAGTGCTACAGGAGCTCAGAGGAAAGTTAAAAGTTAACGGGAGGATCCAGGAAGGTGTCCCCAAGGAAGTGATGCAAATTGTCCTTTTCCTAGCTCTCAAGTCTCTGAATATCGCTGGCTTACAATCACGTCCCGAAGCAGTGTCTCTTCAGAGCAGTGAGGTCCTCTGATACTCCTTCCTAGCGCCTTCCTTTCCTCTATGCGGGCTTTACATCACATTCTCACAATCCAAGCCCCATTTGTCCACCCACGTTTCAGTGGATGTTTCTTCTACAACTGAATACATTATTTTTCATAGTCATTTTTATTTCTTTGACATTTCATTGTCTTTTAAAAAAAAAAAAGAAGTATAGTTGACATACTATATTTTATTGGTTTCAGGTATACGACATAGTGATTTGACATTTACATGCCTCGTGAAATGATCACCGTTATAAGTCTCATCACCAGAGTTATTACAATATTCTCTAGACAAATTAATAACAAAGACACAGCCTAGTAAAACAGAGAACTCTTAGACAATGACTGTCCCCCTTCAATCAAACACCATGGAAGAAATTATGGTCTCCTTCCCCACCCACACCAGGAAAAACTGAGTGAGGAGGCTAGGTGTCCACTTTTGTGAGGGTGTAACCATACTACCCCTGCCAAGATGGCATCAGGGAAGGTCAGGAAGGGAGCAGGACTTTCCTCGTCAACTAAATCAATCCCCCAGTTATCAGTGGAGAACATGGTGGGAGCCTGAACATTCACCTCTCCCCAGCAGCAATGGAGAGCCTTCTCCTCACTTTGAACATCAATAGAGGCCAGATAGAAAACCTGAATTCCTTCCTCCACCTATAAATAACAAGGAGGTGTCACCGTCCTCTGCCAGAGAAAGCCAGATAAAACAGACTCAAGTAAGATCCAGAGACTCACAACATAAGAAGAAAATGTCCAGCTTTCAGTTGAAAATCACTCATCATACAAAAAACCAGGAAGATCTCAAACTGAATTTAAAAAGATAATCAACAGATACCAGCACCAAGATGAGACAGAAGTTAGGATTATTAGATGAAGATGTCAAAGCAGCCAGGATAAAAATGTTTCAACAAGCAATTACACACCTGCTTGAAACAGTAAAAATAATTAGAAAACCTCATCAAACAAACAGAAGATATAAAGGGAAAACAAATGGAAATTTTATTTTATTTTATTTTAAAATTTTTATTTATTTATTTGACAGAGAGAGACACAGTGAGAGAGGGAACACAAGAAGGGCGAGTGGGAGAGGGAGAAGCAGGCTTCCTGCAGAGTGGAGAGCCCAATGTGGGACTCGATCCCAGGACCCTGGGACCATGACCTGAGCTGAAGGCAGACGCATAACGACTGGGCCACCCAGGCGCCCACAAATGGAAATTTTAGAACTGAAAAATATAGTGACTGAAATGAAAAGTTCTGTGGATGGGCACCACAGCAGAATGGAGGGGATGGAGGAAAATTTTATCAAAGGAATTCAGGAGTGGCTACATTCATCTCAGATAAAGGAGATTTCGGAGCAAAGAAAATTACCAGAGTCAAAAGAATTTTATATCAGAAGAAAAGTATAAATTCCTCCAAGAAGACACAGCGATCCTAAATGTGTGCACCAAACAACAGAGTTATAAAATATGTGAAGAGAAACTGATAGAACTGACAAGAGAACTAGAAAAATACACAATTACAGTGGGAAACTTCAATGCCTCCCTGTCAATAATTGAGAGAACAACTAAATAGAACATTAGCCGGGATGTAGAGGAACTCAACACTCAGGTATGTTCTTTAACATACCTGATCAACACATACAGAACACCCCTCCTACCAACAGCAGAATACACATTCTTTTCAAGGGGTCACCGAACATTCACCAAAGTAGACCATATCTTGGGCCATAAAATAAGCCTTAACAAATTTAAAGTAATGAAAAGCATATACAGTATGTTCTCTGATCACAATGGAATCAAATTAGCAATCAGTAACAGAAAGCTAACAGGAAAACCTCCAAACACTGGGAAACTAAACAAAACACTTCTAAATGATCCATGAATCAGAGGGGAAGTCTCGAGGGACAATTTTAAAGGGCATTTAGCCCAGTACAACATAGGAAAATGTGTGAGACACAATAAAACAGTGCTGAGAAGGAAACTGATAACATTAAATGCATTTATTAGAAAAGAAGAAAAGTGGAAATCAGTATGGATCTCAAAAAATTAAAAATGGAACTAGCATATGACCCAGCAATTCTACTTCTGAGTATTTACCCAAAGTAAACAAAAACACTAACTCAAAAACATATCTGCATTTGTTCATTGCAACATTATTTATGATAGCCAAGCCCTGGAAACAACCTAAGTGTCCACTGATGGTTGAATGGATGAAGAAAATGTGGTATAGATATATAATGGAATATTATTCAACCACAAAAAAAAGGAAATCTTGCTGTTTGCTACAACATGGATGGGATTTGAGGGCATTATGCTAAGTAAAACAAGTCATAGAGAAAGACAAATACCATATGATCTCACTTATATGTGGAATCTTAAAAAACAAGTTCTAAAAAATTAAACCAAGCACACAGATGCAGAGAACAGATTGGTGTGTGCCAGAAGCAGAGGATAGGGGGTGGGCAAGATGAGTGAAGGTGGTCAAAAGTTACAAACTCTCAGTTATAAAATAAGTCATAAGGAGGTAATGTACACCATGGTGACTATAGTTAACAATAGTGTATTGTATATTTGAAAGTTGCTAAGAGAATAGATTTTAAAAAGCTCTAAACACAAGAAAAAATCTGTAACTGTGTGTTAATGGATATTAACTAAGCTTATCGTGATGATCATTTCACAATATATACATATATCAGATCATTATGTTTTATATCTGAAATGAGTGTAATGTTACATGTCAATTACATCTCAATTAAAAAAGAGAAAAGGTCTTAACTCACTTATCTAAGCTCTCACCTCAAGAATATGAATAGAAGAGCAAAATAATGAGCAGAAGGAAGGAAGGAATAAAGAGAAGAACATCATTGAAATTTAAAACAAAAAATAATATAGAAAATCAATAAAACAGATTTTTTAAGTCAATAAAATTGACAAAACTCTAATAAGAGTGATAAGAGTAAAAGAAAGAAGACACAAATTATCAATATCAGGAATGAAACAAGGATATTGCTACAGACTCGGCAGATAGCTGAAGGATTAATATGGGAATACCACACACAACTCTATACACATAAATTTCACAACATAGATGAAATGGACCATTTCCTTAAAAAGCACAAAAGACCACAACTCACCCAATATGAAACAGATAATTTAATAGCCCTACAACTATTAAGGGAATTGAATTTATAATTTAAAATCTTCCAGAAACAACATCTTCAGACCCAGAGAATTCTATCAAATGTTTAAAGAAAAATTAATACCAATTCTATGCAATCTCCTCTAAGCAGTAGAAGAGTAAGGAAGTCTTCTCAGTTCATTTTAAGAAGCTATCGTTACCCTAATACCAAAACCAAAGACAAAACAAGAATGCTATAGACCAGTATATCTCACTAATATAGATGCAAAAGCCCTTAGAACTATCAGTAAATAGAACTCAGCAATACATAAAAACAGTTTTATATCATGATCCAAGAGGGTTTAATACCCAGAGATACAAGACTGGTTCAATATGGGAGAATCCATCAATGTAATCCACCATATTAGACTATTAAAGGATAAAAAGCACACAATCATATCAACAGATGTAGAAAAAAAAATTGATAACAGCACCCATTCGTAATAAAAAGTCTCAGAAAAATAGGAATAAAGCGGAACTTCCTTACCTTGATAAAGAGCATCTAAAAATCTTAGAGCTAACATCATACTTAAAGAAGAAAAAATAAATACTTTATCCCAAGACCATGAGCAAAGTAAGGATGTCCACTTTGATAACTCTTATTCAATATAGTGCTATAAGTTCTAGCCAGTGTAATAAGGGCAAGAGAAGGAAGTAAATACCATACAGATTGGAAAGGAAGACATAAACTGCCTCTATTTTGCAGATGACAAATGACCTACATAGAAAATTCCAGCAAATGTACAAATATACTCTTAGAACTAACAAATATCCTACAAGCAAGATTGTAGGATAAAAGAAAAATGTACAGGGGTGCCTGGGTAGCTCAGTTGGGTAAGTGTCCAACTCTTGATCTCAGCTCAGGTCTTGATCTCAGGGTCATGAGTTCAGGCTCCATGTTGGGCTCCCTGCTGGGCATGGAGCCTACTTTTTAAAAAAATGAAAAAGAAAAAGAAAAACATACAAAAATCAATTGTATTGCTATATATTAGCAATTAGCATGTGAAATTAAGATACAATGCCATTTACAATTGCTGAAAGACAATGGAATACTTAGGTTTTAATCTAACAAAACATATATAGGACTTACATGCTGAAAATCATGCAATGGTGATGAAAGAAATAAAAAAAGACCTAAGTAAATGGAGAAACACATCTTGTTCATGAATTGGAAGACTCAACACAGTAAAGGTGTTCATTCTCCCTAAATTGATATACAGGTATAATGCAATTCCTACCAAAATCCTAGCAAAATTTTTTATAGATATAGGTTTTAAAAATCGTATATGGAAAGGCAAAGGAACTTAAATACCTTAAAATTTTTGAAAAGGAAGAATAAACTGGAAGGAATCCATTTACCCAATTTCAAGGCTTATTATAGAACTACAGGAATCAAGACTGTGTAGTATTGGCAGAAGTTCAGTCACGTAGATCAGTGGAACAGAACAGGGAACTCAGAAAAAGACCCACACCGATACGCCTACCTGATTTTTTTTTAGAGATTTTATTTATTTATTTGAGAGGGCGAGCACAAGCAAGGGGAAGGGGTAGAGGGAAAGGGAGAAACAGACTCCTCACTGAGCAGGGAGCCCAATGCAGCACTTGATCCCAGGACCCCGGGATCATGACCTGAGCTGAAGGCAGTTCACTTAACCAACTGAGCCATCCAGGTGCCCTGCCCACCTGATTTTTGATGAGGGTGCAGAAGCATACATAAATGGTGCAATTGGACATCTGTAGACATAAACAAACAAATAAACAAATTAAAATGAAACTTGACCTAAGTGTCACATTTCATATAAAAATCAACTTAAAATGGGTCATGAACATAAATATAAAGTATAAAACTATAAAACTTTTAGGAAAAAATCTACAGGCTGTAGAACCAGCCAAAGTGTTCTTAGACTAGACACCAAAAGGATGATTCACAGGAGGAAAATCTGATAAATCTGACTTTATCAAAATTAAAAACATTTTCACTGCAAAAGACGCTGTTACGAGGGATTTTTGATAAGAACACATTTAATAGTGTCTAGGAAGGGACAGGGAACCTCACTTCAGGTCAATAGAGATTATCATTTGGGACCCTTTGCAAACAACCAATTACGACTATCCCTATGATACTGTCATCCAGCCCCCATTCCTCACTTCTGTCTTTGTGGTAATTAGGAGGTACTCACCTCATGCCTTGCTGAAGTCCAGACACCACTGTGTAAAGCAGTTCTTTAATCTGCCTGTCTAGTGATCCCATCACAAATGGCTCAGTGGAGTCTGGCACATTTTGGGCATGGTGTGATTTTCTACACAGTACACTCATTATAGGTGGATGGGACAAATGATCTAATTAATAAAAAAGCTACTTTCAAAGCCTTCTGTCCCAGACCCAGCTATATGTCTGTTAGGAGGAAAACACATTGCATTTTCTATTTGAGAACCTTTGGAGTTAAGTCTTCAATTTGGGCATTGGAGGGAATACGGAGAAGATGTTGTGACATCTGTTTTACCCAGATATTTTTACAAGGTGAAGATTTATTAACCACTTATTGTTTTGAACTCTCCATATTAAAGTTTTGAGTGAAAAACACAGTCTGTGATGTGAAAGGTCCAGTATCTTCTTACCTTGAAACTCATTTGTGCCATTTATGCTATCAAGGAATCAAATGTTTATAATCATAAATACTTTGTTATAAAAACTGCTTTCAACTCTCCTGCCTTCACTATACACTGCTCTGAAAATGTTTCAAATACTTCCAAAGACAACTGCCTAGGGAGCAGTCCTAGAGCATTTTCCTTCCACCTGGATATTAACCTGGCAAGCAGCAGCTTCAGAATTATGCACTTGTGATCAAGCCAAATGTGGTAGAAGCATTTACCCTTGTCTCTTCAGAGGCAAAGACACTCTATTTTGCACATCAGCCTTATTTTTTTTTCTTTGCTCTCTGCTCAGAGATCCAGCCCCACCCCATGAAAAGGCTGTCTATTCAATCAGAGAGACACAAAGTTGGCTTGTGCAAACCAAGCATAAAAGACACAAGAGCAATTTATTCTGGTTAACAAGCTGGGGGGAAACATGTAGAGGCCAATTGTACAGTGAGCACAAGAAGGGTTTCTTGTCTGGAGAGTGTATAATGTGGCAGACACTGTCATTTGTTTGCCCGTCCAATGATCATCCCCCTTTTTTATTGCTTAGGAAAAAAAAAAAACTATTTGCTACAGAATCAGGCAGGTGGCAATGGGATTTAGGAGAAAATGATTTGCTGCCAGTCCTTGTGGATGAGCAAATTACAATCTCTCTATACAAATTTTGGTAGGCAGCCTTCAAGATCTTCAAATAATTCTTGCCTCCTGGTATTTACACCCTCCTGTAGTCCTCTTCTATATAAAATAGGGCTGATGTGTGACCAACGGGATATTGTGGAAATGCAGAATTTAAATCCGACT
Source organism: Eumetopias jubatus (assembly GCF_037043125.1). NCBI lineage: Eukaryota > Metazoa > Chordata > Mammalia > Carnivora > Otariidae > Eumetopias > Eumetopias jubatus. Next base: position 45,741,277 of record NW_028274823.1, on the reverse strand, counting down.
TTCAAAGCTAAATCATCAAACACATTGCAGGCTTTACCTTGCTTTCTTGGATTATTCATTCAGGAGGAACACAAGTCTCACAGGGTGAAAACCTTCAAGCAATCTGATGATAAAATTCATGGGACCAGGAACTGACACCTCCTACCAACAGCCAGTATGAAGTTGCTGGTCATAGGGGTGAATAAACTTTGCTCAGATCCTCCAGGTCTGGCTTCAGACAACTGGAAATCCAGATGACATCTTGCCTGCACTTTTATAAGTGACCCCAAGCCAGAACCACACAGCCAAGTCTCTCCCAAATTCCTGGTACTACAAGTGATAAGACATACTATTGCTTTAAGCCAATAAATTTCAGGGCAATTTGTTACACAGCAATATATAACAAATATTCCAATCATGTTAATTCCCACTTCCCCTGTGTGGTATAGAGGTAGTCAGAAAACGACCAACTAAAAACCAGAGGCATAAATGAGAGACCTTGACATTGCCTATATCTTGTTCTGACAGCCTGGGCAAGTGGTGTGCTCATAAGCCTTACTTCAAGAACAATTTAGAAAGCCCTGAGTCTTAGTATTTACCTAGTTCTGTGGTATAAATATTCCCACCATGGTTAAGCTCCTGCTATCACCACAGTTGGGAAAAGTTGCACACAATTAGCTCTCTTGAGCCCCTGTGAGTCAGCTCTAGCATTGGAGAAAGAATTTAATTCCAGGTCTCTTTCAAGTCAAAGCTCCAGCTCTTTATACTCTGGATGCTGCTATTTCCAAAAAGTTGATAGCACTGAAGACCCTTGACCTAGCTAAGAAGAACTAAAGAGCATTTGGATTAAGTAATAAATGCTTTTGATTACTTATTATTGTAGTGGTCTGATTGAAGCCAGCGGATACTGCTTCTTCCATACCCACTTCTTCAGCCTTAAGGGGAGCTCCGCTTGGTGCTAGAGAGAGCCAACAAGTAGCTACATTCCTACTCAGTGGGAGAAAGTAGGTCATCCCTGAAGACGTGGACCGGCAATGTCCTAAGACAGTGACTTAAGAGTGCCAGTGCTTGACAGCAACTTAGGGATTTCCTGATGTGTGGTTAGGTACCCAGTGAATAGAATGGGCTTCACAAACTAAGACCAGGAGCCTCCTTTGAAGCCTAAGATATAGTTGGTTCAGGATTAAACAGACTTAGGGAAGGAACTTTTTATGGTAAGATAATAGCACGGTGGTTAAGTGTCAGCTCAGATTGTCTGCATTCACACTGTTTCCACTAGCTGTGTGACTTAGGGGCATTTACTTAATTTTATAAGCCAGAGCTTTCCCATCTTTAAAATGGGGATAATAGAGTTGATTGTATACAATTGTGTATGTTATATGCTTGGCCTATGGAAAGTATTCAACACAATTTAGCTATTAGTAGTGTTATTATTATTATCATTACCGTGCCATGATGCAGGTCACTGAAGGAAAAAAATGCAAATTTTTGACAATAAAAGGGAGATACTCCTTAGCATGTCTCCATATTCGCAGTGATGGAACTGGAAAGACAAGATGGATAGGGCCTCAGTGCCCCAGGCCCTCCCCGTGGACGTGTCAGTGATATTCCGCTGCAGAGGCAGCCCCACCCATGTCCTGAAGTATTTCCAACCAGGACAGGAGGACATCACAGCCTCACCCACCAGCTGTGCCACAGCTGGCCCTCCTGTCGGGTGCCCACCGAATCCCTGGTTACCCCTCCTCTTGTCCTTGTCTATCTGACCTGGTTTCCAACTCATTCGCTCTGCTGGACACTTGTCTGGGGCTGGAGCCCTACCGGGATCTTGTGGGCTTTGTCAAGAGGTTGGGGAAAGAGGCTCTCACGCCCTGAGATGACAGCTGAAGTCCCTCCTGTGTGGGTACCAATGGCCGGAAGAAGGGGGGCATCATCTGTTCAATGTGCACCTGTCCCTGTGAATCCCTCACCCAGATGGGGGCTTGCCACCCCACTGTGGATCCGCAGCTGCTTTCTAGAGAGGCTCTCCAGTCCCATGAGACCTAACCTGGCATCCTAATCTTCGCCACAATTTGATATTCCTGAAGTTTCTGTGGGTCTTGTAGATGTCCTCACAAAGGACATCTCTACACAAAAGAAGTTTGTTGTAATTAAACAGTCCTGTTCTTCAGTTCCTGGGCCCTACCTCACACCAGCCTGCAGCCAGCTGTCTGAGTTACCCACATGAACCGAGGGGATTCAGAAGTGTCCCCGTCCACACTGAAGTGCGGTACAGAATGGAAGGTGGTAACTCTAATGGGTGGGAACACTTCTGGGAGGAAATGCACCCATGTGTTGGCAGTTGTTATCTCTGGGTATGGACATAGAAGTGATTGATTTTCTTTTCTATACTTTTCTGCATTTTCTTATTTTAAAAAAGACATCTACCATGAGATGCTATTTAACAAATGTTTTTAAATATTAAAAAAATCTATCTACCTACCTATCTGTCTATAAAGTAGCAGGAGTAAAAGGAACCATCTTGAGTTTGAATCACAGTCTATTCTGTTTAGGTCTGTTTAGACACATCTGACCACTGTGGTGTTAGGAGCAGAGGTCACTCTGCAAGAGGGGGCACCCCAGGATGGCAGAGACTGGTCACTGTTGAATGCCCAGCGCCTAGAGCAGTGCCTGGTACATAATGGGCACCCAAAGTATGTTTTTAAAATGCACTGGTGAGGGAACGGGAAGGGAGGAATTCCTGCAGGTGGAGCCTGATCCAATCAGGAACTTGGTCATCAGGGAGGAGGCCAGACCTGGCACCTCTCAGCTTTGTCTCTCAGCCCCATGTTTAATATCAAGTACCAGGAGAACAGGATGTTGTAAGTAAAACTTCTAGAGACAAACACCCTGCTTTATAGCTACACCAAGAAAAGGCATTACAGGAGGTGGGGAAAATGTATTCATTCCCCTGCTTTGTCAAAGACCACACAGAATCTCTGGCAAGAGGGACTTCCCTGTGAAACCCAGGCAAAGCCCATCCCAGTGGAGCTGAGGTGCCTGGGGAAGCAGCCAGCAGGGTGAATGGTTCTGAGTGGCTTATCTTTCCCGGCATGGGGCACTGTCATTAGAATTCAGCAGGACAGCAAGATGCTCTCTTAAAATTTGCTATTTGTGGGAGGGTAGTGGCAGTTTCTAGCATTGTTTTTCTCCCAACTTGCCAAGTCTAATAGCTCATTCTTGAGGGCCAGGAGACAAAACCATAATGGAAAGTGGAACTTTCCACTTCTATCATCCCTGATTGTTACGTCTGTGGCCTAATTTGTCCTTGTTCTTACTTCCAAATAGCTTTGTGATGACTGTATAGGTATTCTTATCATTTTTTGCCAAACATTATTGCTCAATAGTGAGTGTGACGGAGGCAGGTGTCCCTGGACCAATGGGTCCCTGGATATAAGATGTCCACTTGAGGTCAAGGAGCAAATACTTTCTACCTCACTTTTATCTCTAAGTTATAAAGAGAAGTGTTGTCGTGAGAAGGACTCCTCTGAATTGTCTTCTCTAAAAATGGAATCAGGAGATAGAAACTGCCACTACCCATGCCGGGGAAAGTGAAGCCACTCAGAACCATTCACCCTGCTGGCTGCTTCCCCAGGCACCTCAGCTCCACTGGGATGGGCTTTGCCTGGGTTTCACAGGGAAGTCCCTCTTGCCAGAGATTCTGTGTGGTCTTTGACAAAGCAGGGGAATGAATACATTTTCCCCACCTCCTGTAATGCCTTTTCTTGGTGTAGCTATAAAGCAGGGTGTTTGTCTCTAGAAGTTTTACTTACAACATCCTGTTCTCCTGGTACTTGATATTAAACATGGGGCTGAGAGACAAAGCTGAGAGGTGCCAGGTCTGGCCTCCTCCCTGATGACCAAGTTCCTGATTGGATCAGGCTCCACCTGCAGGAATTCCTCCCTTCCCGTTCCCTCACCAGTGCATTTTAAAAACATACTTTGGGTGCCCATTATGTACCAGGCACTGCTCTAGGCGCTGGGCATTCAACAGTGACCAGTCTCTGCCATCCTGGGGTGCCCCCTCTTGCAGAGTGACCTCTGCTCCTAACACCACAGTGGTCAGATGTGTCTAAACAGACCTAAACAGAATAGACTGTGATTCAAACTCAAGATGGTTCCTTTTACTCCTGCTACTTTATAGATAGGTAGGTAGGTAGATAGATAGAAAGATAGATAGATAGATTTTTTTAATATTTAAAAATATTTGTTAGATAGCATCTCATGGTAGATATCTTTTTGAAAATTAGAAAATACAGAAAAGTATAGAAAAGAAAATCAATCATTTCTATGTCCATACCCAGAGATAACAACTGTTAACACACAGGTGCATTCCCTTCCAGTTTTTTTTTTCCCCCCAATATATGTAAAATTGGGAACATACCACACATCCCTGTATGGGAAGAATTGGCCATTATCTCCCTTTCCTTCAGAAGGACATGGGGGCCAAAGGCTCTTGGCTGAGAATGAAATGAAGACACTGTTGGAAGAGTCATTTCACAGCCCCTCTTGGGGTAACCCAGGGGGCTCCCTCCAAAGCATAATATGGCTTCTTTATTTTTCAGGCCAGCCCCAAGGAAATCAACCAAACAGGACATCCCATAACAATGCAGCGTACTGACTCCCAGGAAAAAGAGAGGTGTGTTACTAATTACAAGACCGGTCAGGGAAGAGCTCTTTCCTCATTGTAGGTTTGGGCACTGTCCCTGACAATTAGCATTGGTATTCGTCCATGGGACATGTGGGTGTTGGCACTGGATTTAATGGGTTCATCATTTGAGGAAGCAGAAGGGCCCAAGGTCATGCCAGTAGAAATGCGACAAAGGAAAGCTGACCAATGGCAGGCAGCACGCACCTCCATCACTGGCCTCTGAAGACCAAAGCCCCTCCTGGCCCCAGGATTCACAGGGCACTAGGTTATGGGGTAGGAGTTCCCCAGAGGGCTGCTTGGGATGGAAAAACCCAGATTTGGGGAAAGGTGCTGAAGCCATATAAAAGGATAGGTGTGGGGAATGAGGTCTTATTCCTCAGATGGGGGGGGTGTTGCTCAAATGGTGGGTTTAAAGAGAGAGACATCACCACAGTGAGGCAGGTGCAAGCAGACGGCCCACAGCAGGATTAGGATGTGGGTCGTTCCCTGGGGGGTCTCCTCCCCTCAGGGAGGGCTGTACCCTGAGGGGCTCACCTCATCAGTGTTCTTTGGATTCTAGGGAGAAGTGCTAATTGCCACTTTCTATGAGACAAAACTTCTTCCTCCACTGCCCTAATCAAAGCCTCTGAATGACATCCCGGGCAGCAGGCAGAGTAGACAGACATATGCACTGGGAGGGGTCTCTATCTCCTGAAAAAAAAAGGAGGTAACTCCATCCCTCATACCACGAGGCCTTGTCTTTGTGGTTATCATTTAATGAAAGAAAGGAAAGCATGTTAGGACTCCAGGAGAGGAAGACACAAAGCTATACAAGAAAGGATCTGTAGTCATAACACACTCCCTAGCTCTACCAAGAACACTGTCAACGTAGACATAATAAGGTAGCCTCTGTTTATTGATTTAACCAACAATAGTAAATAGAGCTCTACTGGGAGAATGGAGGGAAGAGAAGGTGACGTAAGAGAGCTAAAATCTATAGCAGGCAGAGAGAATGTCTAAGACTAATGTTGGGATTAAAAGTGGTTGTCCAGGGAGAGCTGGGTGTGGTCAGAGGTGCAGCAAGGTTTTGCTTTATCACTACCATCATCACCCTCTTACACTCGTCCCATGCTTGTGAGGGACTTTTATAGCAACTGTTACCTCTATGAAGTTATTTAGAAAACGGGAGTGTGCCTGCTCTGTATGGCAGGGGTCTCTGGAGAGGAGGCCCTGGGGACTCTACGGGTGTGGGAGAGGAGAGGGGCCTCCGACACGACCCCACCATCTCAGTGCTGTCCTGGATGACAAGGAGCAGCCAGGGCCCAGGTGAGCTGGCAGCAAGTTAGACCTGACATTTCAACGTTTAGCTCTCTCTTCTGTGTTTCTTATTAGAGATAAATCATCCATCGATATTCAGTCTTCTACTTCTGAATGAGGGATCTGGATGGATGGGAGCATAGCTTGCACTGGGGACATGGAGGGGCACGTCCTCGGGCAGGTCTCCCAGCTGTGTACTTTGCCACATCTGGCTATGGGGTCCAGCAGGCACCCGAAGTCTTTGCAAGCCCCTCTCTGCCACTGAGACTCCCACTCCCAACTCCTCTGAGTCTCGACACTTTCTCCATCCACCTGCTGGCCAGGCTATCTTCACCAGTGTTTTTCCAATTGCAGCATGCAGAAGAATCCCCTGGAGAGCTTGTCAGAACAAAATCCTGGGCACCACACCCAGAGATTCTGATTCTGGGTTCTAGGGTGAAGCTGAAGAGTTTGCAATTCTAACAGACTAACAGGTGAGGTGGGTCCAAACCCATACTTTGTGGAGCCCTAGACCACTTCTCCACCATGGCTTCTACTTGGGGGTCACTTTGCTCTCACGGTGGTATTCCTACGGCTGGCTCATGTGGTTCTCAACTCAGCTGCCTACCCCACATGTTCCTGGGAGCTCAAGAGAATTTCTGGAGTCCTTGTATCCCACAGGAGAAATAGTTCTTGTATCCCACAAGGGGATGAGGGAACACTTCCTCTAGCTGTCCCTCTGATGAGCATTCCATGCCACCTCCTGTCCCCTAAAAGGATGTGGGAGCTCCCTGTGAAAGGCATCCTTCTAGAGTACCAAAGGGGAAGAGAAATACAAGCTCCCTTTGTTTTAGGCTTTCTACCGGAACGGGTAATTTTTCCCTGCCATCTTCCCCCATTTTAACATTAGAATCCAAATGTGGAGACGGGTAAACACAAGGACACTGGCGCCTGACATTAAATTTATCTGTCTCTCGTCTCTTTCCCCCCAGAACCAGAAAGGCTTTCTTTGATTTCCCCTCTGGTCTGGAAATTGCTTCTCCATTGTTAGTTCCTCCTTCTTCCTGTGGTGGACATTTGGCCACGTTCCATGGAACCGTAATGGCAGGGCGGCTGCTGGGGAACATGAGTTAGAGAATATTCAGAAATAGTTTGTCCAATGTTTTCAAAATATTGTCCTCGATACATGTAGAAATTATGTTATCCTTTTTCTTTATTACATTTGCTGGGCATTCTTTTATTTGTTTATGCTTCTTGATTTGGGTTTATTCATTAATCCTACTTTTTTCCTATTTTCAGATTGAATAATTTTATTACCTTTATGATGTTTTTCATTTTTAGCTTTCTTTGTTATTTTTTCTAACATCTCAAATGGAAAGCTTTGTTGGTGTTCATTGACAACGTTAAAGGTATATTTCACAATCACATAGAAATCTGTAATTTTACATAAATGGGATCGTGTCATATGTGATGTTTTTATTGCAGACACCTTTGCAAGCCCTCGGCAGTATCCCCTTCCATTAGTACCACACCTTGCATAATCTTTCCTCTTATATAATAAAACATTTGAGGCCAGAAGTTTATCTTTTTATATGATTTGGCCGGATTCCACTGGTTCAACATGTAACATTGTCACTGTCTTTAATTTCTACAGATATTAAAATCCTGCCATAGATAATGTGAATTTGGACATAATCCCAATTTAGATCTATGGAGATTGGTGCTTCCTTTCTTCCCTCTCTCAGCCCTCCTCTTCCTTTACAAAGGAGGCAAGCTAAAATTCTTTTCTTCCTCAGGGGATGGGGGAAATATCAGATTGGGCTGTGAAGTGAAGAGAATATCGCCTCCAACTTCCTGGGATTCCCCTGGCCCTTTCACTCCAGGTCAGTTGGATACCAACCAGCTAAGAGATCCTGGGCTTGTCCCTCCTTTCTTGGATGTCTGAATCAGCCACAGAACCTAGAATCACCCCTGTGAGTATTTAGGTTGAGATAGCCATCTGCTAGCAGGTGGCACCGAATGCAGCCAGGACCTGGATAGATACATGGTAAAGCTCCAGCTAAAGAGACTCATCCTGTCCTCTCATTAAACTTGCAGTAACATAACCCTGCGTATTTTACAAAACTGAGTATTTGGGGGTCTTCTAAGTGAATTGTGGTGGGGTTTTCCTGGGGTAGGAAATACACCAGAGTCTGCTCCTACCCCCCCCCTTCATTGCAAAGGCGCAGCCCAGAAAATGGCTCCCTGTCTGTGGTATTCTGCTGCTCTTGCTCTCCTTCGGGCTTGCTTCCATCACGCTGTCCTGGCTCCTGGCTTTTCTGCACTTCATAGCCTTGGCTCCTAATCCTATCTGCCATTTCCTCCCTCAATCTTTCTTGCTTCAAACAATGATTCTGGTCATTTCTTTTTTGGTTGTGTATTACTATCATATAATTTGTATTTATTTCCTATTTTGAGTGGTATTTTTTTAAGATTTGTTTATTTATTTTTGAGAGAGAGAGAGCACCCAAGCTGGGGGAGGAGCAGAGGGAGAGGGAGAGAGATAGACTCTCAAGCAGACTCCCCGCTGAGTGGGGAACCAGATGTGGGGCTCAATCCCCCAACCCTGAGATCATGACCTGAGCCAAATCAAGAATCAGACACCTAACCGACTGAGCCACCCAGTGGTATTTTTTTTTTTGAGTGCCTCTTGAGTGGTATTTTTTTTTTTTGAACATGATATAACATTGAAAAACTACACAAGGTTTGGGGCGGGGGGGTCCCTGGGTGGCTCAGTCAGTTAAGTGTCTGACTCCTGATCTCAACTCGGGTCTTGACCTCAGGGTTGTGAGTGGAGCCTACAAAAAAAAAAAAAAAAAAGAAAGAAAGGAAAGAAAGAAAGAAAGAAAGAAAGAAAGAAAGAAAGAAAGAAAGAAAGAAAGGGAAAGAAAGAAAGAAAGAAAGAAAGAAAGAAAGAAAGAAAGAAAGGGAAAGAAAGAAAGAAAGAAAGAAAGAAAGAAAGAAAGAAAGAAAGAAAGAAAGAAGAAAGAAAGAAGAAAGAAAGAAAGAAAGAAAGAAAGAAAGAAAGAAAGAAAGAAAGAAAGAAAAAGAAAGAAAGAAAGAAAGAAAGAAAGAAAGAAAGAAAGAAAGAAAGAAAGAAAGAAAGAAAAGAAAGACAGACTACACAAAGGTATAGAATGAAATAAAGTCTTTCATTCCACGTCTCTTAGTAACAGAATCCCCTTTAGGGATGTTAACCACAGTTAACATTTTCTTGAGTATCTTCTGAGAAATGGCCTTTGAATTTAAAAATATTTATGGATATACATATATTTATTTTTCCCTATGCAAATTGTAGCATACTATACATACTACTCTGTACCTGGTTTTTCCCTCTTTCCATCATGAATTGGAGAGAGCTCCATTTCAGTACATAGAGCACTGTTCATTTCTGTTAATGCCATTACATTTCTTTGACTTTTGGAAAAGTGTCTTAGGTCATTCTGAGGACCCCCCCCCCGCAACCTGCCCTCTGTTCCCCATATTGTATCTTCCAGTAAGAGGTACCCCCTGAGTCCTCCCATCCCCCAAATATCCCCCACCCCCCTACATCCCCCACTCAGCCGCTGGCACCTTCCCTGAAATTCTCCCTGCTTTCCTGCCAGTGGTGGACAGGAATGAAGCAATTCTAACCACAGCACTTTAATTTCTCCCAGAACAGCTGAGCTGAAAAGGGAAATGGCTGTTTCTGGAAGGGAGTCTGTGGACCTTCAACAATGACATGCTGACATCTGGCAAGGAGCCCAGAGTCACAAAACCTCCCCAGCCATAGCAGACAAATAGCATTTATACAGCGAGGGCAAGGCTCAGCAATATCAAATCAGCAATCCTTTCTGCTTTATCAGAGTGTTTATCGTGTAAGATAAACAAGGGGTCACTCTCCACAAAGAACAGTCAGCATCTTTCTCGGGGCCCAGGGCTGTAAGATATCTCAGTTTCATTACCCCTTGATCATGCAGGTTATTGCATTATCACTCCCTAAAAAGTTAGCCTTTTCCTCCCCAATTCAGGTAATAGTTTTGAGTGCTTACTACATTACAGGTTGTATTTTAGGCACCAAGAATATAATTGTAGGAAGGCATGGTCCTTGTTCTCAACCTAGTTTATGGTTTTTTCTTCTCTAATCTTTCCTCTTATATGTTCTAAAACCTGCCTGGTGTCTGCTTCTTGCATAATGTTTCCATTGGAGAGCAACTTGATGGGAAGGATGGAAAAGTACTCAATCTTTCTGCTTGCTTTCCCTTCCTGTTCCTTCCCCCAGTGATTTCCATGGCTCAGGGGGAAAGAGAGTCTCCTGCCTCCCCTGGCTTCATGCCCTGGTGCTCAAGATAATGCAAAGGAGTGAAAGGAAGGGAGAAGGGAGCAAACACTGCACTGAAGTCATCTGTGGTCAGAGACTGTCCCTAATACACACTCTTCTTTTCTTCAGTAGTTGTAGATTTTGTATCTGAGCGCAGAACTGCAGAGAAGAAAGAACACATTTGCCAGCCTCCCCATAACTAGTTGCGATCATGAACTAAAGTTTGGCTGAGGAAATGTAAGAGGAAGTGTCCTATGCCCACCTTCAGGAACCCACCTTAAGTGACTGCTGGACTATGCCTTTTGCCCTGTCTTCCTTCCTTTCTCTGCCCTGCTGTCTAGAACACAGTTGCTGACTTAGATCTTGAAGATGAGGGCCACACCCTAGGGATGGAAGAGGGACTTTCAGAGACTTGATGGAGCCACACCCACCTACCAAATTGGAACTACATACACCCTGACTTTTCCATGAGGGAGGAATATGTTTTGGTCTAGTTGTAACCTCTATCAGGATGAATTTTGCTGACATTTTTCTTTTTTTCATCTCGACTTTATCCTAATAAACTATCATCCTCTCAGAATTCTCAAGAAAGAGATTTTAATGTTCATTTTTAATTTTTTGCTGCTAGTAATGGCAATGGTTAATCTGTAGATGTTGGTTTTAAAAGCTATCAGCTGTTCTCAGCCCTTGCCTTTCCCACCTACGTAGTAAATCCAGCTTGAAACCTCCGCCCTAGTCAATGGGTGAGCCGAACGGCAGGAGTATAGTGTGCATCTGGGGCAGGGCAGAGGGTTGCAGAGCAGTTTGAAATTCTTCTTTTGGGAGGTTGGATTCCAATATGCCCGTTTTTACTGAGGTGACACCCTGGACACCTATGTATTCATAGACCCTCAGCCTAACTCCTGCCTGACCCACAGAGTCGGAAACAGACTTCTTGCCTCTCTGTCATGAGCAGATCACTTGCTTCTCAAGGGCACACATCTTCTTCTTATGTCTGTTAGAAGAACCGGCTACTGGTCAGTGGTCTGGGATGGATATCCTCTCCATAACTGATCCCAAGAACCAAGGAAACTGGAAGCAGATTTGACATAGGAGCCAGTTGGGATGAAGTGAGAAAGGCAGCCCATGGGTCACTAAGCAGATGGTTTCTTTCTATCACTGGCACCACTGTTGGCTGGTGATGCGTGGGCATATTCACCCAGCTTAAAGATCCAGGGCAATTTGCATAGTTTCTGAGAGAAGCCTTTCTGGGTTGCTGATGCTTGGCCACCTGCACTCTGCTCAGCTCTAAATCGGAGGGATCATTTGGAAGTGCTCAGCTGCTGTCAACTGACTTAGAGTGTCCCTATTGCTTAGAAAAGCTGCTTAGAGAAGTGACTCCATCAACTGTACCAGACTGAGGTGCATGCTGGCTCATCATGTAACTCATATTTGCTAAGTACCCTGCATGTTAATTTAGAATCCTTGCCCCTACTATTAGAAGTCCTCTTTACAATGTCTTCAGTGACACGAGCCTTGGAACTACCTATCATCCTTTTTCTCCCTGGCCCATTGCTTAACCACCTACCCAGAATCACAGACACACTTCAGAGGGTCTTTTGTGTTTGCAGGAGCTCAAGTGAGGCTATGTCATCCAGGGAGAACCAGGGAGCCCTGTGTAAGTCAAGAGAACTATATCACCTGTTACTTCCCCTGCAATCATCTGTCTGGAAGAATAGACAAGGGGCAGAGGAGGCAGGAGACATCATGTTTGAGGACCAAAACTCTTCCCTACCACCGTGCAGTCTTGAAAGCTATAGCCCTCCTCCTACCCCCATACCTTCGAAGATACCTTCTTAGAAAGAGAGGCAGGGAACGGAGAAAGCCACGGAGGTATTAGATAGACCCTTTTACCCAGACATGATCAGACTTCTTCAAGGGTATTGTTTAAAAGATCAACTATGTCCAAGTTTTAAACAGGTAGATATTTAATAATTTTTCTCCCCAAAAAAATCAGGTAAGGACTCAGGAAATAAAGGCAGCTTAGTTACAGTCAAACAAAAGAATTTAAATTTCTCTGCTGTTACTGGCTGAACTGGGTCCCCTTAAAATTCGTATGTTGAAGTCCTAACCCGCAGTACCTCAGAATGTGACTGTATTTGGAGAGAGCGTATTTCAAGTGGTGATGAAGTTAACATGAAATCATTGAGGTGAGCCCTAATTAAATATAATGTGTGTGCTTATAAAAAAGAGGAAATTAGGACACAGACCCAGAAGAAGACCATGTAAAGGGCACAGAGAGAAGATGACCACATACAGGCCAAGGAGAGAGGCCTCAGAAGAAACCAACCCTGCTGACACCTCGATCTTGGATTTCCAGCCCCCAGAACTGTGAGAAAACACATTTCTGTTGTATAAGCCCCCCAGTCTGTGGTACTTTGTTACGGTAGTCATAGCAAACTAATACATCTGCGGGGGTGGAGAAAGATGGCAGAGGAGTAAGAGACCTGGATTTCCTCTGGTCTCAGGAATTCAACTGGATAGGGATTAAACCATTCTGAACACCTACGAACTCAACAGGAGATCGAAAAAAAGAATAGCAACAACTCTCTGAACAGAAAAGCGACCACTTACTGCAAGGTAGGACGTGCGGAGAAGTGAATCCGAGGCGATATTCGGGAGGATAGACGGCAGGGGAGGGGGCCTCCGTCGGCCGCTTCTGGCAAGTGATAGAGCCGCAGAGCATAAAATCGGAACTTTTAGAAGTCGGGTCCACTGAGGGACGCCGCTCCAGTGGCTAAGCAGGGGGTGGAACCCTCGCGGGACAGTGTGGTCTCAGGACCCTCGGGGTCACAGAAAGACCGGGGGTGCCTGAGTGCAGCAGAGCTCCCAGGGATTGGAGTGGGGAAGCTGGCTGCAGAGACGGAGCTGAGGCGCAGGTTCTCAGCTCAGCGTTGCCATAAACTGTGATCGGTGACAGTCGGGCCCCTGCTCCTCCAGCAGGGACCCAACAAGCAGCAGAGCGGGGGAGACTCCCCTTCCTCTCCCGGGAGGAGTGGCGCGGGAACGCACCGCAGGGATCTACTGGGTTTGGAGACTCCACACAGGGTCGGGTGCCAGAGATAGAAACGCTAGGTCACAGGCCGGGTGAGCACTGAGTGCGTGCGGCCGGAGACCAGGGACACGGGAGTGACTGCTTTTCTCTGGGGGCGCACTGAGGAGCGGGGCCCCGAGTTCTCAGCTCCACCGGGTGGAGATTGGGAGGCCACCATTTTCACTGTCGTCCTACAAAGCTGTACGAAGAGCTTGCAGGGAACAAAAGCTCCCGAGAGCAAACCCGAGCAGATTACTTAGCCCGGACTGACAAGGGCGGGGCAATTCCGCCTCCGGCAAAGACATTTGGGAACCACGGCAACAGGCCCCTCCCCCAGATCAGCACGAACAGCCAGCAAGCCAAGACCAAGTTTACCGATCAATGAGAATGGGAGAACTCCAGCGCTAGGGGAATACTGCACATAGAATTCATGGCTTTTTTACTATGATTCATTAGTCTTTCAAAGTTAATTTTTTAACTGTTTTTTTTAATTTTTCTTTTTCCCTTTTGCAACCAACATCTTATCAATCTCTTTCTTAAAAAACATTTTTATTTTTCATTTATAGAGTCATATTCTATCCCTTCATAGTAGTTACCCTTACTTTTGGTATATATATATATATATATATATATATATATATATATATAAGTTGTTCTCTCTTTAAAATTTTGAGATACAGTTTCTTCTAACAGATCAAAATATACCCTAAATCACTGGAGTATGGCTTTGTTCTAGTCTCCTGCCTGATCACATTCTCTCCCTTTATTTCTTTTTTTTTTAATCTTCTTCCTTCTTTTTTCAAACAACTTCTTATCAATTCCTTTTACAAAATCTTTTATAATTCTCATCTTTACAGTCATATTCCATCCCTTCATTGTATCAACCCTCATTTTGTACATATATAAGTCTTTCTTTCTTTAAAATTTTAGGAGGTACTTTCTTCTAACAGACCAAATACACCCAAATTCTAGTGTATGGCACCGATCAATGCACTAGCCTGATCATATTTGATCATATTCTGTTTTTTTTATTTTGTTCTGTTTTTGTTTGTTTTTATCTTTATCTTTTTCTTTTTTCTTCTCTTTCGTTTTTCTTTCTTTCCCTTTCTTTTCCCCTAATTTCAGGTCTTTTCTGATTTGTTTAGAGTATATTTTCTAGGAACGTTGTTAACCTGTTAGCATTTTGTTTTCTCATTCATCTATCCTCCTCTGGACAAAATGACAAGATGAAAAAAATCACCTCAGCAAAACGAACAGAGGTAGTACCGTCTGCCAAGGAATTACTCAATATGGACATTAGTACGATGTCAGACCTAGAGTTCAGAATCATGATTTTAAAGATACTAGCTGGTCTTGAAAAAAGCATGGAAGTTATTAGAGAAACCCTTCCTGGAGAAACAAAAGAACTAAAATCTAACCAAGTCGAAATCAAAAAGGCTATTAATGAGGTGCAATCAAAAATGGGGGCACTAACTGCTAGGATAAATGAGGCAGAAGAGAGAATTAGCGATATAGAAGACCAAATGATGGAAAATAAAGAAGCTGAGAAAAAGAGAGAAAAACAACTACTGGATCATGAGGGCAGAATTCGAGAGATAAGTGATACAAGACGAAACAACATTGGAATAATTAGGATCGCAGAAGAAGAAGAAAGAGAGAGAGGGGCAGAAGGTATATTGGAGCAAATTATAGCAGAGAACTTCCCTAATGTGGGAAAGGAAACAGGCATCAAAATCCAGGAGGCACACAGAACCCCCTCCCAAAATGAATAAAAATAGGTCAACACCCCGACAACTAATAGTAAAACTTATGAGTCTCAGAGACAAAGAGAAAATCTTGAAAGTACCTCGGGAGAAGAGCTATGTAACCTATAATGGTAGAAACATTAGATTGGCAACAGACCTATCCACAGAGACCTGGCAGGCCAGAAAGGACTGTAATGATATCTTCAGAGCACTAAACGAGAAAAATATGCAGCCAAGAATACTATATCCAGCTAGGTTGTCACTGAAAATAGAAGGAGAGATAAAAAGCTTCCAGGACAAGCAAAAACGAAAGGAATTTGCGAAAAAACGAAACCAGCCCTCCAAGAAATATTGAAAGGGGTCCTCTAAGCAAAGAGAGACCCTAAAAGCAACATAGACCAGAAAGGAACACAGAGAATATACAGTAACAGTCACCTTACAGGCAATACAATGGCACTAAATTCATATCTTTCAATAGTCACCCTGAATGTAAATGGGCTAAATGCCCCAATCAAAAGACACAGGCTATCAGAATGGATTTAAAAACAAGACCCATCAATATGGTGTCTGCAAGAGACTCATTTTAGACCCAAAGACACCACCACATTGAAAGTGAGGGGGTGGAAAACCATTTACCATGCTAATGGACACCAAAAGAAAGCTGGGGTGGCAATCCTTATATCAGACAAATTAGATTTTAAACCAAAGACTGTAATATGAGATGAGGAAGGACACTATATCCTACTTAAAGGGTCTATCCAACAAGAAGATCTAACAGTTGTAAATATCTGTGCCCCGAACATGGGAGCAGCCAATTATATAAAGCAATTAATAACAAAAGCAAAGAAACATATTGAAAACAATACAATAATAGTGGGGGACTTTAACACCCCCCTGACTGAAATGGACAGATCATCTAAGCAAAAGATCAACAAGAAAATAAGGACTTTAAATGACACCCTGGACCAAATGGACTTCACATACATATTCAGAACATTCTATCCCAAAACAAAGGAATACACATTCTTCTCTAGTGCCCATGGAACATTCTCCAGGATTGATCACATCCTAGGTCACAAATCAGGTCTCAACTGGTACCAAAAGATTGGGATTATTCCCTGCATATTTTCAGACCACAATGCTCTGAAACTAGAACTCAATCATAAGAGGAAAGTCGGAAAGAACACAAATACATGGAGGCTAAAGAGCATCCTACTAAAGAATGAATGGGTCAACCAGGAAATTAAAGAAGAATTAAAAAATTCATGGAAACCAATGACAATGAAAACACAACTGTTCAAAATCTTTGGGATACAGCAAAGGCAGTCCTAAGAGGAAAGTATATAGCAATACAAGCCTTTCTCAAGAAACAAGAAAGGTCTCAAATACACAACCTAACCCTACACCTAAAGGGGCTGGAGAAAAAACAGCAAATAAAGCCTAAACCCAGCAGGAGAAGAGAAGTAATAAAGATCAGAGCAGAAATCAATGAAATAGAAACCAAAAAAGAACAGTAGAACAGATCAATGAAACTAGGAGCTGGTTTGATTGATAAACCCCTGGCCAGACGTATCAAAAAGAAAAGACAAATGACTCAAATCAACAAAATCACGAATGAAAGAGGAGAGATCACAACCAACACCAAAGAAATACAAACAATTATAAGAACATATTATGAGCAACTCTATGCCAGCAAATTAGATAATCTGGAAGAAATGGATGCATTCCTAAAGATGTATCACCTACCAAAACTGAACCAGGAAGAAATAGAAAACCTGAACAGACCTAGGAAATTGAAGCAGTCATCAAAAATCTCCCAAGAAACAAAAGCCCAGGGCCAGATGGCTTCCCAGGGGAATTCCACCAAACATTTCAAGAAAAATTAATACCTATTCTCCTGAAACTGTTCCAAAAAATAGAAATGGAAGGAAAACTTCCAAACTCATTTTATGAGGCCACCATTACCTTGATCCCAAACCCAGACAAAGACCCCATCAAAAAGGAGAATTACAGACCAATATCCTTGATGAACATAGATGCAAAAATTGTCACCAAAATACTAGCCAATAGGACCAAACAGTACATTGAAAAGATTATTCACCATGACCAGGTGGGATTTATTCCTGGGATGCAAGTTTGGTTCAACATCTCCAAATCAATCAACGTGATACAATACATTAACAAAAGAACAAGAATCATACGATCCTCTCAATCGATGCAGAAAAAGCATTTGACAAAGTACAGCATCCTTTCTTGATCAAAACTCTACAGAGTATAGGGATAGAGGGTACATACCTCAATATCATAAAAGCCATCTATGAAAAACCTACAGCGAATATCATTCTCAATGGGGAAGAGCTGAGAGCTTTCCCCTAAGGTCAGGAACACGGCAGGGATGTCCACTATCACCACTGCTATTCAACATAGTATTAGAAGTCCTAGCCACCGCAATCAGACAACAAAAAGAAATCAAAGGCATCCAAATCAGCAAAGAGGAAGTCAAACTCTCACTCTTTGCAGATGATATGATACTTTATGTGGAAAACGCAAAAGACCCCACCCCAAATCTGCTAGAACTCATACAGGAATTCAGTAAAGTGGCAGGATATAAAATCAATGCACAGAAATCAGTGGCATTCCTATACACCAACAATAAGACAGAAGAGTGAGAAATTAAGAAGTCGGTCCCATTTACAATTGCACCCAAAACCATTAGATACCTAGGAATAAATCTAACCAAAGAGGCAAAGGATCTGTACTCAGAAAACTATAAAATACTCATGAAAAAAATTAAGGATGACACAAAGAAATGAAAAAACATTCCATGCTCATGGATTGGAAGAACAAACATTGCGAAGATGTCAATGCTACCTAGAGCAATCTACACATTCAATGCAATCCCCATCAAAAAACCATCCACTTTTTTCAAAGAAATGGAACAAATAATCCTAAAATTTATATGGAACCAGAAGAGACCCCAAATAGCCAGAGGAATCTTGAAAAAGAAAGGCAAAGCTGGCGGCATCACAATTCCAGACTTCCAGCTCTATTACAAAGCAGTCATCATCAAGACAGCGTGGTACTGGCACAAAAACAGACACATAGATCAATGGAACAGAATCGAGAGCCCAGAAATGGACCCTCAACTCTATGGTCAACTAATATTCGACAAAGCAGGAAAGAACATCCAATGGAACATAGACAGTCTCTTCAACAAATGGTGTTGGGAAAATTGGACAGCCACATGCAGAAGAATGAAAATGGACCATTTCCTTTCACCACACACAAAAATAGACTCTAAATGGTTGAAAGACCTAAATGTGAGACAGGAGTCCATCAACATCCTAAAGGAGAACACAGGCAGCAACCTCTTCGACCTCAGCCGCAGCAACTTCTTCCTAGAAACATCGCCAAAGGCAAGGGAAGCAAGGGCAAAAATGAAGTATTGGGATTTCATCAAGATAAAACCTTTTGCACAGCAAAAGAAACAGTCAATAAAACCAAAAGATGACCGACAGAATGGGAGAAAATATTTGCAAATGACATATCAGATAAAGGGTAGTATCCAAAATCTATAAAGAACTTATCAAACTCAACACCCAAAGAAGAAATAATCCAATCAAGAAATGGACAGAAGACATGAACAGACATTTTTCCAAAGAAGACATCCAATTGGCCAACAGACACATGAAAAAGTGCTCCACATCGCTCGGCATCAGGGAAATCCAAATCAAAACCTCAATGAGGTACCACCTCACACCCGTCAGAATGGCTAAAATTAACAAGTCAGGAAACGACAGATGTTGGCAGGGATGTGGAGAAAGGGGCACCCTCCTACACTGTTGGTGAGAATGCAAGCTGGTGTAGCCACTCTGGAAAATAGTATGGAGGTTCCTCAAACAGTTGAAAATAGAGCTACCCTACGATCCAGCAATTGCACTACAGGGTATTTACTGTAAAGATACAAATATAGGGACCAAAGGGGTACATGCACCCCGATGTTTATAGCAGCAATGTCCACAATAGCCAAATTGTGGAAAGAGTCAAGATGTCCATCGACAGATGAATGGATAAAGAAGATGTGGTATATATACACAATGGAATATTATGCAGCCATCAAAAGGAATGAGATCTTGCCATTTGCAATGACGTGGATGGAACTGGAGGGTGTTATGCTGAGTGAAATAAGTCAATCAGAGAAAGACATGTATCATATGACTTCACTGATATGAGGAATTCTTAATCTCAGGAAACAAACTGAGGGTTGCTGGATTGGTGGGGGAGTGGGATGCATGGGGTGGCTGGGTGATAGACATTGGGGAGGGTATGTGCTATGGTGAGCACTGTGAATTGTACAAGACTGTTGAATCACAGATCTGTACCTCTGAAACAAATAATGCAATATATGTTAAGAAAAAATAAAGAAGATAGCAAGAGGGGAAGAATGAAGGGGAGTAAATCGGAGGGGGAGATGAACCATGAGAGACGATGGACTCTGAGAAAGAAACTGAGGGTTCTAGAGGGGAGGTGTTGGGGGGATGGGTTAGCCTGGTAATGGGTACTAAAGAGGGCAAGTTCTGCGTGGAGCACTGGGTGTTATGCACAAAACAATGAATCATGGAACGCTACATCAAAAACTAATGATGTAATGTATGGTGATTAACATAGCAATAAAAAATTTAAAGAAAAAAACTAATACATCTGTATGTCTGAATAATAATTTAAATAAATTTACAACCCTATTACATCTTCATTATGTTGTTTTTTTTTTTTTTACAAATATTGGAGCATTTTATAATAATATCTAGTTATTTTGCCATTCCTATGGGCCAGGCATCGTTCTATGGGCTTACCTATATCAACTCATTATATTTTTATTACCACCTCATTTAATCCCCATTTACAGGTATAAACACTGAAGGACAGAGGAAAGCCTCACAGAGCAAAGTGTCAAGTGGCAGACAGGATTCAGGGCCAGGCGTTTCCATTAACACAGGGAAACTTGGTTTTTCACTTAAACTTACTTCCTGGTGGTTTTCCATATCAGTCCACATATAGTGACTGCTTTTGTTTGAAGAGCCATATGGAATTCTGTGTTTTATTCCAGGGTATAAAACTTAAACCTGCATTAGTGTCTTTGCTGCTTTAGCAAGTGGCCTTGTGCCCATAGTCAGAAACAGTGATTCATCTAGAAAGAATTAAGGCTTTTCTTCTCACCCCTACAGGAGCAGAGTGGTCATTGTGTTTCTAAGGATTGGTAGGCTCTCCTTAACTTAGCAGACACTTTTGCATTGCTAACAGAACTCCTTTTTGAGAAGCTTTGGCTGAAAGGATTTTAAGCCACATTACCACCGAAAAGAAGCAAAATGAGGGTTTTTTTTTTTTTTTTTTTTTTTTTTAGGAGTGCTACTAGATGGATTTGGAGCCAGCATCCCAAGAAATGGCTGAGGGTAGAAGACAGGAAGGCCTTTCAGTCCTGAGGTCCAGTGCCTGGGCCATCTGTGAGTGGTCCCATCTGTGGTGTGTAGACTGGAAAGGGTCAGATTTAGTGTGAACAGGGCCAGAGGGGTTTTTTTTTGAAGTGCCCAGGAAGGATATCGGACGAGAGAAGAAATAGCCAGGTCAGGCTGCCCAGAGGAGAAAGGAATGTACAGGTCTGCACTTGCCCTGCCTGCCCAGCCTCATGGGAGAGCCTACTAAGCCCTTATCCCACAGTGATTCATCTGCAGTGAGGGGCTTCTTCTTAGTATCTGAGGACTTTGGCCAACTTTCAGGAGACCTAACTAGATCATTTCATCCTGTATTCTCAATCTCTTTTTCTGTTTGTTATTAGTGTCTGTGAGATATTTTTCAACATTATTTTTGATTCCCTCTGTTGAGTTTTCATTGTTGCTGTATCTTTTTCATTTTCAAGGGCTCTTTTGTGTTTTCAGAACATTTCTTTTTAATAACACCTATTCTTGCTTCATGGATGCAATATTCTTTCTTCTCTGCACATATTACTGATAGTTTTTTGGGGAGGGGAGTGTATGGAGGGGAGTTTTCTTCTTCCTGCAGAGTTTCTGGTTCCTTTCAGGTCTAATAGAACTAAAAGATCCTATAAAACTATACTGAATTCTGTACCTATAAAAAGAGACTATACCTTTCTTTGCAAGTGAATATGGAACATTCATAAAAATTGAGCAAATAATAGGCCACCAAGAAAATCTCAAGAAATTCCAAAGAATAGAAATATACAAATAACATTCTCTGGTCATAATGTAATAAAACTTTTAGAAATTAATGACATACTTCCTTAAAATGTTTTAATTTTCTTTTTCCTGGTAAGTTAAAACACTCTGTTAAACAACTAATGGGATAAAGAGAAAACAAAAAAAAATAGTAGAATTTCTTGAAGATAATAATGAAAACAATGCAGAATCTCTGTCATACTGCTAAAGCACATATCACAGGGAAACTTAAAGCTGGAAATACCTGGTACAATTAAAATGAAAACATAAATATAAATTAATTTAACATCCAAATGGAAACCTAGAAAAAAATTAAGTCAAAAGAAAGAAGAAAGGAATTAATAAAGATACACTTATAAATAATAATTTGGAAAACAGAAAAGAGTAGAACTAATAAATCCAAAAGTTGGTTATTTGAAAAACACAAATACAGAAACCATTAGCTAATTTGAGCTTTGAAAGGGAGAGAGCACAGAGGTTCCTGGGTGACTCAGGGTTAAGCGGCTAGCTTCCACTCACATCATGTTATCATGTTCCTGGGATTGAGCTCCACACAGGCTCCATGCTCAGCCAAGAGTCTGCTTCTCCCTCTCTCTGTGCTCCTCCCCCTCACTCATTCTCTCTCTCTCAAATAAATAAATAAATAAAATCTTTAAAAAGGGAGAGAGAACGAGTATACAAAAATAGAAATGATAAGGAGGAAATAGCATAAAAACAGAGAAAACAGTTTTTAAGAAGAAAATACTTTTTATAACTCTATGCAAATAAATGTAAAAACATAGAAGATTCAATAGGTATATTTTTAGGCAAACACACCTTACCAAAACAGATCCTAATAGAGAGTCTAAAAAACTAGTTAATGTAAAAGAAATGAAAAGGCTCTAGGTTATTCCACAAAAAGAAATACACAAAGAATCACAAAGAATATACAAAGAAGACAAATGGTTTCACAAGGAAATTCTACATAATCTTTAAGGATCAGATAATTCCATTGTTACTTAAATTATCTTAGAGCATTTTATTTTAGGAAGCACATATAATATTAATCCCAAACCTGATAAGGATTGCCAGGTTTTTATTCCAATAAACTTCAAATTTACTTGGAATAAGTTCCAAAGATTTTTATTCCAGTAAAAGGAAACCACAAACCATTTTCACTTAAGAATGTCAATGCAAAAAACTTAATATAGAATCTAACAGCAAATTTAAAAGATACATTGTGATCCAGTGGAGTTTATTTCAAGAATGAAAAAGAAGGCAATATTAGAAAATCCATTAATATGTAAGCATTTCCACAGATGTAGGAAAGGCACTTGATAGGATTCAACATCTATTTGTGTGTTTTTTTAAGTCAAAGCGCTTGGTAAACTAGAAATTGATATATATCCTTAACATGATAAATAAATAAATACATACATATATATATATATATATAGAGAGAGAGAGCGCTATGGTAGATATATATATATATGTACCATAGCTCAAAAGTTAGCTCCTTACTAGCTTTTCTACTAAAGTAATGAACAAAATAATGTCATTATGTCTTCTATTATATAATATAGAGTTGGAGGCATTAACCAGGAATATTTACAGAGAACAAATTGCATATGTGGAAACCCCAAAGAGTTAATGAGAAAAGTAGTACAAACAAGATAATTTAGTAAGGTACCCAAAAAAGGCATCAAATTAACATATAAAACCCAATGACCTTCATCCATGCAAACAAGAAACAGAAGACATAATGGAAAATAAGTCGCCATATATTACAGTATATAAAATACTAAGGCATAAGTATAATACGTGCTATCCAAAGAAGGAAAGCTGAAATAACCAAGAAATCACAAATTTGAATGTGAAAAAATGGAAAGACATCAAGTTGCTGGATAGGAAGATACAACCTCATAGATATGTCAATTCTCCCTAATTTATAAATGCAGACCCGTTCCAATAAAAATATGTCTTTTTTTTTTCTGAAACCATGTAAGTTGATTGTAAAACTTGAGGAACAGAGGAGCAAAATTAACCAGCAAACCACTGGGGGGAAAAAAAGAGCAATGGAGAGGCTTGGAGTTAACCTTATGCAGCTTTTATATTTAAAACATTTTGATAATGGTCCATTAATGTGCAGAAAGATCAATAAAATAGAATTTAAAAATCCAGAAATAGACTCAATTCCATTCATAAAGTTAATATATGACAAAGGCAGCATCTCAAATTGATGAGATAACAAAAGGCAAGCTGAGGGCAAAAGGCAAACTGACACTTCACATACCCTCTGCCTGCAAGACGACAGTGCGATATATGCGACATTCCCCAGGCAGTCATGACTGCCCAAGAACAAAAAAAGGAAAAACAAATGCTGAACTGATAAAGATCACAGTCATGTGGAACACGAAACTGTCAGTTTGTCACTGTCTTAATGATTTACAAGAAAAACACAATCTTAATCATAGCCAGACCTCCAGAAACCTATAGATTCAATTTCCTGGAGCCCTAACATCATCTTCCCCCCTCCATAGGATAAGAAACCCTATGTAATTAGTCATTTCTCAGACTTATAATACAGATTTTTCTGCCCAGCGGTCTTGTCCCGTGCTTTAATAAAACCACCTTTTTGCACCAAAAACGTCTCAAGAATTCTTTCCTGCCATTTGCTCTTGGACCCAAACATCAAACCTTCATTATTTTGGTGCTCATTCTGGGGCTCAAGTCTTCTCATCTGGACTCTGAGCCTAGGGGCAAACTTGGTGAGTACTTCCTCTTCTCTTCCCTTACTTTGATTTCAGGGGCTTTTCAGGGAGTACAGTCTTATTGGAACGCTTTCATGTTGATTGCTCAGGCTGCAATCCTCTAGCCCATGGCTACTCTATAGGGAGGAAAAAAGCCTGCCTTTTGGCTGGAAGTTACTACCAAGGCTGGAATGGTAATAAGACCCAGAAACTTGATGCCCTCTCATATTTCTGTCCTTATACAAAGTTGTCTTTTCTTGGGCAGAAGACAACCACTTAAGTCACTAGGACAGGTGCCAATCTTAAGACTCCCATGTGAGATTTCCTCCTCATTGGTCTAATGTGGTCCCCTTCACATCTCTGGTCTAACCACCTTTTGCCTCTGCCTGGAGCCAGCTGAAACCACCCAAGTGAATTAAAGCCCAACCAGGGTCCATTTCCTAGGGAAGTTGGCTGTAAGGACTACATGTGTTGAAATGTTGCTTAGATCATGGTGGATTTCTGTCTTTACTGTTTTTCATCAATGTCCCCTACTAACTACTTAAATTACAAAATTAGGTACCTTGTAAAACTTTTTTTGTGTGTTTTCCCTCGGTTAAAAATGGCAGGTTCTTCCTGGCACAGCATGGCATTTTGGTCCACTCACTGGCACCATTTGTAGCCTAAGATGCAATGGGGGATACCCACATCCCTCCCACAAGGCAGGGGCGGTGATCACAGCAATTTTGTTCGAGGGTCATCTCCAGTCTTTTTGACACCAGGAATCTCTGACATATCCTGCATGGGATGCCACCTGGGAGTCAGGGGTGGATTTTTTTTTTTTTTTTTTTTGGTAATGGACTTTCTCTACTTTTCTAGGAACGTGGGATCTTCTTTAGTTCCCAAGAATTCTCCCTTGGGATGCCTTTTAATCCCCTGGAATCAATTCAGATTGCAAGATTTAAGAAAGAAAAAGCTGATCTTCCATAACACTGCATGGCCTCAGTACTCCTTAAGAGACAAGGAAAAATGGCCCATTAATGGCTATCAGTTAGATCTCTTCTGTAAAAAAACAGGGCAAATGGACTAAGGTACCCTATGTCCAGGTCTTCATGTCCCTGAATCAGGACCCTGACCTAAGGGCCTCTTGCAGAATGTGTTTAACTACCAACCAGGTTAATAAACCCCCCTCAACATATTGGATGATGATTGTCTAAATAGGCCCATTCCTCCTAATATACCTGGGCTACTGGAGGAAACACCAGCCAGTCCAAACAAAGAGGACACCAGCTCTGTTGCTATCCTTTTTCCTTATAAACCCCAAGACCCCTCTGCTCCCAGCCCAGCTGGACATACCAAGAGTAGAACCCCCTATCATCTGGCAGCTCCATCTAAATCTCGACTGCATCCTCTTAGGGAGGTTGCTAATGGAAAAATGGGCACAATTATGTCCATGTCCCATTCTCCAAGGCAGACCTGACTCAGGTAAAACAAGAATTAGAATGATATTCCTAAAACCCTTCTCAATTTATGGAGGGCTTTCAACAATTATCTATTATGTTTGATTTGACCTGGCAAGATCTATACATCATATTAACTCATTGTTGCACCCCTGAGGAAAAGAACTGTATCTGGGCAGGGCCTCAAGAATTTGCTGATGATCTGGCAGCCAGAGATAGAAATTGTTATCGGGTAGGGGGCACTGCTGTTCCCAATATTGAACCTCACAGGAATTATCAAAAAAAAGACAGGAAAAGGAAAGATGAGACCATAATCACCTGTTTAATAGAAGGAATGGAAAAAGATTCTCTAAACCTGTAAACTTTGATAAAATTCAGGAAGTTACTCAAGGAGCTTGCAAGAATCCAGCTCTATTTCAGGGTCATTTGATAGAAGCCATCCATAAACATATAAATCTGGATCCAATCCCATCTGAGGGAACAACTATACTAAACATGCATTTCATGAGCTGGCGCCTGACATTTGCCAAAAAATGACTAACATGACTTTAGGTCCTTGAACACCCCCCCACCCCCAGCGCCTACTAGAGGTAGCTACTGGAAACTTTAATAATAAAGTTATGGCCTTACAGCAGGAAAAGGACTGGAGAGCTAAATTGCAGGATAAAATACAGGCTCAAATATGGGCTGCTGCTATTGCAGATTCCTCACAACACCAGACCAACCAGGGGCCAAAGAAAATGCCAGTATCAGACAAAGGACCAGGTAAGACCCAATGCCGTGAGTGTGGCCAAATCAGACACTGGAGTAAAGAATGTCCGAACAAATGCTTTCCACCAGGGCCATGTCCTGTGTATAAGGAAAAAGGACATTGGAAGAGAGACTGTCCTCAACTCCAGAGAAAGAGGAAGACAGGAACTCACTTCCCCACCTGAGAGCAGGCACCAGAGGATGGGGCCCTCAGGCTGGTCTGGCTCCCTTTGACATCAAGATGACTGAGCCCTGGGTTATCCTGGATGTGGGAGGTAAGTTTATAAATTTTCTTATTGATACAGGAGCCACTTAATCCATTCTTATTCAGCACTCTGGCCCTACTTGTCTTTCTAACCATACAATTGTTGGCATAGAACGATAAACTAAAATGTGCCACCAGACAATGCCTTTAACTTGTAAATATAGAAGTCAGTTGGCCACTCATATTTTTCTAGTCTTTCCATCTTGTTCCACTCCATTACTTGGACGAGACTTGATGTATAAACTAAGGAGCAGGTTTGCTCTTACTAAAGAAGAGGATGGATGGCGTGTTCTCTTTAACACCAAGAGAATTAAAAACTTACCCCAGTATCCTTTCTAATATCTGGAAGGAAGTAAATCCACAGGTCTGGGATTTCGATGTCCCAGGATGGGCTCTTAAAGCCCAACCAGTTAAAATGACCTCAAAGGACTCAACCACTATACCTCATAAAAACAATACCCCTTAAAACCTGAGGCAAAAGCTGGGTTACAATCACTTATTGATAAGTTTCTCAAACGTGGTATTTTAAAACCTTGTCAATCTCCTTATAACACTCTAATCTTACCAGCAAAAAAGTCAAATGGGGACTATCAAATGGTACAAGATATAAGAGCTATAAATGAAGCTGTTGTGCCTACTCATCCAATAGTGCCAAATCTATATACAACCTCACACAGGGCCCCGGTGATGCCAACTGGTTTATAGTACTAATCCAATAGCGCCAAATCTATATACAACCTCATGCAGGGCCCCGGTGATGCCAACTGGTTTATAGTACTTGATTTAAAAGACACCTTCTTGAAAAAAATGAAGGGGGGGAGTTGGAGGGGGAGACGAACCATGAGTGACGATGGACTCTGAGAAACAAACTGAGGGTTCTAGAGGGGAGGGGGGTGGGGGGATGGGTCAGCCTGGTGATGGGTATTAAAGAGGGCACGTTCTGCATGGAGCACTGGGTGTTATATGCAAACAATGAATCATGGAACACTACATCAAAAACTAATGATGTAATGTAGGGTGATTAACATAACAAAATAAAAATTTAAAAATTTAAAAAAATGGGGTGCCTGGGTGGCTCAGTCGGTTAAGCATCTTGCCTTCAGCTCAGGTCATGATCCCAGGGTCCTGGGATCGAGCCCCACATCAGGCTCTCTGCTCTGTGGGAAGTCTGCTTTCTCTCTCCCACTCCCCCTGCTTGTGCTCTCTCTCTCTCTGCCAAATAAATAAATAAAATCTTAAAAAAAAAAATAAAAGGCACCTTCTTTTGCATTCCTCTAAGTGAAGAAACACAGCTACTACTTGCTTTTGAATGGACCTCACTTTTAAGCTCACAGTCTCCTCAATTAACTTGGACAGTCTTGCTGCAGAGATTTAGAGATAGTCCTCACCTATTCAGGGATGCCCTTAGTAAAGAACCCCATGCTATCTCCCTTTCTCAAGGGACTATAGGTTAATATGTGGATGATATTTTAATCTGTAGTCCCACAAAAGAAACATCTGATAGTAATTCTGTAACTCTACTTAATTTCTTGGCAGACAGAGGGTGTCACTTCTCCCCTAAGAAGGCGCAAATGTCTAAATAGAAAGTACAATATTTGGAATATGAACTAATACCAGGTCATTGGACCTTGTCTACTGACAGAAAAAAGGCTATATTAGATCTTGGACCCCCAGTTATGAAAAAACAACTCCGTACTTTCCTAAGCATGCAGGTTTTTGCTGCCTTGGATTTGGGCTCTTAGCCAGACTATTGTATGATTCAATTAAAGACCCTGATGAAGAAACTTTACTCTGGACTAAAGCCCAGCAGACAGCCTTTCAAACATTCAGAGCTAAGCTTTCATCAGCCCCAGCTTTGGCTTTACCAAATTTAGAAAAACCTTTCATTTTACGTGTAACAGAAAAACAGACAAGCTCTGGGAGCTCTTACCCAGAAATTAGGAAGTGAAACAAGACTGGTGGGCTATTTTTCATAGTCGCTTGACAATGTAGCAGAAGAGTGGCAAGCTTGTCTTTGAGCAGTGGCTGCAACAGCTCTCCTGGTAGAAGCAGCTTCAAAACTTACTATGGGGCAATCCTTGACATTGATGACTCCACATCAGGTCTAAAGTGTCTTAGAGACCAAAGGCCACCAATGGATAATGGGAGGCTGACTTACTAAATACCAGGTGACGCTTTTAGACACACCTAAAATAATATTTAAAACCTGTCAAACTTTAACCCAGCTATCCTTATGCCTGTACCTGACCATCATACTTTTATGACTAGAACATGACTGCTTAGAGATTATTGATCTTGTTTCTTCCAGCAGACCAGATTTGAAAGATTTCCTACTGAAAATGTATATGACAACTGGTTTACAACCCACAGGTGCAGATGCCAGTAGCTTCATGAATAGGGAGAAAGAAAAGCTGAATATGCTATAGTTAGTTTAACTAAGACCATTGAGGCAAAACCCCTCCAATAAACACTTCTGCTGAAAAGGCTGAATTAATAGCACTTACCTGTGCTCTTCAGTTGGCAAAAGTTCTAAAAATTAATATTTATACTGACTCCAAATATACTTCCTGGTGCTACATCCCCATGGGGCAATTTGGAAGGAAGGGGAATTATTATCAAGCCATAACTCTCCAATCAAATATGTGCCTGAAATAATTACGCTTCTTAAATCTGTACACCTACCTAAGGAGGTAGCCATGATTCACCTCTGAGGACATCAAAAGGATATGACCTTAGAATCTAAAGGCAACAATTTGGCAGACGATGCAGCCAAGCAGGCAGCTCAAAATAAATATTAATTCATACCAGTCTTGACTCCAATAAAGTCCCTAACTTCAGTCTATTCAGACCAAGAAATTCACATAGCCCAGGAACAAGGATATTTAAAAAATGCATAGGACTGGGTTATTAATCATGAGGGAAAAATCTTTATACCCCAAAATAACACCCAACATTCAGGATGACTATCATTGGAAACGTTCTCTGATCATTGCGCTCCAGACTACTGACTGGTTTGCTACTGATTGGATAAGGCGACCTGGAATTGGATGGCTAGCTCCAAATGGAACCCAATGGTTATGTGGAACTAACCTATGGCCCTGGCTTCCTCCAGGGTGGATAGGCCATTGCACCTTAGGTTTTACCTGGATTCATGTGCACATTATCAAAACCATCACTACCCCAGCTAATCTTCCCAATTTATTTATTTATTTTTAAGATTTTATTTATTTATTTATTTGACAGAGAGAGAGAGAGTGCAAGCAGGGGGAGTGGCAGACAGAAGGAGAGGGAAAAGCAGGCTCCCCGCTGAGCAAGGAGCCCGATGGGGTCTTGATTCAGAACCCTGGGATCATAACCAGAGCCAAAGGCACTTAACTGACTGAGTCACCCAGGCACCCCTAATCTTCCTAATTTTCTTTTTTTTAAAGATTTTATTTATTTGACATGGAGAGAGAGACATAGCGAGAGAGGGAACACAAGCAGGGGGAGTGGGAGAGGGAGAAGCAGGCTTTCCACGGAGCAGGGAGCCCAGTGCGGGGCTCGATCCCAGGACCCTGGGATCCTGACCTGAGCTGAAGTCAGATGCTTAATGACTGTGCCACCCAGGTGCCCCATAATCTTCCCAATTTAAAACACAGATGAACATGATCGGTTTTCAATGGTATGACCATTTAGTATCCATTGTTGTTCCATCTGTAGGATTAGAAAGCACAATTTGGCATATCTAAGCCCTCAATAAGTACACCATGAAGGCACTCAGTGATTCACAAGACAGCATCTCCTTACTTGTTACTAAAGTCACACAAATGCACAAAGTGGTTCTACAAAATAGAATGGCTTTAGATGTCCTAACCGTGGCATAAGGAGGTACATGTGTCATTATTAAAACAGAGTGCTTTGTATACATCCCAGATCATCACAAAAATGTCACAGGACTACTAAAAGATATGAATACCCAACTTAAGGCTCTACAAAATCCTTCCCTCTCTTTCAATAATTGGTTAAGTTCCTGGTTTGGGGAAGGACTATGGTTGACTATTAAGGGTCTCTTTGTTGGACTTCTCATCCTTATAGCCATTTTAATTTTAATATATTGCCTTTTTCAAAGTTTCTCTGTTTGGTGCCGAGACTCCGTCGCTATAATAACTTCACATAGAGAGATGGCCTTACCACCCACAGAGATACTTCTTTGCTGTCCACATTGGACTCAGCTGCCTCCACCTTTCATAACTCCCCTATACATGCCCTGACTGATGTTGACCCATAGGTAGGGACATCTCTTTGCCCCTGTTTAGCAGAAAGAAGCTACAGAAGATGAGATCTTCCACCTTCAACAGTCTTAAAGATTTAAGGGTCAAAATTGTTCAGGGGGGAAAATAAGATAACAAAAGGCAAGATAATGGCAAAAGGCAAACTGACACTCTACATACATGCCCCCACCCCCAAGGTGGCAGTGGGATATGTGTGACATTCCTCAGGCACTTATGACTGCCCAAGAACAAAGAAAGGAAAAACAAATGGTGAAATGATAAAGATCACAGTCACGTAGGACATGAAATTCTATCAGTTCATCACTGTCTTAATGATTTACAAGAAAAACACAATCTTAATCATAGCCAGACCTCCAGGAACCTATAGATTCAATTTCCTGGAGCCCTAACATCATCTTCCCCATCCATAGAATAAGAAACCCTATATAATCAGTCATTCCTCAGACTTATAATGCAGCTTTTTCTGCCCAGGGGTCTTGTCCTGTGCTTTAATAAAAACCACCTTTTTGCACCAAAAACATCTCAAGAATTCTTTCTTCACCATTCGCTCTTGGACCCAAACATTAAATTACATCAGAATCTGTGAGGAAAGGATGGACTTTAAAAAAATACTCTCTTGGGGCACCTGGGTGACTCAGTCAGTTAAGCGTCTACCTTCAGCTCCAGTCATGAACTCAGGGTCCTGGGATCTAGCCCTGAGTCAGGCTACTTGTTCAGTGGGGAGTCTGCCTCTCCCTCTGCCCCTCCCCCTGCTCATGCTAGTGCTCATGCCCTCTCTCAAATAAATAAAATCTTTAAAAATGAATAAATAAATAAATAAATCTCTCTTTTTACCCAGAAATGATGATAGACTTCAATTTATAGTTTCAGGAAGCACAATAAACACTGCACAATATAAATAAGATGAAATCCATTGAAAACCACATAATAATAAAACTACAGAATGTTAAAATCAAAGCTATCTTAAAACATCCAGAGTGTATAGACAGTTTACCCCCAGATAATAAGAAATCAATAAAATATTATCAACAGTGAAAGTTAGAATACAGTAGAATAATATCACCAAAGGTTTAAGAGAGAAGATTCTCACACTAAACTTTACCCCCAGCTTAATGTTAAATTCAAGAATGAAATAAACTAAAATATTTCATACTAAAAAAATAACAGAATTTACTATTAATGAACTTCACCTAAAATAACTTTTAAAGGATATACTTCAAGAAAATGGAGTATGATCCCTGAACAAATATGAAATGCGATAAATAGTAAGGAAAAGTGGTAAACATATAATTATAAGAAAACTTATACTGTATAAGACCAATTATAATGTCAAAGTCTGGAGGAAAAAATCCAAAGCTATTTAAAATATTGGACAGTCCTAACCTGAGAAAAAGCAGAGACGAAAGGAGTTACAGAGCTTTAAGATACTTAAGAGATATATATTTATGGTTTTCCCCTAAATATGTATACTATACTTTTAAGAACAATCAATAAACAATAGAATTCTCCTTAAATGTTATTTATTGCAGTTGAGCTGTTGATAAGTGTGGCCCACAAGGATTTCACTGAGCAGCTAGTCTATTTGCCACATGCAGCTTGCAGGCTTTAACACTCAGCCAGACCTCGGAGACCTCCAGGGTAAGAGCACTAGAAAGGAATGGAAGAAGGCTTGTGGGTGATGGAAGTTCCAACGGGAAGTAGGAACCGATTCCTGGCAATGGGAACTCAGATTGATGGTGCCACGGAAGATGCTGCAAATCTCAGCACTTGGGGGTGCCTCTTCCTTCCCCCCAGCCTCAGCAAGACCCCGTGTTTTGGTGTGGTGGGTTGGGTGTATGGTTCAGGCATGGCCCAGAGCAAGGGAGGGCA
This sequence comes from Eumetopias jubatus, assembly GCF_037043125.1. Classification (NCBI taxonomy): domain Eukaryota; kingdom Metazoa; phylum Chordata; class Mammalia; order Carnivora; family Otariidae; genus Eumetopias; species Eumetopias jubatus. Next base: position 45,708,626 of record NW_028274823.1, on the reverse strand, counting down.
GGGAACAGGGATGGACACAAATACTGGAGATGCTCACACCACTGAAAAGGTGGGAGAGGAGCCCACGTCAGTCCTGAAGCTCAGACTATCAACTTCTCGGGGTCAGGAGGTGGAGTTGACAAGTTTGACCGCGGTCAAGCAGCAAATGTTATTAGTTCAAGGTGCCGGCTAAAGCTGAGGTCCGACGCGGTGCGGGCGTCACGGGTCCAGCCTAGCAGACACCTGAGTCAGGGGGCAGAGAGGCAAGGTCAGGGGAGGGGGGAGCGGGTCCCTAGGTAGGGGCGGAGCCTGGGAAAGGCCGGCGCGGGTGGGGGCGGGGCCAGAGGTGGGCTGAGGCTAGAGTCAGGCGGTGGGGGCGGGTCTGAAGGCGGAGCCTGGCCCCGTGGGGTTTGCGCCTGCGCACGGGGGTCCCGGGGGCGGGGTTGCGCGCGCGCGGTGCGCGGGCCCTGGAGGGCGGAGTCCAGGGCGGGCGCAGGCCCAGGGAGGGGGCGCGGTGTCTCTGGAGTCAGGCGCTCCCTCAGGCCGCGGGCGCGATGCTGGCTGCTGCGGGTTCCGCGGCGATGCCGGCGGGGATGTGACGGGCAGTCCCTCGCCTCACCTGCAGTCCTTGGACCCGTGGGTCACTGGGCGGCCCGCAGTCGGGCCGCAGCAGAGGAGGCAGCGTGACCTCCCCACGGTGAGAGTCGGGGTCGGGAGAGGGCCGGGGCCGGAGTCGGGGCGGGGCTGGCGTCCGCGACTGTCCAGGGCTGGGGGCGCGGCAGGTCTCGGGCCCAGGCACCTGGGGTGAGGCAGTGACGCTCTCCGGCCTCCCGCCCTCCCGGCACCTTCTTGAGCTCCCCGCGAGCCGCCTGAGGAGGGGCGAGCGTGGAGCCTGGAGGCCGGACGCCCCCCGCCCCCGGGCTGTGACAGGCGCGCCGGGGGCCTCGGGCGCTGGGGCTGTGCCTTTCTCTCAGGAGGAATCAGGGCGAGGCCAAGTTACCCAGGGATTTCAGGGCCAGGATGCTTGTGAGGGTTGACAGGGGAAAGTACCCGGGTGCCCCAGTGACGGTTTTTGTTTTTTTTTTTTTTAATTACTGGGCCAAAACAAAGACACACCCTAAAACACATCCTGAGATCAAACTTTGGTGGACCACACCGTTGTCACAGGTTCAGATGGTGCTTCTCTCTCCTTTTGACATCTGCTGTTTTTATACATGTATTTGTTTTTTATGCTCCTAGTTTTTTTTTTTTTATCATAGTAAAAGGAAGAATGATTCCTTTGAGGTAGTCGTCGGTGGCTAAGCTTGAATTTGAATTTCAATAATTGCAAATTCATCTTTGTAGGCTACCCAGCCAGTTAGGCTTGCAGTTCCAAGACTAGGCCTTAGCAGTGTGGAAATTACTGATTCAGGGACTCTTCGTGGTCCCAGATTGAAATGTGGATGTTTTGCTCCCATTGGTGAGATAAAAATTGAGTTTTAGTCTTTTCAGAGTAGTCATTTGAGAAGGCATTCCTTTTCTCCTTTTTTTCTGAGCATTAATTTTGCCAGTTAAAAAAAACCATCATCTTTTAGGCTAAAGATTTTAGTGGTGGCAGCTCTTCTTTAACCAAAAGGAATTTAAGATACCCTTCTGCACAAAACATGTCTTATCTGCAATCAATATATGACAAGTATTTAAACATTCCTGAATGTTTACCTGAAGTCAGTCTTCTCAGACATTATTACTGTTTGCCTCTTGTGATTTTTTAAGCTAAGTATTATTTCATTGTTTTCTTTAGTGTTCTCAACAACATTGACTTCAAAGAATCTTTAGGTAAAAATACACACACTTTCTTGAATCCTTTAGCCATAATTCATACTCTTTCACTTCAGTGTGGTATTAATATGCTGTAGTAAGAAACTGCTAGAAGCCATCCGAAGTGCAGGAACTCTCCATTTGAAAAACAGCAACAACCAACCATTTATTCTCTATTTCCATATTGAGACCTGCATTTTTTTTTGTTTGTTGCTTTGACTCAACTCCTTTGACTGTATGCTAGAAGAAGGGGACTTTGCTTCCATCCATGACTCAGTATAGTTATTGAGTCCGTTAGTGACTCTCCATAATCTGTGTTTGATAAAAGTCGAAGTCCTTCACAATTTCTGATAACTTGTGTTTCTGATTTCATTTCTACCATTTTGCCTGCCTTTCCATACAAAGACTACATAAGAGTTCTCTGAAGATGACATCTTCCTTTGTGGTTTTACATTGTTCCCTCTGTTGAGAATTCTTCTCTACCTAATAAACAATTTGCTCTTCAAGACCTACTGAAAATATCAACTGTGAAAATGGTCCAGACATCTTATCCCCCTTGTCTTGACTGATCCAATATAGCACATCATATATTCTGCATTTAGCATTTGTCAGTTAGTAATGATTTGTTTATATGTCTGTCTCCATTAGACTTTTGGGTTTCTTCAGGGAAGGACCTTTGCAACTCTAGCATATACTGTTATGTAGTCAGGTACTCAACTGTTTATTGAATACATTTTTGAGAAATGCTCTTAATCCTGAATATAGGTTGAGGATAGGCAAACTTTGTTAACTATCTCTTTCAATATCAGAAAACATGGAAAAGATGGATGTGCAAGGTACTTTTAAATTTCCAAGAACACAGTCAAAATTGTTGTTGGTTGGGAATGAAACCCCAGTTATGACAGTGAAAAACCAATACATTTTATGATGCAAGATTAAAAAAGGCATGGCCAGTAAGGATTGCAGCTTCGTTGATTTTAGGACTTTATTTTGAGGCAAAGTAAATTGCCCAAGGTCATGCAGGTAGAAAGGGACAGACCTGGGATACAATTTTGACTATCTGTATTTTATGTTTGCTCCCATTTTCCTAATTCTAAGTCTTAATAATCGTTCTGAAATCTGAGTGGAAGGTTTTGAAAGTCATAGACATGTGTTAGTAAAGGGGGTCTATAAATAGAATGTTGAATTTGAAGGAATTAGTACATTATTTGGTTCAGCTGTAAAAATTTTACCCATTAAACAACTAAAGCTCGAAAGGTAAGTGCCTTGTTTGAGGTTGCTTAGAGTCAGTCGTACCCCACATCTCCTGACCTCATGCTTGTGTATTTTTCATTACTTCATGGTGCTTGTGGGGAAAATGAGGAAGCTGTCAATTTTCAGAGGGAGAACAAATCAGCTTGTATTTTCTCCCTCTTTGAATGCTTAGCTGCCATTCTTAGGAACTTAGAGCCCTTGAGTGATGAGAAACATGATTATTCATTTGGGGATAGAGGAGAAACCTGACCTTCACTACTCCATTGGCTGGATAGTTTTTAACCTCAGTGCTTGGGGCCGTCTTTCCAGATGCCCCATAACAAGTGGCTTCTGCTCACCATATGGAGATTCCATATACAGTTACGTTTTGATGGTAAAATGAGATTTTAATATAATAAGGTTACAGATGGTTAGTAGCATGGCTAAAATTACATGTATGGCTAGTCTGTATGTGAGAAGAGCCTATCTGATTACTCCTCTGTGATAGGTTTTTTTGGGGAAAAAAGTGGACAGTTGTGGCTTTATGCCTCTGAAAAGCCAGTTTTGAAATGTGTACTTATTGTAGTGGGCCTGATCAATAAATAGCACATAAGAAAAAAAAATAAACGTTTAGTTTTTCTTCTTATTTAATTCTTACCGTATATATGTGATTTTATACTATACTATTTTATACTATAATCAAAGCATAAATATAATGTTTAATATTTGTTTTCATATTTAATGTTTTCTTTTTGCTATAATTTTTGTACACTTAAATTATACATGTTACAGTGAACTGAGTTACTTATTTTTAATAGTTGGACATCTGAGTTGTTTCTTGTTTTGCAAGTAATGCAGTTATCATATAGCTGTGATGTTTTGCTTCTTTACTTTAGGCTAAAGACCCAGGAGGGGGAATTTCAAGGTCAAAGGGTATGAAGGTTTTTGTCACTTTTGAAAAATATTGCCGAATTTATTTCTGAATTTTTTTTTTTTATTGATTTACACTGCCTCCTGCAGTTTGGTTGACCAGTTTCATCATAATTTTTTTTTTAAGATTTTATTTATTTATTTGACAGAGAGAGACATAGCGAGAGAGGGAACACAAGCAGGGAGAGTGGGAGAGGGAGAAGCAGGCTTCCCGCTGAGCAGGGACCCAGATGCAGCTTGATCCCAGGGCCCTGGGATCATGACCTGAGCCGAAGGCAGATGCTTACTTTCATAGGTTTTTGTTTTTAAAATTTGTGTTTTAGGGGTGGCTGGGTGGCTCAGTCAGTTAAGCATTTGCCTTCGGCTCAGGTCATGATCCCAGGGTCCTGGGATCGAGTCCCACTTCGGGCTCCCTGCTCGGCGGGAAGCCTGCTTCTCCCTCTCCCTTTCCCCCTGCTTGTGTTCCCTCTCGCTGTCTCTCTGTCAAATAAATAAATAAAATCTTAAAAAAAAAAAATTAGGGGCGCCTGGGTGGCTCAGTCAGTTAAGCATTTGCCTTTGGCTCAGGTCATGATCCCAGGGTTTGGGGATTGAGCCCCACATTGGGCTCGTTGCTCAATGGTGAGCCTGCTTCTCCCTCTCCCTCCTGCTCATGCTCTCTCTCACTATCTCTTTCTCTCTCAAATATAAATAAAATCTTTAAAAAAAAGTTTGTTTTTTAAAAACAGGTGTAAGGGCATCTACTGTCTAACATCACTATCCACAATAGAAAAGCAAATGCAGTATTTTTCTAGTTTTACCTTCTCCTTTGTATGAATTGTCTTTTGCCCATAAATTTATTGGAACCTTTTTACCAATTTTCATTAACACTTAACATCATAAATATATGAACCTCTTAAAATATGTATCTGATCTGTTGTTATTATTGTGGACTTGGCAGTTCTTAAAATTATTTAAACCACTGACTTACAAAAAATTTTTGTGATTTCATCTTTTTGATTGTGAGGTCTAAGAATGAATGTCACTCCACAATCTGATATACACTTTTATTTTCTTAAGCTTCTAGAGTTTGTTTTGTTATATGTATATATCTTTAGAAAATTATATATGCAATTGAGATTGAATTTAGTTTATGTGGATTTTATACTATAGAGAATCACATTCTTAGAGATATCTGAGTTTCTATTGGTAAGCAGCTGTTTTTTTCCTTCCTGAACTTGAATAGAAAACAAAACATAAGTAATCTAGTTATTTTTTTTAATAAATGGATACTTGTTTTTAAATAAATTATAGTAAATTTCGACAAACGAAAATTTCAGGAAAGCATATTTTGGTTAATTGAAGTTTTTGTTGGTTCATTGTTAACGAGAAGGTCATTTCTGATTTAACTCTTATTATTAATCATTCTAAAGTATATGAGAGTAAAACTTTGGTTATCTGCTTCCTTTGATGAGTGAGACATTCTAGACAGATGAGATATCCCAGGGTAGTAGTTAACATTAGTTGAATGCTGGATACTGTGCGGGTACTTGGCATGGAGTTGCTTACTTCATTCTCCTAACAACCATGAGTAGGTTGTTTTTATACCCTCACTTTGTAAATGAGGAAACTTAGAGAGGTAAAATGACCTGGCAAAGGTAACACAGCTAATGAACAGTGGAACTGGAACTCCATCTGCCTACTTTTAAAAGGCTCTGTTTGAGAACTGTATTATCTTATTTTCTGTGCTAAGGATTTGAACTTTATCTTGTAGGCATTGGAAAGATATTAGATGTTTCAAAGCAAGGGGATGATAGGGTATGTCATTTAGGGAGTTGGCTGATGTGGCAGTGTGGAAGTATATTGAATTGTGTTTCTGATAGGAAGTAGTTGAATAGGTCATATGAGAAATGAAGCCTGAAATGCAAAGTGAATTTGGAGATCAGGGGATATTATGGAAAGATACAGGACTGAGTAACTGATTTACAAGAGAGTGGGAAGCTGGAGTGTTGATTTGAAAGATATGGAGTAGGGTAATGACAGATAAATATCTGCTTCTAGCACTTGGTTGTATTTCTTTCATGGCACTGACTGTGATGTATTGTACCTAATCTAGTGACGCATCTACCTGCCCCACTGGATTATGTCCTTTTCAAAGACAGGGACTGAGTAGAAGGCATGATCTAATACAGGATGAGCTAATACAGGAAGAGGGCAGAAGACTGAATTGGGGGTGGGAAACACCAAATCACCTAAATCAAGTAGTGCCTGGAGGAGAGGAGATCTAAAAAGTGGCAGCTGTCAGGGGGGAGCGGGGAGAGCCTTCAGTGCCAGACTGGGGAGGAGTGTTAAGGAGAGGGAAGTATTAGCACAGACGCAAATACAGAATGCCACTTTAGGCTACAAACAATTCTAGTTGTTGTGTCCTAGCAGTGATATGCTGCTGACCAGCAGTTATGTACGGCTAAGTTGTCTTTACTTTGTTACTGACTTTTTCCTCCCATACCTTTCTCAGAGCATCCTGTGGTTTCCTGCTTCTTTTAGCGTCTGACACACTTGCTACTGTGCTGATGCTGGGATGTGACTCAGCCTATGGAGAGCAACCACTCAGAACTCTCCTTCCTTTTTAAGTGAGTTGACAAATCAGAGTATGTTAGGTGTAATCTGTGAGTTTTCAGCTCTTCTCTGCTGAGTTGATTGCTTTTGAATGTTCCCCCAGTTACTTCTCTGACTTTCAAGACTTCTGATTGGTGGTTTTGAGATTTAGAACCTTGAGGAGCCAGAGGATTCTTAAAGACTGGATCCATGAAAGCTGAAGTTTTTTCACCTGTTTACTTTTCCATGTTGATCAGTTTGAATATAATTGGGTCATCTTTGAGGATTGTTGATCTTAAAAATGCCCCAGGACCATCATTCCAAATAGTTAAGAATCTCTGTTCTCTTTGTACAGTTCTGTAGTTATCTAAGGTGTGGGGGCTTGTTTTAAATTTCCTTGGTCAGTTCCTAACTTATTTCATATGACTGGTTTTCAAAGAGCCACTTAGAAAAGGAATTTGTGCTTGATTTCTTCTGCTGTTATTTGCTTCAGAGCATCCTCATTCTTCACTCTCTGCCTTCTTCCCGGTTTTCATCTATCTGGTTTCTATACTTGGTAAGTACAATAGGAAGGGGAAAAAGAGAAAAAAAAATGGGTATTACTTTTCTCTTCCCTTCTTTTCTGTAGTTGTTACCACACTCTTCACCCCAGTCACTGCTCCCAACTGTCCAATTTGTCATGGCCCCCTACCCCATATCTTCAGTTCTGTGTGTGGGAATGGGAGATGCAAGACAGCTTTTTAGCTGAGGAATGTGAATGTCTCAGGGTTTTGGTCCTTCTGTAATGTGATGTCTTATAGCTTAGTAGATGCTTTTCATTCCCTGGCAATCTACTTAAATAAATTTAGGCCCTATTTCTTTGAATTAATTCCCATTTATTCTCTCTCTCTCTCTCTCTCCCCCCTCCACTTCTCTCTCCTTCCCCTCCCTCCCTCCCTCCCCCTCTCCCTCTCCCTCTCCTCTGCCTTTCTCACTGTCCTCCCCCTAGCTTCCTCAAACGCACCCCTCCCCCCATACCAAGATACCATAATCTTGATGACAGAGCCCCTAGAGAATACACTAGGCACAGCTAACTTAGGCAGACACCAGAAGGTACTTTGAATTTTGTTGTCATCATATTAATGATATTTGGTTGCAGCCTGAGTGCTTTGGGGAAATTTGAGAGCTTTCTCTGACCATTATGTCTTGGCAGGCAGTGTTGGGGTTGGCAATTACAGTTTTCACTGACAATCATACTTCAGAAAGGCAGGAACTATTTGTAACAGCTATTTAAGTGTAGAATGGGTCTGGTGATGTTTTGGTCTGAGTTTGTAGGCCAGGTTATAGGAAACATATCCAGGGAGTGGGGAGGCAGAGATGGCCATTTTTTTCTTCTTCTTCTTTTTCCTTTTATTTTTATTTTTAAAAATTTTCTCAGGTTTATTTTCTTCATTTCATGGTTGCTTTTGGCAGTCAGCATTTTCCCAGGCCTTGAGAAGTTCTGCTGTATAAATTCCCTCAACCCAGTCTTTGAGACCAGATCCTGAGTCTAGATTTTCCTGATTCATGCCATCCATCCATTCAAGAAATACCCACTAAGCCCTTGCTAATAATAGTGCAGTGAAGAAAACATATTTTTTGCCCTGTGGAACTTTCATTCCAATGACAAGATACAGAAAATAGAGAAGTATATATGTAATATGTCAATTAATACAGTGCTGTGGAGAAAAAGCAGAATAAGGCAGAGAGGATGCAAGGAGGATGCTGCTGTGTTATGTAAGACGGTAGAGAAGGCTGCAATGATGAATGATATTTGAGCAGTTATATGGAAGAAGTGAGATTGTGATTTAATCTTTGCAGGTATTAAGGGAGAGTGTTTGAGGAAGATGAAAGGCGTGCAAATATCTTGTAGCTGAAGCATGCTTGTTTTGTTTGAGGAGTGGCAAGTAGGTCAGTGGAGGCATTGAGGGGAATGATTAGTGGAAGATGAGGTGGGGGGGCATAGGCAGTACTGGGAGAGGGGTATATGATAGATCATATATGGCCTTGTAGGCCAGTGGGACATTAGCTTTTACTCTGAAGGTGGGAAGCACTGAAAGGTTTTGACTTGTTTTAAATAGACCTCTCAACAGTTTTGTAGAGAATATCTGAGGCTAGGTATAATGAGATCATTCAGGAGGCTCCAGCAGCAATTCAAGCTGGGAGATGAAAGTGATTTTAGGCAGGGATTGGGAGAAGTGCTCATAATCTGTATACATTTTGAAAGCAAAGCCAACAAAATCTGATGGTGGATTGGATGTGGCCATTTGTCGGTTTTGTCCTGAACAAGTGGAAGAATGGAATGGCCGTTTATCAAGATGAGGAAGACTTCAGGAGAAGCAGGTGGGAAATAATGAGTTTAATTTTGGACATGATAAATTAGCAATTCAAGTGGAGATACTTTCCAGACAACAGGTATACAGGAGTCTGCAGTTCAGGCCAGAGGTCTGGGCTGGAGATACGTATTTCCAGTCATTGACATAGAGATAGTGTTTAATACCCTGGGAACTGATTAGGATAATCTAGAAAGGAAGTGTGGCTGAATAAGCCCAAAGATTTTGCCTTAGGGTCCTGTAATGTTGACAGGGAAAGGGAGAGGGAAAGGAAGAGCTAGAGCTGAGAGAGTAAGAGTAAGAAGCACTCCACGAAGGAGGAGAATTAAGAGGGAATGGTACAAATAATGCAATATATGTTAAGAAAAAAAAAAGAAGAAGATAGCAGGAGGGAAAGAATGAAGGGGAGTAAGTCGGAAGGGGAGACGAACCATGAGAGACGATGGACTCTGAAAAACAAACTGAGGGTTCTAGAGGGGAGGAGGGTGGGGGGATGGGTTAGCCTGGTGATGGGTATTAAAGAGGGCACGTTCTGCGTGGAGCAGTGGGTGTTATGCACAAACAATGAATCATGGAACACTACATCAAAAACTAATGATGTAATATATGGTGACTAACATAACAATAAAAAATTATTAAAAAAAAAAGAGTGAATGGTATCCCTGAAGCCAAGTAAATGTTTTAAGAAGGAGGGAGTGAGTGAATAGCTGTGTCAGATGTTATTAGATCCAGGACTAGGATATGACCAGATTGCTAGATTTAGCAATATGAAAATCATTAGTGACTGTAACAAGTTCCTGGTGGATTAGTGGTGATGAAAACTTCATTGGAGGGGGTTTAAGAGAGAACTGTAGAAGAGGATGGAGACAACTAATTCTTTCAAGGAGTTTGCTATAAACTGAAGATGAGAAAAACGGCGATAGCTAGAGGGGATGTGGAGTCAAGGAATTGTTTTTTTAAAGATGGGTGCTTTTCTAGTATATTTGAATAAATAGAAAAATATTTATAGCTGATGTAATGATCCAGTAGAGAGAGAAGAAAATTGAAGGAGCTATTTCTTTGAAAAATAAATGAAATTAATTTAATTCTAGTCTGAGAACCCAGGGTCCATCATTGTCATATATATGTCCTTATGTATTGACCTATTTCTTTCAAATTAAGACAGTGGCTAGTGGGGAGAGGTGTTAAAGAATAACTTCTACCCCCAATTTGGCAAATTTTTATCAGTTCAAAACTAGTTTTTATATGTGAGTAACAAAGATTGTGTTTTTTTGTTTGTTTTGTTTTGCTAACCTGTTTTTGTCTGGTAACTTCTCCCTGTTTATCGTTCTCAGCAGTTTTGCAGAGTGCTTGGCCTGTGGTTCTAAATTCTGTTTTGGTAATCTCTGTCTGATATGGTAGTTCCACTGTGAAGTATCTTTTTAAAAAAGGAAAAAAAATATTTAATTAAAAAAAAACTTCATAAAGTGTAAGTGAAGTATTTTTAAGAGAAAGATTTGATGGCCATTCTTTTTCCTTTTTTTTTTCTAATGTACCTGACCACACTTTTTCTGTAATTGCTTCTGATTACTGAATTGATGTTTGAGATGACTTCACAAACTTATGTTGAAAGCCCATATTACAGTTACGTTACTTTATATGCCTCCTTCTGTGGTTCATTTATGTTTGAGTAAGTAGTTGTCAATATTTAGTGCTGAAGCATTACTGCAATTGCTTTTTAATCTTCTTCATTGGTTTGATTTTCATCCCTTAGCCACTTATCCATACTACTGACTTTTGAATTTCTGAAACACAGATCTGATAAGGTCTTATTGTTGCTTAAAAATCTTTTGTGGCTTTCTGTTGTCTTCGGAAGTGAGACACCTTTTTTTTTGCTTCTTGCCCACCTCTTGCCTACACCTGCAATCTGCTTTAGGGGATTTGCAGTGCTCCTTACTGGGTTCTAATGCATATCTGATGTTTCTTATCACAGGATAATGGTCAGATTTGCTGTCTGTGTACAGAAAAGTCCTCCATTTGCTGTGGCCCTTATCTTCTGTCATGGTTCCATGAAGATGAGAAACTCTTTGACATCTCTATGCTTTTGCACATAATATTCCTTTTTCCAGAATGCTATCCAACTTTTTAGCTACTTTGCTAATAAATCAGTTCATCTTTTTAAAAACCCAAATAAAAGTCTCCTCTTCTAGGAAAGCTTCTAGGCATATTTTTACCACGCCTCCTCTATCCATCCTCCATGGTACTCTTTGTTACCTGTATTTCTGTAACATTTTGCCGTTATTTTGTTGTAGTACTTGCTGTATTTTACTCTGTTTGCTGTCATGGCTGGTCTCCCTTGCCTCAACACCAAATTTACAGTCACTCAGTAAATTTTTGTTGAATGAATGATTGAGTAAAGCAGATGGTTATTCAACACTGACCCAGTTTTGACCCATTTGGTTGTGCTTTTTACATCAATTTAATTTGTAAAGATTATACAAATGAGCAATTCTTTTTTTTTAAGATTTTATTTATTTATTTATTTATTTGAGAGAGAGAGCGAGCGCACAAGCTGGGGGAGAGGCAGAGGAAGAGAGCGAAGCGGGCTTCCTGGAGGGAACCCAATGTGAGGCTCAATCCCAGGACCCTGGGATCATGACCTGAGCTGAAGGCAGATGCTTAACCGACTGAGCCACCCAGATAGCATTCTTAAAGAGAGTCCCATACAAAATGTATTAGGAAGTTAATATTTTATTAAATATTTGCTCTTCTGAGCAAATAATGAGATTTGTTGATTCCATTGTGTATCACAAATCTTTTTTTTTTTTTTGTCTGAATATCTGAATAGTTTTCCTTTGTGGTTTTAGTTTTTTCTCTTTGATGTTTCTATTTGGTTATCTTTACTCACCCTCTCTACCCTAAACATATCTTAAACTCAGTTTCTAAACTTGATCTTGACTTTTACATTAGTATTTTCTGTAGCACCATCTTGTAAGTTACTTAAGTTTCTGTCTAGCATTTTTAAGTCTCACTTCTGTATCTTATCGTTATTGAGTTCTATTCTAATTCAACACACATTTTTTGGCCACTTCTCTTGTTCCTGATTTGTTAGCACTTGTGATGAAAGGCTGAATAAGAGAAGGTCTCAGTCCACAAATTATTGTCATACATGATGAGTATAGTAATATAGTAAGAGTGGAATATTTAGGGCACCTCGAGAGTAGAGAATAGCTCTCTTTTATGTACTCCTTAATTCTTACTTTGGCTGCTACCAACCTCTGTCAGGCCCTAGATAATTTTAAGACTGCTTAATAGTTTGTCTTGCCTTAACTCTCCTGTCATTCCAGTTCATCATGAATGCTGTCATCAGATCAATTCATTGTCTTTGAAAGGAAAAAAAGAAGCTATCAGTCTTTCTTCTTCCTGCTCGTGGAATAAAATCCAAAATAGAATACAATCTGGAATGCAAAGGCTTTGGCCCAGACTTCCTTTCTTTTCTTCTGCTGCATGAACTCTCCATTCCAGCAAAACTCTTCTACATTCTGTTCCAAACATACTTCATACTTTTCCTTTTTTGCCTTGTTTGAGCCATTCTGCCATCCCAACAGTGTTGTTACTCATGATTCTTCTATTTACTGAAATTGTGTCTGTACTTGGATTTAGTTCCTGTTGTTAAATCTAGTGTGAACCTTTTAGATGATCATGCCAATGTTCGTAACACCCTCTCTGCCTTCATGACATCATTCCTGTTTCTCCTTCTTACTTATTCTTTCTCAGCTGTCTTTACCGACCCCATCCCTAAATGCTCGTGTTTCCCAGGGTTTTCAGTCTGACCTCTTTATCTTCATTCTGTCATGCTTTCTTGGAACACGTGTCGTTTTTCATTATCTCCTTTGTATTCATTTCTTCAGCCCTGTTTTCCTCTTGAGCACTCCAGTCCTTAGGTGAGCTACTTAGAATGCCCACCTGATTGTCTAGCAGAAAACCTGAAACTTAAAAACATCAAAAATGAAGTACGTGTTTTCCTACAGACTCGTGTATTCACCTCATTTTCCTATCTTGGTTAATGTTGCTGCCAATCACTCAGTTACTCAAATTATAAACCTGGGAATCATCCTGATTTCTGGTCTCCTATCCCTCATTTTCCATTAGCTGCAATGTCCTGTTGTTGGAGTTGTTCCCTCTCCATTCCCTTTACTGTTTCCTTGGGCCAGGCTCTATTATCCTGAGTAGACCATTGTAAAAAGTCCCTTTAAAGTAAGTTTTCTGCCTGATCCTGGATTTTGTGTAAGCAATGCATGTTGATTGTATTCTGGAGGAATGCCAAAGGCAAAATAATTTTGGGTCTGCTACCCTAGAATAGCACCTGAACCATGGATTAATCTTTGTGTATCCATTAAAGGTCAATTTCGTAATATCTCTATAAAATGGTATTGTTAAGAAATAATTTATGCTTTGTACAAGAAATTTGCTTAAGGATTAAGAATGTTTTTTCTAAGGATTAAAGGGAAAAAGCAAGGAAAGATATAGGGAGACAGAGGTCTGGCTGGGACAAGTGCCAGAAATGATCTTATAGGGCATTTTCTTAATGAACTAGAAAAGAAATTGTAAGTTTGAAAATAACACTTGGTGCCTCGTGTCCAAATGCCAGTTAAAGAGCAGTTAACTACAGAAGGATCTTGAGACTGTGAATAGACAAAACTGAGAGCTTTAGGGTGGGGAATTATAAGCTAATATATTTGAGTAGTACTTTGAAGAGATGTTGTTTAACCATCAGTTAATACCCAAGAGAGACTCCTGATACCATTCTTGCATGTTCCTGGAAGATACTGGCCTAATGTGCTGATGCTACAGATATGGTACCATACTAACTACCTATATGTCATCTAATATATTTCATAAGCACAAGCCCTTTAGTATTGAATCATTATTTTCTGAATTCAGATATAGTCAAAGAAGAGCTCTTTAGTTTTTTGAATTTTTTCTTGGTTTGCTAATAGATTTTAGATAGAATTTGTCTTGCTTGTAACATTTTAAAAAGTCAGATTTGCAGAAGAAAGTACTTTAAAACTTGAGTCCTTTATGTTCTTTTTTTAATTTAAATTTTAGATAACATACTTGAGTCCCTTATATTCTGAATGAGTTAGCATATATTTCAAAATAATTGAATTTTATATATTGTGAATATTTTGCCAAGCTATTAAGTGTATTTTTATTAGCTTTTGCTGTTGCTGTATTGTTGATCTTTATTAATTTTCCAGTGAATTTCGGGTTTATGAGGCTGGCACTAGATCCTCACTTGGAAGTTATCTTGGAAAATCTATTTGAGCATTCTGTATTGTAGCATTTTGAAGTTGAGAATGGGGTGTGTGTATCATTTTGGCTTATGCTGTTCTGCCTCGGAGTTCCTCTGCAGAGGAAAGAAAGGAAAAAGGCTTCAGAGAGAGTTCTCAGGGTAGACCAGAGTGGCATTTTGAGCAAGGGAGTAGTGTGTACTCTGGTAAAGAGTCCTGAAAGATCATAGTCATAGTGTGAGACTGGGTCTTGGGTAGTTTGGCATGAAGTGGAAGGCAGGGTTTGTTGGGTAGTAGAGAGAACAGCTGCAAAGGAATACCAAAGCCATGTTTGGAGTCTTAGCTGTTCTTGCTTACTATCTGTGTGTTTGGGGACAGATTATGTGATTTCTCCATGTTGCAATTTCCTTAAATCTGCAAAGTCAGAATAATAAAATTACCCATGTTGTAGGATTGTTGTGAGATTTAAATGAGGTAATAGGTACCTCGTACACAAGTGCTCGGTAGGTACCAGCTGCTGTTGTTTGTACTGTTGAAAGGCATTTTTTTTTGAGAGCCATTGAAGGATTTTAAATTGAAGAGTGACATGATCAGGTTTATAATTTTGAATATTAAGTCTGGGAAAAGTATAAAGGGTGGATTAAGGGGAGGAAGCCAAAGGTAGGGAATTAAGGAAACTTATGCTAGAATACTGGCTAGAGATGATAAGAGTCTAGATTAAGTGGTGTTGGAGAACACAGGATGGATTTGAGAATTATTAAAAATTGACATGTGTGGGACATGTGACACATGTTAAGTGTTTAACTCTTGATCTCGGCTCAGGTCATGGTCTTGGGGTTGTGAGGTTGAGCCCTGCTTTGGGCTCTGTGCTGGGTGTGGAGCTTGCTTGGGATTCTCTCTCTCCCTCTCCTGCTCCCTCTGTCCACCCTCCTCCCCATCCCCCCCAAAAAATTGACATGTGCATTATAGTCTATGAGTTGGGAAAATCTAGAGGGAACTAGAAAAGTAGACAGCAAGGATGTAGACAGAGTACCCAGCTGGGTAGGAGACATTGTATTCTTTCTTTCTTTAATAGGAGAAGGCGGAAGAGGATGGTTAGAGGCACATGCTCACCATTGCCAGGGATCTAATGGCTGAGCTGGGCTGCCTACTGTTCTCCAGATGGGGCTGGAGTATTTGGGCAACTCAAGATGAGTCCAGAGCAGTAACTTGGGCAGCACACAGGGATAATGTACCAAATAGCAGGAAGCTCTCATGAGTGCAGGAGAGACATGATAATAAACCACACATAGAGCTAAAAGCAGTACTAGGCTTGAAACAGAGGAAGAGCTAAGGTCCAAGGGACTGGAAGGAGATTTGAATTATGTTTGGATTTGAATCTCTGGGTTCTGTCCTTTCTAAGTGCTAAAAGAAGGTCAGGCCCTACTAGGGACTTAACTAAGTTTTGTTAATTTTACAAGTTCAGAAGTATCTTTTAAGCATTTGGTATTGTAGCATTTGATAGTTGGGACATTTTGAAAATGTTAACATATAGTCATTTTGCTTAAGGATGCATATCTGCTTTATAGTTTTGTTTTTGGAGTACTTAATGTATATTCTCATTTAATCACATATTCTTTGGCAAGATTAATTGTAGCATTTAAAAAATGCTGCCTTTCACAGTAAAATGATTAGTTTTTAATTTGTTTTACTAAAGTTGAATATTCTTACCTTACATAATTTTACTTAAATACTCTTTGATAATAAAGAACAAAGTTCTGCCTAGAATATTATGACATGTATTTTCTTGTCACTGAAGTGTTCCTTGCATTGATTGACCAGTAGCAAGTATAGGTTAAATATAAATGTACTTTGATTTTAAGGTGTGGTTGATACTTAGGCATCAGCCTACAATACCCTTTTACTTTTTATTAATCGTATTTTATAAAATTATAATTATCTGTGTTGTTGAAGTGAACAATATTTGGGGATTGTGCATAGTGTTACTGGCATTTTGAGTTCTTTATCAGCAACACTTAGATATTATGTCTCCGTTGCTATGGAATTAGAGTAAGACTCTTTCTATATACTGCTATGTCCAAGGGGAAGAAATGGAATACCTTCTAGTAAAGCTGCAGTCATACATATTTAGATTTTTCAGTAACTTTCATTTCTTCACTCATTAGCTTTCATTGAATGTTTTTTTTTCTACATATTATGATACTCTTTAGGAATTGAAAAAAAACCCAAATATATTATGGTCCTTGTTCTCAAGGAGCTCCCAGTCTAGTAGAGAAAGTAGAACATATGTAGATATGATTTTAAAAATAAAATAGGATGACAATTGCTATACCCAGAGATGTATGGGAGCATACAGGAGGAGCACTTAATCTAGGCAGGAGTCACATGAACATGCTGATTCTATAGTGAGCCTTATTGCTATTTATTACATGAGAAGCGAAAATACAAAACCTAAGAGCTGTCATCTAGCAGCCTGATATAGATCAGGCCATAGGACTTAGTACATTCCAGAGAGCAGAGGTATAGATATTGTATGTCATGGGAAATTGCAAATTGCAAGAAGCCTGTTGTTATAGCCCTCACTTCTTGTCGTGCTCTCTTTGTGGAGCTATTGTGTATGCTTCTTATCTCCCTGATGGAGACACCACTCTTGGTAATGGAAAAGACAAGATGGCTGGTTGGGGGGAAATACATATGAGATGGATCGAAAAGAATTAGAATTAGTTAGCATGAATAAGGTAAGTGTAGTATTGACTGCCTAACTTTTTTTTAAATTTGGAAATAATTTCATACTCAGAGGAAAGTTGCAAGAATGAAAATAGTACAAAGAATATTCACATAGTCTTAATCCACATTCACCTGTTGTCAAAATTTTATGCTGTTTATCATTTCCTCTCTTCCGTATACACACATGTACATATACATGTACATATATGTGTGTATACATACATATGGTCTTTTGTACACACATGCATGCATACACACACACACCACGAGCATTTGAGAGTAAGTTGCATATATTATGACACTTTACTCCTAAATACATCCACATGTATTTCCTAAGAATAGGGATTAAAAAAAAAAGTCTAACCACTATGCAGTTATGGGTTTGCTAAATTTAACACCAATACAATAATCTACCATTTGTATTCCAATTTTTTTTTTTTAATTTTCACTGACCAAGTCTCCTTTATAGCATTTCTCCCCTTAAACAGACTGGCTTTTATTTTATTTTTATTTTTTATTTATTTTTTAAAAGATTTTATTTATTTGACAGAGAGAGGGAACACAAGCAGGGGGAGTGGGAGAGGGAGAAGCAGGCTTCCTGCCGAGCAGGGAGCCTGACATGGGGCTCGATCCCAGAACCCTGGGATCATGACCGGAGCCGAAGGCAGACGCTTAATGACTGAGCCACCCAGGCACCCCCAGACTGGATTTTAAAGAGCAGAAAATGAAGAATGAGATTTTTTTGATAGATAGTTTTTATTAAGGGTCTAAAGAAACTCATAGAAACTTGAAGTTGGATTCCCCTTTTACTCCAAATCTGTCTCTCCCCCATTCTTTCCATTTCAGAAAATGGCAGCACCATTTGATTATTCAGGCACTCAGAAACCTGAGTGTCATCCTTGATTTCTCTCTTTCCCTTTTTCCTCATCCCATGCATTTAATCTGTCAACCAAATGCTATAGCTCCCGTTTACCCCTGCCTGCATCTTCAGCTCTTTTACTCCTTTCCATCCGTCCACTTCAACCTGCCCAGACCATCATCATTTCTCATCTGGGCTCCTTCCTACCTAGCTTTTTTTTTTTTTTTTTAAGATTTTATTAAGAGAGACAGAGGCAGAGATAGTGAGAGAGAGCACAGGTGGGGAGGAGAGGGAGAAGCAGGCTCCCGCTGAGCAGGGAGCCCGACATGGGGCTTGATCCCAGGACCCTGGGATCATGCCCTGAGCCGAAGGCAGACACTTAACTGACTGAGCCACCAAGACGCCCCCCTTCCTAGCTTTTTAACTAATTTCCCTGCTTCTGTGTTTTCTCCCTTCCAATTCATTTGCCACAAAGCAGCCAGAATGATTTTTTAGAAATGAAAGTCAGATCGTGTCACTCTCCTCATAACCTTCAATGGCTTTCTATTGGGCTAGAGCACTAGAGTCTAGCTGGCTCTTCTTTCTTTAGGTTATAACTTCAATCTTTTTCCTCTGAGATGCCTTCCTTGATGCCCATTTTTCTCCTATAGCATTTTGTTGTTTTCCTTCAACAGGACTTATGATTTGTAGTTACTTTTTTGCCTGTTTTTTTTTTGTTGTTCTTTTTCTTTCTCTTTTTCTCTGTCTCCTACACTAGACCGTAATTGCAAAAACCGTAGAGGCCATGTCTATTTTGTCTTCTTTTGTATATTTAGCAGCTAGCACATTGCTGGGATCATGGCAGGAGATTAAATATTTGAATATGCTTAGTGAAAGGAAACATGAGAGATTATCTGGTCCTACTGCCCATCCAGTGTAAGAGTCTGCACTTTCTCTGGCAGGTGATTATTCAGCTTGTTTTTGAACGTTTTCAGATGTACAGCTTAGTGTTTTATGTGGTAGTGCATAACCTTGTTGAATAATTCTGATAGTTTAAAAGGTTTTCTTTACTTTGAGCTGAAAACTGCCTTTCTGTTATTTTTATCCATTGATCCTAGTTCTGTCCCTCTCTGACATCTTAAACTATTTGATAGTAACAATCATATATTCTATTGGTTAGGCTAAAACATTTGTAAATGCTTTACATTATGTAACATGGTTCTTCACTTCTAGCCCCTCTGAACATAACCATTTTGTCAGGGTGACTCTAAAAGTGTGGTATATTGAAGAATAAAGATGTTCTTAATCTTTGGTCTAGTAATTTGTGGTTAAATGATTTAAGCATATTATCTTAATGTAATAAAGCGATTGAAATAATAAGTGTAACTATAGTAATATGGGAAATACTTTAAAATAATTTAAAAAGTAAAATGTTAAATCGTATCTAGTTATTATAGCCAACTGACTAGTTTATAGTTAGTTTAATAAGGGGAAAATGTAATGCTAAGAACTATTAGTGTCATTCCAGCTAGAGGTAAGTGAGCCTTCAATAGTTGGCATTAACTCCTCTCGGCATTAACTCTTCTGATTTAGATAGTGTGTTTCTTTTAGTGTAGTCTAAGATTGCTTGTTTTGTGGCCTTATCACACTGTTAACCCCTTTGACCTCAGCAGCTAAAATTACTAAAGTTAAACTAAGGAGCAAAATTTGTTTCCTTGAGATTAAAAAACATTTGAATTTTTCATGGTGACTTCAAATTGGGTTAGAGACTTGAGGTACACTGAATGACCAGGGGATTATTTAGGGCATTTTTTTGCTGTCTAAATTATTTGTTGAAGGTACTGCTCGTATATTATTTGAATATTCTGTACCAATGCTGTAATTCCTGTTGTCCTGAAATAGGTTAATATTTTAATATTATTTTTAATCAAAACTAATAAGTAGTAATTATAACTAGAGTTTAGACAGTTATTTTTGAGAAAAGGTTACTTAATATGCTAAAAGTAGCATATTTAAGAGCAAACTTAAAAATAAATCCATACCTTGATTTTACAGAAAAATGTCTTTAGAATTGAATTATTTAATATTGTCCAAACTTGGAAAGCTTTTTTTCTCATAAAGACATTATTTTATATTTGCCAACCAAAAATAATAGAAAATGATACCACTGTATATTAGTAATTTAATGTAGAAAATAAAATTGAAATTATTCTTTTAATTGATATGTGAAGAAAATCAAGTTTTATTAGAGGAGCATTAAGGAGATAGGTGGACACTTGGAAAGAATAGGAGCAGGGTTTCTTATTATTCTTTGGATCTAGTAATTTGCTTAAGTGGTTGTTGAGTGAATTCAGAAAGAATTGCTGGGCCCATCCAGTATCAGAAAGGCTGGCTTTGTGGTCAGCAAACTCTGAATGGCAAATCTCTTAACTTTTCTGGACTCAATTTCCTGTACAAGCTGTAATTTCCCAGTTCTAAAATTCTGGTTTATTGAAGTACACTGTATGACAGGGTGGCATTTTCAAAGGTATAGAGGTTAATAGCACTTTTATTTATTACATCTAATTTCACTTCAAAATATTTTTCTTGCTAAGAAGTTATTTTTATCTGGTTTATCTATTTTTTTAATGTCCATTTTATATTTTTCATATGGAGAGAGTAATAAGTTTGTGTGTGTGGAAAGTTTTCAGTTTTCTAAAAGGTTTAAGAGGAGACTCCATTTCTGGTTCTCATGAGCTAGGACATTCCAGCCAACCTTCCTTCTAATAATAAATAAGCATGCTGGACAAAATATTTTATTTAATCATTTTATTTTTTTAAGTTTTTATTTGAATTCCAGTTAGTTAATATACAGTGTGATATTATTTTCAGGTGTACAATATATGATTCAGCAATTCCATACATCATTCAGTGCTCATCAGGACAAGTGCCCTCCTTATTCCTCATCACCTATTTAACCCATCCCCCCATGCCCCTCCTCTCTAGTAACCATCAGTTTGTTTTCTATAATTCAGAGTCTGTTGATTTGCTCTCTCTTTCTTATTTTTTCCCCTTTGCTTGTTTGTTTTGTTTCTTGAATTCTGTATATGAGTGGAAATAATATTGTATTTGTCTTCTCTGACTTATTTCACTTAGCATTATACTCTAGCTCCATCCATGTCAACGCAAATGGCAAGATTTCATTTTTTATGGCTGAATAATACTCCATTGTATGTTACATCTTCTGTTTTTTTACTTTTTAAGATTTTATTTATTTATTTTAGAGAGAGAGAGCAAGTGCAAGTGGGGGGAGGGAGAGGGACAAGCAGACTCCATGCTTAGCATAGAGCCCGACGTGGGGCTTGATCCCAGGACCCTGAGACCATGACCTCAGCTGAAACCAAGAGTTGGACATTCAACCTACTGAGCCACCCAGTGCCTGTATGTGCTACATCTTCTTTATCCATTCATCTATTGATGGACACTTGGGCTGCTTTCATATCTTGGCTATTATAAATAATGCTGCTATAAACATAGGGATGCATGTATCCCTTTGAATTAGTGTTCTTGTATTCTTTGGGTAAATACTCCATAGTGTGATTGTTGGATTATAAGGTGGTTCTATTTTTAACTTTCTGAGAAACCTCCATACTGTTTTCCACAGTGGCTGCCCCAGTTTGCATTCCCACCAACAGTCCATGAGTGTTCCCTTTTCTTCACATCCTCACCAACACCTGTTGTTCCTTGTGTTGTAGATTTTAGCCATTCTGACAGGTGTGATTTATCTATTTTTCAAGCTGTATCTATCTTCCACAGGCACATTTTGTGATTCATAACCAGAACGAAAATAAATAAGAGGTTTTTTTCCTCTGAATAATAACTGGTCAAGAATTTGAAAAGACAGAAGGAGAGAAGGATAAATATTTAGCTTTTATGTTTGTGTATAAGACTGTGCTTTCCATTATAGTAGCCACTAGCTGTGTACGTAGAGCTATTTAAATTTAAATGAGTTAAAATTAAATAAAAGTAAAAGTTCAGCTCCTTCGTCACCCTAGCCACATTCTTAAGTGCTCGATAGCCTCGTATGGCTAGTGTCTACAGTTTTGGATAGGGCAGATACAGAACATTTCCATTATCACAGGAAGTTCTATAGATAGTGCCATAATAAGAAATTGTATGGGATAGGATTACTCATGAGAGTGAAGACAGACAAAATGGTGACTTGTGTGCACACTCCTTTTAAGGCAAAAGAGACTCAATCTTGAAGGTAGAATGAGGGAGAGGTTTATGAGCAGGGCCCCAAGACATACATACATTTCTTTGTACTGGCCATAAGGTGGCAGTGTCCACTCAGATCAGCTGGTTACGGGACAGTCACTGGGGAAAGAGGAAGTATGAGGGGAGCAGTCCTCTGGATGAGTGGTGGCCAATGAAGATTTCTGTATATGCAAAAGTTTGTTGATAAGGTCTTTACATTTTAAGGAATACCTATGCAGAAAAAAGTTTCTTAGACATTACATAAAAATGTTTTATCCTTGTGTATTTTAAATCTTAGGATGTTCAGAACATATTACATGCTGCGCATGTATATACACACATAACTAAAATGTCGTGAAATGCTGTGTATGCATGATGCCTTCTGATATTTTTTATTCTGTTCTGTTCTTGTATGTGTAGCAAGGATTTTATTACTAAAATAGGACAAGTCTGCCTTAGGATATTACTACAATAAATCTAATTTCCAAAATATAAAATGACTGAAATGTTGCAAAATTAATTTTGAAAATCCATCTGAACATTATAGAAACTGCTGAAGCTATAACCATCTTAGGTTCTGTATTGGTTTTCCTTATGTGAGATACTTACAAAAGCAAAAATGTTTACATGAAATAATTTTATTGTACTGTTTCAGGTTTTAAGAAACATAAGTCAGCAAGTTTCTGACTCTGAGTCCACTGAATGTGACATGCCTTGGTTTTTTGATCTGATAATAAGACCAGTACCAGGGGCACCTAGGTGGCTCAGTCGGTTAAGTCTGTTCCTTCAGCTCAGGTCATGACCTCCAGGTCCTGGGATTGAGCCCAGCTTTGTGGGCCCCCTGCTCAGCATGGAGTCTGCATCTCCCTCTCCCATTGTCCCTCCCCCAACTCATGCTGGTGTACTCTCTCTCTCCCCCTCTCAAATTAAAAAAAAAAAAAAGACCAATACCACACACAAATGGAATCACTCCACATGAAGAAACTGAGTCTGTCACCACTTTATAATCCTTAATCTACTTTAATATTTCATTGACAGCTTGATTTATAGAATTATTTTGTAATTCACCCCAAATAAGATAATTCTTTTTCACCTTCAGAAAGTTTTGATTTTGATTTCTCACTTACATCAGAGTTTCTATTTGATGTTTTTTCTCTTTCAAACAATAAATACCTACATGTATGTGTATACTTTAACATCTTTTTGCCTTCTATTTGTTCTTTAATGAGAAGTTTTAGATTTCCCTGAATTTCACCTGTTTCCTCTTTGCAAAAATATCAGTCTTCCTTCATCTGTCTTGTCTCACTGAAAATTTTCCCAGTTGTCATTTTATAGCTACTATTTTCCTTATTTGTTCCTTAACTTCCTTAAAATGATGGAGCTGACTGGTTTCCAGTTCAGTGTCTCTCCTTTTGCTTAAGATTTCTTTCTCAAGGGGCGCCTGGGTGGCTCAGTTGGTTAAGTGACTTGCCTTCGGCTCAGGTCATGATCCTGGAGTCCCAGGATCGAGTCCCACATTGGGCTCCCTGCTCAGCAGGGAGTCTGCTTCTCCCTCTGACCCTACCCCCTCCCATGTGTGCGCGCTCTCTCTCTCTCTGTCATTCTCTCTCTCAAATAAATAAATAAAATCTTAAAAAAAAAAAAAGATTTCTTTCTCAAACTGCTTTTCAGAACTTTTCTCTGCATCATCTGGATCAGCCACGTCTGCTTCTAGTGCTCTCTTGTCATCTTCCTGTTTATGTATTATTATTTTTAATTTTTATTTTAATAACAGTATAGGTAACACACAGTGTTATATTTGTTTCAGGTGTACAATATAGTGATTCAGCAATTCTGTATATTACTCAGTGCTCACCAAGATGAGCGTGCTCTTAATCTCCTTCACCTATTTCACCCATTCCTCCTCCTCTGATCTCTCTGCTGGTAACCACGTTTGTTCTCTATAGTTGAAAGTCTCTTTTTTGGTTTGTCTCTCCCTTTTTTTCCTTTGTTCATTTGTTTTCTTAAATTCCACATATGAGTGAAGTCATATGGTATTTGTCTTTCTCTGACTTATTTTGCTTAGCATTATACTCTCTAGCTCCTTCTGTGTTGTGGCAAATGGCAAGATTTTATTCTTTTTTATGGTTGAATAATGTGTGTGTGTGTGTGTGTGTGTGTGTGTGTGTGTGATGTATACGCACAGCATATCTTCTTTATCCATTCTTCTATTGATGGCATTTGGGCTGCTTCCATAATTTGGCTATTGTAAATATTGCTGCAATAAACATAGAGGTGCATATATCCTTTTGAATTAGTGTTTTTGTATTCTTTGGGGTCATCTTCCTACTTAGAGCATTGCTTTTCATTTTCCTCTGCTGATTTCTTAGCCACCTCTAATTTCTTTATGGTGAGAAGTATCTTCTTTGGCTTAATGTAGAAGAGACTTTAATTCTTTTTTTGTTTGTAGTATTCTTATTTATATTTCATATTTCATTTTCTTAGCTTTAGCTATGTTTGCATAAAGAATTTTTTTAAGATACGTGGGGTGCCTGGCTGGCTCATTTGGAAGAGCATGTGACTCTTGATCTCGAGGTCGTGAGTTCAAGCCCCATGTTGGGTGTAGAAATTACTAAAAATAAATAATCTTTAAAAAAAAGTTATTTTAAGATACAGTTCCTGCCCATGTTACAATTCACTGTTAAAAAGTGAATTTTTTCATACTATGATATTCTTGAGAAAAATTGCAGTTTGTATATTGTTTGTTTTCAGTTCTTTAAAGACTCTGGTAACTGGTTCTCTTTTTCATTCTTTTAATTTTGCATACTTGTGTTCAGTGGCTTTGTTTTTTTTTTTTTCTTATTAGAGTTAAATTGAACGTCTTCAGCTTTCTGTTCTCAACTCCCCACCCTTTTCCTCGTATTCTTCTAGAAGTTTCCCTGAAGTGTTGATTTCTTTAAAAAAAGTTATTTTTTGTTTCTTTACAGTTACTTTACAGTTACTTTGAATAACCCTAAACATTTTCTCTTATCTATTCCACAAAATTTTTATACTCATAAAAGAAGAGAGAGATTTTCTGATTTGTGCTCCATGAATAAGTTCTTGAATACTTCTCCACTGTTAAATTTGCTTCCTTCCCTACCCATTACAGAGCTAAACACATTCATTACTTAATGCTTTTCCTGCAGTTTGCCACCTCCAGGATCTCAGCCATTTTGTCCAGCACTAGAGAAGGTACTGGGAAAAAAACTGGAGGGGGGGTTCCATTTTATTTTAGTCTTTTCATTTACAACAAAACTTGCTTGTCGTAAACTAATAAATTTATGTCATGATCAGCAGTTTGTAAAACACAGGTATATTGAGTGTTAGCTTAAGAAAATGAATTGGAGAGAGGCTGTATAAGGTAATGGTTAAATTTGAATGCTAGCCCCACTACTACTAACTGAACACCTTGGGAAAGCTACTTAACCCTTCTCTGTTTAGTTTCTTTGTTTGTAAAATAAAGATCGTATTTACTTCTTAAAGTTGTTGTGAAGATTAAATAGGTTAATATATGTGAAATCCTTAGAACATTGCCTAACACACAGTAAGAGCTATGAAAGTATTAGATGCTGCTGCTCTTGCTCCCACTCCCACCACTACCACTACCACTCCACTCCACGCCGAGTCCCACTGACGAGTTTAGTGGTCTTGGTCCTGAATAGCCGTATGAACTTGGACAAGTTACATGATGTCTGCAAACCTCAGTTTCTTCAACTTTGAAATGAGAATATATGTACTTCTAATGTGTTGTCATGAGGTTAAGATATGATAATTCTTGTAACTGCTTAACACAGTACCAAGCACATACCGTTCTTGATAAAAATTAGCTGTTATCATTAAGGCCCCTCACAATCATGTTCTCTCTTGTCTTCAGCAGGGACAATTAGGTCTTTCCACCCTCCTGGTCCCAGAGGAAGAAGTGTTTCTTGTTCAAGTCATGGGGACACTGCAGAGCCTATCTTCCACTGATTTTTCTGTCTCTTGGGATTTTGGCCTGAGCTAGCCCTAGAACATCATTCATTTGTATGCACTGTTGTCTTTTATGTCAGACTCTATGCTAGATGCTGAGAATTTTAAAAATGAGTCTTTTAATTAAACTACTGATTATAGGTTATAGGCATTTTCATTATACTTACATTTTTTAAATTATTTGTATTGAGCACTTTTCCTGTGTGCTCATAACATTTAGTAAGACCCTACTTTCTCTACCACCATTCAGCTGCAAGCACAATTCCCATACCCTACAGGTTCAGCCAGTCCTCACTAAGGTGGGCTGATGGGACCTACAATCAATGTGGTTACTGTACTTGCAGTGTTCAGTGTTCCTGGGGGCTAGAGCCCTGAACAGTATGCGTTTTAAGCTGCCACCTTCTTTGCAGCTCAGCTATAAATCAGGACCTCTGCCTTGTCTTCTTGTCTAACATTCCAAGTCTTATAGTGGGACTGATGTCCACCTAGATCTTGTATCCTATGTGAGTTTGCTTTACCTATTGTTCCCACCATTTTTAAAAAAATTTTTAGCTTCCTCTTTTAGCTCTTTCCCTGCATCTTAGAAACAGAAACGAGAGCACAAAATTAGAAAAAAAACAAAACTATTGTCTTTTTCTTTGTCTTTAAAAGAATGGGTTATGTTTCCTGACTTTTTTTTTACTCTTGTGCTCATTGTAGTCATTTGTCTGTGCCTCATCTTGCATCCTGAAACTGCTCTGGCAAAAGTGACCAAATTTGTAAGCTACTGAGTCAAATCATTCTTTTTAGATTTTAGATTTTCTTTCCTTATCAGTGGAATTTGACACTACTGTCACTACCATTTAAAAATTCTCTTCCAGGGGCTCCTGGTGGCTCAGTGGTTAAGCATCTGCCTTCGGCTCAGGTCATGATCCGAGGGTCATGGGATCGAGTCCTGCGTTGGGCTCCCTGCTCTGCCGGAAGCCTGCTTCTCCCTGTTCCTCTCCCCCTGCTTGTGTTCCCTCTCTCGCTGTGTCTCTCTCTGTCAAATAAATAAAATCTTAAAAAAAAAAATTCTCTTCCAGTTCTTTGCTTTCCTTTTGGATTATACATTCTCAGCCTTCTCTGTTGCTTTTTTTTTTTTTCCTTCTGTTCATTCCTTAAATGTTGGTGATCCTCTGGACAGTGCCCTTAGCCTTTTTCTCCTTGTTCTTTTTTTTTTTTTTAAGATTTATTTATTTTGAGAGAGTGAGAATGAGAGAGAGAGAGCGAGAGAGTGTGTACATGAGAGTGGGGAGGATTAGAGGGAGAAGCGGAGCCTGATGCGGGACTCGATCCTGGGACTCTAGGATCATGACCTGAGCTGAAGACAGTTGCTTAACCAACTGAGCCACCCAGGTGCCCTTTTTTCTCCTTGTTCTACATCTTCCGTAGGTGGCCTCAACTGTTTCCGGTGGAACATTTGACCATTATCTCTGTGCTGACAATTCCCAAATCATCATCTCCATTGAGACGTTGTTCTTGGATTTTAGACTCCTTTACATGACTAGTAAACATCCCCACCTGTACCCTCTGTAGGTACCTCAAAGTCAGGTTGACATGCTAAGTTCATGATCTCTTTTTCCAGACATGTTTGCCCACTGTCAGATCGGACAGCCTGAAATGTTGAACCCTATTTTCTCTTTCATCTTCTACATTTAATCACTTACTCAGTTACTCATCCATTTATTCCAATTAAATATTGTGCTCTCATTTTATGCCCACTATTGTGATAAAATTCTTAAGATTCAATATTAATATCTTTTGTGTTTGTACCTTTTCTCTAACCTTTTTGTTACAGTCCTTGCCATCTTTCTCATGTTATAACCTGACCTATCTCCCTTTCTTCCTCTAGTCCATCCTCCATACTGAAATCATTTCACAGTTTCAAACATTTCAAAATTGAGGTCAGATCACTGTTTTTCTGACTTAAAACCCTCGATTTCCTAACTCCCATAGTAAAGTCCACATTTCTTAGTATGGCACATAAGGCTTTCCGTGGGCTTGTTTTCTCTCCAATGTTCTCTTTTCCTGCTGCATTTCTTTGAACCCTGTTCTCTACTCTTGTTTAATAATAGTTAATGACTGTTTCTTGAATGTGCCATGATGGTTCTGTGCTTTTGTTCATGCTCTTAGGCTGTATTACTTTTCACATTCAGTGTCTTTATTATTATTTGCTATTTATCATTTGAGACAGCTTAAACATTGCCTCCTCTATGAAGCTTTTTATGATATCCCCTTCTCCCAGTTAAGGAATTTTTTTGTGTTTTGTGTGTACCCCCATGTACTACTACTCTGTACACTCTCCTATAGCCATTATAGAGCTTCATTGCCCTTTTCTTGTCTATATGTCTTTTTCTCTGTGTGGAATGTCTTATATTTGCACCCTCAAACACAGAACCTGACTTGTAATAGGCTTTCAATAAAAGTTTGATGACTGAATGAATATAAGTTATTACCATAATGAGACATTCTTTCCTTAGATAGGAATTCCTTTACTAGATCTTAAGCTTCTCCTAGCAGGTACTTTATCTTACTTTGTCTATTTTTCAGGATCTTGTCTCGTAGCTGCTTAATAAAAAAGTATTGTAGTAGTCAGAGGTGTAGGTATGCAGTGGCTTAAGCAGGATTTTCCTGCAGAGGAGGAAGTTGAATTGTGTTGGTCTTAAGCACAGTAGGATTGTTCTTATATTTAATGGTCCTTATGTTTTATCCATACGTCTTGATCAATTTATAGATGGAAACATTGCTTTGATATTTGCCAAATCAAGAAGATTCTCAGGGCAAATACTCTAGGGATTCATTAAATGCTGTTAACTAGGTTGAGGATTTTTACTTTTTAAAACTGTTAAAGTGTGGGTATCCTAGTTGCTGTTAAAAGTTGTGGGGTAATTATCTAAAATACTTTGTAACTAGGGGAACCTGAGTGGCTCAGTTGGTTAAGCATCCAAGTCTTGGTTTCAGCTCAGGTGATGATCTCAGGGTTGTGAGATCAAGCCCCACATAAGGCTCAGTGCAGAGTCTGCTTTGGATTCTGTTTCCCTCTCCCTATGCCCCTCTCGCTCATGCTCTCTCTCAAATAAATTAATCTTTAAAAAATAAAATAAAAAATAAAACACTTTGTAACTAAATCACACAAGGAGTTAACAGGTAAAAAGCACAATCAGACTGAGACTGTGTCATGTCCAATTTCTTTTGTAATTTAGTTTTTTAAGTGATGTTTTATACGAAAAATTGTAGGTTTCTTCTTGAAAAAGACTAAAGAGTTAGGCATCATGGATATGGGTAGGGATTGAGATTCCAAATTGGAATCAATTATTAAGCCAGAAAGAAGCTATCAGGAAAGAGATTGGTTTGTTAATTGGGTTTCATAACCCAGGGTGGTTTGTGGAGGGGTGAGAAAAAAACCAATATCATGAATTTGGGTACCTTTTTTGCCTAGGAAAAAAGGAACTTATAAACAGAAGCTATAAGCCAGTTCTGTAGGACCTCAGATATTAGTTGAAATATACTGCCTGTTTTCTGTCAAGCTGTCTTATGCTTTTTATACAAAAATGTTAATATTATAGGTTTGAAGTAAAACTAACAGTTCTCAGCAAGACACTGTTAAAGGATATGCTGTTCATTTATAAACAACCTACATTTATAAAACACCACTTTTGTGCCAGGCTGTGTCCTAGGGCTGGAGTGAAGAAACAGATGAGTGAAAGGCATAGTCTGGTTTCTAAAAGAACTTGGCCTCCAGTGGAGGGAGCATAAACCTGAAGTGGTATGAGGAGCATCTTGGTTTGTTGACAAAACGGAAGCCTACAACTTTAGCCTGCTGGACTGTGCCCTGCAAAGGTTGCTTGATACTATGAAGAATGTGTGAAGGGTGAGGGGTTGTGCATTCCAGGTGGAAGAAACTCTATGTTTAAACATATGGTAGTGGGAGACCTTGCTATGTTGTGGAAGCTTTGGGTCCCAAAACTCAACAAATCATCCATGAGCCTTTATAAGCAATTAGTGGAATAATCCTGGCCTGATGACTACCTACACTATCCATAGAAACCTTGAAAATGCCCTCATCCCCCCTTACCCTCCCATTGGACTTGGTTCCCATTGTATGTCCTGATACCATCTTTTATAACACTAATTATATTTTTATGCATGTTTTACTGTCTTCACATGCATGTTCAGTCTTTGCTGTGTGAATGCAAGGTTTATGTCTGTTTTAGTCACAACTGTTTCCCCAGAACCTTGTCCAGTGATTGGGTTGTAATGCGTGCTCAGTAAATACTAGGTCAACAAATAAATGATATTAAAGATAACATTGTAATAGTGTTATGGAAAGCATATCGTAATAGTTTTGTTGGAGAAGGGAGTGTGATTTAATGCATATTTTTAGCTGTGGGTTCTTTTCCTTTTAATTTCAGGCCAGATTTCTTCCCTTACCTGCTGGCTGTAGTTTAGCCATTTAGACTTCATAGAGAACACCCGTGTATCTTCAGTTGTTTATCTTGATTTCCTCTACCTCTAGTGATTCAGAAGACACGTGTAACGACAAAAGATACCTTGTTTGAAGTTAGGTTCTAGTTAGCGTGGAGGTTAAAAATCTTGTAATGTCACAATTGCCTTTGAAAAGTCAGATGGTGACCTAGGGTCAACCTAGTTCTTTTCTGAAGCTTTGCCTGAGCATTAGTTCAAGTAGTTGGCTTATGCAAGAAAACTCTACCTTCAGATAGTATCGCATTCCTGGTAATGTGCTCATGCCGACGGACATGTGCAAACGGAGACTTACTGAAGAAAGAGACTCGTCTCTTCCCTCCTATGTCCGCTTTGCTTCCTTCACATGTATAAAAGCTTGTGAGTTCAAAGCGGGTAGAGGAGCCTCTGTAGGTAGGTCTGTGAACCTATTTATTCTCTTCCCTGTGGCCCCAGGACCCCGACTGGCTTTGTGAAGTTTGCTCCTCAAAAGAATTCCTGTAACCTCTCTCCACTATTACCGATTCAAATGATGGGAACATCTAACTCCCAGCTATAGGTAGACCTTTTTTTTAGAGCTTTATTTCTAAAGGATTAGTTAATTCAGTCATTACTAATACTAATGTATATAATTCAAGAATTAACCAGAAACTTGATTTATCTGCTTTATGGTCACTTGCAACTCTGAAGGAACTAGAAAACATGAATGACCATTCTTTTAAAATTCTGTAAGAGTGGAGGGCTGCAATCCAGCTATTCTTTTAGCTAGAAATCTCTAATCAGTGGAATCTCTGTTTCAGTTTTTCAATGAAGTAACTGAATTTTGATAACTCTGAGAGAGATCCTGTGGCCTTGAGGTGCTTCCTGAATCATCAGAGAAAGCTTACATTAGATGTTACTATAGCTCTTGCACCAAGTGTATACTATTCAATTCTGTATATTAGTATTTGGTTATCAGAACAATTTGTTACCTAATTTACCAGGTTGGTTTATTATTTCAATATTTGTTGTTCAGTTATATTTGAGATTAATATTAAAATATGAGCTTTATGGTATAATATACTGTTTTATATTAAATACTTTTTAAAATACTATTCTTAAAGCTTAAATATAGGAAAGAAGCTGGGACTGTTATAGGAAGTTCTGTACCATGCTGATAATGAAACTGAAAATGGATACACTGCATTGTGACCTAGACATTTTGGTGAAAACATTTTGTTTTACTTAAAAAATAATGAACCATGAGAGACTATGGACTCTGAGAAACAAACTGAGGGTTCTAGAGGGGAGGGGGGTGGGGAGGATGGGTTAGCCTGGTGATGGGTATTAAAGAGGGCACGTATTGAATGGAGCACTGGGTGTTATACACAAACAATGAATCGTGGAACACTACATCAAAAACTAATGATGTAATGTATGGTGATTAACATAACATAATAAAAGAAAATGACAAAAAATAAATTATTAAGTATCTCACTTTTGTGAACCACAAAGTAATGTGTGACACAGCCACTTCTGCATCATTTCTGAGCTTTGGAGTGGGGTAGCACTTTGGTGTGGTAAGGGTCAAGGATGCCTGTTGTTCTTTCTACTTGGTAGTGTTTTCAGGAAATATCTCTTTGCAAATGTTAAAACAGCAGGTCCAGACTGGCTTCATCAGATTAGATTGTTATGTTAATCTAAAACAGCACAGCCTAGAAGAAAAGCCCTGATTAGGTACTATTATTTATCCATCATTTACATATTAAAAAATGAAATTTAATGAGAGACCACACTCCTAGGAAGTGATCTGAGTGTAAGATTCTAATCTGGGCAACTCCACAGCCCTCTTAACCATTACCCTTTACCACTTTACAAGATAGTTTTTCTCTTGATGGAAACTCTCAAGCCTTTAGGCTTATGGTACTGCTAAATCAAGACGCCTTTGTGGGAGAAGTTAAACGTAGAGATCCAGACATTGAGAGTTCTCTGAATGGAAGTACAAACTGAGACTTATTGAGGGGAAAAAAGAGAAGTGCTCCTGAGTTGGTTGAGGGGAAGGGAAGAAAGAAAGGGAGAGGTGGGAGGGGGTTGGAGAGAGAATGAATCCTAAGAGGAGGAGGGGGAACATGTAGAATGTGTTGTATTTTATTACACCTCTTTTCCTCTTATGGAAACATCCTTATTTGAGGTTTACTTTTTTAAAATTTTACTTTTTATTTATTTTTTAAAGATTTTATTTATTTGAGAGAGAGAGCACACGGGGATGGGAGGAACATCTGGGAAGGAGAAGGAGGGAGGAAAGAATTTCAAGCAGAGTCTGCTGAGTGCAGAGCTGGACCTGGTGCTCAGTCTCAGGACCCTGAGGTCATGACCTGAGCCAAAACCCAGAGTCGGAGGCTTAACCAACTGAGCCACCCAGGTGCACTTCTCTTTTTTAAAGAAAGAATTATATAGAGAGTATCAAACATACTTCTCCACAGTATGGTGAATCCCCCACCCCTCCAGTGTCATCACTCAGCTTTTAGCAGTTGTCAGTATTGTTTTATGTATAACACTTTTTTTTATAAGGTATGAGCATTATACTCTTTAACACTCCCAACAACAAAAATAATAAAATCCATAATATGATCCAGTGCCCATTTCATGCTCAATTTCCCTGAATTGTCTCAAAAACAATTATTACTGGGGGTTGGATCTGTTATGATCCACACAAAGTCCACACATTGCATTTGGTTAATATATCTCTTAAACTTGTAACATTTTCTTCCTATTTATTTGCTGAGGAAAGAAACTTAATCCGTCCTCTTGTCGCATTTTCACATTCTAGATTTGGGTGATGATGTCCTAATGTTTAACATATTTTTCTATCCCTTGTCCTTGCTGTAAACTGGTAGATCTAGAGGCTTGAATAGATTCAAGTTGAGTTTGTTTTGGCAAGAATATTTCATAGATGGTACTGTGTAGATCCTCTTGTCATGACAGGACGTTAAGATTGATTCAGAATCGGGTTCTTTTCACTTAATGGATTTAACAGTCATTAGTGATTGCTTCCTGGATATATTAATTCCTTAGAGATTGCTTGCTAACCAAACAAGTATATCTGGTTGTCTTTATTTTGTGATTCCATCATTTTTTCTGCATTTGTATGGTTCTTCTGTAGGGAAAACTTTCATCATCAATTATTTGATTGCTTTGAAATATAAGAAATACTAGTGTAAAGACTTAATTCTTTAGAGAAGCTTTTTTTTTTAAATTGAGTTATAACTTACATACAATAAAGTGCATAAATCTTAAATGTTGTACCTCTTAGTGAATTTTTACGTAAGTGTTCACCTGAGAAACACCATCCAGATTAAGTTACAGACTGTTAACCAACACCTCAGCCAACCTTCTCATAGAGGTAGTCTCTATTCCAAGATGCTAACCTCAGATCAGTAACTTCAGTATCACCTAGGAACTTGTTAGAAATACATGTTTTAAGACCCCATTTAGACATATTGGCTTAGAAAGTGGGGTGGGGGTGGCGCAACAATCTTCTTTTAATAAACCCGCCCAGGTGATTCTGATGCACACCAGCATTGGTGAACCACTGCTCTGTCCTAATCCTTATTATCATCATTAGTCTGTTCTTGACCTTCCCTTTATATGAATGGATCAACTGAACGTTTTTTATGTTCCATTCTACTTCCCCAGGTGCAGTGGATTTTTCCCTGTGTCCCAGGGGTAAGAGGGTTTGCTGCCCCTTCCCTGGGAGTTTAAGGCTTTGCTGCATAAAATAGAAGGATGCATAGAAGCTAGTGGGGCTTTGTCCTTGTTCCAGCTTAGCGTCTTATCTCCTGCATGCTTGTGCCCTTGAGAGGAGGCTCTCTGGTGTAATTTTCCTTGAATAATAGGTTGAGGCCCATGGAAAAAAGCTTGCTATTCCAAGCTGACATTTTACTCCACATTTGGCTTTTAAGCATCCATGAAAATGTGAGGGTATTACTTACTCCTTATGATGGTCACTTCTTTCTTTTATGCTCTGCCAAAAGTGAAACTGTTAAAAAATGTCTTGTCTCTTCTTGGAGGTTCTTGGCCCCCTTTGGAATTTGGCTTACTTGGTTGTCTTCTGATGTTGGCTCTCCGATGGGCTCAAGAAAAGTTAGGATTTTGAAGACTATCTAGCTGTTCCAGGTTGTTAGGTAGTAGTGACATTCATTGCAACTTTCTGCATCCTAAGTGGAAGTGACATTCTGATCTTTCTATAAATGGAACCACAGTATATGTACTCTTAAATATCTGGATTGTTTTGTTTAAAGGATCTTGCTAGATTCATCAATATTGTTGCATGTAACCAGTAGCTCCTTTTTTAAATTACAATGTTGTATTCTATTAAGTCAAAATTACTAGTAAATTTATTTTTCTATGATACTCTTTCAGTACATCTAAATCTTAACAAAATGTTTCATTTTGGGCTATTTATTGAGTGTCTGCTATATACTGAACGAGCTTAGGGTTGCGTAATGTATACTGGTGTATCAAACTCAGCCTGTGCCATTCTTGAACTTTTATAGCCTAGCAATGATCCATCTGTGTTAATGTTACCCCTGTCACTTTTCTCCATGACACTTGATTCTCTATAGCCCTGCTCTCGTTGCCTATTTAATTTAAGAACTTTGCTTGAGCAAGTCCTAAATAGACCAAAGTGCTAAAGGATTGCATACCGTGATTTTTCAATACCCAGTGTCTTATAAAATGTCTGGTTAATTGTTATGCATGTATACTATTTTAAAAGGCAGTGCAACTACTCAGGTGTTAGGGTTGGTCATTATTCAAGCAGCTTGGCACCTGTCATCTTTACTTAGCCCTTAGCACCTTAATGTCATTTGCATGCCCCACACAGTTATTTAAGTTTATCGGAACTAAATGGTAAAATTTGGAGAGAATTTTTGTGGTTTGGCCAGGGGAGCTTCTGGTTCCTCTTTATCTGCTAGTGTTCTCCTGTTCCTTAAATTAAAACTTCAGAAAGTAATATGCCTTGAATCTACATTTAATAACATTATTTAATGTTCCTAAACCACAAATTAATTTAAAGCCTCACTTTCATGAGTTGCTTTGATTCCCATCTGCTGAGTAGTAAGTTGTAGCTGGAGGACAAAAAGTCAGCTTGATACAATAATGGGGCTTTCTATTGAGCTTGGTGTGCTCTTTTTAAAACCACAAACAATCTGCAAGGAATGAAGTACTGTTTTAAACCTTTACTTTTAGCTGAAGGTGTCATTTTTGTTTATTTGATTATTGTAATCAAGACTTTGAATCAGTTTATGCCACAGATGAAAGCTAGGAGAAACAGGGCAGAAGGGGATTTGGGGGAAGTGGTTGAGTAACACAAGGTTAAAAAAAAAAAATTAAATTAAGGTATATATATCTGAATGTGAAAGCACATATTAAGAAGTGACTGGTTATGGATATGCAGTCATCACCATTGCTGTTCAGTTAATTGTGCTGGGTCTCAGTAGTGAATTTATGCCTTTGTAAATCCCCAAAATGCAGGTAGTTCATACCTTCTAAAAAGCTATTTGAAAAACTAAAAAAAGAATGTGAGTGGGTGGTTCCTCAGATGATAAGGTAATGGATATGAAAGGAGTTTGAAAAGGTGAAAGCTTCTACTGTTGCTCTGCAAAACTTCTCATTTAATTATACCTAGGTTCCTTGCAGTCTTTATGCTTCCCTAACCTTAATTATCCAGTCCCTTCCTTCACTTTTGTACCTCTCAATAAGGCTTTCAGAATATTTCATTCCTGAGGTGCCTGGGTGGCTCAGTCAGTTAAGTTTCAGTCTCTTGATTTCGGCTAGGGTCATGATCTCTGGGTCCTGGGATCCTGCAGAGCCCCATGTCTGGCTCTGTGCTCAGCGGGGAGTCTGCTGGAGATTCTCTCCCTCTGCCTCTGCCCCTCTCCTGCACCCACATGCACTCTCTTTCTGTCTTTCTCTGTCTCACTCAAATAAATAAATAAATCTAAAAAAAAAAAAAAAAAGACACTCATTCCTTTGTCAGGAAGGCAGTCTGCATGGATCCTGGAATCAGGTAGACTTGAAACTGAATCCTTTTCAGTAGTTCATGATTTTTTGGACAAGTATTTTAGCTTTTCCAAATCTTGGTTTATCTATTTAAAATGGTAGGACATCTACAACCTTATAATGTTATGATGATTAAACAAGGATAGAGTGGTAAGCATGATACCCATCATGTAAATGCTCAATGAAGTTTGCTTTTTCTTTTCCCTTCCCATCCAATTGTGGATTCCTTTTAAAAGCATAAAACAAACAAACCAAAACCAAAAAAAACCCCAAAAAACTTTTATTTACTAGATTTATTTATGGGGGGGAGGGGCAGAGGGAACCAGAGAGTGAGAATCTCAAGCAAGCTGACTCCCTGCTGAGCACAAAGCCCAACATGGGCTGGATCCCAAGACACTGAGATCATGACCTGAGCTGAAATCAAGAGTTGGAAGCCTAACTGACTGAGCCACCCAGGTGTCCCTGATTTACTAGTTTTTTAAAAAGGAATTTATATGTAGTTTTGAAATGTGAAATACCAATACTGTAAATGTGCTCTACTTCAAAAATCATTTTACAGAAATTAAATCAGAAAATCTCAGGTATTTCCAAGCCCTGTGCTAGGTGTTATTCTTAGTTCAGCATTAAATTAAAGCTCACAGACAATATTGAAGTGTTTCAGAGATGATATCATTAGATTTTGTAGCCAGCATGTACTTTTTCAAATTGTTACAACTGCATTCTTTAATCACTTAACAGACTGCATATCAGGGAAAGTTCATCAGAGGTAGCATAGCTACTAAAATGAGGCAGACTCACAATGTTTGTTTTATTTCATTTCATAGTTACATAAGCAAATATAGGAGAAAGTTTCATGAATATTTAAAGATAATAGGTAGTCAATCAATTAATGAAGTGACAGTATTCATAATATAAGCAGATATGCAGGCTTTACAGTTGAGCCATCTGATTAGTTTATACTTAAGACCACAGCCCAAATGATTGATTTCATTTATTATAATCATTTGTGCATTTAGAAATAAATAAATACTCTTGATGGGAAATAGTGTATTCAGGTTCTAATAAATTTCTCTTGTTTTTGTTCTGAGTGGTGGCACCCCAAACACTTTGTAGCAATAGTGTGTCTTTCTTGTGGGCTTATTCTTGTGCCTCTAAATTATTAATACTTAAGATATTCTTGGGAGATAATATATATTACTCTCATTTACACAGTAAAATAGAGGAATAGAGAAGTGAGTCTACTTGTGATAGGCAGGGAAATGTTAAAGCCTTTCTGACTCATAGACTGACTCACCAGAGGACAGAATCTTTAATGTGTGTTATTCAGTGATTTGCAAAATGACCCTTATATCTAATATCGTTACCTTTCCTTATGGTTATCCTGAAAGTGTTTGTAGGTGTGGACGTATGTTTTGTGGTACAGACTATTATAAAAAAAATGGGATGGCCGTCATCTGGCATGGATACTCCTTCTGTCCTTTTTTTCTGGTCATGGCATATATTGCTGTTTGATCATGATAATTTATCAAAGAGTCTAGATTTTACTTTAGAATCTTTTTCAACATAATCCTCAGGGCAGCTGCTACCAGTTAATCACAGGCTTACAAAACAAAGTTATTTTTCAGTCTTGATTTAGTATTTATTAAATTAACTTGCACTAAGAGATTATGAATTTACTTAAAAGTTGAGGATCTTTCAAATTTGTGGTCCTGTGGCAGGCCCCAAAGTATATAACACTTAGTTTATGCTCTTAACAGGTTTACTTTCTAATAGGTCAAATAGACATGCCCACAGTTATAAGACAGACTCAGCTATATTATTGATGCGAAGGGAATAGAGAAAGATGAGAATCAGTTTTAACTGGAAAGGTTTGTGGATGTAGGGATTTTGAACTTTGAGCATGGGGCCTTCGAGGTGGTCTTTCCAATAGCAAAGGCATAGAAAGTAGAAAATACAGGATAGATTTTGGGGAATGACCAACAATCATCTTGGCTTGAATGTATAGTACTGCAAAGATAGTGTAGAACCAAATAGAGAAGTTTAATCTCTGTAGTGGATTTTGGGTTTTATTTTGTTGTTCCTGGCCATGCATAGTTTTTAATTGGTAGAAGGATATGATCAGATCTGTGCTATAAGAGTGTAACTGTTGACAGTTTGAATCAAAGTGAGATGGGAGTCTTAATAATGTAGGAAGCCTCTGTAGTAATACAGAAAGACATGATGAGGGTAAGAGCCAGAGTTACGGAATGGAAATAATGCATTTAGAATAGATTTTTAAAGATAAAATAGATAAGTAAAACATATTAAATTGAGGTTTAGGTCTGGAGAAACTGAAATGGTAATTTATGAAGATGTTCTATCTATTGAATAAAAAAATCTTTTGTTTTTTATTCAGACATCTTCTATTTTTGTGCCTTTTAAGTATGTTTTATGTAATATTAAACTTAGTTTTGAATAATTGTTTTGGTTAGATTAAATTGTTAAGTCTTGTTTTCATATTGAGGGGTGCCTGGCTGCCTCAGTTAGAAGAGCATGCAACTCTTGATCTTGGGGTTATGAGTTTGAGCACCCCATTGAGTGTAGAGATTACCTAAATAAATAAATAAATCTTAAAAAAGAGAATCTTGTTTTCATATTGAATAAATGGTTTTTATTTTTAAGACAGTTTTTTAGTTAAAACTTTTTAAATTGCAAAAATATGGGCATGTTTAAAATATTTAAATAGTAAAGATTTAAAGGTAAAAAGAAGTCTTCCCTTCACTTAATTCTCACTTCCCTAATGGTAACCACTATTAACAGTTTGTTGTGTTCAAATGTATGTGTGCACTCGTGTCTTTATGTGATTTCTATCATGCTACCTTTATAAAAGTGGGATCCAGTGTAGTTTCTCAAAGTAGCAAAAATAGTTGTGTTCATTTACATGTCCCAAATCTAGTCTTTCTCTATAGTAACAAGAAGCTTCTGTAATAATAAGAAGTGAAAGCATATAAACTTGAAATTATGCTTTGTAATCAGTGTTTTAAGCATTCTGTTTTACTTAGAAATGATCTAGTAAGTCAATGATTATTCATTAGTTAATTCAGTTTATTTTTTAAGTTACCTTTAAAGTTCTTGAAAATTATGAGTAAGCTGACACTATAAAACATAATTACTGTTGAAATAAAAAGCTTGTCAGAATAATCATTCAAATTATTTTTTTAAAGATTTTATTTATTTATTTGCCAGAGAGAGAGAGAGAGAGAGAGAGCGCGCGCACACGCACAATCAGGAGGAGTGGCAGGCAGAGGGAGAAGCAGGCTCCCCGCTGAGCAGGAAGCTGGATGCTGGGCTCATCCCAGGACCCTGGGATCATGACCTGAGCTGAAGGCACACGTTTAACCTACTGAGCCACCCAGGCGTCCCAAAATAATCATTCAATTTAAACACAGATTTACATTTTCATAATCTTAAACATTGTTGTATGAGTAAGAATGGTTTATTTGATCATCAAACGTATATGTGTTTCATTAAAGTTACTCTACTGGAATAAAAACAGATGCTTATGTTATATTTAACGCTGATAAAAAATCAGAAGACAGACTTGTTTCATTAAACTAGTTTTGTTTGCCAGATACTTAACCTTAATTATGTGAACTTGGTTCTTAAAACCTTTCTGAGTTAGTTTCTGTAAGAATAATTTTTAAAAGTATAACACATTTAAAATATTAGAAGATCAATTTTCTTATTTTCTGGGAATTTTGATAATCTGTATAAATGCATATTTATCTCTATAGGCTAATCAGAACAGAGCTGCTTTAAGAGACTTTATAATCTAATTTATTAATAACCTCCAGGGGTAGGAAAGTAATATGTACTTGAGATGAGAAATAAAAGACCTTTCTGAATTATAGATACATAGCCTTACAGACACTCAGAGAGTTTATCGTTTCCAATTCTACAATTTTAACTGTGGCTACAGAATTAACACAGAAATACAAAACCTGACCTGTCTAGATACCAAAGGGCTATTCTTTCTGGTCCATGTGAGATTCTTAATTGATTTGAATTCAGAATAGGTAAACAGAAGAGATAAATGAACAAATCACCAATGGATCAAATTCTCCTTTTTGTCTCACCCAACACAGAATAGGTCTCTATAAACCATCAGGGATTAGTAAATGGCAGTCCATGAAATCAAACTCTCAATCATTGTTACAAAGTAATTTTTTTTTCTGCCTGCATTCCTGGAGAATGACTTCTTTATCCATCCTTGATATTTTATTAACCTAGATATGTACTTAGATCTGTGGTTTAATTTTCCTTCTGTTCTATAGATTTTTTTTTTCTCCTTTATTTTTGGGACAGTTTCTCTTATGTCTACCTGCTTTTTCTCTTCTATTTGTTTAGTTATTCTGTGTCAGGGATACTAATGATCTTTACATTCAATCTCTGTCCTACATCTTCTATCTCAGTGCTCTGATATCTTTTTTCCTCCTCAATACTCAGGTTATTTTAAGACTTTTCTCCTTGCCAATTAGTTTGATTTTTAGTCTTTGTTTCTTTACTTCCTAATTGATTTCCTTAGCTGATTTTAATTTACCTGTTTTGTTTTTTTATCTTTGAATTCTTGTTGTATTAAATGTTTGTTATTAGGTTGTTCTTTGTTAGAAAGAACTCACTGGGAATTTCCTTATTTCCTTTTGTGTTTTCTTTCACTCTGGGTTCTTCCTTTGTTCTGCTTGCTATAGTCATTATTTGTTTCTCTCCTTCCTTCTACTCACTTGTTTATGCAGTTGTGTGGCCATTTCTTTTTATCTTTCTAGGTAGAGACTTAACTAGCTAGATCAAGACTTGTATTTGCCCTGATAGAACATGGGTGAATTCCCATTGATTCCTTTTTCATCTTAGCTATGATTTTGTCTCCTCCTTTTACTGCACCCCCTCAATAGACCTTTTGAGCAGTTGTATGCTGTTCTCTGTCTGCTTCTCTGTGATCGAGGGGTATAAGGTGGTGTTGTGAGAAGAACTCTTCTGATGCTCCAAGCTCTCCTGTCTCCTTAGGTTTTGTTAAATGTCTACTAGCCTCACTCCATCCTGCTGAGGGTATAGTATAATTTTAGGGGCTTCAGACCCTTCCCTCAAGTCAGAATAGTGCCTTGGTAGTTGATAGGTTCTGGTCCCACTGTGCCTCAGCTGAGATTTCAGAGCTTCTATGCTGAAGGTGTTTTCCTGGACTTTTCTAAGGCATGCCAAACCAGTTTCTATCCAAACTGGAGGATGCTTATTAAAACCTTGAAGTTTTATCAACTCACCTATTTTCTCCATTACTGCTTTCAGGCAGTGTCATCAGGCTAGGAACCAGACCACATTGTACAGAATCTTTTTCTGTCCACTAGTTTTTAAAGTTTAGAGGTTAAAGTTCAACAATTTTTGTTTGAAGCTGGTGACATTTTGGCTAAAAATTGTATACACACACATGAATATATAATCTTTCTCTTTTATTAGTTACTGGGGATAGGAAGTTCTGAAATTCTGCTTCACCCCACCATCTTTACTTGAATGTCTGTATGATTTCCTAAATATTTACTTTTGACATAATAGCATATACATACTCTAGAAACTCTCAATTTTTAAAGTATAGGGATGGCTTACTAAAAAAACGAAACCAACAAATTACAGTGTTGTAAGAAAATGATTTTAAAAACCATCGGTGACCCTAAGGCATATATTTTTCTTTTATTCACATTTTGTACTTGTGTATGCTTTTGTAGAATTTTTATGTAATCGCAGCGAGCATATAGTGAGCAGTAAGCATATAGCATATTATATTTCTGTTAATGTTAGGATAAACATTTTAATATTTCTATCTCATCTTTGTAATCTCATAATGTGACCATGACATAATGTCCTACCTTATTAAACAGTTAAATAAAGAACACTAGCTGTTTCTAGTTTTATGTTCTTGTCTGTGCATTGAACCCTTTTGTGTTTGTTGTTTTGTGTTACCTTTAAAATAAATTTGGAAGGTTGAGATTAGTGGACTAATCAACTTTATTAAAACCATTATACCTTTCACCATGACACCTACTGTAGTATCTATTTATTTTACCACTTGGAAATTTTTTTGAGATAGTTGCTTAAAATGATACCTGATATCTCCACTGTTAATGTCAGAGAATTTTTTTGGCATTACTGTATTTTTTTTCCTACATCCTACCATGATTTTAGTAATGAATTTTAAAAATGTATTCCAGTTTTTATAAGATCACATATGCTTTAAAAAATAACAAATCACATTTTCTTTTTTAAAGGAGATAATACTATCCAAAGTGAAAAAAATAATTCGGATTGGAAATTGAAAGATGTGTTTTTTATAGAAGTGTTTCTTTTTTTTTAAGATTTTATTTGTTTATTTATTTATTTATTTTTTAAAGATTTTATTTATTTATTCATGAGAGACAGAGAGAGAGAGAAGCAGAGGGAGAAGCAGGCTCCCCTCAGGGAGCCCGATGTGGGACTCGATCCCAGGACCCTGGGACCATGACCTGAGCCGAAGGCAGATGCTTAACTATCTGAGCCACCCAGGCGCCCTTATTTGTTTATTTGACAGAGAGAGACACAGCGAGAGAGGGAACACAAGCAGAGGGAGTGGGAGAGGGAGAAGCAAACTTCCCGCAGAGCAGGGAGCCCGACGCGGAGCTCCATCCCAGGACCCCAGGATCATGACCTGAGCCGAAGGCAGACGCTTAACGACTGAGCCACCCAGGCGCCCCCGAAGTGTTTCTTTTTTTAAAAATACAGTCAACATAGAACACTACATCAAAAACTAATGATGTACTGTATGGTGACTAACATAATAAAAAAAATACTGTCAAAATTGGCAGTCTAGTTTCATTAATTCTGGATTTTGCTATCATGCATAGCTTAAGTTTATAAAAGTATTTATAAAAATGTTCTTTAGTTTCTCCTAACATTAATTTATTAATTACTGCATTCAATATTTATTAAGAGTTTTGTAGGAATCATAAGTAGGTTTTGGGCTTTGCTGCATTTCATTGTCTATGAATATACTTATTATGTAATAACCCATGTAATTTTGCTTATTTAGGAACATTTAATCTACTTTTTTGTCTCCTCAGATTCTGTCAAATTTTAAGAACAAATGCATTTTATAGCTCATGGAAGAAAAAACACAAATCAAGACATTTTTGGGTTCCAAATTGCCAAAGTATGGAGCAAAATCTGTGAGAAGTACACTGCAGCCAATGCCAAATGGGACACCTGTTAATTTATTGGGAACTTCCAAGAGTAGCAACGTCAAAAGTTACATCAAAAATAATGGCTCTGATTGTCCATCATCCCATTCATTTAATTGGAGAACAGCAACTAAATACCAGCTCAGTGCACAGAGTGTTGAAG
This sequence comes from Eumetopias jubatus, assembly GCF_037043125.1. NCBI lineage: Eukaryota > Metazoa > Chordata > Mammalia > Carnivora > Otariidae > Eumetopias > Eumetopias jubatus. Next base: position 45,664,776 of record NW_028274823.1, on the reverse strand, counting down.
AGCGTAACAGTACTCAAATTTCACACGATAAAGTAATTGATCCTGAAAAGCATGCACCTACTCAAGGAATGTTTGATAAAAATGGGATAAAGGGAGGCTTGAAAAGTATTTCTTTACTCACATCAAAGTTAGCAAAGCCATCCACTATGTTTGTGTCATCTACAGAGGAGTTAAACCAAAAGTCTTTGTCTGGACCATCTAGTTTGGGTAAATTCACCAAAGGCACATTGTTAGGAAGGACTTCATATTCTTCAGTCAGTGCTCCAAAATCACAGTTGAATGGATTGTATGGGAACCGTTCAGCTGGTAGCATACAAAGGCCTAGAGCAAACTCCTGTGCCACCAGAAGCAGTTCTGGAGAAGGCTTAGCACAGTCCCTAGACAATATTAAATCTCTTACTTGTGAAAAAATGGTAAGGTCACAAAGTTTTTCACATTCCATTCAGAATTCATTCCTTCCACCTTCATCTATAACCAGATCACATTCCTTCAATAGAGCTGCAGATCTTACAAAGCCTTATCAGAACCAACAGCTACCCATTAGAGTGCCTCTGAGGTCAAGTATGCTAGCAAGAAATTCCCGACAGTCAGAAGTACTCAATGGAAATGATCACTTAGGGTTTGGATTTAATAGGCCTTATGCTGCTGGTGGAAAAAAGTTGGCTTTACCAAATGGCCCAGGTGTAACTTCCACTTTGGGTTATAGGATGGTTCATCCCTCTCTACTGAAATCTAGCCGACCTCCATTTTCTGGCACTATCACAGTTGATGGTAATAAAAATTCACCTGCTGATTCATGTGTAGAAGAAGATGCTGAACTTACGGCTGAGGACAGAGCTACTAATAAGGACCAAGAACTAATTGAAAATGATAGTTATAGAACAGAAAATGACCAGACCATGAAGCATAATGCTAAAATTAGATACCTGAGTGATGATGTGGATGATATTTCCTTGTCGTCTTTGTCATCTTCTGATAAGAATGATTTAAGTGAAGACTTTAGTGATGATTTTATAGATATAGAAGACTCCAACAGAACTAGAATAACTCCAGAGGAAATTTCTCTCAAAGAAGAAAAGCATGAAAATGCACCATCGAAGGATGTATTTGATTCCCCCAAGGAAAATGAAAAAAGTAAAACTGACGAGTGGATAGATATAAGTGTCTCTGGTAAATATTAATATTCTTAAGTTTGTTTGCTTTTTCTTAGATAATATAATTGAACTTACATTTAGGATTACCTTTTGATTAATTCCAAGATACTGTCAATTTTGTGGAGGGATGGATCTAGATAAAATTGGGGTAGGGCAACTTTTATCTTCCTGTGACTTTTGCTCCTGGTCTTATTTTTCACTATTTAAAACAACAATAAAAATATTCTTCCCTAATGTATCTTAACTTTGTTCTTCTTTGACTCTCATGTACAGGCCTATTCCTACTGCTTCAGAATTTTTTCTTTTCCCCCACTTCCCTAAACAGTGGCATGCCATTTTAGACCATCTCTTCCCTTATGGTAATAGATGCTGTTTGTTTAGAGTAAAGCTGTGCCAAAGGGTGAATTAGCTAATAATAACATAGGTTATGTCCAACCTAATGAATGTTTTTATCCTAGGAAATTTTCATTTTTTTTAAAGGAGAACTTAGATTTCTTATAGTTATACCTTCAGAGGAACTTTATTTTTTTAACTGAGGAAAGTGAGATTAGTACCTCTTAAACATTTCCTCTTATACTTGGTCATCCTGGTACTAAAAGTCTGGAGAAAATATATCTTTGTGCCCATATAGCCTGAAAAAGAGCAAACTGAAGGGATTGGGTGTAGGCATGTGATCTCGTCAAGGGTCTAGGCCATGAGATGTGCATAAACCCTTGACTGTCTGAGGGTCTTCTAGTTAGAAGTAAATACCAGAACAAGTGTTTCTTTTATAAGGAGGCAACTGCAAGGTTAAATGATATATACAGAGTAAGGAGTTTCATGGCCAGTGTATAAAAGTAAATATCTTAGGAAATATTAAAAGACTATGAAGCTTTATAATTTTAGAAGTGTTGCAGAAGTGAAAGATGGCTCCATGAATTTTCTTTCACATAATGTATTGGGAAACATTTCAGTAGGTTATTTAAGATTTTATCTCTGGATCTTTTTTATTATTTAGGATTTAGAAAATGCTATAGTTACTAATACTTTTTTGCCATTTTTTTGCTATAATATGTTAAATTATTAGAGTTTATAATTTATTTTTGAGAAATGTATTTTTGTGAATTAATAACCTTTTTTTTCTTTTTCTTCTTAAAAAATCACTTGAAGACAGGAGTGAATGTACAAAACATACTTCTGGAAATAACTTGATTTCACCAGATACAGATTACAGAGCTGGTTCTTCATTTGAGCTCTCTCCATCTGATAGCTCTGATGGAACATACATGTGGGATGAAGAGGGTTTGGAGCCCATTGGAAATGTCCATCCAGTTGGGAGCTATGAGTCTTCAGAAATGAATAGCATAGTACGTATGAATTTATATATTCTTTTGCAACATTTTGTTTACCTTACTATGGAAAGACTTGTGATACTGCTTGGATTTTAAGTTTATAAATAGCTCTCCTAGTTTAAGAAAAGGAAATTCATATCTGTTACGAGCCTACAAAACATCTGACCTTAATACATAATAAAGCATATATTTGTGTCACATGACACGAGTTAAATACACTGTCATACATTATATACACACATGTATATATAAATAGATATACTGTATTCAGGTTAAGCTAAGCTAGTGGTTCTCAAATTTGGGGAGGAAGGCCACGTCTGGATCTAATTTTGGTTGTCATATTGAGGGGCGCTACTGACAGCGGGAAGATGCCAGGGATGCTGCTTAATGCCCTACAGTGGTATCCACAGCAAAGGATTATCCAGCCCAAGATGTCAGTAGTGCCACTATTGAGAAATCCTGGGCTAGGCTATGTTGAGGTAACATTTAAGTGCTAACTCAGTGGCTTAACACAATGAAAGCTTATTTTTTACTCTTCCGAAGTCTACTGTAGGTCTGGAAAACTATATAGGGCAACTTCAGTGTTCTCAGCTGCGTTCATCTTCACCATCTTCACCATCACCAAAACTAGGTGGCTTCACCATTGCCTTTTGAGGCCCCATCAAAAGGTCACTGTTGTAGAGGAAGAATGCTGCTAGGTCTCACATGTTGCAATTACTTGCCGTGGCCTGCAGATGGCACGTGGTACTTTTACTCACAACCTATTGACCCTATTAAGTACTAACTGGGCAAGAAGTGTAAATTTTCCTGTGTGCCTGGAAGGCAAGGGAACCAGATATGGGTCAGCACTAGAAGACCTACCATACATTATTATGTGCATATTTTAAGAGACATTGCAAGTAATGTGGTTAATATGCCACATGAGTAAAGTGTAGTTGGGGTGTTTAAAGTGACTCATTGTAATTACTCAGTATATAAAATACGATTTTCCAGTAGTTGTATGGGAAAACTGGTAGTCTTCGTGGATATACTAAATTCCAAGTGGATTTTTGGCAGTGTAATTTTCTGTGCTCTCATAAACCTGTGCCTTGGAAAAAATAAACATTACCAGGGAATTGTTAAATTGCACAGACATAGAGAGGACACATATTTAATTTAGAGAGAGTATCTCTATCTCATTAGATAAAGGAAGTTTAAAAAAGTTGGTAGTTTTAGGGCCTTATGTGCTTGCTTACCAGGACTTTTTAAACCAAGTATGATCAAAGTGGGAGTGAATATTGTGTCCAGCAGATGGCAGCAATAATCCACTTAGTACCTGACATTTTTCAGAGGTTCCCACTATTTTCAGTTCACTGTTCCTATAACTTAATGATGCCTCTAAAAGAGTTCAGAATGCACCTCGAGGGGCACCTGGGTGGTTCAGTCGTTAAGCGTCTGCCTTTGGCTCAGGTCATGATCCCAGAGCCCTGGGATCGAGCCCGCGTCGGGCTCCCTGCTCGGCGGGAAGCCTGCTTCTCCCTCTCCCACTCCCCCTGCTTGTGTTCCTGCTCTCTCTCTCTGTCAAATAAATAAATAAAATCTTTAAAAAAAAAAAGAATGCACCTCGATTGACCATTAGTCTTTAAGATTTCAGAGCTTCTGATTTAAGAGGAAAACAGTCTGAGAAAGGATGGAGAATTGATGGTAGATGTTCAAAAAAGTGTTAAGATCTCCTACTGGGATGGTGGACTTAACATTTTTGTTCTGAAATTCTATCAGTTTTTGCTTTTTATATTTTGAGTGTATTTTGTTAGGTGTGTACCTGTTTAGAATTGTTTTCTTGGTGAAATTGGACTTAAAGTCATAATTTAGTGATCTCTATTCCTCGTGCTTTCTGTCTTAAGGCCCTTTTTTCAGGTATTAGTATATTTTATCATTTTTATTTATATATGTTCCATGCTTTTACCATGAACCTTTTGATACATAGCAAAAAGGTTACAATTTTTTTAAATTACAATTTCTCTTTTTCTTTTAACCTGTGAATTTAGTCCTTTTATGTTTGCATTTATTGATATACTTGGACTTCATTCTGCCATCTTACTATTTTTAATTGTCTCACTTTTTCTCCTTTTTTTTTTGCCTAGAATAGTTTAAATGAATATTTAAAACTTAATCCAAAAAGAACTTTAACATATTCTCATTTTTCTTGGTCTCCCTGTCCCTCTCACCAAAGCCCATGTCCCCACCCCCTTCACCCCTAGTTCCCCAGCCACCATCATGGTTGTTCTCTACAACAGTGCTCCTTCCGGTCCAGGTCAAGATAAGGAGCTTTCATTAGAATGTGAGTCAACTGTGTCACTACTAACACAGTTTAGTTCAACCCACTATTTAGTTTAGTTGATATTGTTTTCATAGTAAAACTTTCTCTTTGAAAAAAGCAATGCGTTGATATGCATTTTGGTGGAAGCTCCTCATCTTTGTCATGGACCCTAACAAACAGTTTGTAGACTACTTTGCATAGTGCTTATCTAGAATCTAGGTGATTTTTTTTTAAATATGAAGAGTGTTTTGTTGAGGTGTAATTTACATTAAATAAAACGCACAAATATTTTTCATACAGCACAGAGAATTTTGAATATTTTTATATAATTGTTTAAGTTATCCACATTGTGATAGAGGATATTTCTATCACCCCAGAATGTTTCCTGTGCTTTTCAGTCATTCAGCCCCTACCCCGAAGGCACACCCTGTTTTGGTTTATATCACTGTAGATTAGTTTTGCCTATATTTCATATAAGTAGAATTATAAACATGCCTATTTTATATCTGGCTTCTTTGAGTCAATATTTTGTACTTTTTATAGTTTGTTTCTTATTATATGATACTCCTTTGTGTGAAGGTAGTACAACTTACTTTATCCTGCTTATTGATAGACATTCAGGTTGTTTCCAGTTTTTGGCAACTGCTACTGTTGGGAAGATTTTGCTACATGTTTTTGGGTAAACATTTATGCATTTCTGTTGGTAAAATGTGTAGGAGGCGCACCACTGGATTATTGGGTATTTATGTATATAACTTCAGATGCTATTAGTTTTCCAAAGTGGTTGTACCAGTGTACAGTACCACTGGTAGTAAATGAGCATTCTAGAAATTCCACTTTCTTTTGGTGTTGTCTGTCTTTTTTCATTTTTGCTATTCTGGTGGGGGTATAGTATTGCACTGAGATTTTTGTCTTGCGTTTTGTGATAACTGCTTGTTGAGCACCTTCACCTATGTTTATTCACCCTAAGATATCCTCTTTTGTGACATGTCTTATATTGAGCTGTATTTTTTCTTTTTGGTTTGTAAAAACCCCTTCGTATATTTTGGATATAAATTTTTTTACATACATATATACAAACACATTTATATACATGTATGTGTATATATTTCATACATATGGGTTGCTTTTAAAATCTCTTAATAGTGTCTTTTGTTGAGTAGAAATTAACAATTTCAATATAGTGTAGTTTACATTTTTTCCTTTGTTGTTAGCTCTGTTTTGAACTGCAAAATTTTCGTTTACCCCAAAGTCTTAAAGATATGTTCCAGTGTTTTCTTCTAAAAGGTTTGTTTTTTAGCCTTTTACATTTAGATCTATGAGACATCTGGAAATTATTTTTGTGCATGTTATGAGGTAGAGGTCAAGATTAATTTTTTTTCTTTTTTTGAAAAGTTTTTGTTCCCTACTCTACTGCAGATTTATCTTTGTTTTAATCAGTGATTGTATCAATATATTTCTTGAGTCTCTTTTAGTTCATTGGTCTCTTCTTTTATCCTTGGGTCAGTGCTATACTGTTTTTATTTCTGTAGCTTTAAGTATTGACATCTGGTAATGTAAGTCTTACAGCTTTTTCTTTTCCAAGGTTTCCCTAGCTCACCTTTTGCAATCTCTTTAATTATTAGAATGAACACGTCAATTTCTACAAAGAACTTTCAGGGATTTTGAATGGGATTACATTAACTTTGTAAATCAGCTTGGGAAGAATTGACACGTTTACTATAGTGAATCTTCCATTCATGAATATGGTGTGTTCTTCCATTTACTTGGGACTTCAGAAATATTTCTTGCTAATGTTTTCTATAAAAATTTATACATATTTGCTTTATTTTTAGGTATTTGATTTCATCAGTATAAATGGTACCACTTTAAATTTTTATTTTCTTCTTTTTTGTTGTACGTACAAATATATTTGATTTTTGTATTTTGAGCTGTTTTTCCAGTGACCTTGGGGAATTCACTTATTAGTTTTAATAATTGCCTGGAATTTCTACATATATTGTGACATCATACTGTTTGCAAAGTCTCCATCTTCCCATCCTCCCTTTTATTGGATGTGTTAGGACCTCCAACATAATGTTGAATTGAAATGGTGATAGAATTTCAGCAAGGTTTTAATAGTCCACCATTAAAATTTCTGTGTGTGTGTGTGGTGGGGGTGGTTATAGATATCTTTCATCAGATTAAGCAAGTTCCCTTTTGTTTCATTTGATTTTTTTTTTGTGAGTAGATGTTAATTTTTCTCTACATTTATTAAAATCATCAAAATTTTTTTTCCTGTTATATGTTATCTGTTAGTGTGGTAGATTACATTTCTTAATTTTCAAATGTTAAACCACCTTCTATTCCTTCTATTCCTGGAATAAATTCACTTGGTTGTGATGTATTATTCTTTTAAATGTTGTTGGACTTGATATCCTAATAGTTTATTTAGATTTGTTGCATTTATGTTCATGAGCAGGATGGCTCTATCTTTTCTTTTCACATTTGGTATCAGGGTTGTGCTGGCTTCATAAATGAGTTGAGAAGTATTCCCTGTTTTTTTGCCCTTTCAAGGAATTTATGGACGGTTGATATTCCCCTTTCTTAAATATCTACAAATTCACCAAATAAAACTTTAGAACCTGGAGTTTCCTTTGTGAGAGGTTTTTAATAACATATAATGTTTTAAGTAGATATGCCCATTAAGATATATAGGTATAGTTTTTTGTGTGTTGCTTTTTGAGAATTTGTCCATTTCATCTAAGTTGTCATTTCTTGGTGAAAGTTATTCAGGGAGCTCCTGGATGGCTCAGTGGGTTAAGTGTCTGACTCTTGATTTCAGCTCAGGTTATGATTTCAAGGTCGTAAGATCCAGCCCAGTGCTGGGTGTTGCACTGGGTGTGGAGTATGCTTAAGATTCTCTCTCTCCCTCTCCCTCTGCCTCCCCCCACCCCACCCCACTCATGTGCATGCTGTCTCTCTAAAAAAAAAAAAAAAAGTTACTCAGGATTACCTTATCTTTTTTTTTAAGATTTTATTTATTTGAGAGAGAGAGACAGAGGTAGTGATAGAGAGCATGCGCAGGGAGGAGAGGGAGAAGCAGGCTCTCTGCTGAGCAGGGAGCCTAATGTGGGGCTTGATCCCAGAATCCCAGGATCATGACCTGAGCTGAAGGCAGACGCCTAACCAACTGAGCCACCCAGGCACCCCCAGATTCTCTTATATTTTAACATCTTTATGGTATTGTAGTGATGTCTACTGAGCTCTTGCTATAGTCCTGGCATTAAGTATCTTATGTGTATGACCTTATTTAATCTTTATAGCAACCCCATGAGATAGAGATGATACTCAAAATACTCAACACCAGTATCACCATGGCTATTACACTATTCAGGCATGTACTTCCTAATACCAGCCCAAGAGGTAGGTGCTGTTATTATCTCCATCTTATTAAAAAATGGAATAAACATAGAATCCAAGGATACATAGCTAGTACATGATAGAATGGGATTTTTTAATTTAGCTTATTCCAGAGCCCTGGTTCTTAATCACTGTGCTATATTGCCTCTCAATATACAGTGACTTGAGCCGAAGGTAGCATTTAACCGACTGAACCACCCACGTGCCCTTGATGTCATTAAATTTAGTAATTTTTTTCTTTATGGTTTTTAGTCATGATCTCACGGTCCTGGGATTGAGTCCCACATCAGGCTCCCTGCTCAGCGGGGATCCTACTTCTCCCTCTCCTTCTGCCCCTTCCCCTGCTCATGATCTCTCTCTCTCTCAAAGAAATAAATAAAATCTTAAAAAAGTTAATTATATCAAAATTTAAAACTAGACATAGATAATAAAAAACGAAGTTAAAAGCTACTGGCTAAGAAATTATTTGTGACACATTTAATAAGAATTAGAAGTCAGACCACATGATAAATTTTCCTTATCAATAAGAAAAAGGCAAAATAATACAACAGATAGAAGATAATAAAATAGTAAATAGCTAATGTGTACTGAGACATACAATTTCATACTCACCAGACTGGCTAAAATTTTAGTCAGATAATAGCAAGTGCAGTGAATATGACGAACAATAGAAATCTTTCTTCACTGCTGGGAAGGATAAATTGCTAAATCATTTTTGGAAGGCATTTGGCAAAATCTAGTATAGTTGAAGAGCCAAATATGCACTGATCCAGTAATGTTACTCTTAGGTTTATATCCTAAAGAAACCCTAATATATATGATCAGAGACATGAATAAGAATCTTTGTTTGCTGTACTGTCTTCTTCTTAGGGATAACTTAAATGTCCATTAGCAGGGAAACAAATTAACATATTTAAGTGGTATTATAACAGTATATTATATATATTATACAGCAGTAAAAATGAATGAACTTACACTTATAGTACACATGTACCACAAAAATGTAAAGAAGTTGCAGAACATTATGTATCACTTATATAAGCTGTAAAAACACATATAAAACAATATTATTTACTGTTCACAAGTACATAAATGTATTAAAGGGAAAGAAAGCCATTCCTCCAAGAGCCCTGGTTCCTTTTAATGGAAAATGCTGTTTTTGAAGCCGAATTCTGGGAACTAGAATTCGGCTTCTGTTGTTGAAAAGTTGCTGCTCCCAGGCATCTTCAGTGGACAGAACTAGGGAATATAAGTGTGTGTGTTTATTTATATACATACACATTTACATCAATATTTGTTTCTGCTTTAGCTGTATATATTGAAAACCATGAGTTCATACTAATACCTCCAGTTCCAATCCAATGCCACAGGATTCATTCAAGTTTTCTTTCTATATTTGTAACCTCCCTTCTCTGATGGTGATAAACCTGGCTTCTGTTATCCTTAAAATACTTACTTATTTGATCTATTTCCCTCTTATGTAACTGATTTCTGTTCTTTGCCACCACTTCCTCTTTCCCATTTATGTCTTTCTCATCCTGCTTGGGCTCTGAAACCCCTACAGTGGGTCACACACCATGCATGGATAATGTTTCTACCCTGTTTGGGCTCTGATGTACCATATCAAGCCATCCCCCACATATATTCTGCTTAAGTTCTCATATCTCATACCAGGCCAACCTCCTGCCTCAAATGTTCCCTCTTCACTCTCATCATTACCCTAATGTGCCTTAAGCCCTGATGTACTAGGCCCACCTGGGCATGGATGCTCTTTTCACATTACTTGGGTTCTAATTTCCCATGTTCACTGTCCCTCTGTATGTATGCCTTCCTTAGCTTGCTCAGTCTCTGACTACTCATGCCTCACTCCTCCACTCCCAATCCTACCTGCCAATTTGAAAGAATATTTATGAAGATGCTCTTGGACATGTCAATCTTAATAATATAGGTACAAGATAAACGTTCCCAGACCTGTACATGTATCTGTTTTATTATCAAAGCAAATGATAAAAAATTCATAAAAATCATGAAAAATGGTTCTATATGTAGTAAATTTTATAGAATCTGTATTATTTTATGTGACTAATATGAAAATTTGGGTCTGGAAGTATCCAGACAGCTAAAAGTTTCATTTTTTCAAATAGTTAAATTCTAAGTTTGACGTGAACTGCTCTGATTTTTAGAAAATGTGAATTCGATTATTATAATGGTCAGTGAAATTAATTATAACCAATGAGGAAAGTGAACGGTGTCTTGTGTTGGAAGGATTCATGAGAATCTGGGATTGTCTCAACCATAAAGATTTAAGAGGCATCTATTGCAAAACTGCTTTTCAAAGGGGAAAAAGTAGTATTTATTTGGAAAAAATATAGCACATATAATACTATCTTTGTTGTGTGTTTGTAGCAATAAAGAACTACATAATTGTTGTTCTTAGAAAAATCTCATTAAGGTTGCTGGGCATTCTGATTTTTATTGTTTTTGTAATCAGATTCAGACTTTAATTAAAAACACATTTATAAATCTATAGGTATATTAGTTTTTTCTTATTGCTGTGACAAATTACCAAAAATCTTAGTAGCTTGAAACAACACAAACTTATCTTACTGTTTTAGGACCCAGGCCCTCACTGGACTAAAAAAAAAGGTGGGCAAGGCTTCCCTTTTGAAAGCTCTAGAGGGTAATCTCTTTCCTTGTGTTTCTAGCTTCGAGGCTGCCACGTTGCTTTGCTCATAGCCCCTTCCATCTGCAGAGCCAGCAATGGCAGGTTGAGTCTCACCTCATGTTACTATGACCTTGTCTCCCTCTTCTATTTAAGGACCCTTGTGATTACATTGGGCCCAACTGGATAATCCAGTATACTGTCCTATTTTGAGGTCTCCTCATTAGCAATCTTAATTCATTTGTAACCTTAATTCTTCTTTGCCATGTAACCTAACATATTCACAGGTTCCAGGGATTAAAATATGGACATCTTTGAGGTGGCCATTATTCTTCTGCCTAGCCTTAGAGTTTTTTTTAAATAATACGATTATTAATTTAAAGAAATTATTCTTTTGAAGTTGGCAAATTCAGCTCTAGAACTAAAAATAAAATAGTAAATTTTAAGCACAGTTTAGCCAAACTCATTTTTTTCAATTTAAGTTATTCTAAACTGATGACATAGTTATTGAAGTGGTCTTCACTAAGGTTTGTCATCACTGTAGCTAATCATAGGATTTATTATTTGGAGATATTTGAATATTTTTATTTGTAATATTTGATATCTTCCAATAACTGGAAATAACTTACAGCAGCTTGTGTGTGTGTGTGTTTGTATTTTCCGAAAATTGGTATGGAATTTAAAGATGACTGATTTCTAAGAAAGGCAACTAAGGGGATGATGGAATCATTGGTCTGTTAAAATTTAGGTATTTTTGATTCAATTTGTAGGAAAAATTATTTATAAACACTGACTTGAAAACGGTGTCCAGTACTGTACAGAATGTGTAACACTAATTAACAGTGTTGATTACAAAGTATAATATACTTTATTTGCTAACAGTGCACATGATAAATGTATCTTTGATATTATTGATTGCCTTACATCAACAGCTGCCTAAAATAACTACAGATATAGATTCCTTCTGACAGAGGTAAAAGCATTTTTTGTTGTTTATTTGTTCATTTTTGTCTTGTTCCTATGGACTATTTTCACTCCTTTGATTATTTTAATTGTCCTATGTTTCTGTTGTGTTTCTGTTGAGATGTATCTGTTCAGCATGCTAGGTGTGCTGCACTATGACCTATGATTTTAAATAAAAGGAGGATGGGATTACTTTATAACTCCCAGCTTTTGTTTTCTTGGACATTGGACCAATATATACTCTGGCAATTTATACATTTACTCTGAATTTTCATTTTAGATCTGTTGGTCATACCTATCACAATGGAGATTGTATCCTACCCTTTCCCACCCTTTGTTATTCAGTTTTATGAGATTTTGCATTTGTTTCCATTCATCCACTTGGCAGTGCTATGTTGAGTCTTTTGTATACAGAAAAATTAGATGCTATAGAATTGAGGACATAGAGATCATTTACTCTTATCCACTAATTTTATAGAGAAGGATACTGAAGCCTAGAAAAGTTAAGTCACACAATCACTTAAGAGACACAGAGGAATTAGAAGTTGGAATAAACCAGCTCCCAGTTTATTGTCTCTACTGTATGATGTGGCACCATAAATTTATACTGGGTTTCTTCTTTAAGGTAAAGAAGGTGCTATTCACTGTTGTATTCTGTTTTCTCTTTGTTATTAAATGTCTGTCTGCCTTTTGGAAAATTGTTCCTTTTCAGTCTTACTGGAGAGTATCTTTTTTTTTTTTTAATTTTCTTTACTTATTTGACAGAGAGAGAGCATGCACAAGCAGGGGGAGTGGCAGGCAGAGGGAGAAGCAGGCTCCCTGCTAAGCAAGGAGCCTGATGCAGGACTCAATCCCAGGACCCTGGGATCATGACCTGAACTGAAGGCAGATGCTTAACCAACTGAGCCACCCAGGTGTCCCTATCTTTTTTGAAAATCGAAACATACAGATTAATTGCTTCTCCTCTTGTCTCTGCACCAAACTATAGTAGACTAGAAGAATGAAAAGGGGAAAGGCTAATCTATGGTTGGGTCATTCATTTGTTCAGCATGTGTTTTAAATTTCCACTGTGTGCTCTGTACTCTAGTTACTGAGAAATACATATGAATAAAGAGACAGTTGCTGCCTCAGCATAAATTTATGATCCACATTAAGAGAGGACATATACTTAATTCTGACCATTAAAGGAAGATTCCATGTGTGCTTTTAATTAATACATGTTAACCCATTTTGAGTTCAAAGTTTGGGGAAAAGTTTGTATGGCATCTCAAGAAAAGCTTCTTTATGAGTTTAAAATGAAAGAACAGTTTTATTTTTTTTATTTGTTTAATTTCTTCCTCCTCTTTCTTTGGGATGTATTAATAGGGGCCAGCAAAGCCGTAGCCTTAGGCTGCCAACCTGTTTTTGTAAATAAAGTTTTATTACAGTGCAACCATGCCTTTAATTTATATATAGTCTGTGGCTGCTTTCATGCTGCTATGGCAGGATTGAATAGCTGCATCAGAGACTGTATTGCCCACACACCTAAAATACTTACTATTTGGTCTTTTTTTTTTTAAGATTTTATTTATTTTTTATTTATTTGGGGGTGGGTGGGGGACAAGCAGACTCCGCAATGAGCGCGGTGGAGCCCGATGTAGGACTCGATCCTAGGACTCTGAGATCATGGCCTGAGTTGAAATCACGAGTCAGACGCTTACCTGACTGAGCCACCCAGGTGCCCCTACTATTTGGTCTTTTAAAAAAGTTTGCTGACTCTTGCGTTAGAACATTACAGATAATTTTAAAGATTCAGAAATTAATTTTTCAAACTCAGTATAAATCTATGTAAGCTCTTTAGGCTTTCACTTTTCTTTTTGTTATTTCTAGCACCATTCTTTCTCTGGCCTCCAGTGGAAGGCATCCATCAATCCATTCGACATATTTGAATGACTGTTATGCACAAGATGTTGAGGATACATCGATCAGGCAGTTATAGCTTTTATTTTAGTGGTGCTTGTGTCCTAATGAGGCCGATGTGGTTGAAATATTTAGCTAACTTAGAAACTATCTTCAGTTAGTAAGTGGGGAAAGTTCTACAGAGGAGAATTACAAAGTAGCATGTTATTGGAAAAGCATGGTCTAGAGTGGGTGTTAGGTAAGGCGTTTTTGGAAATGATATTTAGGCTAAGTTGCCCTAGGGTTAAAAGGGTATATGTAGTTGCAAAGATGTTACCTCTTTTAGTAAACAGCACATGAGAAGGCCTTGAGGCAGGAAGAGATTATGGAATATTTGAGGAACTATGAGAAGGCTACTAGCACTGACATGAAAGGGAGGAGTGGCAGGAGAGGAGGCTATAAGTACAGGCTTTTATGGAGCTCAAAGGATTTGGATCTCTGTCCTAAAAATTGAAGGGGAACTGACGGAGGGTTTTAAGCTTGAAAGGGACACAATTTGATTTACATTTAAAAAATGCTCTGTATGAAGATTGAATTAGAAGGGAACTAGACAAGATGCTGGAAGCTACTGTTCCTGAAGATGGGTGGTAGTGGCTTGAGCTAAAGTGGGCAAAATGGAGATCTAGAGGGGTGGGTGATTTTGAAAACAGGTTTAGTGGGTACAATTGGTGAAATTGGATTATTTGTTAACTGTAGGGGAGAAAAGTGTTACCTCCTCACTTTTAGAAGTTCTGACTAATATTGTTGGTTCTATTCATTCTGCCAAAATCATCCTAAATTGTTGGTTTGACTTGTTATTTTTCTGTTGGTTTTCCCATTACTTCTAATGTCAGATCTAAACTCCTTTGACTGGTTCTTATGCTGGTCTGTCTGGTTGCTTTTAATCTCCTATTATTAGAATATACTGGAATATACTTGATATTTCATTATCTCTCTCATCACTCTTAGGTTTCTCGCACTAAGTGCTCAATATATACTTGTTGAAATGGGTGCTGTGATGACATGCCATTTAATTTGAGATAAATAGAAAAACTTAAAGGTACTGTTTAATGCTATTCAGTATTTTTCCATTCATATTGTGACATAACCTATTTACAAAGTAAGTTTCTAAGGTACCACGTGTCATAATAGCAAGGTACAAGTAACTAAGAATGTGACATTAGCATGGATGTCATAGTGGAGGGACAGCTTACAGAAAGTTGAGACCGTCTTAATATAGGTAAATGAAAATTTCAAACTGATACTGATACTTTCAGCTGTGCTGTGATATAGAATACAGAACTTGAACACATAGAAGGATTTAATGCAACTCAGCTTTTGTTTTTTGTTTTTTTCTTAAGATAAGGGGATAAAATGAGATAAGGAAACTAAATTTTTTTTAATTTATATTTTTTTGCCAAACTAGTAAATCTTCCATTTGCATTTAATTATTAAAGTAGGAGTTTTTTTGACCTGTTAATGTAACTTTTATATATGAAAAAAAGTTTAAATTTGTCAAATATTGTTGTGATGACCCTTTAAACACAATATTTTTCCTCACTTTATTTCTTATAGATTGTTTATTACAATCTGAAGTTTAATTTAGTAATTATGTATTGAGCTTCTACTATGTTCCAGACATATTGTTAACTGCTGAAGTTACTGATACAGATAAGGTTATCTTTGTCCTTAATGAATACAAAGTCTAATATGATTGGCAGATATAAATAAATTATCATACTGTAATTTTGTAAGTGATGTGCATGCTATGATTAGTATGCATGTGGTCTCAAAATAATGCAGATGGGAGGTTAACTCCATGTTTGTGTGTTTGGAAGGTTTCAAAGAGGAAGTTATGTCTGAGTTGAGTTTCAATAAATGAATACAAAGTTGACCGGTTGGCCAAGGAAAAGAGAGGGTGAACATTCATTTTAGGCATTGAAAACAGCATATTAAAAAGTCCATTTGATGTAATGTGCAATAAGTCTGATGCTCAGCTAAAATGGGCACTCAGTGATGCACTGTAACTTGACTGGTTTTAAGGACAGAAAATTGAATCTCAAAGAAGGAAATTCAGACTACTGAAGGAGTTGGGGCCATTAAATACATTCATTTTTCCATCATCCAACAAGAGTACTACACTAAATCACCAATGCATTTGGCATTTCAATTTATTAAACATTGTTATGATTTTGTTAAATCAACATTTTTAAGTAGAGCCCCCAGGATGCTGGATGGTGAGCCAAAAGACCACAAGAGAAGCAAAGAGAAGTTTACTACTCACAGGCCTTGTCTTGAGGGACCACCCAAGAAGGTCAAGGCAGGGTACAGGCAGAAAGAGTGAGGAACTGGGGCACATGCCTTTATTAGGGTCTATGGGTGGAGTGCTTTGGGGTTCCTGGGGTAAGGTGGATTGTCCAGTCAGACCATAAAGAGCAAGGGTTTTGGTAAGCTTCACAGGAGTTTTACCTAAGGGCCACACAAGGGGAAGGTGTTGGGAGGCAGGGAACTTAACATTTGCTTGTGACTGTGGGCTGTTATCTAGGGCTTGTACTTGTACAAGGGATTAGTGTCAGTTTAAGGCCCTTGCAGGCAGCTTGGCCAAAAATGTATGCCGAGGCAACAAATGATGGAATAGCTCAGCTAAGCTCTCAACAAACATACATGTTAACTGAAATCTGCCACCCACCCTTATAATCAGTGTGGCTAAAATTATTCATCTGAAACCTGTAAAGGCTAAAGTAAATTTTAAAAAGATCTAAGTCAAGTCAAGCAGAATTTGACTTGGATTTTTTGCCAAAGTCTACAACGTATTACAAGACTGGCAGGGCAGACAGTTTACCCACCTCCAGGAGAAGTCCCACACAAGATCACACACTCATCTCTCCTTCCTTTTCATCAGGTGATGTGCTTATGTGTTGGTCTTTGTCTCTTTCAGCCCACTGGGAAGTACCACAGAAAGGAGGGAACAGATACTTAAACTATAAAGTTCTCAGGCAGTAGGAATAGGATTGGATTTAAAACAGAAGAAACATGGGGCACCTGGGTGGCTCAGTTGTTAAGCGTCTGCCTTTGGCTCAGGTCATGATCCCAGGGTCCTGGGATCAAGCCCCACATCGCGCTCCCTGCTCAGTGGGAAGCCTGCTTCTCTCTCTCCCACTCCTTGCTTGTGTTCCCTCTCTCACTGTGTCCCTGTCAAATAAATAAATAAAATCTTAAAAAAAAAAAACCAGAGGAAACAGAAGTAAGTCTTACTATAGAATTTAAAGAAACAGAATATATTTGATTTCTCTTGCTGTTTTCACAGATTACCACAAACCTAGTGTCTTAAAACAACACACATTTATTATCTTACAGTTCTGTAGGTGAGAAGTCAGATACAGGTCTCAGTGGGCTAAAATCAAGGTGTCCGCAGGGCTGTGTTCTTTTGGGAGGCTCAAGGGGAGAATCCTTTTTTTTTTTTTTTTAACTTTTTCCAGTTTCAATTGGCTGCCCTTGAATTATGACCCTCCCCACTTCCTCCATCTTTAAAGCCAGCAACACTGCATCTCTTTAACCACTCTTCCTCTGCCTCCGTCTTGCACTCTAAAGATAATTACAGTGGACCCACCTAGATAATCCAGGATAAAATCCCTATTTTAAGGTCAGCTGACTGTCAGCCATAATTCCACCTGCAAACTTAATTCCTCTTTTGCTGTGTAACTTAACATATTCACAGGTATTATTCCAGGGATTATTCTTTTTATCAAGAAAATTATTTCATTTCTCCGGAATTCCTATTTTTATTGCAGTAGAATTCTTAAAATATTTTGTGAGAAATCATAATTTCAGCATGGAGATCCCAAAATGAACCAGTGAGTAGTCATTTCTTCCTCCGGAGCTCTTAGATTTGTGACCCTGTATGCTGTGTTTATTTTTGTAAGGTGTTCCTGGCTATTAAGGTAGGTTTGTTCCTGGAAAGAATGGAGGAAAATCTAAGATGAGCGTTTCTTGAGGGCAAAAGAGAAATTTATAAAGCATTGAGCTATAGCTGAAGTCTTCTCTTTCTAGTTGCATAATTCACAGGAAATACAGTGATGAACGGTCATTTAATTTAAAAAAATTTTTTTTAAGAGTTTTGTGTCATAGGGTATTCTTTGTAAAGAATTTGTGTAGAAATGTCAATAGAGCCCTGTTGTTCTGTTCTCTTGGTCTGGGAACAGGCTCTATTTTAAGGAAATTTCTTCTGTAAAATGTTTGTATTGTAGTGATATTTTATAAGCTTATTTAAATTTGGTCACTGTCATCACATCTGGCCATTGGAGTTTTGTTTACGGTTAGACTAGCTGCCTCAGCCTTTATTTCAGGTAGTCTTGTAGCAGTACTACATCTGAAATTTCTCTGAGCAGGGATTTTTTAATATTGTGGTGGGAGAGACAAGGAAGAACTCTGGATTAGAAGTTACTGAGGCTGAGTGTTACTCTGGATTCATTTTCACTCACTATGTTTTTGGTATCTATGAGATGATAATCACAAACAAGAATTTTTGAAGCTTTCTTAAATGAGTTTGATCCATTATACTTTTCAAATCTGGAAATTTTTGTTTTCTTTTTTTATTATTTTATCCCCTCCATTGTTTCTGTGCCCTTTTCCTAGAACTTCTAATAGTTGGTTATTATATCTCACATGAGCTTATGAGCTTCCATTCTTTCCTGTTTTTCTATTTCTGTTCATTCTTCTATTATTATTATTATTATTATTATTATTTTGTCCTTTGTCTTTCTGAGAGATTTCTTAGAGTCTGTCTTCTGGCCCTTTCTGTTAAATTTTTAAATCAGGCAGTTACTTAATTTTTTATAGAAAATTTCACACCTATTCCAACCTAGAGAGAAGAGTCAAGGGGGTTCACTATACCAGTTATTCAACTTAAAGGATGATCAAAATCATGGCCTTTTTTCATTTATATCCCTATTCACCCACTCCTCTCCCCGAACAGGATTAATTTGAGTGAGTCTTACACATCATCATGATTTATGTGATATAATAATGTAATATAAAATATTTATTTATTTATTTAAATTTATTTATTTATTTATTTGAGAGATAGAGCATGAAGGGGGGCGGACACAGAGTGAGAGGGAGAAGCAGACTCCCCGCTGAGCAGGGAGCCTGACACGGCTCGATTCCAGGACCCTGCGGTCATGACATGAGCCAAAGGCAGACACTTAACTGACTGAGCCACTCATAAAATTTTTATATGTAAATGTACACTTGTACATTTATATATAGATATTTCACTATGCCTTAATAATTAGTTATTTCTCAATGTTTTACTAATAGATGAGGACTCTTGTTCAGACATAGCTAAATTTCATTACTATACCTCTAAAAAATTAAGTCATTTCTTAATATTATTAAGATCCTAGTAAATATTCAATTTTTAGTAAACTTTTTAGTTTTAGGGTTTTTTTTATTTGAATTCAATCAGCCAACATATAGTACATCATTAGTTTCAGATGTAGAGTTCAATGATTCATCAATTTTGAGTTTTAGATTTACAGAATTATTGCAAAGATAGTATAAAGAGTACTGTTATATCCCATATCCAGTTTCCCCTATTATTATATTAATATGGCATATTTGCTACATTAATGAACCAATATTGATATTTTATTACTTAGAGTCCATATTATTTGGATATTCTCAGTTTTCCCCTTCTTTTTCTGTTCTAGGATTCCATACAGGATATGTATTATAATTAGTAGTCATGTCCTAGCCTCCTCTTGGTTGTGACAGTGTCTTGGACTTTCCTTGATTTCGATGGCCTTGACAGTTTTGAAGAGTACTACTAGTTAGATATTTTCTAGAATGTTGCCCAACTGGGATTTGTTTCATGCTTTCCTTATGATTAGACTGGGGAAATACGTTTTTGGGCAGAAGACCACAGCTTTTAACTTGTTTGTTTTAACTCTGGATCGTTAGCATGATAAGTCACTGGAGTTTGTGTCATAAAAAGTGAAATTTGCTTTATCAACCCTGACTCACTGAAACATAATTTGAGAAGAGAAAGGATGAAGGGGCAAAGGAGTGCAGAATTTTTTATTTTTAGATGGCTATATATTCACTCATGATATGAAACTGTAGCTGTGCTGTGATCCATTACTAAAGGCAAAAGTTATGGGATGGAATTTAGAAATGATAATAAATTCAACTCCCAATGAGATGGTTCACTGGATACATACATAAGAAACAAACTAAATATATAATTTCTTGATTATTGTTATGTGTAATAGCTAAAATGAAAATAATGTAGAGTTCTGGAGCTGATTCTGATGCTGAGGCAAGCTTAGATTTCGGTCAGTTTGAACTGAAACCAGTAGTCTTGAAGCCACCTGCAATGGGAAAAATTATTCTAGGACAACACAGTATTGCTATGACCTCTGGTTAGCAGAAAAGTAGTCCAGTTGGAGGGAGGGCAAAACCAAGAAACTTCTGAAACCAGTGGTTATAGTGCCAAGGAGTTGTCTCATTTTGTGGATCTGTTCATCATCAGCTTCTTGAAGAATTTTTACTGAAATGGATTGTGAGAGTGACTAATTTAGGGATAGTATCTTTGGTTTTGAATGTTATAAAGAGGAAGAGAATGGTTGATATAAGACCCACAGCTTACTATATAACAGTCACAAATGGCTATATCCAGTGGGTTATTCCCAAGGGAGCAGGTAGCCTGGTGGACTGGATAAAAACTGCTGTGAAGTTTGTTTACCTGAAAAGAGAGACTGTCTTTCCTCTGTAAATGCCTAGTGGAAAACCCAAGATGAAGTGGCTGTACACCTTATAGCAAGCCATCCTGGACTGGCTTTATGGTGATTGGGATAGTCATCTACTGAATATGTTCCTTACCCAGATGATGGTAAGTGCTATGATTAAGGGGGCCCCTTTTACATGGCCATCCTATGTAACCATGCTGTAAAACCAAGCAACTGTTCAAGAAACTTTGTCATATTTGCTGTCTCTGTTTCCCTTATAGGTACTAAAGATCAAAAAAAAAAAAAAAAAAAAGCATTAACAAGAAAGGAGGGAAAGACAGAAGGGGAGAGAGCCTAGGGACTTGTTCTTTCAGGGCTGGATGTTTATTAGAAATGGGATGAATATATCAAACATTGATGAGGTTGAAGCAGAGGTGTTAATGCAGCACTATAGAAGATTAAATGTACCAATGGAAGCCAGTGCTGGTCCCATAACCATAAAGGGCCCTAAATAAGTACCCCCTATTTATCTTAGTTTGGGAGAATTTAAAAGGTGAAAGGCAGAGATGCAAATGAGAAACCTGACCTGGAATTACCTGGGACAGTGGTCTGGTAGGTTAGTCAAAGTGAAGATTGAAGAAGGGTCTGGGTCCCTTGGCTCTTAATTCTTCCCCTCTGGGGACCTAAGGCCTTATGTATACAAATGGGTAAAATGGTGATTGGGTGTAAAGGAGACCTTTCTGGGACTCTTTAACATAGGAGCCCCATGTGCTTTGGTATCAAAACCTGTTGATGGGGCACCTGGGTGGCTCAGTCATTAAGCATCTGCCTTCAGGTCAGGTCATTATTGAGCCCTGCATCGGGCTCCCTGCTCAGTGGGAAGCCTGCTTCTCCCTCTCCCACTCCCCCTGCTCGTGTTCCCTCTCTTGCTGTGTCTCTCTCTGTCAAATAAATAAATAAATAATCAATCAATCAGTCAATCTGTTGATGATGTTCTAACTGTGGCTACTTTTAGACTGAGAGAATATAGTAATGTATGGATTGATGGGATTAAGGTAAAAGTTCAGATGAAAACTGGAATGTTTAAACAGGTTTTATGTGAAATGATTGGTTTTCTTTACCTGAATGTTTTATGCAAAATAATATGCCTTACCTAGTATTATAAAACCAGAACTGCTTGGTGAAGTCTTAATGATAGAGGCTACCATTGGGGATGCAACAGTTGATGGGATTGTCTTGTTCTATGAAGGTTTCAGAATAATAATTCTACCACTGATGATATAATTACTGAAAACAGTTTGAGGATTTTTTTTTCTTTTTTTCCTACTTGAAATAGTTTCTCCCTGAATCGTTATTCCATTAACTTGATATATAGTTGGGTTTGTGTATATCATTTTACTTTAGATTTTTAGGGATTCATTCAAGCATTGTTTGTATTAGTAAGAAGATTGGAAACAACCCAAATATCCAAATAATATCTCTATTACATAAGAATATATATTATGGAGGCTAAGTAGTGGAAGGGATATGAATATACCTATTTTTGTTTAAAATTTTTACCTTTTTTTGTTACTCCAGTGGTTTTAGAAAAAGTAAGCCAATATGTATATATTTACTTCCCCTCAACTTCTATGCATATGTAATATGCTTTTGCTATTACAAGTAAATATTTGATAAATAACTTTATCTTTCTGTATTTTGGGGATAGATACTTCGAATTATGGTGTTGAATCAGAGGTTAAACGCACAAGTAATTTTGTAAGATGTTTGAGCAATAATTTTTAATTTCCAAAAGCTTTTCTTCCCTTTAGGTGAAATTCACATAACATAAAATTGACCATATTAAAACAAACATCTCAGTGGCAGTACACTTTGCAATATTGTACAGTCACCACTCTGTCTAGTTCCAAAATGTTTTCATCACACCAAAGTAAACCTTGTATCTAGGTATTAAGTAGTTACTTCCCACCTGCCCCTCCCCCGCCTCTGGAAACTTCCACTCTGCTTTCTGCATGTATGGATTTACCTATTTTGGATATTTCTTATAAATCATACCTACAATATGTGACCTTTTCTGTCTGGCTTCCTTTACTTGCCATGATGTTTTTTTAGGATCATCCACATTATAGCATGTATTGGTAGTCCGTTCCTTTTTAAAGCTGAATAATATGCATCATATGTACATCCCATTATTGATGGACTATGGGTTGTTTCTATCTTTTGGCTATTGTGAATAGTGCTGATATGAACATGCATGTACATGTTTTTGTTTTGAGTACCTGCTTTACATTTTTGAGGGGCATGTACTTTGTAGTAATTCTGTCTGAGTTTTTGAGGAACTACCAAACTTTTTAAAGCAGCTGAATCATCTTATAAACCACCAGCAATGTATAGGGCTTCCAATTTTTCTATATCCTTGACAGTAGTTGTTTTCTACTTTTTTCCTTTAATTTTTTTACCTTAAAAATTTTTTTTAATTAAAGCCATCCTACTAGATGTTAAATGGTATTTTATTGTGGTTTTGATTTACATTTCCCAAATGAATAGTGATGTTAAGCGTCTTTTCATGTGCTTGACGACTATTTATATATCTTTTTTCAGAGAAATGTCTATTTAAGTTCTTTGCCCACTTTTTAAAAAATTAGTTGCTTGTGTTTTTACATATTCTGGATACTAGACACTTATCAGATACATGATTTGCAAATATGTTCTTCCATTCTGTAGGTTGTCTTTCTACTTTATTGATAATATCCTAAGATGCACAGTTTTGATGAAGTCCAGTTTATATTTTCTCTCATTGCTTTTGCTCTTGATGCCATATCTTAAGAATTCACTACAAAATCCAAAGTTACAAAGATTTACCTCTGTGTTTTCTTCTAAACATTTATGGTTTTAGTTATTATATTTAGGTTGTTGATCCATTTAGTTAGTTTTTGTGCAGGTTTATTATGGTGTGAAGTAATGGTCCAACTTCCATCTTTTGCATGTGGATATTTACCTCTCAGCACCATTTGTTGAGATGACTCTTTCCTTATTGAGTGATATTGGCACCCTTGTCAAAAATCAGTTGGCCATAGATGTATACATTTATTTCTGTTCTCTCAGTTCTGTTCTGTTGATCTGTATGTCTATCATTGTGTCAGTAGCACACTGTTTTGAATACTGTAGTAATCTGTAATCGCATGTTTTTGATTACTTCATCACAAAGATAAGTTTTGAAACCAAGAAGTATGAATCTTCCAAATTTGTTGTACTTTTTCCATACTGTTTTGATATTTGAGGCGCCTCACACTTTCATTTGAGTTTTAGAATCAGTTTTTTCATTTGTACAATAAAGGCCATTCGAATTTTGAAAGATTTCATTGAAAATATAGATTACTTTGATTAGTAGCCATTTTAACAACATTAATTCTTACAGTTTATGAACACAAAATATCTTTTTATTTATCTAGGTCTTTTTTAGTTTCTTTCAGCAATATTTTGTACTTTTCAGCATGTAAGTCTTTTACCTCCTTGGTTGAATTTTTTCTAGGCTTTTGTTTTGTTTTGTTTTTTTGGATGCCATTGTTAATGGAATTGTTTTCTTAATTTTTTTTTGATTGTTCCTTTTGGTATATAGAAAAAAAATAACTGATTTTTCAGTGTTGATATTGTACCCTTCAACTTTGTTGAGTTTTTTACTAGCTCTAGTAGTTCTTTTGTGAATTCTTTATATCATCGTATATATGTGTGTATATATATATATATATATATATATATATATATATGGTGCCCCAAATATCAAAACAGTATTGAAAAAGGAAAATGATGTCATCTGTGAAAAAAGATAACTTTACTTCTTCTTTTCCAATTCAAATGCCTTTTTATTTAATTTTCTTGTGTGATTTTTCTGGCTAGAACCTCCAGTACATTGTTGAATAGCAATGGTGAAAGCATACATCCTTGTTTTGCTTCTGATTTTAGGGAAATAAACTTTTAGTCCTTCTCTATCGCGTGTGTTAGGTGTGGGTTTTTTATAAAAGGTCCTTTATCATGTTGAGAATGTTCCATTATATTTCTGCTTTTCTGGATATTTTTGTTATGAAAGGATGATCATTTTGTCTAATGTTATTTCTGCATTAATTGAGGTGATGTGGCTATTTTCTTTCCTTCTATAAACGTGGTGTATTATATTGATTGATTTTCATATGTGGAACTATCTTTGTATTCCTGGGGTAAATCCCAGGCATATAATCTTTTTGATATGCTGATTGGTTGAATTTATTAGGATATATTTATATTTTTATATCCATATCAAGGATATCAGTTTGTAGTTTTCTTTTTTTATAATTTTTTTATGTTATGTCACTATACAATACATCATTAGCTTTTGATGTAGTGTTCCATGATTCATTGTTTGCGTGTAACACCCAGTGCTTCATGCAATACATGCCCTCCTTAATACCCATCACCAGGCTCACCCACCCCCCCACCCCCTCCCCTCTAAAACCCTCAGTTTGATTCTCAGAGTCCATAGTCTCTCGTGGTTCGTCTCCTCCTCTGATTTCCCCCTTCATTTTTCCCTTCCTTCTCCTAATGTCCTCCATGCTGTTCCTTATGTTCCACAAATAAGTGAAACCATATGATAATTGACTTTCGCTGCTTGACTTATTTCACTTAGCATAATCTCCTCCAGTCCCATCCATGTTGATGCAAATGTTGGGTATTCATCCTTTCTGATGGCTGAGTAATATTCCATTGTATATATGGACCACATCTTCTTTATCCATTCATCTGTTGTAGTTTTCTTTTCTTGTAGTATTTTTGTCTGGCAGTTGTATCAGGGTAATTCTGGACTCATAGAATGAGTTAGGAAGTGTTATTTTTTTTTTTGAAGAGTTTGAAAAGGAATGGTGTTAATTCTTTAAATTTTTGGTAGAATTCACTAGTTAAGCCATCTGATTTGGTAGTTTTTTTTTTTATTGGGAGGTTTGTGATTACTTATTGTGTCTCTTGTTTTAAGTTTGTTCAGATTTTCTATTTTTTTTTTTGGAGTCATTTTGGTAATTTCTATGTATCTACAAATTTGTCCAATTATTTTAATTGTCTAATTTTTGTACTGTTGTTCATAGTGTTTATAATACTCTCTTAAAATCCTTTTTATTTTAGTAAGTTTGGTAGTAATGTCCCCATTTTTGCTTCTGATTTTAGTTATTTTGTATAGTTTTGTCTTTTTTTCTTTGTCAGTATCGCTAATGGTTTGTCATATTTGTGCTTTTCAAATAACCAACTTTTGGTTTCATTGAGTTTTCTGTTTTCTATTTTATTTTTTTCTGCACTAATCTTTATGTTTTCTCCTCTGCTAACTTTGGGGTTTAGTTTTCTATTATTTTTCTAGCTCCATAAGCTGTAGTTAAATTATTGAATTTTAGATTTTTCTTCTCTTTTTAAGGTAGGCATTTGCTGCAAAAAAATTCACTCTGAGCACTGTTTTTGCTCCATTCCATAAGTTTTGGTATGTTGTATTTTCACACTAATTTTTCTCTAAGTATTTTCTATTTCTTCTGTGATTTTTCTTTGATCAATTGATTAAGAATATGTTGTTCAGTGCTCGCTTCAGCAGCACATATACAACAATTTGGAGAAGATTAGCATGGCCCCTAGGCAAGGATGATATGCAAATTTGTGAAGCATTCCATATTTTTAATAAAAACATATTGCAAAGTTCTTTAAAAAATGCATTGTTCAATTTCCATTTTTTGTGAGTTTTCCAGGTTTTTTCTGTTATGATTTGTAATTTCATTACATTTGCACCAAGAAGATTTTCTTGTGATTTCAGTTTTTAAAAAAGTTATTGAGGATTATTTTGTGAATAACATGTTATATCCTGGAGAATATGCCCCATGCACATAAGAAGAATGTGTATTCTGCTTTTGTTGGGTAAATTTTTTTATTTTGTGTGTATACAAATATATGTATGTCTATATAATTGAATTTTTATTTTATATATAATTTGTAACATGTAATATAAATATTATATGTTTAAAATTATATAAATATAAATCTGTATCATGTGTTATATATATTTAAATATTACATATCTGTATCTGTATATATCTTTCAGGTCAAGTTGGTTTATAGTATTGTTCAAGTTCTCTATTTCCATAACAATCTTTTATCCAGATATTCTATTCATTATTGCAAGTGTAGTATTGACATTTCCAGGTATTATTGTAGAACTCTCTATTTCTCCCTTCAAATTTGTCAGTCTTTGCTTCATATATTTTGCTCTGTTGATTGGTATATACATGTCTGTAATTGTTATATGTTCTTGATTAATTCATCTATTATCAATATATAATATCCTTAAAGTATTTTGTCTGATATTAGTGTGGCCACCCAGCTGTCTTCTGGTTCCTGTTTGCATATTTACTTTTAACCTTTATGTGTCTTTAGATACAGTGTGAGTCTAAGGTGACTATATGTATATTTACATATGGATTTTTTTTTTTTAAACCACTCTGCCATTTGGAGTATTTAATCCATTTACAGTAGTCACAGATAAGGAATTCCTTACCTGTATCTAATTTTGCTGGGTTTTTTTTTCTGCATGTCTTATACTTTTGCTTCTTATTTCTTCAGTTGCTACTTTATTGAGTTTAATTGATTTTTTTGCAATATACCATTTTGATTCTCTTCTAATTTTTCAAATGTGTGTATCTAAAATATTTCTTTGGTTACCTAGGAATTACAATGAAAATCCTAAATTTATGACAACCTAGTTTGAATTGATACAAACTTAGCTTCAGTAGTATAAAAAAACTCTATTCCTATATAATTTTGTTCCCCTTTTTTTCATGTTATTGTCACAAATTATATCTTAATACATTGTGTACACATTAGCATATAATTCTTATTTTATGTATTTGTGCCTGAATGACTCCCCTTAGCATTTTTTGTAAGGCAAGCCTACTAGTTACAAACTCAGTTTTTCGTTTTTGTTTTTATTTTGTAATCTCTTAATTTCTCCTTTATTTTTGAAGGATAGTTTTCCTGGATAGAGATTTCTTGGTTGAGTGTTCTTTAAGCACTTTAAACATGCGATCCCATAGGCTTCTGGCCTCCATGCTTTGTGATGAGAACTTGGCTCTTAATCTTACTGTGAATTCCTTGCATACGGTGCATTGCTTTTCTCTTGGTGCTTTATCTTTGGCTTTTGACAATTTGAATATAATGTGTCTTGGTATGCTGTCTGCATTTATACTTTTTGTAATTCAGTTTGTTTCTTCAATGTGTAAATCCCTGTTTTCAAATTTGAGAAGTTTTTGGCCATTATTTTTTCAAATATTCTTTCTACCTGTTTTTCATTCTCCTTCTGAAGTTCTTATCATGCATATGTTGGATGCCTTGACAGAAATCTATCAGGCTTTTTAAAAATTTTTTTATTTAAATTCAATTTAGTTAACATATAGGGTATTATTAGTTTCAGGGGTGGAATTTAGTGATTCATCAGTTGCATATAACACCCAGTGCTCATTACATCAACTGCCCTCCTCAATGCCCATCATCCAATTACTGCATCCTCCTTACCTACCTCCCCTCCAGCAACCCTCAGTTTGTTTCCTATAGTTAAGAGTCTCTTGTGATTTGCCTCCCTCTCTGTTTTCATCTCATTTTATTTTTCCTTCCCTTCCCCTATGTTCATCTGTTTTGTTTCTTAAGTTCCGCATATAAGTGAAATCATACAGCATTTGTCTTTCTCTGACTTATTTTGCTTAGCATAATAACCTCTAGTTCCATTCCCATCGTTGCAAATGGCAAGATTTCATTCCTTTTGATGGCTAATATTTCATTTTTTACACACACACACACCACATCTTCTTTATCCATTCATCTGTTGATGAACATCTGGGCTCTTTCCATATTTTGGCTATTATGGACATCGTTGCTATAAACATTGGGGTATATGTGCCCCTTTGATTGACTATGTTTGTATCCTTTGGATAAATACCTAGTAGTGCAGTTGCTGGGTCATAGGGTCATTCTGTTTTTAACTTTTTGAGGAACCTCCATACTGTTTTCCAGAATGGCTGTACCAGTTTGCATTCCCACTACCAGTGTAAAAAAAGTTCCCCTTTCTCTGCATCCTTGCCAACATCTGTTGTTTCCTGACTTGTTAATTTTAGCCATTCTGACTGGTGTGAAGTGGTATCTCATCGTGGTTCTGATCAATCTTTTTATTTTTATTATTTTTCTTTGTTCTGCATAGCCTGAATAATTACAATGGACAAATCTTCATATTTGTTGATTCTTTCTTCTCCCTGTTCAGATCTGCTATTGAAATTCTTGTGATTTTTTTTTTCACGAGGACCAAATCAAGGTAATTTATTTGAAATGTTTATCACAATACCTGGCATCAAGTAGGTATGCAAAAATATAGGTTTACAACTGTATAATCTCTTAATTCTCAAGAGTTAACAGTTAATTGTTCTTTCTTAATTTTTAATTGTGGTAAAAAATTACATAAAATTTACTATTGCAGTTTTAAAGTATAGTTCAATAACATTAACGATATTCATGTTGCTGTACAACACCTTTGGAACTTTTTTTATCTTGCATAACTGAAACTCTGTATCCATTGAACAACAAGCTCTTCTTTTCCCTC
This sequence comes from Eumetopias jubatus, assembly GCF_037043125.1. Classification (NCBI taxonomy): domain Eukaryota; kingdom Metazoa; phylum Chordata; class Mammalia; order Carnivora; family Otariidae; genus Eumetopias; species Eumetopias jubatus. The sequence goes on along the minus strand of NW_028274823.1, from coordinate 45,635,676 downwards.
TCACCTCCAGTCCCTGGTAACCACCATTTTACTTTCTGTGTCAATGAGTTTGACTATTCTAGATATTTCATATATGTGGAATCATGCAGTATTATCATTTTGTGACTGGCCTATTTCACTTAGCATAGTGTCCTCAAGGTTCATCCATGTTACTGCATTTAATAAGCTTTCCTTCTTTTTAAAGGAGAATAATATTCCATTAAATGTATATACAGATTTACCCATTCATCTTTTGATGGACATTTGGATTGTTTCCACCTCTTGTCTATTGTGAATAATACTGCAGTGAATGTGGGTGTGTACATAGCTCTTTGAGATCCTACTTTCAGTTATTGTGGATATATACCCAGGAGTTTCGGCAAATTTTTCATTTGTTATACTTTAACTCCAGAATTTCTTTTTGTTTGTTTTTTATATTCCTTCTTTACCCATGTTCTGTACTTGGTTAGATATTCGTTGCCTGTGGTTTTCTTGAGTTCTTTGAACATATTGTTGTTCAAAGGTATGTTCAAAGATAAAACAAAGACTGTTTTAAATAAGTCCTTGTCAATAGACAAAATTCAGTGCTTGAGCTTCTTCAGGGATCATTTCTATTATTTATTTTTTCTGTGAATGGATGATACTTTCTTTGCGTGACTTAAAGTTTTTGTTGAAAACTGGACATTTTGAATATTTTAATGTGGTAGAACTGGAAATCATATTCTTTACTCACCTTAGGATTTGTTTTGTTACTTGCTGTAGGCTATCGGTGTTTGCTTTTTAAGTAGTTTTTTTAAAACTATTTTTGTATCCTGCTCTCGCTGTGTCTCTCTCTGTCAAATAAATAAATAAAATCTTTAAAAAAAAAAAAAAAGGGCGCCTGGGTGGCTCAATCGTTAAAACTATTTTTGTAAAGTCTTCTTGCTTGTCATGTTTGGTCTAAGAAGTTTGTGTTACTTTAGCATGTGTTTCTTTAGTGTTTTATGCAGGGATTTCCTTGAATGCCAAAAACAAACAAAAGAGACAAAAGGAGGAGAGAAAGAGAGTGAGAGTAAGAGAGAAGGGAAGGAGGGAAAGATGAAAGGAGGTTGACAGAGAAAGAACAAAGAATTCAAAGCAGGAGAATAAAAAATTCTCAAAGTCAAAATTAAAAAACCTTGTTATCTTTATCTTTGCATTTTGGCTCTTTGTTCGGGTACTCCTTCAGTGCTTAGCCTGATGGTTTACAACCCTGCCTTAACCTTCACTTACTACTTTTTCTGAGCCTAGAGATTAGCTAGAGTTGAAAGCTTTGGGTCCTCTTAGGTCTTTACTGAGAATGCATCCTGCCCTGGGCTTTTTTGTGGCTTTCTAAATTCCTCACTGTAGGGGTGTCTGGGTTGCCCAGTCGGTTGAGTATCTGACTCTTGATTTGAGCTCAGGTCTTGATGTCAGGGTTGTGAGATCAAGCCCCGTTGCTAGGTGTGGAGCCTGCTTAAGATGAGAATCCTTCTGCCCCTCCCCCGCCATGTGCACATGCACGCTCCCTCTCTCTCAAAAAAAATAAATGATAAATTCCCCACTATACATGGCACCTCTGAATTATCTAATTTCCCAAGGGAACACTCTTTCTAGCCTTTTTCTCAGTCTTTCAGTATTCAATTTTATGTGTCAACTATAATATTTTGCTCCAGGGTGATTGTGGATTGTTTGCTTCACAGTGGTTTTGAGCAATGTCCATTACTTTTCTACTGTGTGTGAATTCCAAGTTAGGCAAAACAAAGACATGCACTTTGTGTCAGTCATTCAGGTAACACCAGACAGGTTGGAACAGAGAAACACAACACTGAGCTCTTTGGAAACAGGGACCAAGGTCCCCTAAACTGGGAACAAGATCTGCTGTCTTCAGATTTGCAGTCAAGCTGTAGAGGGGCATATAGGAAAGGCCAGTTTCAGTGATAACTAGAATGCAGACCCTTAGAGCTACTCTGAGAAATGGTTTAGAAGTTTCTTAAGAAGTTAAACATATACTTACTATGTCACCCAGCAATCCCACCACTTCTGGAAATGAAAGTTTATATTCACATAAAAACCTGTACATGAATGTTCATAATAGTTTTATTTATAACAGCTAAAAACTGGAAAAACCAAAATATCCTTCACTGAGTACATGGATACACAAACTGGTACATCCATGTAATGGAATACCACTCAGCAATAAAAAGTAATGCATTATTGATGTATTCAATGACTTAAGTGAATCTTTTTTTTTTTAAGATTTTATTTATTTATTTGTCAGAGAGAGATAGAGAGAGGGAAAGCACAACCGGGGGAGCGGGAGGCAGAGGGAGAAGCAGGCTCCCCAGTGAGCAAGGAGCCTGATGTGGGCAGAACTCGATCCCAGGACCCTGGGATCATGACCTGAGCCGAAGGCAGATGCTTAACCAGCTGAGCCACCCAGGTGCCCCGACTTAGGTGAATCTTAAAGGCATTCTGTTGAGTGTAAGAAGCCAGTCTGAAAGGGTTAAAAACTGTATGATTCCATTTATATGACATTCTTGAAAGATAAAACTGTAGTGATGGAGAACAGATCATTGTTGGGGATATGGGTGGGCAGCGGGTGTAACTATAACTGGATAGTACAAGGGAGATTTTTCAGGTGAAGAGACTATTCTGTGTCCTAATTGCATTGGTGTTTACACAAATTAATATGTATTTTAAAATTCATAAACTGCATACCATAAAAAATTTTACTGCATGATAATTACAGCAGATAGTGATAGTGCTATTCATTTGTCAAAAACTTGGAGGCTTTTGGGGAGCCTGGGTGGCTCAGTTGTTAAGCATCTGCCTTCAGCTCAGGTCATGATCCCAGGCTCCTGGGATCGAGCCCTGCATCGGGCTCTCTGCTCAGCGGGGAGCCTGCTTCTCCCTCTCCCACTCCCCCTGCTTGTGCTCCTTCTCTCGCTGTGTCTCTCTCTCTGTCAAATAAATAAATAAAATATATATAAAAAAAAAAAACTTGGGGAGGCTTTCTCCAATTTATTAGTGAAGGAGGGATTCATGGGAGGAAGAACTGGCACACCATCTCATAGCTCGCTCTATTTTTTTTTAAGATTTTATTTATTTATTTGACAGAGACACAGCGAGAGAGAGGGAACACAAGCAGGGGGAGTGGGAGAGGGAGAAGCAGACTTCCCGCTGAGCAGGGAGCCCGATGCCTGGCTTGATTCAGGACCCTAGGATGGATCTTGACTTGAGCTGAAGGCACATGCTTACTGACTGAGCCCAGGTGCCCCAGCTTGCTCTATTTGAATGGAAAAGTATTCTCTTCTCAGAGGTCAAGGAAATTCTGTGATGATTCTGCTAATATGTATTCAGAGTTTTAATTCCAGTGAGGCTTGTGGGAAGCCTCTGGGAGCCAGAATATACAGATTTAGGTTTTCTTTGTCATGCTCCCAGCTAATGGTCTTATTAGATGGTCTCCCAACCAAAACAGTTAGAAGTGGATATTGGCTCTCAATAAGTGCAGGCTTGCCAGTGAGAGGAGCCTGGTATAACAAACATGGGAACAGAAACTCTTTCTCACATTAACCAATCTCCATGCTACATGGTTTTCTTTCTTTCTATAATAATGATACAGCTCCTAACCTGTGCAGACGATGGATTTCTAAGTTGGTGAAGAGAAATTACAGTAGATCAATTTTTTTTTTTCTTTCTCTCTTTGCCTGGTTCCTTACTGAAAAGTCTCAAATAATATCTCTGATATAACTCAGAGAAACATAGACCTCCTATAAAGATGAATAGGGGGAAATTGTCTAAAACAGATGTTAGAATTCAGTCTTCAACTCTGTACTGTCCCTCTTGTGAAACTCCTTATTCAGCTTTCTATGTCATCAGTGTGGTGCTGACTCCCACACCTCAAATCTCTTTGCCCAACTCCACACTCATATATTGTCATCTGCTGAACATGTCTTCTCAGAGATGCAGTAAGCATGTCAAAATTACCAGGTTCTAAAATTATATATTAATTCTTTTATCTCCTACTAGATTTGGTTTTCCTTTTTTTATACTTTATTTCAGTGAGTAGGAATTATCCATTTGTTTCTTAAGCCAGGAACCAAGGAGCTATTCGTGGCTCCTTCCTTACCTCTCAGTGAGCTTTGGTTCTATAGATCCTAACTCCTCAGTATGTTTCCTAACTGCTTATTTTTCATTCTCACTGACACTGATTAATGTCAGACCACCATCATATGTCACATGCATTCTGCAATAGCCACAAAACTGCTTTTTCTTTCCTACTTAAATTCATTTTGTACACAGCAGCCAGAATAATATTTCTTTAATGTAAATCTCAATTTACCACTTGTGAAAGCTCATCAGTCATACCGCTTTCATTGACATAAAGTCCAAACTCCTTAATGTGGCCTAAATTGTTGTTCACGATATAGATCTACTTCTCTGTTTGAGTGTTGTCTTAGTCATCTAGGGCTACTATAACAAAATACTGTAGACTGAGAGTGGTTTAAACAACAGACATTTATTTCAGTTTTGGAGGCTGGAAGTCCAAGATCAAGGTGTTGACAAATTCATTTCCTGGTAAAGACCCTCTTCTTGGCTTTCAGACAGCCACCTTCTTACTATATACTCACATGGTGGGGGGAGAGAAAGTGTGTGCTCTGGTTTCTTTCTCTTCTCTTCTAATCCCATCATGGGGTTCCCACCATCATGACCCTGTCTAAAACTAATTACCTCCTGAAGACCCTACCTCCACATACACTCATATTGTGGGTTAGGGCTTCAGTATAAAAACTTTGGGAAAATACAGATACTCGGTCCATAACAATTATTAACGAACTACTTGCAATTATTTGCATTGAGCAGGTCAGCAAACTGTGTCATATAAGCCACATCTGGCCAACCACCTTGTTTTTTAGAGCTTGGGGAAAATGTTTTTTATATTTTAGGTGGTTATACTTTAAATGGTTATATAAGTACCTATATAATATACTGAGTTTGTCTGTGGGCCTGTAAAATCTAAGTATTTACTTTTGTCTTTTAAAAACAAATTTGCTAACACTTAGAATAGGTTATGCTTTTTGATTCCTTGCCTTTAGCATACTGTTTATGGATAAGGTATTCTCCTCTTCCATGTTCTAGAGGCCATATTTGCTTGTTCTTTAGATTTTCTCTGATTTGACTTTGTTTTAGGCTTTTTCTGACAAGCTAAGACTTAGATATCCATCCATTGGGCTTTCATGGTAGTTGAGCCACTATCATACTGTAAAGGAACTGTTTGAGGGAAGACAAGTAGCCTTGGAGGGTTGTTCAACTTTGTTAAATTAACATTTGTGAAGTAGAGCCCTGGAGTGTTGGATGGTGAACCCCAGTTCAATAAAAGACCACAAAGGAAATTGAAATAGAGAAGCGTTTATTACTAACAGGTTCTGAAGGAAGTATTTGGCATGCCTGAAGGGGCCATAAAAGTGCAGATAGGGAGTCACAGGATCTGGGATATGTGACTTTATTAGGGTTGATGACTAGAGTGCTTTGGGATTCCTGAACTAAGTCTGAATTGGTCAAGTCAAACCAAAAAGAGCAGGGTTTTTATAAGTCCCATGGGGGCTTATTTAAGGGGTACACAAGGGGAAGGCCCTGGGAAGCAGGGTGATTATTGCTCACAAGGGCTGTTGGAGAAGTCATATCAGGAATTTACATTTGCTTTTGATGCTGAGGCTGTTACGTAGGGCATGAACTCATGGGAGGGGCTAGTTTCAGTTCAAGACCCCTGCAGGTCCTTTGACCACACTAAATGGATGCCAAGGCAGCAATATCATAGAGTAGTTTAGCTAAACTCTTGACAAAGACGTGCCTTCCATATATTGTTTTTTTTTATGTGTTGAGTTATTGAGAGTGTGTCTTTCAGTTGCCACATGGAGGGACAGGGTCTACTTCCCTCCCCCCAAATTTGTTTAGATGTCAAGACTGTATACTGAGAAGGTATGAAACAATTTATTACTCACATAATGATGCTTTATGGGGAGAGCAGTGCAGGTACCCAACGTGGTCCAGAATAGTTTGAGTGAAGTTAGGAGGGGCAGATAGCTCTGGTTTTTATTGTTGTTAAGGGATGTGCCAGGTTGATGGGTTCCCACACTCAGGCTAGATTTGTGTGGTTTGAACTTCTCTGCTGATCCCAAGAAAGGTACGCTTTTTCCAACATGAAGTTTTGCATATTATAAAAGCTTACTACAGAAAAAAAGAATATAAAGAACATAAGTACATATTATCTCACATAATGGAAAATTATAATAATCCTTTGGCTTTTTCAGTATTAAAGATGAAGTTATATTGTACATATGCAATCTTCTTTCCCCTATCCCCATGTTACAGACCATCTTCCCACGTGACTAAATTTATGAAACATCATATGCAGTGATTTATTGTGAGTGTTAAGTTGAGGCATAAATGTGGATGGTTTTTCCTCTCTTCTTTTCTCCCTGTAACTACAGTTAACTGTGTTCCCCTTCCTTTTCCACTGGGTTTTCTTAGTACTTTCTCAGTGTGATATCATAATTATTCTATTACTTTTACGTTCATTGAAACAGGCTCATTCTCATTCTTTAAGATTAATTTTTAAACCTTTCATTATAAAATAAAACCTACAGAAAATAACACAAAACAAATGTAGGGTTTAGTTAGTTATTAAAAGTTGAACATCTTTTTGGCAGTGGTGACAGGGCTGCTTTTGCTGATTGGTGTGTCTCAGCAAGGCAAGTAAGTCCTGCTCTGGACTTAGAAAATGAGGTTCTCTATTGCCTTTGATTCTTTGCTGCATCCTTATTTATCAGAGATGGCTTGGGGCACCCAACATTATTTTGTTTCACACATACTTATATATACACAGACAGCCAAATGTTTTTATAGGAGATAGGATTTTTTTAGTAAAACTACATGTCAGTGCTTAATGCAGAAAATGAGAAAATGCAAGTACTCTAACAAAAACAAAAGAAAAACTCCATAACCCATGTTTTGGCTTCCTTTCAACTTTTTTCTTTGAATTTATACAGTGTTTTTTTTTCCCCATAAAATGTATAATTCTGTACATACTGTTTTACAGACCTAGTTTTTTAAGTTAATATCTAGGCCTTTTCAGTGGAAAAAATGTATTTTCTCATTTAAGATTAAAAACATTTTGTGTTCAATCCTGCACTTATATTCAGGAACATAGGGTTTTAATTTAATTTCATTGTTTTTTTACATCCTTTTTTCTTTTTCCTAATATGAGAATCCACTTTTCAACAAACACCAATATAACCGTTTTCATTTACACCCATGTATACACAACTAGAATAATGACACCATACTACCATCCATAATATAATTACTGAAAATAGTTTGAAAATTTTTCCTCACTTGAAACAGTTTGAGTATAATGCCATAAACTTAATATACAGTTAGACTTATGTATTTTAATTTACTTTTGACTTATAGGGGTTCATCAAAACATCTATAAGAGCAAAAGATTAGAAACAACCTAGTCTGTTTTCTCCCCAGTTGACATTTTTCCATGTCTATAAATATATTTTCATTATTATTTTTTAATAAAACATAATATTCTGTTGTATGACTGTGTCATACTTTGTGTTTAGTCATTTTTCTGTTCTTGGGCATTTCTACTTTTTTGCCATTCTAAATGCTGCAATAACCATATTTACACATATATTTTTGTTTATTTCTGAGGGCTAAAAAGACAAAGGAAGAACTTGTCTTTTTAAAAAGGTTTTAGTTAGGGGCGCCTGGGTGGCTCAGTCGGTTAAGCTTCTGCCTTCAGCTCAGGTCCTGGGATCGAGTCCTGCTTCGCGCTCCCTGCTTCTCCCTCTCATTCTGCCCCTCCACCCAACTCATGCTCTCTGTCACTCACTCTCTCTCAAATAAATAAATAAAATCTTTAAAAAGAATAATTTAAAAAAAAATAAAAAGGTTTTAGTTAAATTTTGACCAATTGTCTTCCAGGAAGTTTATGAATCTAATCCTATCTGCAATATTAATGAGTACTAGATTCTTTTCAATTGTGTTGTCGCCATGGGTGTTAGCATTTTTTCCTACATCATATTTATTGGCTGTTTATTTTATATTTTGTGAATTGTCTATTATGGCCTTGCCAGTTTTTTTCCATGTCCATCTTTTTTTTTTTCTTGGCTTTTAGGAAGACATATATTAGGGACAGCAGGTATTTCATGATGGAAAGAGGTTCTGTGAAATAATCCCTTTTTGTGTCAAGATTAAATAATTATCCAGAGGTGTTTTTTGTTTCTGCTTTTTCAGAAACAATTATTCCATTTGCTTTAGTCATCAGTGCATCCTGGAAGGAAGGCCAACAACACAAAACTGGAAAGTTTTGGATGGAATACCCAACATAGGAAACAAATTCTAATTTTATTCATATCATCTGTAATAAAGTAGATATCCCCCTTCTATAATGGTTTTTCAAGCCCATAATCTCTAAATTGTTGTTTTTTTTTTTTTTTTAAAGATTTTATTTATTTATTTGAGAGAGAGAATGAGAGATAGAGAGCACGAGAGGGAAGAGGGTCACAGGGAGAAGCAGACTCCCTGCTGAGCAGGGAGCCCGATGTGGGACTCGATCCCGGGACTCCAGGATCATGACCTGAGCCGAAGGCAGTCGCTTAACCAACTGAGCCACCCAGGCGCCCTATCTCTAAATTGTTTAAAAATTTGTGGATTTTTTTTATCTTTTTTTTTATATATACTAATGAAAGGTCTTGCAGTATTGAATCAGTTCTTGGATTGGAAGGATCTGCTAGTAGGCTACAGGTCAAACTAAGTCCTGACTTTAAATTTAGTTTTTATTTTGCTAATTTGACTTCAGAATAAGAGTCTTTGAAAGCAAAACATTACTTTTCTCAGGATAGGTGAGAGCTGGCAAGGTTGCAAATAGAGCCCAGGAGTGGCTGCTTATACCAATTTGACTAGTCCAGTACTATTTGTCTTTTATAGAAAAACAAAGTAAGGCAAACCAAGCCAAGGTAATAGTGGTACTGAAGTTAAGAGTAGGTGGGTTTGGCATAAGAAAGGAAATGGAATAATCATGTAGTTAAATGCTTTTGTTATTTACATGAGTGGTCCAATCCCTATATATAATCAAACACAACCTCACACCAAATATGAGTAAATTTTGGGAGATTCTTTACCATCTTTGATTATTCAAGGAGATTGGTAAAAGCATGGACTCAGGAGGTAGACTTTTTGTGTTTGCATCCTATTTTGGCTCTCTGTACATTAATTTCTAGTAATCTTACTAGTCATTAAATCATAGAGTTATTTTGAAGATTAAATAAATGAGTTAATATTTGTAGAGTACTAAGAACAACATCTTGTGGACAGTGAGCATTGTGTAAGTTTTTAAAAATGAATTAAAAATTTCTTGGTGGGAGGAAGAGTAGGAGAAGAATGTTACAAATAGTTTAACAAGTAAACCAATTGAATCTTTTTTATTAAAAAATTTTTATCTTAAAAATTTATTTTTACAACACAAACATTGAGTAAATTCGGACTATCATGAGTGATGTTTTCAAAAGTAACGATTACATACGTTTCTTGAGGGAGGTTATAGCATTTTTTACTGCTTTTGTTCACAGGATATTCTGAATAATCTTGAATCATGTGACCTTGAGGATGATGACCTTATGCTTGATGTGGATCTGCCTGAGGATGCACCTCTTGAAAATGGTAAGTGAGGACAATATTGAAATTCCAGAGGCGTATATAGTTGAGCTGCTTGTCTAGGGCCAATTTACTATTATTTACAAACTTCTTAATCTCAGTGAAGGAAGTCTTTCAGACTGAGAATCAGTCTTAAGTGATATTAAATAAATTCATTTGCAAACTTATTTAAATGTTTAAAACCTCGATTTCGTAGGTCTTAGATATAATTCTGTATGATCCAATAAAATTGTATATCTATATTATAAAGTAAGTAGTAGATAGGATGTGTCCTTTTTGCCCCTGTGTACATATCCAGCTTTTCTTCCCTTTCATTTTGATTCTAAGAAGAAATACATTTAGAGAAACAGATATCATTTGACTTGTGATACAGCAGTAAAACTCATTAAGTTTTACTTATGATAAATAAGTTTTACTAAGAATAAATATTTTTAAAAGATCAATTCTGAGAAAATTTTAAAAAGATTAATTCTGGGAAAATGGTGACCTTCTGAATGAATCATTCCACTTTTTTTTTACTCCCAAATCCAATCTCTCATCCTCTCTGGATCCCAGTAATGCTGGAGTAGGGATTTAGACAATCCATATGCAAGAGAGGCCTAGGTACTCTTGCCCCCACTGACTTAATATTTGTAGGATTTCCTATCTTAAGGACTGATCTAGAATCAGATAGCAGCCTAAAAAAGCCCCTGGGGCAAGGGTTGAAATGGGAATTCTCTGGAAAGAGGAATGGCTCCAGAAGATCTGTGGATTCCCTGTCAGTCAACATTTGCCTGGTCTCTCAGGCCTCCCAGGGGCAAGAGATGAACCAAAGAAGGTGGTGAAGTCCTTTTTATACATGATGCTAGAAAAATGCAGGGATATTTTGAAGAGGGCAGGTGTTTGTTCTGGTGCTATTGAAGGTACTAGGAGCTCATGTTTGTCACTCCTCCCTCCCCCGCCCCATGCTGCCAGGATGCTCTGTTAACAATCTCAAAATCTCAGTGGCTTTCAAAATAAACATTTATTTTCCGTATTCATGAATCTATAGATTAGCTGGGACAGCTCAGGCTGTAGGATTGAGTTCAGGTCTACTCCTTGTTTCTTCATTTTGAGACCAAGATTACCTGGAGCAGGTTGCTCTCATGGCAGATGGCAAAAGGACAACAGGTTGAACAGAAACGAAAATATATTATCTCAGGGTCTTGACTTAGAACCAACACACTGTTACTTCTGCCCACATCTGTTGGCCAAAGCAAGTTATTTACCAGTGGGACTGGGAAGTGGATTCTGTGTGCAGTTAGAAACTCTGTGGCAGAGGACACTGAATATATAATTCTACTAAAGGAGAGAGTGAAGAGCTGAGAACAATATCTACTCTACCACAGGGGTAGAGACTCTAGCACCTTCTCGTGGTTCTGCTGTCACCTGGGATACTCTGGCAACCAGAGTTGAGTTCCAGTCAACTGAGAAAGAAAAGTCGCAGCCAACATCCAGGAAGAAGAATAGGGAAAACAACAGAACTCCCAGGATTAGAGTGGCCCAAGGAAATAATAATGAAAGCACTTAAGGAAATAACAATTGCAGTACAGTGCTTTCTGGAGCTATAAAAGATTTCCTAATAGAACAGTTCAGTAGATGACAGAAAGCATAGCTGCTGTTGAAATCCAAATTAGTGTCCTGGGAGATCAAGTGGAAAAATACTGGAGAACAGGGGGAAAACATAAACCATTGACAATTATGGGGGGAAAATGAGATGATGATCTAGGAGAATTCATGTGAAGTTTTAAGGGCTGGTAGTGAGGAGTGAGGGATATACTTCCTTGGAATAAATCACATCCTAGATAATGCATTTTACTTTGACAGATTTTAACTTCTCTTTGGAAACTTTATACCCTTTCTGAGCTATAGGAATTGGTATTAGAACCTGCCTCATCTTTAGAGGACAACATAAAGTTATCCTCATGATAGATAAAATTGGAATCATAGGGAAATTTAAAATCTTCGAGGTCTTGGTTGGGGACTTATGAAAAGTAGTAGGGAACCCCTGAGGTATAACATCTCATATATATTGTAGATTTTCCTCAGAGAAGGCAAACAGATTTTGACTGTTTTGAGCTAACTGAACACTGAAGAAAGCAGAACATAAGTCTAAAATATGTAGCCTTCTGAGGCACCAAACATAAAATAGTATTCAGGTTTGGTACTACTGGGGAGTAAGGAGTGACTGTTCTCTTTATAGCTCTGAGGTCCTGGATGACTATACCCCCCCCCCCTGAGTTTTTTGATTGGGAGGATAGGAATGTTACAAGGACTGGTACTAGGTTTAAAGGAGTTTTCTAATATACTTTTGACTATTGATTTTCATTCCCTTTAGCTTCTGGTTTTGGTGGCTATTATTCAAATTTGGGTAGAGTTTTGAATGGGTCACTCTGAAGCTTGGTGTGTTCAGCATCACTAATTCTGCCAATATCAGTGGAATTTTTACCAACAAGAAGTCTGAGACTTTGTTGAGATCTTTAGTTTGGGTTTGACTTTGGACACAAGCTTGTTATGACTTCATTGTGAATAAGGGATCTTCTGGGATTTCAAGGAAAAGGCCATGAGAATATTCATCTGGCAATTATATTTGTGTAGTAAGTCATGACCTATTAGGTAGCATATGTGATAATACAGAGGAGGAAAGAATGTTTGTTGGTCAGGTGTTTCTTGGATTGTTATGGGCTAGGATTTGGGAAGTGAGAGTTTTCAGAAATATCCATAACTGAGTTGCTTGGTGACACTGAGGGGGGCGATTATACAACTATAGTAGGATTTAAGGTTGATATCATAGTGCCTGTAGCAATAAAACATTTGCAAGATTTTCTTTTAATATTTAGAGAAAATTTGGGGCACCTGGGTGGCTCAGTTGTTAAGTGTCTGCCTTCGGCTCAGGTCATGATCCCAGGGTCCTGGGATCGAACCCCGCATCGGGCTTCCTGCTCAGCGGAAAGCCTGTTTCTCCCTCTCCCAATCCCCCTTGCTTTGTATTCCCTCTCTCACCGTGTCTCTCTCTGTCAAATAAATAAATAAAATCTTTAAAAAAATATTTAGAGAAAATTATCGTTTGAGTGCAAGGATAAAATTGGAAATTGAGTACTTGATCTCCCCTTCAGAACACTTTGATTAATCACCTACTTTATTTTTTCTTTTATTTCATAGGTGATGCAGGACACTTGTTTTTCCAGTGCCCTGCTGTTGTAAGTGTACTAAGAGACTTCTTCCTCTAGTGTTTAATTGGCTGTGGTGGAAGCATCTAGTTGTGATATATGAAGAATATCATTTTATTCTGAGTTGTATTCTACTTTTTTCTAAGGCTCTTTCCAAATATTAGAAGTCTGGCAATGAGGCTATATTTATCCTATTTCTGCCTTAAAATCCTTTATAGAATGTGAGAAGAGAGACTGGTCACATCTCTTTCAGAATCTACCCCTGAATGCTATCTAAAGGTGTTAGTCTACTCTTGAAGTCTGCAGTGGATTTATCCTTTCTTTCCTTACAGAACTGAATCAGAGCCCAATCTACATTTATAGAGAAGACTTTGTTGACAGCCTCTGAAAGTCCTTTTCTAACCTCTTCTAGTTTCTTATAAAATTGATGGAGTTCAGTATGGTACTACCCCAAAATATGGCACCTGGCATATTGAATAGTTTAAGCTCAAGGAGTTTGAGAAAATGGCAGAAGCAAGAAAGTCACTTTGACCTCCTCCCCACCTCACCCTCCTTCCCTGAAACAGATCATAAAACCCTCATGTGAGAGGTACCCTCCCTATACCCAGAGGAAAGGCGCATCCTTTTTTTTTAAATTTTTTATTGTTATGTTAATCACCATACATTACATCATTAGTTCTTGATGTAGTGTTCCATGATTCATTGTTTGTGCATAACACCCAGTTCTCCACGCAGAATGTGCCCTCTTTAATACCCATCACCAGACTAACCCATCCCTCCACCCTTCTCCCCTCTAGAACCCTCAGTTTGTTTTTCAGAGTCCATCGTCTCTCATGGTTCGTCTCCCCCTCTGACTTACTCCCCTTCATTCTTCCCCTCCTGCTATCTTCTTCTTTTTCTTTTTTCTTAACATATGTTGCATTATTTGTTTCAGAAGTACAGATCTGTGATTCAACAGTCTTGCACAGTTCACAGCGCTCACCATAGCACATACCCTCCCCACTATCACCCAGCCACCCCAACCCTCCTACCCCCCCACCACTCCAGCAACACTCAGTTTGTTTCCTGAGATTAAGAATTCCTCATATCAGTGAGGTCATATGATACATGTCTTTCTCTGATTGACTTATTTCACTCAGCATAACACCCTCCAGTTCCATCCACTTTGTTGCAAATGGCAAGATCTCATTCCTTTTGATGGCTGCATAATATTCCATTGTGTATATATACCACATCTTCTTTATCCATTCATCTGTCGATGGACATCTTGGCTCTTTCCACAGTTTGGCTATTGTGGACATTGCTGCTATAAACATTGGGGTGCACGTACCCCTTCGGATCCCTACATTTGTATCTTTGTGGTAAATACCCAGTATTTGCAATTGCTGGATCGTATGGTAGCTCTATTTTCAACTGTTTGAGGAACCTCTATACTGTTTTCCAGAGTGGTTGCACCAGCTTGCATTCCCACCAACAGTGTAGGAGGGTTCCCCTTTCTCCGCATCCCCGCCAACATCTGTCGGGAAAGGCGCATTCTTAATTCCAAGACAAAGAGACTCCCAAGAAGAATCCTAAAAAATAGGGCTTGCTAAGTTTCCCTCAGTTTACTACAGTTACCTCGTACTCCTTAACCTGTCATATTCCTCCATGACTGACCCCTTTTTATCAAACCTAGCATAAAAATACACAGGTCTGGGGCGCCTGGATCGCTGAGTCGTTAAGCGTCTGCCTTCGGCTCAGGTTATGATCCCAGGGTCCTGGGATTGAGCCCTGAATCAGGCTCCCTGCTCAGCAGGAAGCCTGCTTCTCCCTCTCCCACTCCCCCTGCTTGTGTTTCTGCTCTCGCTATCTCTCTCTTTCAAATAAATAAAATCTTTAAAAAAAAGTACACAGTTCTAACTCTTTCTTTGGGTCTTTATTTCCTTGTGAAGGCTCCCCTGTTACATATAATAAATAAGTTTGTATGCTTTCCTTCAGTTTAATTTTCTGACCCTACAGGATCAAGAAAAACTCTTTCCTCTTCTACACAATCAATCATGGTTCTTAAGTTACATGACCTTCAGATTCTTCACACTGTGCCTTTTCCATTTTATTTTTTGCACCTGGGTTTCCCTCAGTATATGAACTAATAATGTGTAATAGGGATCCTGGATTATCAATTCCTGAAACTATTCTAAATTCCTCTGCAAATTTCTCCCAATCTTATTTAGATCTTAGAAAACATGCAGCCATGACTCTCAGCTTAGAATGAGTCCAGGTCTTAAAAATCAATCTTATGGGGTTTTCCCTCTTCTGAAAGAGGTTTAACTTTAAGAGATAATGAGACTTTGAGGTTTCTGGCCAGCTTCAGGGTAGGGAAACGGGTCAAGGGAGAGATGGGGCAGAACAAAATTGAGGAGCGTAGAATGAGGGAAAAAGAATAAAACGAGAAAGGACTTTAGGTTTCAGTTGTGATTAGGAAGGATCTGAAAGACAAAATTGTTTTAATTCTTTTAAATTTTTTCTTTTACCTTTGTCAAGGAATCTCTTAAGGAAACAGTTTTGGTTCTGAATTTCTTTTGGCAGACTGTTAAGTATTTGATATTTTCACCTTTTTTGTTCTAAAGTGTCTCACAAATGAACTGTTCAGGTTGTATCAAAAACACAATTGTATGGCTTTTTTCTCTTGCTGTGGAACATCTAATAGTCACTCATTGCCGACAGATTAAAGCCTAGCATTTGGCATATTTATAGTTTAATCTTCAGGTTTATGATGTTTCCATAGTATATACCTTGTTACATGTGCTATTTCATCTACTTCTTCTGTTTTTAAACTTTTCTCTGGAAAAAGGTGTCTTCTGGGGCGCCTGGGTGGCACAGTTGGTTAAGTGTCTACCTTTGTCAGGTCATGATCCCCAGGTCCTTGGATCAAGCCCTGCATCAGGCTCCCTGC
Organism: Eumetopias jubatus; assembly: GCF_037043125.1. Lineage (NCBI taxonomy): Eukaryota > Metazoa > Chordata > Mammalia > Carnivora > Otariidae > Eumetopias > Eumetopias jubatus. The sequence continues at coordinate 45,619,851 of NW_028274823.1, read as the reverse complement.
TCAGCAGGGAGTCTGCTTCTCCCTCTCCCTCTGCCTCTCCCCCCCACCTCGTGCTCACTTAAATAAATAAATAAATAAATAAATAAATAAATAAATAAATAAATAAAATCTTAAAAAAAAGAAGAGAGGTATCTTTCTAATTACTTCCTGAATCCCACACCACAGCAAGTTATGGTTCCTATTAAATTGTACTTATTCTGTGTTATATTTCCTAAGGCCACATTTTTGCTTTTATTGAATTATATGAGTTCTATAGTATTATCCTTGATCACTTTCCAGTTACTGTGTTTTCTTCTGGAAATTTCTCTTTCTTTTTCAGTGCTAATTGTGTTTAGTAATAACAAGGCTCGTGATTATTATTATTATTTTTTTAGATGAGCTTTTCTTCTTTTGAACCAAATTTTAGTTCAGAGCTTTTCTGATCAGACTGTAAAACCTCCTGCAAAGCACATTCTTTCTAGGCTTTGTAATGTGTAATTTCTTCCTGCCATCTTCATAGCCAATTGTTATTCACAGGTGGAAATAATACCTATGTCATCCATTACCTTCCTATGACTTTAAATAATCAGAGAAATAATCTAGGTTACTTTTGGTGTTATATTTTTTCCTTTATCAAATCAGAAGAAATGAGTGTGATGAGTGGTAGATCTAGGCATCCCAAGTCCCATACCTTTCAGTTAGCTATCTATATTAGATCCTCTTTCCCTACTCCTACTCACAGTAAAAGAACTAAAATCTGCTGCCTCTTACTTTTGGGCCTGGAAACCTCCTTCACAGGCCCTTTCTTTTCTTTAAAGATTTTATTTATTTATTCATGAGAGACAGAGAGAGAGAGGCAGAGGGAGAAGCAGGCTTCCCGCAGAGCAGGGAGCCCGATGTGGGACCCCGATGTGGGACCCAATCCCAGGACCTGGGATCATGACCTGAGCCGAAGGCAGATGCCTAACCATCTGAGCCACCCAGGCGCCCCAGGGCCTTTATTTTCTAGTCCTAAATGCATAGTTAGGGCAAAATCTGGTGTGTAGAGAACTGTGATCAACATACTGGGTTAAAATTTTTCAAACCAGGATATGTTTTGGTTTGCCTCATCATGCCTTATGGTATTTCATGTTCAGAGGGATTTATTTCCTTTCTTAGTCTTCTTTGTCCTGTTCCATCATTGGCTATGGAAGTGGTTTTGATTTATCTCCATCTTGTAATTTTGCTTGCTTTCCATTTTCTTCTCTATGTTATTTCTTTCATTCTGTCAGAGAACCCCCTAATCTTATCTAAGAAGCCACCACTAATATTATTTCACATTATCTTCTTAGTAACATTTTAAAGTACGTAAATATATGTTTGATGGATGCCTCAGATAGGAGTATAGTTAACCCTTGAACAACACAGGTTTGGAATGTGTGGGTTCATTTATATGTGGGTTTTTTCAATTAATAAAGGACAGTACTGTAAATGTGTTTATTTTCCTTATGATTTTCTTAATATTTTCTTTTTTTGATACAGTGCAGTACTGTAAATGTATTTTTTCTTAAGATTTTCTTATTTACATTTTATTTTCTCTAGCTTATTGTAATACAGTATATAGTACATATAATGTACAAAACATGTGTTAAATGACTATGTTATTGGTAAGTTTTCCGGTCAACAGTAAGCTATTAGTAGTTAAGTTTTGGGGGAGTCAAAAATTATACACGGATTTTTGACTATGCAGGGGGTCCCATACTCTAACACCCACATTGTTCAAAGGTCAACTATATAAGCAGAAACCTTAAAAAGTCTTGGAGCAGTCTTTTATCTGAGAATTTAGGCCCGTCTATCTCAGTGTTTACCAGTAGTCTTTTGTGGTCATGGCAAATGTTTGTTTCCACCATTTATTTGCCATTGTGTCTGTGGTTGAGTTCTTGTTTCAATAAAGGGGCTTTAATTTGTAGCCTGTGTGTAGTATCAACAACCTCTTTAGCAAAAACAAAAGTGGCACATCAATTTTATGCACTTTAATTTCCCACAGTATTTAACCCCATCTCCTGGCCTATTTGCCTGGTTCATTTGCTTCTTGCTACTCTGTATGCACTGTGTTGATGATATCCTAATTACATATCAGATTTTTATTATGACAGAATTTCTTGTTTGGGGAGTGAGTGGAATTTTACTTGCCTGAATTAAATATGAATTTAGATAAAAGTAGATACAGATTATCTCTAGCTTTATAGAATTGCTTAAACTAAAGTAACATTTTAATGGCATGTAGAAATACTTGATGAGCTTAACTGAGTCTTTGAGTGTAATAGAAATGTGAACTAAAATCAGTTTTAAGCCTTTCTGGGATATTTTTAAATTTTTTTTTTTTCCGATCTCATCTTCTACTCCTTATTTTTTTCATTATAATGGTCACCATGTCTTTATCTAAGTTAGGTTTTCTATAATGAACTTTAAAAAAAATAGATTGTAATTTATCTCAATAAAATGACAAGAAATTGAAATAATTTCAAATGTAAGGCTTCTTTAGAAAATGTTTTCTTTAAATTTGTTTGAACTATAAAATGTATAGTTTTCCCCCAAAATTGATTTCTTTAATGGTTATAAACAAAATTTCAAAGTGTTTTAAAAAGTTATACAAAATTATTATGCATTTAGAAGAAACTATGTTACAGTGAGTTTAGTGTATATGAGAATTGAACATCTGCACTTTAACTACTTTTTTGGAGTGGGGTAGTTTGTTTTTATCTGGTATACTGTAATGAAACACTTCCCTGTTTCAAATTCAAGTTTTAGGTTAAGTGAAAATAATCACTTAAATAATGAATTTTTTTAAAATTGGGGATCACATTGATTTCTGTAGCTTCTTTATTCTAAGCATTCCGGATTTGAACTTTCTCATGTAATAATTCTAAGACTAGAGAAACCTTTTCTGTTCCTGGCTTGAGTTAGTGTTTAGTTGTATTTTTAGTAACAGTCCTAACTCAGTAGCTATGTAACCACTGAGCGAAGATGGAGTCACAGGGTAAACTGGGCTTGCTTCCCACAGGGAGGGCTGGGAGTTGAGCAGGAAGGAAGGCCTGTTTGTCAGTGCCCTGTATGCAACTATGTCTGAGTAGGCAGCCGGCGACACAATGTCTCCCTTGTACAAAGTAACTCTCTTAGTGAGTGCTCAGATATGTGAGGAAAAAGTGTTTGGGTAAGTGAAGGAGAAGCTTGGGGTGTTTGAAGGAGGTTCTTCTCGTGTTTTTGTGGCATTTGGATTTCAGGGAGTGTACTATTTGTTGCGGCAAAGTACTGGCTTTGTTTTCAGTGACATTTTAGACTTTTTGAACAAGCTCTACAGTAGGCATATTGAAGCTTCTTACTTTCTAAACTGTGAGTTTAATTTAAAAAAAATACGATTTGTTTGTGATGAAAACTTAATCTGTGCTTCTTGAAATCAGTGAAAGCTAATTGTGGCATTTATTTTTGGGAACAAGTTCTCTGCTAGACTTAAAATCTTATACTTTTTCTAATCATTTTCATTCTGAAGTCAGAACCAGCTAGTGATAATGATGAAAACCACTAAAAACTAATTAGTGGTGTTTAAAATGTATACTGTTGATAACAAGGGTAATTTGCTTGTTTTAAAACACTGGGATAGTTGTTACTTAAGTGCCTATGATATGAAAGTTTTATAATTTTCAGTTTGAATACTATAAAGTTCAGTTTTCACCAAAAGAACTGGTTACTTTTCTTCTGGATATTTTGATTTTGTGATTAGCTAATATAAATGGCTGGTGTTTTTAGCATATCATTTTTATATTCTGAGCAGCATTTAATTATCAAGCTATAAGTAGTTAACTTTAAGAGTGTGTGCATGTTTATAGTGTTTTGCTTTTGAATCTGTCTAGTGGAGTGTGACAATATGAACCGCTTTGACCGGTCAGACAGAAATGTTCGGCAGTCTCAGGAAGGATTTTGGAAAAGGCCACCCCAGAGGTGGAGTGGACAGGAGCATTACCACCTCAGCCATCCTGACCACTATCATCACCATGGAAAAAGTGACTTGAGCAGGTGAGTCTAATTTAGATTATATTCCCTATCTTTTGATTAATTTTGAATCCTAATATTCCCCTGCCCCCTCAAAACTATTTTTTAATTTGGTTTTTAGAGGCACCAAAAAATATTTCAAATTATATATGGTACTAATTGGAATAATTTGTCCAATTCTTTCCTTTTGGCCCAAATCTTTTTTCATTAGCTTTATCATAAATAAAAGTATTTTATTTATGTCTGCGATTTATACTTCATATTTTGGTGTGATTTTCTAGTTCTCCTTTGGGAATGATTATATGTTGAATTTGTTAAAGTTAATTATTTTTAAAATAATATATGAAATTAGTGCCAAGTGATTTGTCTTCTTTTGCTTATATAATAAATTAAAACTTAAAAGTTCCTCAAGTACTGTTAGAAACGAAGATACTGTACAATGCCAGGATTCTTTTCCTTTTTGAAGCATAGCATAGTTTTTAATTTGATAAGATATGTAATATGGCTCTGTAGTCAGTCAAACCTGAGGTCAAACCATGGCCTGACACAGATTAGCTTTGTGAGCTTAAATAATTTATTTAAACCCTCTTTATTTCAGTTTATCATCTGTAAAACATAGTTAATAATACCTTTCTCTCACTGTTCAAGGATGAGAGACAGAAGTGCTTGAGCAGTATATGGCTTAGAGTAGGCACCCAGTGATGGTAGTTATTATTAATTTTTTTCCTTTTCACTTCCTCATCTCATTTCACTAGGGATTTGAGATCATTTGGGGGCACAGTTACCAAGCAGATAATAAAATTGGATAAAGAATCAATGGAAGGGAAATGTGTGGGCCCATATAGTTCTTGAAGTAAGAAAAAAAAATTGGCTCTAAGAATCCTTGCAGCAAAAACAAAGAACAAACCTTGATGCATTACAAGATTTATTCTATACATAAGAAAGAATGTGTTTCTCCTGAACTGATTTGCTTTCATGAGACAGAAACCTGAAAGAAGTTGCTTTGCATGAGTTCTTAGAGAAGGGGAATACTTTGTGATATAGTGAACAGGTCTCAGCTTCCCAAAGTAGAAATGATAAATTCCTTAAGTCAGTTTTTTACTTATGTTCTCCAGTGCAAGCTACAAAGAACTCTAGACTAGTGAGAAAAGGCAGTTCTGCAATGGGCACAAAATAATGAGGTTTAACTAAGGATCCCTTTGTTGGTATAATTGGATAAAATGATAAAATGTAGAAGATCTAGAATACACGGAGTATATATTTTTCCAGGCATTATTTTGGCTGTTGTTTTTTTATAGCAGCTTTTGATAAGGAATGGACATCAGAGTTGTTATTGTCAGGCAAGAATATGATGTAAAGATAGTCATGATTGTAAATAATGAAGATTATGCTTCCCTTACTTTTGATGGTTGGTTTATAAGAAGGTAAATTTGAGGCCAACTTATGAAAATTTAGAAGCCTAACTAAAATATGAATTGCTTATACTTCTGATAATATTTATTCATCCATTTAACAAATATTCATTGAGAACCTATATGTTGAACTCTGTGCTAAATTCTCAAGCTGGGTTGAATTTGGAAATAGTGTGAGAGGTGATAGCTGTGGATTGGTAATGGCTTCTTAGAGCATTGTTCTGAGGATTCTAAAAACAATTATGTAATGCATGAGCTCAGTTGGAGTCATTACAGTTATTGGTTATGTAGAAGATTCATGTTCCTCTTCCATACGAAGTTGAGTAGTAAATATTTCTTGGATGTTGAGTCTGTGGGAGAGGCAGGTATATTACAATATTAGTGCAGTACAATGATGATGGGTGCCTTAATTAAAGTGATTTATATAGGACTCCAGAAGCATGCAGCATCTGTTTTTTGTCTAAGGTAGTGGTGTGTAAAGGAGGTTACTATTGAATGGGTAAGTGTGACTGTAGAGATTGCAGAGGAGTGGTTTCTATAGGAGAAGGATGAGTATTCAGATGGAAAAAAATAGCATGTACAAAACCATATATCAGTACTGTGGCATTTTTGGAGAACTAAGTTCATAGCTGGATTGCTAGGTCATTTGGAGGAGTGAATAGATGTGCTCTCTAACTCTAACAGCAAAACTCTCTATTTTAAGATAACAAGTGACAAATTGCAGCTTAAAATGGGATTATAAATCAGACTGTCCCAAATGGAAGGAGTTACCTGGATGGAGGTAGTAATCTCTGTCCCTGGGAATGATCAAGCTGAGACTGAGTAGTCATCTTTCAGAAAAGTTAAAGAACATTTTCCAAAAACCATATTCCTAGATGTTAATAGGTGTAGAAGAGCAATTATCTGATCAAATAAGTACAGGAATAAACAAATTAATATTAAATGAGTTTTTTGTAAAGTGGACTTTGCATTGCCTTTAATATATATAGTACTATGATTTTGCAAAATGTGGTAAAAGATACAATATGTAGCCATTTTGTAAAACATATGACTGCAGATTCCTTTTACACAGTGTATTTTGAGGGACTAGTAATTTGTGGATCACACTGTTGATTCTCAGGGAGGAGAGAGAAATGCACCATATTCTTGGGGGTTGCTCATTTGACTCAATGCAGAACTTCCCAACAAGTGGGCACACTGGTTTGTCATGAATAGTTATAGGTTAACCGTTTTATTGATCCCTTCAGGCTTTCGGGTGGCCAGCTGGGTTTGGGTTATCTAGATTCCCTAGAACTAGTTATGAAGTTGGGCGGTACAGAGGGAAACCCCATTTAAGACAAGGCTTACTCTCCAGTATACCTTAAAACTATTCTTTTCTCTCCATGCCTTGATTTTTAAAAGCTTGGATACACTAATCCCAGGGCCTTTTTGACATTACATGTGTAAAAGTATCTCTTCCCATTCTATGACTTCTTGAGTGTAAGTTCCCTTTCCTTTCTGTCCTTTAATTCCCATCATTGTCTTTTTTTTTTTTTTTTAATTATAGGAATCTGTCTTATCCATAATTTAGGGGACTGGTAGTTCAGTTTCCTTTATATTTTTATCATAATACTATGCTCTCTTTTCATCTGGCCTAAGCTTTCACTCCTCTTTCTCCTGCAACCTCCTTCTTTCCCTGTACTTTTCATTATGCTGTATGGAATTCTCTCACATCCTAACAAACTCACATTTTTTACCCCTTTGCCTACATTCTCCTGATTGCAACTGAAATCTCACTCTTTCCTAAATGTACTAGTTCCATAGTAGTATTTTTATATGAAGGATTCTTATTTTCCAATCACTCTAGTACTTTGCTGTTTAGAGGTGGGGTCTTTGTCTTCACTCCTGATTTGCTTCTAATCAAAGTATTCTTCAGTCTCTTTCCTCGAGACTTAGGGCATTTGGCTGTATCAAATCCTCCTTATTGGTCCCTACCCCTCGCTCACAAAAATCTTGACCCTTGGCTTATTTTCCCTCTTCATTGTAAGCTTTGCTGCAATCCTGAATGCCTCCAGCATTCATGTACATGATTCTTTAACCTCCTGGCTCCTTAGTTTCTTAGAATTCTCTGTATATGAGATCATGTCATCAGAGAATGGAGATAGTTTTACTTTTTTCATTCCCATCTGGGTACTTCTCTTTTTTTACTCCTGCATAATTCCTATGGCTAGAACCTCCAATACAGTGTTGAGCAGGAGTGGTGAGAGCAAACATTTGTGCCTTTCTAATATTACGGGTAAAGCATTCAGTCTTTCACTGTTAAGTATGATGTTAGCACTGCTTTTTCATAGGTAGTCTTTATCAGTTGAGGAAGTTCCCTTCTATTCATATTTTGTTGAGTGTTTTTGTCATGAAAGACAGTTGGAGTTTGTCAGATGATATTTCTGTGACTATTGAGATAATCATTTTTTGGTGTTCATTCTCTTAATGTGGTATATGACATTGACTGATTTACAGATGTTGAACCAGCCTTGCATTTCTTGGATAAATTCTACTTGGTCATGGTATATAATCCTTTTTATGTATTGCTAGATTCAATTTGCTAGTATTGTGTTGAGGATTTTTGTGTATATATTCATAATAAGTATTGGCCTATAATTTTATTTTTTTGAGATGTCTTTGTGTGGTTTTGGTATTATGATCATATAGATTGAATAGGGAAGTGTTTCTTTCATTTCTGTTTTTGGAAGATCTTATAGAATTCACCAATGCTGTTATTTGGGTTTAGGCTTTTCTTTGTGGAAATTTTTTTGATTACTAGTTTAATCTCTGTAGATGTTCTGTAGATATCTATTGGGTTTTGTTAGTTTGTGTATTGTTCACATCTTCTAGTTCCTTGCTGACCATTTTTCTAGTTCTGTCCATTAATGAGGAAGTATTAAAGTCTCCAACTATAGTTTATCTTGTAGGGAAGGTCTGATAGCAACACATTCTCTCAGTTTTTGTTTATATGATGATGTTTTAATTTCTCTTTAATTTTGAAGACTAATTTTGCTGGATATAGAATTCTTGGTTTACAATCTTCCCTTTAACATTTTGACCCCCATGCTTTCTTATGAAAAATCAGCATGTCTTCTCATGAGTCATATTTTTCTTGCATTGTTCAGGATTCTCACTTTTTCTTTAGCTTTTGATAGTTTATGATGTGTTTCTCTTAATATATTTTGGAGTTTGTTGAGCTAATGACTAAACAATTTTTTTTTAAATGTTTTGAACCGTAAGTATCCCAGCCTTTGCCAAGGGGCTCTATATGTGTATGTGTTTAGGGATACTTTGAACAACCTGGTATTGCAGCTCTGCCTTAGCCTTCGTTTCCTCCTTGCTCAGAGACTCACGGACAGTCAAATGTGAGAGGTGAAGGTCTTTCCATGTATTTCCTTGGCATGCATAGCCCTACATAGGTGTATGGCCTTCTCTATGTCCAAGAATATGTTGGGGCATTTCAAAGCCTCCTGTAGGCATCTCCTTCCTCAGGTTTTTCTTTAAGTTTTTTGATCACCATCTCTGGCAGCTTGAAATTTTAAACAATTGCACTGATTTTTTCCAACAAATGTGCTAGAGATAAGGCTGTTCCCACTGAGAAACCTTGGAATTGGGTCAAATAAAACAACTGAGAATGGGCCTTTTCTTAGGGAGGTGCTAGTTAGGTCAAATAGTAACTATTTTCTGGAAATGGTGCTTTTCCAAGAATTCCAAACCCAGTTTACCATTCACCCCTCCCCCTAGTGATTGCTGAATTTCACTGCTATTATGCTTGTAAGGCTCTTGTTTTTCAAGCTACCACGGAGCTGGGGAGATAGGCATGGCAATAGAGTAAATTAAAATCCACAGAGCTTGTTCTCACCAAGATTCAACTTTTTTTTTTTTTTTTTTTTTTTTGGTAAGTGCTCCTTGGTTGTGGCAGGCATTTGGTTGATTTCCATAGTACTGAATAAGTTGATTTTGACAAATTCGCCAGTGTTCTCAATGCTTTTATGGAGGAGTGGACTTTTTGGAGATCTTTATTCTGCCATCCTAGAAATACTTCCTTCTGTCTTTTTTTTAATTAATGGACTTCATTTCTTAGAGCAGTTTTAGTCTTAGCAATATTGAGCAGAAAGCACAGAGAATTCTCATATACTCCCTCACCTTCTTTTATATAATTTTTCCTATTATTAACATCTTGCATTAGCTGTTCCAATTGATCAGTCAGTATTGATACACTTTTTTTTTAAGATTTTATTATTCATTTGGGACACAGAGAAACAGAGAGAGAGAGAGAGAGAGAGAGCATGAGCAGGGGGAGAGGGAGAAGCAGGCTCTCCACCGAGCCAGGAGCCCGATGTGGGGCTCGATCCCAGGACCCTGGGATCATGACCTGAGCCGAAGGCAGACGCCCAACCATCTGAGCCACCCAGGCACCCCAATATAGATACACTGTTACTAACTAAAATCCATAGTTTACATTAGGGTTCACTCTTTTGTACATTCTGTAGCCTTTGACAAATGCATAATGATCTGTATCTACCATTACCTATCATACAGAATAATTTCACTCCCTTAGACTACCACATCCTCCTTGTGTTATCCCTTCCTTCTCCCTCAACCCCCACCAATACTAATGGCAACCACTGATCTTTACTGCCTTCATAGCTTTGCCTTTTCCAGAATGCCATATAAGTTGTAGTCTTTTCAGATTGGCGTTTTTCACTCAGCAATATGCATTTAAGTTTCCTCCATGCCTTTTCATGGCTTGATAGCGCATTTGTTTTTATCACTAAATAATAGTCTATTGTGTACGTGTACTATATAGTTCATTTATCCATTCACCTCCTGAAACACATCTTGATTGCTTCCAAAATTTGGCAATTATGGATAAAGCTACTCTAAACCTTTACGTGTGTAAGTTTTGAACTCATTTTGATAAATATCAAGAAGCACAGTTGCTGGCTCATATAGTAAGATGTTTAGTTTGGTACAAAACTGCCAAATTGGCTGTACATTTTGCATTTTCTCCAGCAATGAATGAAAGCTCCCGATGTTACACATCCTCACCAGCATTTGGTGGTGTGTTTTGAATTTTAACCATTCTAATAGGTAGGTAGTGATATCTCATTGTTGTTTTAATTTGTAGTTCCCTAAGGATATATAATATTGAGCATTTTTTCATATGCTTATTTGCCATTTGTACATTTTCTTTAGTGAGATGTCTGCTTAGAACTTTTGCTCGTTTTTAAATTTGGTTTGTTTTCTTGTTGAATTTTAAGAGTTCTTTATATATTTTAGATACCAGTCCTTTATCAGATATTTTACAAATATTTTTCTCCCAGTCTGTGACTTCCTTTTCAAATCTCCTAATGGTGTTTTTTCAAAGAGCAGATGTTTTAAATTTTATGCAGTCAGGTTTATAAATTTTTTCTTTCATGCATTGTACTTTTGTGTTGTCTCTAAAAAGTTATTGCCCAACCCAATGTCACCTGGATTTTCTTCTTTGTTACCTTGTAGTTTTACATTTAGGTCTTTGATACATGTTGAGTTAATTTTTGTGAGCAATGTGAAGGATCATTTTTTTCTGTATGGATTCTAGTTTTTGGAGTATCACTTGTTGAAAAAACTATCCAGTCTCTTTTGTTTTTTTGTTTTTTTTTCTTTTTGTAGGTTTTCTTTACTTTTTAATTGAAGTATAATTAACATACAGTGTTATTAGTTTCAGGTATACAACATTTTGATTCAACAGTTCTGTACATTACTCAGTACTCACCATAAATATAGTCACCGTCTGTCACCAAAACAGCATTATTGTAATATTACTGACTAAATTCTCTGTGCTGTACTTTTCATCTCTGTGACTTATTTATTTTATAACTGGAAATTTGTCCCCACGAATACCCTTTACTCATTTCACTCATCCCCCGACTTAGATTCCCAATGGCAACCATTAGTTTGTTCTCTGTATTTAAGAGTCTGTTTCTTTGTTTCTTTGTTTCTTTTTTAGATTCCACATATAAGTGAAATTATGGCATTTGTCTTTTTGTCTGACTTATTTCATCTAGCATAATACCTTGTAGGTCCACTCATGTTGTTGCAAATGGCAAGATCTTTTCTTTTTCTTTTTTAAATAGCTGAGTGATATTCCATTGTGTGCATACACACACTTACACACACCACATCTTTATCCATTCATCTATCAGTGGACACTTGGGTTGCTTCCATATCTCAGCTATTATAAATAATGCTGCAGTAAACATAGGGTGCATGTATCTTTTCAAATTAGTGTTTTTGTTTTCTTGGGTAAATACCCAGTAGTGGAATTACTAGATCATATGGTATTTCTGTCATCCTGTCTCCTTTGAATTGCCTTTACTCTTTTGTCAAAGATCATTTGACTATATGTGTGGATATATTTTGGATTCTCTCTTTTGTTCCACTGATCTATTTGTCTGTTTTTTCATCCGTACCACAGTCTCGATTACTGTCACTTTATGTAGTAAGACTGGAAATCAGATAGTGTCAGTATTCTGACTTTCTTTTTCTTTGTATTGGTTATTCCAGCTCTTCTTCCTGTTCATATAAACTTTAGAATCACTTTGTTGATATTCACAAAATAATTTGGTGGGATTTTGATTGAGATTGTGTTGAATCTAACATTGAAAAAATATAAAGCCATGAATATAAAATACATATATTTAACTTTTAATATACAATTTTTATTAAAGATGAAAAAAGAAACACTAAGGGTTTTGTGAAGTTGAAGTGCGACTCGGATTAGGAAATAAATGAAGAAGAAAAATTCTCTTTCTCCCTGTCTCTTACACACACATTTCCACTTGCTATTCTAACGTGTGAATCACAAGCCTTCAGATTAGCACAGAATCATACATCTTAGTAATTGAGAAGCTTGGGTAGAAGTGAAGGATATAAGTATATGGGTACAGCCACGTAATTTGGAGAGATTCCTTTAAAACTGCAATAATGATTATGCAGTGATGTGATTATTAGGTGTGTGGATTGAATATCAGGTGCTGCTATTGTATGGATTCAGTTTAAATGGGTTTTAAAAAAGCTTATCTCTTTGAGATTCCTTTTTAGTTATTCTGATCCCATTTCTGGGGGATGATTTTATTGGCTGTACTTCTAGAACAATGTTAAATAATATTGGTGATGGTGGACAATTCTTTCTCACGCTTCTATAACTACTGGACTCATTTTTGCTGTAACCCATACCTGTATTGGTTCACTTCTTCATATTCAACAGCCTGCTTGGCCTGTGGTCAGCTACATAGAGTCTGCCTGTGCCAACACACTGCTAACTGTCCAGGGTATTCCCGCAAACAGCATGCAGTCTTCTGTTGCTTTCACTGTCTGAGTTCTCTACCAGAAATCCACGATTGTTAAAATCTGTATACAAATACAGATTTATGCCTGTCAACTTATTATGAGGTGTTGGGTCCAATAATTCCTCTGTTGTGTCATATTTATTTTTCTTTACATTCTTTATGTCTTCAACCCTCGGGTTGTGCTTGTACTCTTGGAAAGTGATTTTGCCTCTCATTCTGTTTTAAAGGTTCAGATTTCCATGTGTGAACTGCATCATTCTCTCAGAATGTGGAATCTCAAAATCCTCATTATCTTTCTGTCCTATTTTTTTCCTCTCCTGTCTTTAATAGTGTCCTTTTATTTTCTGAAAATAACCCCTGTTTTATATTTGCTTTCTGTTCCATCTTTGTTTTCTTTTGCCTCTTGACCTTTTCAGTTATCTTCATTTTTTTCCAGCAAAGTTCAGTAAGGTGTTAATGTTATTTCCAATGTATTGTCAGATGGTTTCACACCAAATACACAAGTATAAACAAATTGTGTTAAAATTTACCAATTGGGGAATATAGGTGAAGGTTGTATGGCCTTATAGTATTCTTTTGACATTTATGTTAGAAAATTTTTTCAATATAAAGAAGTTGGAAATTATCGTAACAACAATAATACAATAGCAGTTAGTTTTTATTTAACATTTACTGTACGTCAGGCACTGTTCCAAACACTTTAACATATATTACCTCATTTGAGACTCATACCAACCTAATGAGGTAAGTACTCTTATTATCCTCATTTTATAGATCAAGAAAATGAAGGATTGCTAAAGTAACTTGTCCTGTTACTAGCTAATTGACAAAGCTGAGATTTGAACTCAGGTAATCTGTGCAGATAATATAAAAATAGGACATGGGCCTGCTTTCAAAGGGCGTGTAATCTAATTAGAGGTAACAGCTATATAGATTTCTTTAATTGTACTAAATAAATTAAGGATCCTAAAGTGCTAGTTTTATCTAGTTGAGGGGATCAGGAAGGGCTTTAGGAGGAAGTAGCATTTTAGTATGAGGAGAATATGTAAGTTTCATTTTGGATCTCATAGTGGAAGTATTTGAAATGCAACCTAAGGTATATCAACTTTATTTCGCACTGGAATTTCGCACAAGAACATTGAGAGTTAAAGAAATTATGGCCCAAAGATATTAAGTATTTTCAGTAGGTAGTTACTGTCAGTCAGGATTTAAACCTTAATCCTAGGAAAGAGGTGGCTCTTTTATACCATTGTGGTTTTCTAGATACCAAATCTTTGACCCTATATTATTAGTGATAAAGACTTGTGGCTCTTCCTTTGAACGTTTTTAATTCATTAGTTCCTTGCATGTGGTTAATATTTAGTAAACCTAAAATAAGCCTTACTCTGTACCTGTTTCTTATAGATTGCAGACCAGTCTCCTTCAGTCTCTTCCCTCTCTAATCTTTGTTTTATTCACTTGGTAACATAGCAGGTAAAGTTTAATTTGATTATTAACTGGGATTTTTTAATGTAACTGCTTCCAGATTATAATTTTAAAGTAGTAGCTAAAGAACTTTAGAATTTCAGCGATGGAAGCTTGAAAAGAAACAACCTAGGGGTTAAAATCCATGATCCTTAATATTCAGTGAAAGCAACAGCAACAAAAATAAATAAAAAGCTAACTGGTCTCTGACATAGAGGAAAAGCATATATAGTCTGTGTCTTCATGGAGTTTATAATTTGGCACAGATTGCAAATGAACACAATATACTATGTCAGGTAATATGGTGGGGCATACTAGAAGGGCTCTATAAGGACACCTGTGGAAGTACCAAGCCCTGCTTTGGGGGATTAAGGAAGCTTTCCCTAGGAAATGCCAACTAATTTAAGATGAAGAAGAGTTACCATTCTCCAGATCCAGTGTGCAGTGGAGGGCAGGGTGGGTAGCCTGGCCAGGAGTACAGAGAGATTGACATAGGTTTGGAGATGGGGGAGATTGTAGCATGCTTCAGGCAATCTCAGGTAATTGACTGTGGATTAAGAAGTCAGTCTGTGGGAGGCAGATGTGTTAAGGGATGAAGTTAAAGAATAAATTGGATTCAGGCTATCTTTGGCCTCTTAAGCCATATTTAAGAGTATCCCTGTCCCTGAAAAACATGCCTTGCACTTTGTGCCATTGCTTTTCATTTTCATTCTCCAGAAAGCCTTCACTTTTCATTCCAGTCAAATTCAAACCTCATACTTTATAGTTCACCCAGGTTCTTTTCTGTCCAAGAAAATCTTCCAAAGTATGTCAGCTTTTTTCTCGGAAAACATCGCTTATCTCACTCTTCATAGGCCAGATGATTCTATATTTTTGTTTTACTGCTTTGCTACCTTATTATTACTATATATTTTTTATCATTTCATGTATAGATTGTCCATTTATTCAGTAATGAATGGTTAAATCATATTAATTGATCAGTATTTGAAATTTAATAATTCAACTATAATTTGAACCAATAAAAATAAAGCAGAATTATATAGAAATACATTAGGTCTTAACTATGGATCAAAATTTAAAAGTTCTTAAATTTTTTTTCCTTGGTTAAAACAAAAATCAGACCTGAAATCAAATATGAAAAATAGTTTCAGAGAAATATAATCTTGTAAAAATCAAACTTATATTGAATATTTAAGAGTTTGGGGATTTGGGAATATTTGTTTAAAAACTAGAGAATTTAGTGAAAACCATGTTTCTACTTTTTCAGTCTGGTTAAAAATTAATGTGTGTGGCTTTTGCAAATTTAATGCATCATAAATTTAACTTTAATCCTGATATGTTAACATAGCCATTATATTGGAGAGAATACTCTTTCAGTGTGTTATTTTATATATTTTATATGTTTTTTATTTTTATATTTAAATATACATATATATGCGTATATATTGACATATATAAAAAGTTCATGTCTTAAGAACCAACTGGAATTATGTATTATGTGAATGAAGTAATTTCAAAATTGCTGTAGCTTAATGACTTCTAATTAAAACATTGTGTTTTTCACATCTTTGAAACACATCAGCCCTAGTTGTTTATTTTTTTCAGCATGTATATTGTATGAAACTAAAGGGAAGTTTAAATTTTCTTAGAGTCAATTTTTTTTTTAAAGATTTTATTTATTTACTTGACAGAGAGAGACACAGCGAGAGAGGGAACACAAGCAGGGAGAGTGGGAGAGGGAGAAGCAGGCTTCCTACCGAGCAGGGACCCTGGACCCTGGGATCATGACCTGAGCCAAAGGCAGCCACTTAACGACTGAGGCACCTAGGCACCCCTTAGAGTCGATTTTTTTTAAATATAGTTTAAGATTGGAAATACATGGTGTATATAAGACTTTTTTAAAACCAAGTTTAACTTTTATTGGAAAAGAAGATTTATCAATAATGTAAAAACAAAATAAGAAGTAACAGTTCGTCTGTCTTAACTGTTTTCTGGGACTTACAAGAGACCGGAATCTAGGGGTGTGTGACCAAACTGGGAATTAACCCAGTTAACCTAACTATTAGGCAGCATAGTTATGGGGCTAAAAAAAGATGTGAAGTTCAAGAGGCCAATTAAAGTCAAAAGCTAAAGCGCAGACAATCTGTTCAGGCAAGGAAAATAAGTATAATTTTTTTCAGGCAAGGCCTTTCCCTAGAGTTTTTTGTTTCTCTCCATTTCCTAAGGAATAAGGTTTATTCACCAATGTGTAAAATGCACAAAAAGGGGGAGGAGTGAGAAGATAATTATATTAATGAGAACTAGAACTGATATCATATCAAACCATGTCATTATGGTTTATATGATTGGAAATTTTGGTGGAAATAAATTCAGTGTCTGAGGTAAGCAAAAGTCAAAGGCTATGTGATAATGATAAATGATTTGTAATAATCACTGCAATAATTTCATTACCCTATTTCTTTCTGAAATTATATTGTATATCTTTTCCTCCAACTTCTTCCCCTGCCCTTCCAGAGGCTCTCCCTATAGAGAATCTCCTTTGGGTCATTTTGAAAGCTATGGCGGGACCCCCTTTTTCCAGGCTCAGAAGATGTTTGTAGATGTACCCGAAAATACAGTGATACTGGATGAGATGACGCTCCGGCACATGGTCCAAGATTGTACTGCTGTAAAAACTCAGTTACTCAAACTGAAACGTCTGTTGCATCAGGTGAGTATATGTGAACATTTTTAGCTCTGAAATTTTGAATTGCAAAATGGATTAACTTTACTTTTTTTTTAAGTTAATTGGGTTTCTAACATCTATTCAAATTTCTCTAGAAATAATGCTTGTAAATAATACATAACAAACTTTCGTTGGAGAAAACATGGGATTTTGTGTGATATTTCAGTACAGTCCCCAACATTTATGAGCTGTGTGGTATTTGGTAAGCCAATTTTTCTCCTGTTTGTTTATTTTCGTAGTACCCACATTTAAGATTATTGACAGAATTAGAAATAGTAGTTGTAAATTTAGAGATCTAATACCTGAAGTATGGTATTCAGGCATTTAGTCATCAGTGGCTGCTACTATAATTTCAGCTAAGTAGGAAATAAACAGCAGTTTTTACTTACATAATCATAGTCATATAATTTAATTTTTGAAAGCTTCAAGTTTAGTCTTCCTCAGTCCTTTCATTTTTTTAATTTTTTTATTGTTATGTTAATCACCATACATTACATCATTAGTTTTTGATGTAGTGTTCCATGATTCATTGTTTGTGCATAACACCCAGTGCTCCATGCAGAACATGCCCTCTTTAATACCCATCACCAGGCTAACCCATCCCCCCACCCCCCTCCCCTCTAGAACCCTCAGTTTGTTTTTCAGAGTCCATCGTCTCTCATGGTTTGTCTCCCCCTCCGGCTTACTCCCCTTCATTCTTCCCCTCCTGCTATCTTCTTCTTCTTCTTTTTTTTTTTTCTTAACATATATTGCATTATTTGTTTCAGAGGTACAGATCTGTGATTCAACAGTCTTGCACAATTCACAGCGCTCACCATAGCACATACCCTCCCCAATGTCTGTCACCCAGCCACCCCATTCCTCCCACCCCCTGCCACTCCAGCAACCCTCAGTGTGTTTCTTGAGGTTAAAAATTCCTCATATCAGCGAGGTCATATGATACATGTCTTTCTCTGATTGACTTATTTCACTCAGCATAACACTCTCCAGTTCCATCCACTTTGTTGCAAATGGCAAGATCTCATTCCTTTTGATGGCTGCATAATATTCCATTGTGTATATATACCACATCTTCTTTATCCATTCATCTGTTGATAGTCCTTTCATTTTTTTGAGAAAATCTAGACTCATAGCAGTGATGTGACTTGTCCAAAGTCCAAAGACACAAGGTGAGCTGATGTTAGAACCTGGCTTCTCATTCAATAGTACTTTTTTTTGTTCAAACTTACAGACAAGGTCAGATAAATAGCAGAAAACTAAGGAATAAAATACTAATTTTAAATCATGGATATCTTTTGGTTAGTTTTAAAGCTGTGTTTATTTTTTGTAGACTAGCCACGTTTTTGCTTAAAATTATGGTTGAGAATGAACAATCTAGCTTCTCTGCTGAATTTATTTTCTAGATTACCTTTCTCAGGATTGTATGTTATAGCTTCTTATGAACAGGGACCAATTCTTAGAATTCCTGGTGTCAATCAAAACCAAACTCTTGATATATGCTCAGTAAAGGCTAGTTGAAGTGAAGTATGGCTCCTGTGTTAGTAATAGTAATGACGATTTGTGTAAATATCCTGTTGAATTCATGAAAATTGTTATGTAAGTACTTGATGGTGGATTCTTTGGACTACTCTTCTCCATTCTTGCGGATGTTGGATTACTTTTTGAAAATAAACTCTGTGCTATGGCTGGGAGCAAGAAAGTGGAAGATCTTTTTCAGATCTGAGATCCTGGGACTTCTTTAGAGGGAGAAAGAGATTTCATGATTGAAATATCCAAACATAGAGCTTAGGGTTTTAACTGTAACTAGGAGATATACTCTGGTTTATAGTATTTTTCTGCTCACTAGTCTGGGGAGATTTTCTTTTTCTTTTTTTTTTTTTTTAAAGATTTTATTTATTTATTTGAGGAGAGAATGAGAGAGAGAGAGAGCACATGAGAGGAGGGAGGGTCAGAGGGAGAAGCAGACTCCCTGCCGAGCAGGGAGCCCGATGTGGGACTCGATCCGGGGACTCCAGGATCATGACCTGAGCCGAAGGCAGTCGCTTAACCAACTGAGCCACCCAGGCGCCCTGGGGAGATTTTCTTATCAGAAGCTTCAGAGTCAAAGGAAAGAGAAGGTAGAAGTGGTGGGGAGTAGCTAAAATATGTTCGATATATACTTTGAATCAGTCCTTGTACTACCTATACCGCATACCCTCTTTTTTGTCTGGGTTTATTGCTCTGAAACATGAAGCACGATAAATACCAGCTAACCAGACCAGGCCTAATCTCTAATAATGGGAGAAATAGTATAATTCAGGAGAGAATACATGAAATGATAACCAATGATAAAATACCATAAAAACAGAAAACTTTTTTTAGACACATTAAGAAAAACTGTGACTCTCTTAATGGGTTCTTTTTTGTCATTATGACCTCTGAAATGTTATAGTAAACACTGGTTAACTTTACTTTTTGTTTATGCAGTGAAAACAAAATTATGAGAAGAAAAATTGCAGAATCTTTTTAGGGCATCTTTGAAATTTCCCAAAATGCTAATAGAAGTTAAAAGCTGAATGAGTTTAAGATTTCATATAACTATCTCTATTTTTTCCAGTTTAATATTACTAAATTTAAAGAAGTTCAGTATGATACATATACATAGTTTTAAAACATTCACATAGTATTTAGAGACTTAATGAAAATGCAGTATTTCTGTCCTTCTCTCCACCTCAATTAACCTTTTTAGTCTGAACAGATTACCATCTGAAGATTTCTCTAGAGCTATCATGCAGGGCTTTCCTTTTGTCATATTCTGGGATTGGGTATACTATTTCTTGTGTATCTTTTTTTGTTTGTTTGTTTATTCCCTCATTTTGCTAGAGTATATATTTAATTTACTTTCTAAGAGAGGGCAAATGGATGGTAAATTTTTTTTAGTTACTGCATTACTGAAAATTTCTTTTATCTACTCTAATATTTAATATTAATGATTTGGCAGGGATGGAAGAAATGAGTTTTCCTTTAGAAGTCTGAATGCATTGCTTTTCTAGGATTCAGGTTAGCCACTGAGAAGAGTCTACATTCTGATCCATTTTACATTTTATATTGCCCGTTTTTATTTTTCTGAGAGATTTGTAATTTTTTTCTGGCACTTTAATCTTTTATTTCTGGCATTATGTAGTTTCACAGAGATGTCCTGGGATTTGAGTTTTGCTGTAGTTGTTTATATGTTTCCCACTTAATGTATGGATAATTTAGTAGACTCTTTGGAGATTCATATTGTGTGAAATTTTCTTTTTTTTTTTTAACTTCACTTTCTCTGCATCTTTCTGGAATTCTTGGTAATTACAAACTGGAACTTCTGAGTTGATTTTCAATCTTTCATCTTTTTCTTTCGTATTTTCCTTTGGATTTGATTATCTTTTCTGGTATATTTGCTCAACATCATATTCCAGCTCTTCATTTCTGTGAATTACTTATCTTGGCAATTGTATCCTCATTTCCAAGAACTCTTTATTATATACCACTCCTTATTCATATCATTCAATTTTTGTTTCATCACTAACTATATTAAGTAGAGTGTTCCTGTTAGGTTTTGTTAAGATTTCTTAGGTTCATTGTATTATCTCTCTCTTTCCAAATAGTCATTTTGTTCTTTGTGTTTATTTTGGTTTCTTTCTTTTGGAATCTTTCTTCAAATATCTAATGATTATTTGTTGTTTATTAATATTTAAGAGTGAGGAATTAAAAAGTTGATTCAGGACTCTTTGTACATGGGCTGGGCTGGTCAACTGGCTGGCTTGATTTTATAGTACTAGATGGATAGTGGAGGACCCTGAGTATCTATTGAGTGGAGGATTTTTCTTTCTTAGGTTGTTCTATTTTCTCCAGAGAAGCAACCTCTGATTTTTTTTGCTTGGAATAGAGGTAGAAGACTGGAAGTCTGTTCTTGCCTTATGCAGACTTCCAGTTCATTCCCATCATCTTTAACTCTGATCGGTCATATTCTTACTTTTTTCAGTATCTAGCATTTTGACCCTGTTTGGGGTTGTGGGGAGCAAATTGGTTCTCTTTTTATCCATGTTCCCCATCTATACATACTTCAGGTCTTTTTCCAGTCCTGCTAAATCACTTATTAAAGTTTCTGTCCCCTTTGTAATGCTCTTTATCATTATGGTTTATATGTTTTTAAAAAATTTCTTCTCTGTTGGGAAGCCTGGGTGGCAAAGTGGTTAAGCGTCTGCCTTCAGCTCAGGTCATGATCCCAGAGTCCTGGGATCAAGCCCCACATTGGGCTCCCCGCTTGGTGGGAAGTCTGCTTCTCCCTCTCCCGCTCCCCCTGCTTGTGTTCCTTCTCTCACTGTCTGTCAAATAAATAAATAAAATATTTTTTAAAAAATTTCTTCTCTATCATTTTAATATAGGTTTAAAAGAAAAGATAAAAGTATCTCTAATCAGGGACACCTGGGTGGCTCAGTTGTTAAACATCTGCCTTCGGCTCAGGTCATGATCCCAGGATCCTGGGATCGAGTCCCTCATCGGGCTCCCTGCTCAGCAGGGAGCCTGTTTCTCCTTCTCCCACTCCCCCTGCTTGTGTTCCCTCTCTTGCTGTCTCTCTCTCTGTCAAATAAATAAATTAAATCTTAAAAAAAAAAAGTGTCTCTAATCAAAAGTCCTCTTCTTTTGGGGCACGTGGGTGGCTCAATTGGTTAAGCATCCGCTCTTGATTTTGGCTCAAGTCATGATCTCAGGATGATGAGATCGATCCCTACCTTGGGCTCTGCACTAGGTGTGGAACCTGCTTAAGATTCTCCCTCCCCTTCTCCTCCTCCTCCCTTTCCCCCTGCGCCCCCCCTTCTAAAAAAAAAGTTCTCTTCTTTTTAAAAATATAGAGAAAATATTTTTAAAATTACTTTAGCTGTGTGAATGCTTCCTTTTGAAATTTCATTGTGTCACAGCTCAAAATTTGATTATTCTTTGTACGTTCTTGTTGTTTGCTGGATTTGCTATTAGAGAGGTGGGGTTTTGCACTCATTTGCAAACATAAGAACTTAAATAAGCACTGGTAACCAGTATCTGCTTGGGCCTACTCATAAGAGATTGATTATTATAGGGAGGAGTCACCCTGATTTCAGTAAAATATGAAGCCCTGAAAGATTTTGACTGAGTACTAGCTCAGAAAGAAGAATGTCCACAAAGAAAGAGGTAGTTGCATTATCTCTTATGTTCTTTTACTTTGCTGTTCTCTTTTCCAGATGGTTTACCTCAAGGCAATGTTCCTTAAATTTAGACAGAAATCTTTTCCTTGATTATTTTTAGCAGTTTAGTTAGGCTATTTCCCTTATAAGATTGAATTAAATTGGGCACCTGGTTGGCTTAGTTGGTCAAGCGTCTGCCTTCAGCTCAGGTCATGATTCCAGGGTCCTGGGATTGAGCCCCATGTCAGGCTGCTTGCTCACTGGGGAGTCTGCTTCTCCCTCTTCTTCTACCCCATGGAGGTTGTTTTGGTAGAAGTATTGTGAGCAGAGAAGCAAAACCATATCCAGAGTAAGTGTCTATTCCAGTAAGAACAAAACATTGTCCTTTCCATGATGGAAGTGGTCTAGTATAATCAGCCTGCCACCACGTAGCTGGCTGATCGTCCAAGGAGTGGTGCCATATCAGGGGCTCAGTTTTGATCTCTGCTGCTGGCAGGTTAGGCACAAAGCAATAACCATAGCCAAGGTGGCCATGTTGCTAAGTCTATGCGTAACCTTCATCTCTGCCATCATTGCCATTTTGTTCATGAACCTGTTGGGGGATGACAGAGGTGGCTGGGGAAAGAGGCTGACTGGTATCCAGGAATGGATCAGACTATCCACTTAATTTTTTAAATTCTCTTTTGCTGAGGTCACCCTTTGGTAAGCATTCATGTGAGACACACATCTTCATATTTTTTGCCCATTCACAGAGGTCTATCCACATACCTCTTCCCCAGATTTACTTGTCACCAGTTTTTCAATCATGTTTCTTCTAAGTCCCTGACCATTGGCCCATGTAGTGCTATATAATTGCATGTCTGGACATTTTTCCTTCTAAGTAAAGTGAACAACCCATGCAGTGCTTGAAGTTCTGTCCCCTGGAAGGATTTCCCTTCCCTGCTATCCTTCCAGGATGTACCAGAAAGGAGCTGTAGTGCTGCAGCTGTCCACTTTCAGATGTTGTCTGTGTATCATATGGAACCATCTGTAAACTACACCTGAGTCTTCTCTTCCTCTGTCAGCTGATTCTAGGGAACTCCCCATGAGGCCATAGTGTAGTTTGGGAGAGAGAAGACAGTGTAGGAGGAGTGGGGACCACGGGCATTTGAGCCACTTCTTCATGTGACCTATTTGTATCCTTAGGGCCCATTTAGGCCCAATCACATTTATACCACTTCCATTTGATAATGGAATGTTTCTGTGCACCTCCAACTTTATGACTTTGTGTGTCAGATAACACCCTGTTCACGATGGGCAGCTCAGGTAGCATGGTAACTTGGTGGCCCAAGATTAAGCATTCAGTCACTACTAATACACAGTAGCAGGCCAAAAGCTGTACTTCAAAAGGACAGTAGTTGTCTACAAAGAATGGCAGGATTTTGCTCCAAAATCTTAAGGGCCTGCACTGAGATTCACCTACAAAGGCCCGCTCTAGTCTCAAACAGTATCCCTATCTGTCATTGACACTTCCACATCATGGGACCTGCCGGGTCATATGACCCACAGAGCAGAGCAGCTTGCACAGCAGCCTGGACCTGTTGCAGAACCTTCTGGGCCCTACTGAAAACTAGCAGCTATTTGGGTCACGTGGTAAGTGGGCCAGAATAACACATCCAAATGAGGAGTGTGTTGCCTCCAGAGATGCCCACTACGTACTGTACATCTTTTTTCGTTATAGCAGGCTCCAGGTGCAATGACCTGTCCTTTACCTTAGAAGGGATATTTTGATACACCCATGGTCCTTACTCCTGCACACTGCCTTCTTTCTCTACAAACAATTTTTTATATTCCTTTTGTGTTCCTGGCAGTTAAGGGTAAATTGATGATTGGACAGTGCTATTCAAAGTAGCTTATACAAGTATTTGTTATTAGTCCATGGAGAGTTAAAGGAGCTCTTGCCAGAATCAAAATAAACACATTTCATCCTTCTTCCAGAAATTCTTGCTATCAAATAAAAAAACTGAGCCAAAACTAAACTGTGTTTAGTAACTAGTTGATTTATAGTCTGGTGCAAGCTCTTTATTGTGTCACAGACAGAAAATAGTTTGTGCCACAAGTGATCTGCAAATCAAACTGTAAGTAACACTGGTGAAAGATACTATCCTTACTTCTGAAAGAGAAGTCCAGGAAATGAAAAAGATATGCGACCAAATATTACACTAGAGGTATCTTTTTTTTTAATTTTTTATTATGTTAATCACCATACATTACATCATTAGTTTTTGATGTAGGGTTCCATGATTCATTGTTTGTGCATAACACCCAGTGCTCCACGCAGAATGTGCCCTCTTTAATACCCATCACCAGGCTAACCCATCCCCCCACCCTCCTCCCCTCTAGAACCCTCAGTTTGTTTTTCAGAGTCCATCGTCTCTCATGGTTTGTCTCCCCCTCCAGCTTACTCCCCTTCATTCTTCCCCTCCTGCTATCTTCTTTTTCTTTTTTCATAACATATGTTGCATTATTTGTTTCAGAAATACAGATCTGTGATTCAACAGTCTTGCACAATTCACAGTGCTCACCATAGCACATACCCTCCCCAATGTCTATCACCCAGCCACCCCATCCCTCCCACCCCCCCACCACTCCAGCAACACTCAGTTTGTTTCCTGAGATTAAGAATTCCTCATATCAGTGAGGTCATATGATACATGTCTTTCTCTGATTGACTTATTTCACTCAGCATAACACCCTCCAGTTCCATCCACGTCATTGCAAATGGCAAGATCTCATTCCTTTTGATGGCTGCATAATATCCATTGTGTATATATACCACATCTTCTTTATCCATTCATCTGTCGATGGACATCTTGGCTCTTTCCACAGTTTGGCTATTGTGGACATTGCTGCTATAAACATCGGGGTGCACGTACCCCTTCGGATCCCTACATTTGTATCTTTTACACTAGAGGTATCTTTATGTAGTATACGAAATAGAAAAATTGCTCTGGGATTGGAAATGAAGAAATTCATTCTATGGCATTATGGAGAAGATGTGAAACTGTAAGTTGAGTTTATCAGGTGAAGAATTTGAGGGAGATCAGTGGAATCAGTATGAACATAGTTAGAGGTTCTTGAGAGCATGAGCTGCATTTGTCATAATGACTTTGGGAAAACCCATGAGTACGTAAGATAATCAGTAAAGAGAAAGCCAGAAAAAGCAGTGCTCACTTGATACATTTTGAGATAACTTTTTTATTGTTATGTTAATCACCATACATTACATCATTAGTTTTTTATTCTTATGTTAATCACCATACATTACATCATTAGTTTTTGATGTAGTTGAGATAACTTTTAATACAACTTCTTACTTTAAAAATGTTTATTAATAAGAAGAATTAAGCATTTATATTGCATTTGTAGTGGTGTCTATATTTCAGTAACTAAATCCTTAATGAAATAGGATTGAATTTTGCTGAATGCCAGCAAATAAATGTAGAAAGTCTGATAAAATTAGAAAAACATTATTTTACAAAGCCTAAAGAAATTTCTGCTTTATGCCAGGATTATTAATTGTTGCTATAACTGTTACGTGAATGGGCAGTGGGTTCCTAGTCAGTTCTTATTGTGCCAAAGTAACACCATATAAATTATTTATGATTGCAAGAGAAAAACATTCTTGTTCACTGGAGAGATCAAACTGTTTTTTTGTTTGTTTGGTCTGTTTTTAAAGATTTTTATTTGAGAGGGAGAGAGAGAGAGTGAGCGAGTGAATGAGAGCGTACGAGCAGGGGGAGGGAGAAACAGACTTCCTACTGAACAGTGAGCCCCATGTGGGGACTCGATCCCAGGACTCCAGGATCATGACCTGAGCTGAAGGCAGATGCTTAGCTGAGCCACCCAGGCGCCCCGAGAGATCAAACTGTTATCATCCTAATCCAGAGATGGTTTTCCCATTACTAATGCGTTGAATTATCCAGATAATATGTATTTGCTCATATGATACATGTAATTGTGCATAATATATTCTAGCAAAACCATTTAATTTTAATTCCTCAAGCCATTGCTTACAACTTTCTTTTTATAGGATAAACAGGTGATAGAAGAAAAAGAGAGGAAAGAACCAGACAAATTCGTATGGTTGAAAACTCTAGGAAAAACAGTAATATCCCTTTAGCTTGTTATTGTCCTAAAAAGTTGATGCAGGGAGGTGAAAGTGCTACATTAAAAGAAATTTAACGGACAACTGGATGTAATGTGAGATTCTGAATTGGATGTTGGTTGACAGATCAACTGTAGAAGCCATTTTTGGCCAATTGGGGGATATTTGAATATGGCCTATGTTTAGATGAGGTAGAAATTTACTGAAATGGAAAGATAAAGATTGTTGACTGAAGATAGGTTATAAAACAGTATGGGCATTATAGTCATATATCTATATATGTGTATCTCCAAAAGGAAATGCACTAAGGTGTTAATAGTGATGATACCCAGATGGTGAGAATGTTATGCCTTTTTTTTAATCTACATTTTCTAATTTCTAATTTTCTGTAATATGTATTTATTTGGGGGGGAAAAAGGTATTGAAAAAGTACATGTCCGTATTTTTCATATGGGATATGGTTAAAATGTAGGATGCTGGAGAAGAGGCAGTAGTGATCATTAGGTTTAGGGCAGATTATAAAGGGCCTATGTGCCACAGAAGGACCTTGAGCATTACTCTTTAGGCAGTAGTAAGCCAGATGAGTGACATGGCCAAATTGTTATTTTAAAAATATTATTTGAAGGAATTTGTGGAAAATGAATAGCAGAGGGAATGACTTAAATCTTAATATTTAAGAGGCTGTTGCAGACATCGAAATTTTAGCCTAAATTTGTTAAATTTAATTGCTTTGAAAATAGTTAAAATTGTGTTCTCTTTCATGCATATGTGCTACAGAGTTGTGTATGTAAAACTTTTATATAGTTGTCTATATTGCATACTGGGCATTTTTCTAGGTTTTCTAATGTTCATTATCTCTCGTCCTTGAAAAGTAGGTGATCGTTGCTTCAACTCACAGCTGAAGAAGTTGAGGCTCAGAAAGCTAATTAGTGGGGCAGCTGGGTGGCTCAGTTGGTTAAGTATCGGACTCTTGATTTCAGCTCAGGTCATGATCTCAGGGTCATGAGATTGAGCTGAATAGGGCTCCGAGCTCAGCGAGGAGTCTGCTTCTCTAATCTTAAAAAGAAAAGAAAAAAAAAGATAGCTAATTAGTGATAAAACCAGGATTTTTTTTTCTCCCTCAGTCTTCATGACCCCAAGGCCTGTCGCACACAGTGGCATTCTTAGGAGATTCACAGAGGACAACAGGGAGAGGAGAATGTGAAGGCAGCTCCCAACCCCTCACCGTCACCCTGCATCCCCTCAGCCAAACCCACAGCTATGGAGTCTTTATTAAACAGGCCTCTATATTTAAGCATTCACTTGAACAGAGTTCTCATTGCACACAGATAAAATTTAAAATTGTGAACCATTTGGCCTTTGATCTATTTTTTGTTTTATATGTAGTTCAAGGTTATTTCATAGTTTAAACAGCACTTTCATGTACCCTGTTTTCTTTTCTTTTTTTTTTTTTTTTTTTTTGAGTCAAAGTGTTTTATTAAAAAGGTTCCTGAGTGATTTTCCCACCATGTTTCCTTGCCAGCCATCTTGTTGGGTTCCAGGTGGCTGGCTTTTGAGAATGGAGGTTACTGTGTCTCCCTGTTCCACGGTGCTGGGGGCCACCTCCACGACACTGACCTGCCATTCAGCTCTGCTGGGGTTCCCTGCTGGCCTGCCTTCCCTTCCTTCAGCTACTATCCACTATTCTGGCCCCCCGCTTGCTTTCTATGATCTCCCTCCAGTTGTCACTCCAAGAGAGCAGCCGTCTCCTTGTTGGGCATAGGGCTAGGTGCTGGTTGTGGCAGCAGGTGAACAAGATGTGCTCCCAGCTTGGGGTCTCCTCTTGGCCTCGAATGGTGTCCTTGTCATCAATGAGCAGGTCCCCCAAGACCATCATCTTGTCCCTCGTCAGGATAATGCGCTCCACAAACTGGGGCCCCAGGTGATTCTCCACCCAGCGGTACTTCTCACCCACACAGTGTTCATACTTCAGCAGAGGGCTGGAGCAGATGAAGACCTCCGTGTCCTGCATGTTGTTCATCTCCTGCATGGCTTCCAAGGCTCCAGGGATAGGCTCCAAGTCTAGGAAAAAGCCTGGGGCTTCATACACACTGGCAACTTTGTCCGCCAGGTCCGGCCGCAGGGCTCGGTACTGCTCGCGGGCGAGGAAGCCGCGGCGCTCTTCCAGCGTCACATGCGGTTCCCCAGGGAAGCGGCAGCGGAAGCCCCGCAGGAGGCCAGCCTCGAAGTCGGCCAGCACGCCGTCCATGTCCACCAGCACCCGCACGGGGCGCGCGTGCCGCGCCGCCATCGCCGCCGCCATCGCTGCGGCCGCCGGGCAGGGGAAGGATACCCTGTTTTCTTTATTACAGCGACACTGTGGGGCAGAGAGGATTTCAGTAATCTTACTTTAATGGCAGAGAATTGAGAGTCCCAGATTTAATTGTTTTTCTCAAGGCCACACAGTTGCATTCTAATGCAGAATGCATTTTAAACTCAGGGCTTTTGAAATTTTTTAGTTTAGTACTTCTCGTATTGTGTTGCCTAATTTAGAGATATTTAAATAAGAATTTTGATCCTGCTCTGGAACAAGGGGACATACAAAAAAAAATAATCTTTCAGTGGTGTCTTGTCTCCTTACTTTAATTCCGTATACCCTATTTCAAACACTTGAGAAGTTACAGTTAATAAATGTCTATCTCTGTCTTCACAAACTGAAAATACACATGTAGACAACACCCAGTAAGAAACAGAACTTTACCAGAACCCCCAAACAGAAGCATCACTACCCCTCATTTCTTTTTTTTTTTTTAAGATTTTATTTATTTATTTGACAGAGACAGACAGCAAGAGAGGGAACACAAGCAGGAGGAGTGGGAGAGGGAGAAGCAGGCTTCCCGCTGAGCAGGGAGCCCGACACAGGGCTCAATCCCAGGACCCTGGGATCATGACCTGAGCCAAAGGCAGATGCTTAATGACTGAGCCACCCAGGCGCCCCACTACCTGTCATTTCTAATGGTGACTACTAGTTTTTGAAAACATAGATTTGTTTGCCTGTGTTTTAACTTTATATAAGTGAAATTGTATATACTCTTTTTGTATTTGGCTTCTTTTGGTCAACATTTTGTTTGTAAGTCATCCATTTTCTGCATTCATTCACGTTGCTGTAGATAAGAGTATTACATAATGTGAATATACACAGTTTATTTGTTCTACAGTTGATAAGCATTTAGCAGTTTTCCAGTTTGGGATTACTATGAATAATGCTGCTATAATATTCTAATATGTGTCTTTTGGTGAACATATGTGTACATTTTTGTTGGGTCTATATGACTGGAGTAGCTGAATCATAAAGTATGTAGATATTCAGCTTTCATATATAATGCAAAAGCAGTTTTCCAAAGTAGTTATGCCCATCCATTTTCTTGCCTCCCATCTTTTTTCATTATTTTCCCTGTTTGCTTTTATCATATTATCATTGTCAGCATCTGTTTTAACCCTAGGGTAGGAAATGAAAACTCTAAGATGGAATAACGAGAAGAGCATGATGATACCTCTTTCTGACATTTTCTTTGGGATTGTAAAATATTTGATCCTGATGATTCATACCCTATCTACCTGTTTAGGGGATAAAAATAAGTGTATAACAGTGTTTTATGAACTGTCAAGTGTAATATACAAATGTTTTATTTCATTATTTCCTCTCACCTCCAATGTTGAGAATAAAACCATTAATTTTTCCCTCTTTTTTTTTTTAAAGATTTTATTTTATTTTGACAGAGAGAGACACAGCGAGAGAGGGAACACAAGCAGGGGGAGTGGGAGAGGGAGAAGCAGGCATCCTGTGGAGCAGGGAGCCCAAAGTGGGGCTCAATCCCAGGACCCTGGGATCATGACCCGAGCCGAAGGCAGACGCTTAATGACTGAGCCACCCAGGCGCCCCTAATTTTTCCCTCTTCTAATGCTTCTTTCTGCCCCTACCTTGGCTCTTGCTCTCTGTGTAAGTGAGTGAGGGAGAGTGTGTGTGTGTGTCTAATTGATGGAATATTTAAAGCAGCAGCATCCTGGGTGAGTGTACTAAGAATTAAGGAGCTGCTGAAATAATGCCTCTTGGTGGCAGAGAACCACAGAAAAGCCAGGGACATCATGCTTCTTTATCTCCGGACTTCTTTCATCATTCTAGGGGGAAAAAGTTTATGAAATATACATGGAAAGCATATACACAACATAAGGGTACAATTAAATGAATAATGTGAAACAGTTTTGTACTCACCACCCAGGCTAAGCTTAAAGGAGGCATTAAGAAGCTCCTCTGTACTCCTTCCTGATTACAGTGACTTCTCTTCCAGAGTCTAGCATTTCCCTTGTTTTTCTGTTAATTTTTAGCCATCTGTGTTTGTAATCCTGTGATACTGGTTTTGACTCTTTTATAAGTTTATATAGATGAAATTATACTCTAAGTGTTTCTCTGTGATCTTAAGGCATTTTAAGCATTTTAAGGTTCATTCACATTTATGTTCTGTTTCATAAATTTTCCATTTCTGTATTTTATGAACAAACAATAATTTCTTTGCCCATTTTACTCTTGATGTACACTTTGTTTCTTTCCAGTTTGGGGTTTTTTCCTGCTATGACAAATAATATGAACATTTTCCTGGTACACATGTACAAAAATTCTTCTGGATTCATTAGGAGTGGAATTTCTGAATCATGGGGCATAGAATTATTGTACTCTAGAAATATCATATTTTCCAAAATTGTTCAATCTGTTTCACTCCCCTTAAGTAGTTTATGCTGTTTTCCATTGTTCTACATCTGTGCAACACTTGCTATTATCCAACTTCTTAATTTTTGTCATGTGATGGGAATATAATGATACTTAATTGTGGCTTTATTCTGCATTTCTTTGACTAATAATAAAATTGAGCTTCTTTCTGTGTTTATGGAATGTTTGTTGCCTGGTCATGTCTTTTGTCTGTGTGTGTGTTTTAGAGTTGTTTTGTATATTCTAGATATAAGTATTTTGTTACGTGTTGCAGATACCTTCTTCTCTTCTGTAGCCTCCTTTTTCATTCTGTGGTATCTTTTCATGAAGAAATATTCTCAACTCTAATGTAGTTGAATTTATCAGACCTTTTCTTGTGTGTGTGGGTTTTTTTTCCTTTCAGAAATCTTTGTTTAAGAAATCTCTCCTTGCCCTGAGGTTATAGACATAATCTCCCTTTCTTTTCTAAAAAATTAAGAGTTTTGACCTTCACAATTAAATTACAAATACCTTGGAATTGATGTCAGTGTGTGTAAGTGTGAGATAGAGATCCACTTTCATTTTTTTCTACATGAATAATCAGTGGGTTCGGTACTAAAAGTATTAAGAATCCACTCTTTTTCCTCGGATATGCGGTACTTGTTCATATATGTGACATTATCCCAATGTCAAGTCACACAGTCTAACATTTATAATACAGCTTGATAATACATCACCATGGTTCCCTATCTTGCTCTTCTGCTAAAATATCTTAACTATTCTTAGTCTTTTGCTTTTTCATAAAATGTTAGAATCATTTTGTTGAGTCCTATGAAAAATTCTTTTGGGATTTTAATGGGAATAACAATGAACTAATAGATCAATTTCAGAAAGAATTAACATCTTATAATATTTATTTACTTATTTAAAAAAGATTTTATGTATTTGACACAGAGAGAGAGAGAAAGAGAGAGCGAGCATGAGCACAAGCAGGCGGAGTGGCAGAGGGAGAAGCAGGCTCCCCACTGAGCAAGGAGCCTGACATGGGGCTTGATCCCAGGAATAAAGTTTTATACTTTTTTATTTAGAAGACTTGTATAATTTTTTTAGATTTATTTCTAGTACTTAAAGTTTTTGTTGCTATTTTAAGTGCTATCATTTTCTAACAGATTGTTGCTGGTTTACAGAAGTGCAATAGACTCTTGATATATTGAGTTTGTATCCAGCAACCTAGATACAGTTATTAGTTATTTAATAATTTATCCATAGATTTATTTGGAATTTTTTATTTAGATTATTATATAATTTGCAATAATGACAGTTCTTTTTCCTTTTCAGTGTTTGTATTTTTCCTTGCCTTATGGACTGGCTAGCAATTCCAGGTTAATACTGATTTGTTCCTGTCTTGCTCCTGAACTTAACAGGAGTATTTTCAGTGTTTGCCTGTTAAACATGATATCTACTATATCTTTTTTGTGGATATCCTTTATGAGATGAAGGAAATTTGTTTTTTATTTTATTTTTTAATATGAAAGTTTAAAAAAAAACATTCTAATTCTTACAAAAACATTTTAAGGGTCTCCTGGGTGGCTCAGTCGCTAAGCATCTGCCTTCGGCTCAGGTCATGATCCCAGGGTCCTGGGATCGAGCCCCGCACCGGGCTCCCTGCTCCACGGGAAGCCTGCTTCTCCCTCTCCCACTCCCCCTGCCTGTGTTCCCTCTCTCGCTGTGTCTCTCTCTGTCAAATAAATAAAATCTTTTTAAAAAAAGATACGTTATAAAGGGCAAAAGATAAGATACAAACTGAGTGTGTGATTGGAACGTATAGTTCTTCCCAGTATTATTTTTATAGATGTAATACCATTTCAGTCTAAATCAAAACACCTTTGTGGTGTTCATGAAAGTGACTCCAAAGCTGTTAACACCAAAAGAGCTTGCTCTTTGTGTTCTTTGAGAAAGACGGAAAGAGAAAGGGGGGTGGGAAGGAACTCTTTAGAGCAGGATTATAATACTGACACAAATAGAAACATAAAGCAGTGGAAAAGAATAGAAAATGCAGACATATGCGCCCAGGTATCTACTAAAAAACAATTGGACACAGATTTTAAAGGAAATGTTGAGGAAAAACTCAGTAGTATAGAAGCAGTTATTTAGTTCATACTATAGTAAACAGGTGGTTTGAAGAGTTTATTTTTTTTAATTAAAAAAATTAGAAGAAATTTACAACTAATATTTTCAAGTAACAGAAGAAACCTGTAGAAAAGGATATCCTGTCTCAGATATATATAATTAGGGCTCAATATAAAAGCTGAAACAGGAAATTTGTAAATACTATTTGCTTAGAATATTACAGACCTGTCCATATATAACAATGTTCTAGTCAATTGAAATGCCAGATTTTTCTGTTTTAAAAATATCTTTACCCCAACCATTTGTTAGGATCACCTCATCTCTGCAGCTGTTATTGAAAATCAGACTTTATAAGTTTGCGTTCTAGAAATCCTCTCAAGTATAGCTTCAATGATTAGATGTTAAATCTCATAGGTGAATTACAGCATTACTCAAAAATTATTCTCAGTGCACATTGTAGAGTCTATGTGATTGTTCATCCATATACTTTTGTTTTTAAAGAAACGACTTTTCAAAAAGAAAATGAAAAAAATCAATCTCTCCTCTTCCTCTACTCCCTTTCCTAGGATGCCTCTTGTGATTGTGTTGTAGCATATCTGAAAAACAAGGCAGCTTTGTTGACATCACTGATGATGCTTGTCAGCAGAGATTGGTCAACGCTGCCAAAACTTTTTTGTTAGTCATTTCAAGTATCCATGTCCATTGCAGCTGCTCTGGAACTCATAGGAAGATCCCAGTTTTTGCAAACTCATGGAAGAACCACTTGGGTAAGATGGAGTTTGTTATAGGGTTTTCCAGTAAGTTAATATGTGGAAGAGTTAAAATGTTAGAACGAAAGTTTACCTTGATGCTATGTCAAAAGAGAAAAGTGAAAGATGGCTTGCTGACAGTAGTCTCCTAATGCTCTTAGAATAAAGGAAAGTTTATCTATCTTTTTGAATCTTAAATAAAATGTGAATGGCACAAGAGTTAATTAAGGTTAATTATATTTAGAGTTTAAAAATCCTAACTAGAACCCATAGAAACTTCTGAGACACTTCACTTAGTAAAGCGGCCCAGCATACTTGAACAATCAGTTAACTATGAATTGCTTATTTTTTGTGCATTGGTGTGTTGTAGTTATGTATTTTTGCATCTGTGCATTTGTTAAATATGTTTATGCAAAATGCTTAGAACAGTGCCAGCATTGTCCAATAAATGTTAGCTTCTTAGTATATGTAATATGAAGCATGAACATTGCATGCATGATTGTTATTCAGTGTTTTTTTAAAAAGAGAAGGTTTTCTGTCCATTTTATATTTTTCTTCCCCCTCTAATGCTTAAAGAAGCTTTTCCTAATTTAGGCTTAGGCACTTTTCATTTGAATCAAGGTTTAATAGGGAGTACTACCATTGGTTAGTCTCAGAGTTATTTGGAGGGGAGATGGTTTAGTTGGAGATTTTATTCATGATCTTTAGGCTCTTGTACTCTGATGGAAATAAATTTTTCCCTGTTTGATTGCCTAAGTCTAGACTGCTGGACATTAATAAAAAGTGGAATTTTTTTTCTTTGAGGCATAGCAAATAACTTAAACATTAATAACTCTTCATTGTCTTGGCCTATACTATAAACTTATTTTATTTAGAATAATATTTTTTCAATTTTCAAAAATACTGGTTTCTGTATGGGCTTTCATTTTTTATTGATTTATAGTCTTAGTACATTAACAGTAAAGAACATCTATATGATATAAGTCCTTTGGAATGTGTCAATATTTGCTTTTGTGTCCTAAAGCAGGGGTTGGAAGACTTTTCCTTAGAAGGCCACATAGTAAATATTCTCGCTTTTTGGAGCAAGAAACAAAATTGCAGCTCTTATGTTGATATTTATAAAATCATTCAAAGTGGAATCATTTAAAAATGTAAAAGCCATTCTTAGCTCATGGACTGTAATAAAAATAGACATCTGGCTGGATTTGTCCCATGGACCATAATTAATTATTCCCTGGCTTAGAGTATGTTCAATTTTTGTGACCATTCTGTGTTTGTTTGAAAAGAACATATATTCTCTATATTTTAGGTAGCGTGTATCTATTATATTAAGCTTTTTAATTGTATTATTTATATCTTATTCATTCTTACTAAATTTTTATCTTTGATCTGTGAGTTTCTGAGAGTAGTGTTAATTTCCTGCTATAATTATAGATTTTTCAGCTTATTTTAATGCTGTCAGTTTTTGTTTTAGTATCTTCAGGCAATTTTATTAGGTATATAAATGTTTGTGATTGGCATATCATCTTGGTGGAGTGTTTCTTTGATCACTGAAGTCTTTTTTTTATCATTAATACTTTTTATCTTTAATTCTTCCTTGCCTCTTGTGTTATAGTAATATTGGTATGTCAATTTTCTTTTTCTTGTGATTGTGAGATTTATCTGGTGTTACACTCTCCTTTTGTTTGCTTTAAAATTTTTTTTAGTCAGGTCTTTTACTAATTTTATAGGGCTGCCATAATAAAGTACAAGCTAGGTGGCATATAACACAGAAATTTGTTCTCTCAAAGTTCTGAAGGCTAGAAATCTGAAGTCAAGGTATTGTCAGGGCCATGTGCTCTCTGGAGGATCTAGGAGAGGAATCTTCCTTGCTTCTTTAGCTTCTGGTGGTTGCTGGCAATCTCGGGCATTCTTTGCCTTGTAGGTACATCACCACTGTCTCTGCCTCCCATCTTCACATAACCTTCACATGACCTCTGTGTGTGTGTGTGTGTGTGTGTGTGTGTGTGTCCAAATTTTTCTCTTCTTATAAAGACACCAGTCATATTGGATTTAAGCTTGATACTAATCCATTATGACCTCAACTTGATTACGTTTGCAAAAACCCTATTTCCAAATGAAGTCACATTCCCAAGTTTTGGATTGGCATGAATTTCTAGGAGGACACTATTCAATCTAGTACAGCTCTTTTGAGGTATAATTTACAAGCACTAAAATTCAGCCTTTTTTGTTGTATAGTCTGTGAGCTTGACAAATCTGTACAATTGCACAGGTATTACAATCATCCCCAAAATTCCACCCCCCCCCCTTTTTTTAACTTTTACAGTCAATCCTTATGCCCACTGCTAGCTCCTGGCAACCACTGATCTTTTTTATGTCTCTGTAGTTTTGCCTTTTCAAGACTGTCATATAAATGGAATCGTATATAGTCCTTTGAGTCTGGCTTTTTTCACTTACCATAAGTAATTTCAAATTCATTCATGCTGTCCTCGTATCACTAATTTATTCCTGCTTATTGGTGAGTAGTATTCCATTGTATGCATGTATCATAGTTTGTTTATCCATTCACCAGTCGAAGGATATTTGTGTCACTTTCCAGTTTTGGGCATTTATGAATAAAGCTTCTATAAACATTTATGCACATATTTTCATGTGTACATGTTTTCATTTCTCTGGGGTAAGTGCCTTGGTATAAGATTTCTGGGTTTTATGGTAAGTATATATTTAACTTAAGAAATTGCTGAACTGTTTTCCAAAGTGACTGTCTGATTTTGTATTCCTACCAGTGATTAATGGAAGTCACAGCTGTTTTGCATCCTTGCCTGTGCCTGGTATTGTGTTTTTCCAAAAGCCCTTCACAGAGATATGTAATGGTATCTCACTGTGTTTTTAATTTGCATTTGCCTAATGACTAATGATTTTGAGCATATTTGCATGTACTTATTTACTATTTGTGTATCTTCTTTGTTGTCTCTTATTTTGCCCATAAACAAAATATCCGTTTTATTATTGATTTTTGATAGTTCTTTATGTATTTATGTATATAAGTACTTAAGCAGGCATGTGAATGATGAAACAAATGAATATTGAAAAAGTGGAATTTGCTTTTTAGGCAGCTATGTACAATTCTGAGTTAATGAAGTCTGTACAAAACCTCACATTATCATTATTTTTACTGTCGCTATTGTTTAAAAAGTAGCTAACAATTTATAAATGCTCTCTATGAGTTACACACTATGCTCAGTATTTTACCTGAATTATTGCAAATATTTTCTCCCAGTTCATAGCTTCTCTTTTCATTCTGTTAATCGTTTTGTAAAGAACAGAAGTTCTCTTGAAGTCAAAGTTGTCAGTTTTTTTATGGTCATTTCTGCAGTATCATATTTAAGAAATCTTTGCCCAACCCAAGGTTACAAAGATTTTCTGTTTATTTGGAGAATGTTTTAAGTTTAACATTTAGGTCTATAGACTGTTTTGAGAATTTTTGTATATGGTGTGCGGTATGAGTGAAGTTAATTTTATTGTATATGGATGGGTGTTCTAGTACCATTTGTTGAAAAAACTTTCTTTGTTGAATTGCTTTGGCACTTTGGTCAAAAATGCCTTTGAACATATATGTGGGTCTATTTCTGGACTCTTTTGTTTCTTTGATCAATGTTTGTCCTTTTGCCAATATCACATTCTCTTGATTACTATAGCTTTATACTAAGCCTTGAAGTAGTATGATATCTCCCAGCTTTATTTTTAAAAGTGTTTGGCTGTTTTAGTTCTATTACCTTATGGTATAAATTTTAGAAGCAGCTTTTCTATTTCTGCAAAAAATTCTGCTGGGAATTGGGGGAGGGCACTGATCTGTAGTTGAATTTGGAAGAGAATTGACATTTCAAAAATACTGAGTCTTTATTTTTTTTTTAATTTTTTATTGTTATGTTAATCACCATATATTACATAATTTGTTTTGGTGTAGTGTTCCATGATTCATTGTTTGTTCATAACACCCAGTGCTCCATGCAGAATGTGCCCTCTTTAATACCCAT
Organism: Eumetopias jubatus; assembly: GCF_037043125.1. NCBI lineage: Eukaryota > Metazoa > Chordata > Mammalia > Carnivora > Otariidae > Eumetopias > Eumetopias jubatus. The sequence continues at coordinate 45,581,921 of NW_028274823.1, read as the reverse complement.
CACCAGGCTAACCCATCCCCCTACCCTCCTCCCCTCTAGAAACCTCAGTTTGTTTTTCAGAGTCCATCATCTCTCCTGGTTCGTCTCCCCCTCTGACTTACTCCCCTTCATTCTTCCTCTACTGCTATCTTCTTCTTTTTCTTTTTTCTTAAAATATGTTGCATTATTTGTTTCAGATCTGTGATTTAACAGTCTTACACAATTCACAGCGCTCACTGTAGCACATATCTTCCCCAATGTCTATCACCCAGCCACCCCATCCCTCCCACCCCCGACCACTCCAGCAACCCTCAGTTTGTTCCTGAGATTAAGAATTCCTCATATCAGTGAGGTCATATGATACATGTCTTTCTCTGATTGACTTATTTCGCTCAGCGTAACACCCTCCAGTTCCATCCACGTCGTTGCAAATGGCAAGATCTCATTCCTTTTGATGGCTGCATAATATGCCATTGTGTATATATACCACATCTTCTTTATCCATTCATCTGTCGATGGACATCTTGGAAATACTGAGTCTTTAAATTCATTAACAGAATATGCCTCTCAATTTATGTAAGTCACCTCTGATTTCTTTCATCGATTTTTTTTTGTTTTTAATATAGAGAGTTTATCTGTTTTGTTAGATTTGTACCCAAATATGTCTTTTTTTTTTTAGAATTTTGGATTTTGATTTTTTTTTTTTAGTTTTGATTGTTTTTTATTTCTTGGATTTTGGTTTAATGTAAATAGAAGTAATTTTTTTATTTCAATTTTCAGTTCTTTACCACAGAAATGGTAGATTTTTGTATATTGACCTTGTATTTTGTGACTTTCCTAAATTCATGTATTAGTTCTAGTAGTAGTATTATAGATAACTTGGGAATTGCTATGGCTAAAATTATATTACTAAATGGAGATGGTTTTATTTCTTCTTTTCCTACTTGTGTTTTTTATTTCTATTTTTCTTGCTTTATTGCACTGGTTCCTGGTTTTAGGGGTAAAACATTCAGTCTTTCACTTAATATGATATTAATTTCAAGGTTTTTTAAGATTTTATCAGGTTGAGCAAGTTCCCTTCTAGTCCTAGTTTGCTGAGGCTTTGTCATGAATGATGTTGAATTTTGGCAGAAATGTTTTCTGTGTCTGTTGGTGTAATAATGTAGATATCTCTTGATATGTGGAATCACATTGCTTTTTAACTGTTGAATAAGCTTTACATTCCAAGGATCAACTCCACTTGTATACGATCTTTTTTTCCTTTTTACATATTGTTGAATTTGATTTAAAGATATTTTGTTAAGGACTTTTGTGTCCTTAGGACTTTTCATGAAGGTTATTGATCTATCAGTCTTCTTTTTTCTTTCTTTCTTTCTTTTTTTTTTCTTTAGAGAGGGAGAAAGGAGTGGGGAGGGGCAGAGGGAGAGGAAGAGAGAATCTTAAGCAGGCCCCACGCCCAGCATGAGCCTGACATGGGGCTCCATCTCACAACCCTGAGATTATGACTTTGAGCCGAAATCAGGAGTCAGATGCTTAACTGACTTGAGCCACCCCAGTGCCCTGATCTAGAAGTCTTCTTACACTGTCTTTGTTTGGTATCAGGAAAGTACTAGCCTCATTTTTTTTTCTTTTTTTTTTAACCAGGATAGGGGAGAGGCAGAGGGAGAGGGAGAATCTTAAGCAGGCTCCATGCCCAGCACAGAGCCTGAAGCAGGGCTCAGTCTCATAACCCTGAGATCATGTCCCCAGCCGAAATCAAGAGTTGGATGCTCAATCAGCTGAGCCATACAGGCACCCCAAGGCTCATTAACTTGATTAATTTTCTAATTTAATTTGATTTATGTTTTCGGTAAGAGATTATATAGAACTGATATTATTCCTTTAAACTTTGGAAGAATTTGCTAGGAAAACATCTGGCCTTCAATATTTCTTTTACAGAAGGTTTAAATTATGAATTAAATTTATTAATAATCACAGATTTCCTCAGGCTGTCCGTTTCATTTGGAGTGAGTTTTGATAGTCTGGTTTTTGAGTAATTCTCCATTACATGTAAGCTGTCAAATTTGTGTGCATAGAGTCACTCATAGTATTATTGCCTTATTTACTTTTAATGCCTGAGACATCTGTAGTGATATCCCTGCTTTCATTCCTGATGTATGTTTTCTGTGTCCTGGTATGTGTCTGATTTGTGCCTTCTATTTTGTTCTTTGGCAGTTTTGCAATTATCAGATAAGCAGTTTTTGGTTTCATTGCTTTCTTTCTATTTCTTGATTTTCAATTTCATTAATTTCTGCTCTTTATTATTTTTTTCTTTCTGCTTGTTCTGGGTTTATTTTGCTCCAGTTGTGGATTTGACACCTTTGTATTAATATAAGCATCTCCTACAGTAATTTTTCCTCTAAGCATTGCCTTATTTGAATTCCACAAATTTTGATAATGTGGTATCTTCATTTTCCTTCAAATCAAAATAATTCCTTATTTGCCTTCAGGTTTCTTTTTTGACCTATGGATGATTTAGAAGATTGTTGTTTACTTTCCAAGAGTTTGAAGATTTCTAATTAAATTCCCTTATATTCAGAGAGCATGCTTCATGTGTTCTGGTCTTTTAAGTTGAGATACTCAAATATGTAGATTTATGTCTTTAACCATATTTGAGGTGTATATATCCATTATTTCTTCATTTTTTTTTCTGCCCTCCACCCTTCCTTCTGTGACTTTAATGGTATGAGTTTTAGATCTTTCGTTTTTGTCCCATAGCCCCCTCAGCAGGCTGTGTTTTTTGTTTTTTGTTTCCACCAGTCTTTTTTCTTTTCATGGCTCAGATTGCATGATTTCTGTTGATCTGTCTTCAAGTTCAGTCTGTCATCTCAAATGCTGGTATTCAGCCCTGCTAGTGCATTTTAAAATTTGGCTATTGAATTTTTTCAGTTTTAAAGTTTGCATATGTTTCCACTTTATATATTCTGTTTCTTTGCTGAGACTTTCTCTTTCTATTCCCTTCAAGAGTTCTCTTTTACTTTTAGAGAATTTTTATAATAGCCCTTTTAAAATCTCTTTCAATTAATTCCAACCTCTGTCTTGTTGTGGCATTGGTGTTTGTTGATTGTCTTTTCCTGTGTGAGTTGAGATTTTCCTTGTTGTTTGTAGGTTGAGTAGTTCTGGATTGTATCTTAGATCTTTGCATGTTTTGTTATGAGACACTTAATTTTGTTTAAATGAACAGAATACTGTGGGATTTCTTGGGGTTTTTGGTTTTGGTTTTTGTTTTAATTTTAAAGCAGGTAAACACTCTGGTTGGATTCAGGCTATAATTTATAACTAGCCAGCTACCTTTTGTAATGTCAGTTCTATTTCAAAGCCTTTGCTGTGCTTGTCAGATCTGTTCTTAGTATACATCTTTCAGAGGCTAGATTAGGTCTGGGCAATGGTCTTAGTTTATTTCTCCAAGTCTTTGATATACTGTTTAGAGTGAAGCCAAAGTGCTGCTGAGGGGTGAACCTAGAAAGTTACATACAGCTTTCTGGAGTCACTTTCCTGAGCTGGTACTTCGTGGTCTCCCTGATATTTTCTCTTTACCTGGGGATCCCCTTTTTGTTCCTTCACCCTGAAAGCTGATGTTTTATTTTTCCTGTTCTGCTACTTACTTTCCACAGCTATGACCATGTACAAGACAAAAGTGGTGTATACTTGTGTTGTGTCCCATTCTTTGGGGTTCCTGCTTTGTAGTGGGCAGGAAGATAACTGACATGTTTGAAAATAAGTGAGATTTTACAGCTCCTCTTTTCTCAAATATACAGTTATATGTAGGACTGTTTTTATATGTCAAGGTATTTACAGCAGAGATGAACTTTTACTGAGATGAATCTTGTAAAATTTCTTTCTTTTTTATTTTAAACATTTAACATTCTAAAGACATTTAGTTATTCATTAGGACATTGCCTTCACTCTCAGGTCAAATTCTTAATCTCCAAAAAATATAATTTATTTATTGTAGAAATTTGACAAATGCTTATTTTTTGCTGTCAGTCAATATTACCTATTGAACTTTACTAAATACACATTTGTAGACCCCATACCTAGAGGTTCTGATTCAGTGGGTATATAGTATAGTATATAAAGAAGAAAATGACCTACATGCTATGTCTTCTACTTTAACATTCTTCTTTTAATACAGGACATTTCTATGGCCTAGACTTCCTCAGAACAGATATGTCTGAGGAGGATTATGATAATAGCACTCTTGAAGGTTGTTGATTCAATGGGTGTCCCAAAGCAGCTAGGTACCATCTGAACAAACCAGGTGTCCAGCCACACTTGTGCTGCCTTGGTCAGGGGCTCAGTCCCTCACCATCATCCCAGGCATATTCTTTACTGGTTCATCTTTCTCAAAGTTGTCTGTGAATTATTTAACATGCCATTTCTTAGTTGGTTATTCCTAACCAGTTCAGCAAAGGGTAGGCCTTAATTCTTATCTTGTCATTTCGTTATTGCATTTAAGGATGAGAGTTTAAGGTGCTTAAGGTATACCTTATACCTATATCGTAAGTGTATAACGAACTGTTCGTATATACTTACCCACATAACCACCATACAGTCAAGACATTTCCAGCATCCTAGTAGATTTGCTAATGCTCTTTCCCAGTCAGTAGCCCCTTTCCCCTGAGTCAACCCCTGTTCTTATTTCTAGCACAATAAATTAGTTTTTCCTGCTCTCAGGCTTCATATAAATAGAGTCATGGAATGTGTATACCCCTATCTAGTATTTTTAATTAAATGATTTTTGTGACCACGCCTTGTTGGGTTATTGTTTCTGACTAAAAAGAAAAAATACTCAAAAAACTATATTTAAACTAAAGCAGATTTAGTTTGACTTTCATTTTGTATTTTTTGTAGGTGAGTTAATCCTCAAATTTTCTAGGAAATTTTCCATATTCCTTTTCCCACTCTAAAACTTTCAGTGGCTTTTTGCTTCATCCACTCATGTAGTATCTTATTTATTTCCACAAATTATTCTTGCCCTAGCTCTCTTTTTTCCTCTTCCACATTTTCTTCTACCTGTGCATAGGGATAAAAAGGAGATTTCTGAAATCTTATTTCCTGTTTGTTCTTTGCCATTGCTAGCATTTGGTTGGGGTGAATTCAGGTTGAAATGAGTGTCTGCAGATACTGTATTAATTTCATGTTTTCCTTCTCTTCTGACAGCATGATGGAAGTGGTTCATTGCACGATATTCAACTCTCTTTGCCATCCAGTCCAGAACCAGAAGATGGTGATCAAATATATAAGGTATAATTAAGAGTCATGGTAAATTTTTCAAAATTCTTTTTTATTACTAAAATTATAAAGTAGTAACAATTAAAACATTTAATAATAAATATGTTAAAACCTGAAGCTTTGCTGTGTTGAGTTTTAATCAGGTCTGTTTTTAACTTTTGCTACCTTACTAAGTTAAAATGATATCACTGTGGTACTTTAATTTGAATTTATTTTATCATTTGGGTAATTATTTGTCTATTACTGGTGCAGGATTCTTTTTCTTAAATCAAGAAATTATTAAATTTTTAAATTCTTTTCGATAATTATGAATAGCAGTTTTTAAAATATAACTACCAATTAAATGATTAACAGGTACTCCTCATATATAATCACATTGAAGAAATATACAGAAAATGAAATTAATTTATCTTTTTTCATGTTTAAAAGTATAATTATAGAAACCGGATGCATTTTAGTTTTTGAAAATATATTTTTTATAATTTTCATTTTTAGTTGAAAAAATTTTTTTCTGGGTACCTGGGTGGCTCAGTCAGTTAAGTGTCTGCCTTCAGCTCAGGTCATGATCCCAGGGTCCTGGGATCAAGTCCTGCGTTTGGCTCCCTGCTCTGCAGGGAGTCTCCTTTTCCCTCTGCCCCTCCCCCCACTCCGCTCAGTCTCTCCCCCTCTCTCTCAAATAAATAAATAAAATCTTAAAAAAAAAAAAAGAAAGCTCTTTTCTTTTGCAGTTATTTCTGAACTACTATTTCTTAAGCACACTAAAGCATTCTTGGTTTAATGTTTCCAAGTAAAATTATTTTTTTCTTTTACATTCTATTTTCAGGGTTTGCTAGTCAACAAATAATCTTGAAATACTGGTGGCTTACAATGACAAGAATGTATTTCTCACTTGTTATTTTTCTGTATGTTACATATTGACTAGATATCAGCTGGGACTCTATGCTTCTCCTTCATTCTGGGACCCAAGCTGAAGGATCAGCCCCTATCCTGGGACATGTCTTTGTACCTGAGGGAAAAGAGCACTGGCAGAACCACGTGTGGATTCTGCTCGCATGTTGCGTATTTCACTTCCAAATCAAGTCAAGTAGCCAACAGCTGGTATTAGAGGTCAGAAAAGCATAATTTTCTCGTAGGATGTAGGGTGACTTATTGGGAACAAGACTGTATATAAAACAACCAAAATCAAAAGAATATAGGATTAATAGTCACATCTGGTTATCTAGGTTTTTCAACATGTTATCTTACCTGTTTTTGCACAGATTTCTTCCCATCTCTGTGCTTCCATCCTATTGTGGGTATGTGTAGTATTCTAAATCAGCAGGTCTGCAGTAGGACATCTCTTTTTTTAAAAAAGCTTTACATATACACCAGTTGAGAACCATTGACTTAGATGGTCTCTGATCATCTCTCAATTTTGTTTTGTGACTGACATTTTTAAAGTAAAGTTGACTTTTCCTGCATTCTTTTTTGTGAAAAACTTTTAGAAATAAAATAATTTTTAAAGAAAAAATTTAATTCCAACTTTTTTACACAACTAGTGTCTGTTTTTTTTCTGTGTTCCTTTCCAGTTTGTCTATATATTTAGTGTTACATGATAAATATATTGTTACACGGCATTTATTTCTTGTCCCTATTCCATTTCCTTCCAAGCAGGTAGTTCCTAGTCTTCCTTCTTTTCCAAGGTGAGATGCTATAGCTGATACTGTTTCCAGTACACTGGACTCTCTTGCACTTTGATCATCAAATTCCCAGTTATGTCCCCTGTTCATCCAAGATGGTTTAGCATACAAATATGGCGACTTGTGTCATTGCAAATTTAGGGTCTAAAATCTCCACTGGACCTACCATATCTCTAATCTGTCTTTTATCTCAGGACAGCTCCCGCTTCCATTCCCCTGATGAGCTAGTCTCAACATTGACCACTCTCTTCAAGCCTCATTCTTAGCTGCTCTTCTGTTTCTGCAGGTGGCCTTGTGTTCATCAAGCAAGATCTGCTACCTTCCTTTCTGCCTTCTGACTTACCTGTGTCTGTTATCATTCTCATTCACTTTGTTCCAGTTATAGGACAAAAATGGCCACTATGCTGTGGAAGACCATCCTTTGTTAGGTTCTTGACTATCTTCTGCTGCTGTTAAGGACCTAACTAGCTCCTCCTCTCTCATCTCTCTTCTCGATGCTTTCTCTACTTTCTCTTCATTCTCAGTTTATAAATTTCTGTATCATAAATTTGTCATAAATTCAGTAAACCAAATAAACTTTTCCTTGACTCTCCTTAAACCTTTTTCCAGTTAACATGGAAGCCTGGAAAGATGAAAGCAGCTACTTATTTTAATGCTATAAACATTTGTGTGACTGTTGTCTTAAAAGCTTTATCCTTTATTTTTATGTCACTTCTCTCTAAAATTCCTTACACTCCTCAACATTTTTCCATTTTCCCATTTCCTTCGTAGGTTCCTTCTCTTCTGTAGAATAGAGATTTATATATTTTGTCCATTTCTTTCTGAACTTTTTACTGTCGTGATTTCATATATGATATATGTGTTGATAACATATACAATTTCCCTTTCGTACTTGGTGATCCACTTGCCTACTGGACATTTCCACTGTGTTCCTTCCACAGGTACCTCTAATAGTATATCTAAAACTCACAAATATTCCTCCTCTTTTATTTATGTATTTCTCCTCTTTTATTCTCCATATCTTTTGGTGGCATAACTAATCACCATATCACCCAAGCTAGAAATACAGGTAATCACTCTTGACTGCCCCTTGTGCTCTTTCACATGGAGACAATCACCAATATCTCCTAATTTTCATTCCTGCTCTTCCTTTTTCTCCCTGTTATCACTCTCTTGGGTCAGATTCCTACTGTCATCTGAAGTATTACAACATCTTGGTAACAAGTTCCCTAGTCTAATTTTGTTGTTGTTGTTGTTCTCAAGTGTGTTCTCTAAACAGCTGTCAAAGACATCTCAAATGCACTGTCACTCTCCTGGCTTATTAGGCCATGCTTGATGTTCATGGCCCTCTGTGATTTAGCCCTTGCCTAGTTTACTAACCACATTGGTACCCACTCTTCGCTATAGCCTTTGTGTGACAACATCACTGCTTATAATTCTCCAAATATGCTATGCTTGCCTTCATCTCTGTATTGTATGATACTGAGACACTCTTACTCTAAAATCCAAAGCCTGACATACTTCGGTGTCTTCAGAACTTTTTACTTCTTTAAAACTTCACTGGAGTTACCCATTTCCTGATATGTTTTTGCCCATCTTTATGTGTAAAATTCTTAGAGCAGTGCCTGTCATAAAGTTAAGTACTATGTACATGGTCATTAATACATTATCGCATTGTATTTGGATTTCATTTTCAGGTCCGTTTCTTCCAACACTGGCAGGACCTAGCAGTGACTGAAAGATGGCTACATAGTATTTCATCAAATTGCTACATTTTATTTCAGTTGCCCCCTTTTTGAACAATTATAAATTTATCTCTTTCATACTTGGTGATCCACTTGCCTACTGGACATTTCCACTGTGTCCCTCCCACAGGTACCTCTAATAGTATATCTAAAACTCAACATTGTTTCTTTTTTTCTTTTTTAAAGATTTTATTTATTTATTTGAGAGAGAGAGAATGAGAGAGAGAGAGAGCATGAGAGGGAAGTCACATTGTTTCTTTGGCATAGTTTCCAGGAGTGGGACTGACTGAAGCAGAGTGCAAGCATTTTTATGACTCCTTTTTGGCATAGTTTCCAGGAGTGGGACAGCTGAAGCAGAGTGAAGCATTTTTATGACTCTTCTATGTACAGCCATGTGTTTGTCCAGAAAGGCCAGTTTTGATGTCTGATAATGTATCATTTTTTCCTGCAATTTTGTTAATCACATTGACTATTTCTCCCATTTCTCCCCCCAACTTAATACCTTTAAAATAATACCTTAATACTTGAATTTGTATTTCTTCAGTGAGTCATATAGAACATTTTACCAGTTATCTGTATTTGTGAGAACTGGTTTATTTGTCTTGGGGCCTAAAAAATGATCTGTATGTTTGAACAGGCTCTTAATATACTTGAGTATAAATCCTTTGTCATAATTGGATAGGTTTTCACCAGCTTTTAACTTCAATGATAACTGTATAGATGCTTTAAAATTCTATATAGTCAAATATACTTATCATTTCTTAATAGCTTCATTTGCCACATAGCTTAAAAGTGTATCCTTCACGATCTGCAATCCGATTCTCTCTTTGGTTGGTCTTGATTTATGATTAAAAAAATTAAATTCTTTAAATTCAACTGGAAATCATTTTTTATATATAATAAACAGTCTTGTCCAATTGCAGTATACATAACAGCATTACAAAAATCTTTTCTTCCCCATTTTTGTGATGCTTATATGTATTGTTAAAGCCTTTGTAAAATGTCTGTTACCGATCTCTTGTTAAAGAGACTGCAGTATTTTGTGTTTGTTCCCAATGTATCTGCAAGAGATGCCATACTTTGCTCAGTAACAACATATTATAATTATTTGCTTACATATTTTTCTCTCTAGAAAGATATATCATTCACGTATATATATTCTTATTTCCTTGCTTATACTATTTCCTCAGTATGTATTTCTGGATAATTGAATAGTAGTAAACACGGTGGACTAACTATAAGGTAATGATACTTTACACTTCGAAATGTAACTGGATTCCTGCTTAAGAAGCTTGACAGTAGGTTTCCATTTAATACTATTAGGAATTTCTTATAGACTAAATTGACAGGCAGTTCTCAGGAAAGTGGCTCATGGAAAAAAGAATCTCCCTGTTACCCTGCCATGCATATTTATCTTTCTGCTGATTTCTGAACCAGCTGTGAAATGACTCTGTGCCTTTAATTATGCTGTTCTTCTGTTTGTTGTGCCCTGCATTGTTCTTGGTAGGCAACTCTCATACATCTCTTTAAATCTACCTGAAGTTTCTGTTTTATATGTAATTTATTTTACTATGGGCCTCTGTCCCTGTTTCCTTATCTGCAAAGGGGGATAATAGTATCTACCTCAGGTTCTCAGGGTCATACTCAGGATCAAATGCTTAGATATCTAAAAGTACTTCGTTCTTAGCACCTAAAAAGTACTTAATGTTAGCTGTGTTGCTATTATTGTTCATTTTTCACATGTTGGTCTCCATTACAAGATGAATTCTTTTTTTCAAAGATTTTATTTATGGGGCACCTGGGTGGCTCAGTCATTAAGCATCTACCTTAGGCTCAGGTCATGATCCCAGGGTCCTGGGATCAAGCCCCGCGTCGGGCTCCCTGCTTCTCCCTCTTCCCCTACCCCTGCTTGTGTTCCCTCTCTCACTGTGTCTTTCTCTGTCAAATAAATAAATAAAATCTTTAAAAAGTAAATATTTTATTTATTTATTTGAGATAGAAACAGAGAGCATGAACGGGGTGAGGGGCAGAGGAGGAGGGACAAGCAGACTTCTCACTGAGCATGGAGCCCCATGTGGGGCTCAATTCCAGGATCCTAAGATGACCTGAGCTGAAGTCAGTCGCTTAACCAACTGAGCCACCCAGGCACCCCTACACTATGAATTCTTAGAAGACCAAAATGGGTTTTTGTTTGTTTTGTTTGTGTATAGGTTAATAGCTGGCATGTTTAAGAAGAGTTCTCCCTTTAATTTCCCCTTAACAAAAACCATTCATTCTTCAGTCTTTATCATTGATTTAATGATTGCTAATTTTTTAAATATTTCAGAATGAAGATTTAGTAAATGAGATAAAACAGCTTAAAGAGGAAATAAAGAAAAAAGATGAAAAAATTCAACTATTAGAACATCAGCTTGTAAGTATTATAGTATAGTACATAAAGTAGAGGCTTTTCAAACTACACAATATACGTGTTTGTTTGTTTTTTATAAAAGTCTGGCCAGAATTGAAATTTGACTTTATTTTTGGCTCTCAAAGTTGCACTCTTGTATTATATTTAGATTATATGCACTCTGAAAGTATGTGATCTACTTCAGTCTAAATATTAAGAAAGTTTTGTCTAAATATTAAGTATTCAAAGTGTAAAGAAAATCTTCATCAATCCATTTTCAGTGGCCTTTATTTGGAGGTTCTGAAATTCACCAACTTATCGTTCATGTTATTTGATGAAGGGTAAATGTCTTTCTTCATATATGTTAAAGAAATGAACTGGTGAGTTGAGAGCAGTATTTTTTTCTCTCTGAGAGCAGAAATTAAACTGGATTTTAGGGTTAAGTTTCTGTCAGTAAGACTGTCAGAGTGAACAGTAGTCCAAGAAAATGTTTCTTCCCATGGATGATATTGAGTGATCCCTCAGAGCCATGTTTGGATCTTTGTAATTTTATAATTGTTACAATTTCAAGTGTTAGTCTCATATAAAAACAATTTGTACACTCTTGAGTGTAATTATAAGTTAGTTCATAAAATCTAAAAGGCAAGGATAACAACATAATGGCATAAAAATGACAGCAGGCCAAGGAAAATCTTTGTTGGAAGTCAAAGGCATATTTTGGTATAGCAAAGCTTTTAGTAATATAAAATATTAATATCACTTAGAATATAAAGGATATAATATACTGAACTCTGGAGCCACTGAGGTCAGATCACAGAGATCCAATTCATGAATAAATAATAAGGCCAGTCAGATGTTATGTTTTAAGAGTATGAAGAAAACTTAAAAATCTGAAAAATGAATGAATGAATATTGCAAATTGAGGGCCTACCAAATATAAAATTAAAAAGGAAAATAATAAGACCTAATGTTTGTATTTCAAAACTAAAGATAAAAACCTAGCTAGTTTGCAGGGAGAAGAAAAACAGCATTAGGATATTACAGAGCACAAGAATTGTGTCTAGTACACTTCAGAAAAAGGTTATGCCCTCATATTTTATATCTAAACAAATTTTTATTCATATACCAAGATAAGTTTTCAGACCTTCCATCCAGTTATCTTTGTAAATTGCATTTTTTTAAAATAATGCATTCCAAATACTTGAGGGAGAGATTTAAAAATAACTCAAGAATTAGGACGTAAAGGGGGCACCTGGGTGGCTCAGTCAGTTAAGCATCTGCCTTCAGCTCAGATCATCATCTCAGGGTCCTGGGATCAAGCCCCGCATTGGGCTCCCTGCTCAGGAGGGAGTCTACTTCTCCCTCTCCCTCTGCCCTTCCCCCTGGCTCATGCTTCTCTCTCTCTCTCTCTCAAATAAATAAAAAGTTTAGAAAAAAAATTAGGAGGTAAAGATTAAAATGAATGAAGAATGAAATGAAAACCATTTTGGGGGCACCTGGGTGGCTCAGTCAGTTAAGCGTCTGCTTTTGGCTCAGGTCATGATCCCAGGACCCTGCTTGGTGAGGAGCCTGCTTCTCCTTCTGCTTGCTGCTTCCTCTGCTTGTGTGCATGCTCTCTCTCTCTTTTCTTCTCTATCAAATAAATAAATAAAATCTTTAAAAAAAAAAAAAGGAAAGACCATTTTTAGGTAGGCTAGATGAGAGAAACTTAGTAATGGGAGAAAATTTATTGCATCTTACGTAATTATATATCATTTGAATGTTGGACTTTTTGAATTTATACATTCTTATTTTCTTGAAATTGAAAGTTTTTAGTTTTTAAAATTTTAAATTACTATTAAATTCTTGAAAATGTTTACATTCAGTAAAATACAGGTTTGAGGAAGGAAATAAGGAGTATCCTGAAGAAGTCGTATTGAAGTTTTAATCTTCTGCAAATGGATATTAAAATTATTTTTAAAATTATTTTGATATGCTTACATAAATTATAAAATGTTTATGAAATGCTTTAAGATAACTATTAAGTTAGAATAATGTATCTTGCAAAAGATAAAATTTAAAAAAGACATAGGAAATAGAAAAATACCAAGGATATCTAAAAACAACAGAACTAAGGTGACAGAAATTAGATCAAATGTAATAAATATAGCAGTAAATGAAAATGGTCTTATCTCCCTTAGTTTCATTGAGGGTTTAATGCAAAATCCATTAATTTTCTTTGTATATAAAAGAAATTTAGATCAAGTAAAATGGTACAATAATGCTGAACATAAAAGGTTGGGTGAGGCAGAATGAAATTATTCTCATCAAAAAAGCTGGGGTTGCAATAGAAAAATAAGTTTAAGACAAAAAATTATGAAAAGAAGTCACTTTATATTGATATATGATTAATAAGGAATGAAAAGGTAAAGCTTTTTATGCTGAGAAGTTTTAATAGTGTTCTGTTAGTCTTAATATGTTTCTTTAAAAAATAAGAACTGCTTACAGCTGAAATATTACCATCTTAACCAACTAATATTAAATCCTTAATGTCTTCTAATATGCAGTCCATCCTCTGATTTCCCTAGTTTCAAAAATATCCTGTGCCTTTGTACATTACATCTAGTTGCATCTCTTAAGTCTCTTTTCATGTAACCATTCTTTTTTGTTGCTGCTATACTGACTTATTGAAGAGACTGGCCCAATTGTCCTGAAAAATATCTTACCTTGCAAATAACTTTTAGAAAGATCTTAGAAATATCTAAGAGAATCCTAAAGAAAGAAAACAGAAGAAAAGTGAAAACATTACTTTTCAGCAAAAGATGCTTTGGACTTTTCTATATTTGCTATGTTAATTTTTTTTGTTTCTTTTTTTAAATTATGTTCAGTTAGCCACTGTATAGTACATCATTAGTTTTTGATGTAGTGTTCAGTGATTCGTCAGTTACGTATAACACCCAGTGCTCATCACAGCACATGCCCTCCTTAATACCCATCACCCTATTACCCCTGCCCCCGCCCATCTTCCCTCTGAAACCTTCAGTTTGTTTCTGGAGTCCAGAGTCTCTCATGGGTCATCTCCCTCTCTGATTTCTCCCCTTTCGGATTTCCTTCCCTTCCCCTGTGGTCTTCCGTGCTATTGCTTATGTTCCACATATAAATGAAACCATATGATAATTGTCTTTCTCTGCTTGACTTACTTCACTTAGCAAAACCTCCTCCAGTTCCATCCATGTCTATGGAAATGGTGGGTAGTCATCGTTTCTGATGGCTGAATAGTATTCCATTGTATATATGTACCACATCTTTTTTATCCATTCATCTGTTGAAGGGCATCTCAGCTCCTTCCACAGTTTGGCTGTTGTGGACATTGCTCCTATGTTATGTTGCCATATTAAACCTAGGAATCATATTTATTTTGGAAGAGCTCATCACCTATCTTTAGTTTAGTAATGGAACTCTAGGAAGTCACTTGTTCAAATCAAGATAACTTAAAAAGATATGGATAGGGGACTTTGCCTTCAGTATTAATTAGCTGAATGACATTGGCAGGTCCACCACTCTCCAGTGCTTTTCTTATCAAAAATGTGAAGGTTTTGGAAGCTGGGAAGGTGGCGGAGCAAGAGGACCCTAAACTCAGCTCCTCCTACAGATACAACTAGAAAATACTCCCATCAGTGTAAATAACCCAGAAAATGACCTGAAGATAGGCAGAACAAACTCCATAACTAAAGGTAGAGAGGAAGCCACATTGAAGAGGGTAGGAAGGGTGGAGATGTGGCTGGGAACGAAACAGACTGCAGCCATCTGTGGAGGGGAGGGAGCCCCAGGAACAGAGAAGGAGAGAAACAGACTATCCTACTAGGACACCTGCGTGGGGAAGGTGAATCCCCATAACATTTGGCTTTGAAAGCAAGAGGGGCTGAATTTCATGAGTTCTTACAACAGGGGGACTTAAAGCCTAGAATTTTAAAAGTCAGTGAGCTTGGATTTGGGAGAGTCTGAAGGATGAGAGGAAGTTGAATCCCTGCCCTTAAAGAGACAGCATGACAGCCCACGGAGATACAGTAAAGAAGCAGCAGTTTGAAAAACAGCTGGGACATATGTAAGGGAGAGCAGTTTACTTATTTTGGAGCATGTCCAGAGGGGCAGGGACTGCTGAGGGATTTCTACAGGAACAAAGGAGATGGCAGGCACCATCTGCCTCCTCCACCCCCAGCATAAACACATGACCACCTGTGTGAACTAGCCAAGTACTGACATTCACTACTTAACTTGGTAACACCAAGCCCTGCTCAACCCCTCGTGCTTTGGGGGATCTGCCCTTCTGAGTCACATTTGCCTCAGTCCCCAATACTGCAGATCCCCTCCCCCAGAAGACCTGTACAAACCTTACCAACACTGTCACCTGACCCAGGCATTTTGCAAGGCTGGGTTGGCAGCAGACCCATTGGCAGCAGGCCCTGTGGAAGCCCAAGGTGTTAAAATTGTGCATCCCAGCCAGGGACCAAACACTGCCCACAGCAGGCAAAGAGAACCTCTGCAAACAACTGGACTAAAAGAAAAAGTGACCAGGAGACAATAGCAGGGCACACACAACACACATAGGAGAACCCTCACCCCTGAAATGCTTGGAGAGCAGGGGACACTGCACTGCAGGGTACTATAGGACCTCTTCTTCATACGGGCTTTACTTTTCAAGAGCAGAAGACATAGCTGACTTTCCTGACATGAAGAAACAAACGCAGAAAGTTAGACAAAATGTCCCAAATGAAAGAACAGGACAGAATCACAGTAGGAGATTTCTAAGGGAAACAGAAGTAATATGCCTGATAAAGAATTTAAAGTAATGATGATAAAGACACACACTGGATTTGAGTAAAGAGTGGAAGACATCAGTGAGATCCTTAACGAAGAGATGAAAAAGAACCAATCAGAGAAAAAGAACACAACAAATGAAATTAAAAATACAACTAGATGGAATAAATAGCAGGCTAGAGGAAGTAGAAGAATAAATTAGTGGCCTGGAAGACAGAGTAATGGAAGGTAATCACGCTGAGCAGGTGAGAGAAAAAAATTTAGGCAAAATGAGAATGAACTTAGGGAACTCAGAGACTCCTATCAAGCATAATATTATAGGGATCCTAAAAGAAGAAGAGAGAGTAAAGGAGGCAGAAAATTTACTTGAAGAAGTAATAGCTGAAAACTTCCCTAATCTGGGGAAGGAAACAAGACATCCAGATCCAGGAAATATGGAGATCCTTGAACAAAATTAACCCAAGGAGGTCCACATCAAGACACAGTAATAAAATGGCAAAAAGTAGTAAAAAAGAGAAAAATTTAAAAGCAGCAAGAGAAAAAAAGAGACCCCCTAAGGCTATCAGATTTTTCATCAGAAACTTCAGGCCAGAAGGGAGTGGCATGATATATTCAAAGTTCTGATAGGAAAAATCTGCAGCCAAGAATAGTCTATCTAGCAAGACTGTTGTTAATAGAAAGTAAGATGATGAATTTTTCAGAAAAGCAAAAGCTAAAAGACTTATTGACCATTAAACCAGCCCTACAAGAAATGTTATAGGGGACTCTTTGAGTGGAAAGGACAGACTATAAGTAAGAGTAAGAAAAGTAGGACACATAAAAGTAGTAAAAATAAGTATATCTGTAAAAATCAGTCAAGGGATTCACAAAATTAAAGGATATAAAATATGACACCATGTACCTAAACTGTGGAGAGGAGAAGAGTAAAGAAAGGGTTAAAACTTAACTGACCATTAACTTAATATAGACTGCTACATGCAGATGTTACATACAAACATAATGGTAGCCACAAATCGAAACCCAGTAATAGATACACAAAAAATAAAGAGAAAGGAATCTAAGTATATCACTAAAGAAAGCCAGCAAACTGTGAAAGAAAGCAAGAAAAGAAAAGATCAGAGAAGAATATAAAACAGCCACAAAACAAGTAACAAAATGGCAATAAATTCATATCTATCAGTACTTACTTTGAATGTAAATGGACTAAAGGCTCCAATCAAAAGACTTAGGGTGACAGAATGGATAACAAAAACAAGACCCATTTATATGCAGCTATGAGACACATTTCTGACCAAAAGAAACCTGCAGATTGAAAGTGAGAGGATGGAGAAACATTTATCATGCAAATGGATGTGAAAAGAAAGTCGGGGTAGCAGTACTTATATCAGACAAAATAGACTTTAAAACAAAGACTGTAACAAGAGATAAAGAAGGGTGCTATATTCATTGAGGGGACAGTCCAACAAGAAGATATAACAATAGTAAATATTTATGCACCCAACATGAGAGCACCCAAATACACAAAACAGTCAATAGCAAACATAAAGGAACTAATTGATAGTAATACAGTAATAGCAGGGGGCTTGAATGACACACTGGGCAGATGGACTTACCAGATATAACCAGAACAATTTGGGAGGAGGGGAGCAAGTTTGTCGCAGGATAGGGGACCTTGTTTCATCTGGTCCCTTGAATTTAGCTTGATATCTATCAAACCATTCCGAACACATGCGAATTCAACCTGCGATGTAAGAAGATTTATCTAGATCTCTACAAGCAAAAAAACGACTACTTTTTGCAAGGGAGGAGGTACAGAACCTTGAATCTTCGGGGAAAATACCAGAAGATAAATGGAGGTGGGGGAGAACCTCCATAAGCCGGCCACCGGAAAGTGATATAACACTGTGCAAAAAATCGGGACCTTGGAAATTTGCTCTAGTGAAAGACACCCCTTTCTGAAAAGGGCACAAGGGATGAATAGGGCAGAATTCTAGGTGGATGATTGTGGTCTCAGGATTCCGGGAGACTCAGAAAGAACAGGGGAGACTGGTTATGGTCAGTGAGTCCAGAAGGGACTCTCAGCTCCAGTCAGCATAAACTGAGAGTCGAGGTAGGGAGACCGCTCTCTGCCTGACCACCCTGAAAAGGATTAGAAGGTGTGGGCTGTTTAACATCCTAGCGGAGATATAAAACAATTTGCACCCACAACAGCGTAACAGCTCTCAGGGTGGTGTGACCCCCGAAGGGACACTAGGGCAGCACCCAGCGTGACCTGGGAGCTGTGAAAGAGGGTGCACATGAAAGCACACGGCCGCCAGCAATGCAAAGTCACAAAGTGCAGAGACACTCGCAGGTCCCCATAACTCCCCACGGGAGAGCTGCAGTGAGCATGAATAGTATGAGCTGGATATCTATCAAATCACTCTGAACACATGCAAATTCAACCTGAGATGTAAGAAGATTTATTTGGATCTCTACAAGCAGAAAAACGACTACTTTTTGCTCTGGGCCACAGATTCCCACATGGCCATATATGCTCTGACCCTCTAAAGAGAAGTGGAAAGACACTAGGGAACAAAAGCCACACAGCGGACCAGCTCACATTAAGCCCATCCCCCTGACAAGGGATGGGACATCTCCACCCAGGCAAAGATGCCTGAGAAGCCGAGCAGTAGACCCTTCCCCCAGAAGACAGACTGGAAGGACAGGTGAATGATAAGCTTAATTTCCCACAGGACTGTAAAACTCCAGCAACAGGGGAAAATAATATAGGAAGCTCCAGGTGTTCCCTCATGACTCGTTTATACTTCAGGCTAAAATTTTACATTTTTTTTTCTTCTTTTCTTTTCTTTTCTTTCTTTCTTTTCTTTTCTTTTCTTTTTCCTTTCCTTTCCTTTCCTTTCCTTTCCTTTCCTTTCCTTTCCCTTTCCCTTTCCCTTTCCCTTTCCTTTTCCTTTTCCTTTTCCTTTCCTTCCTTTTCCTTTTCCTTTTCCTTTCCTTCCTTTTCCTTTTCCTTTTCCTTTTCCTTTTCCTTTTCCTTCCCCTGTTCCTGTTTCAAATAGATTGTTCCCAACTTATGTTTTTAAGTTGTTTTTTAACTTTTAGGTTTTTCACATCTATGTTTTATAGATTTATGCCCCATACTAGCCCGTTTTTCACTCTATTCAATTTTATCTTGATATATATATATACATACATATCAAGAATATATATATATAATATTCTGATTTCTTTGCAATTTGGGAATATAGTGGACTTTAACATAGAGACCAAAAATCAGTCAGGAACAGGCAGATCACCCTGCTTTGTCCACCCTGAGAGATTATAATCTCTCTCCCCTCCCCCCCTTTTTTGTTTTGTTTTGGATCATCTTGGCTTTGGTTGTGTATCTCTGGTAGCTTTCGACCATTTTGGATTTTTTCTGGGGTGCATTTTGCTTGAGATATTTTGGACTCTGTTCATTCACTCAACCATCCCTCGACAGAATGACTAGGAGGAGGAACTCCAACAAAGAAAAGAACCAGAGACAGTTGTCCTCTGCCAGAGAACTAATGGATATGGATATAAACAAGAGGTCAGAGATAGAATTCAGGATAGCAATCATGAAGTCAGTCGCTAGGCTGGAAAAAAGCATTAGTGACAGTATAGAATCTCTAAAGGTAAAAATGAGATCCAATCAGGCTGAACTTAAAAATGATATGAATGAGATGCAGTCTAAACTGGTACTCTAACAGCCTGGGTAAATGAGGCAGAAGATCGAATCAAGTGATCTAGGAGATAAGCTGATAGAAAGGAAGGAAGCTGAGGGAAATAGGGATAGGCAGCTATCCCTAGCCCATGAAATAGACTTAGAGAGATCAGTGATGCCATGAAATGTTCCAGTGTCAGAATTATTGGGATCCCTGAGCGGGTAGAGAGAGAGGACTAGGAGGTATATTTGAGCAACTCATAGCTGAGAACTGCCCTAATCTGGAGAAGGAAACAAGCATTCCTGTCCAAGAGGCAGAGAGGACCCCTCCCCAAATCAATAAAAATAGATCAACACCCCAACATATAATAGTGAAGCTTGCAAATCTTAGAGCCAAGGAAGCTAACCTAAGAGCAGCTAGGGGGAAGAGATTTCTTACGTACGGAGGGAGGAACATCAGAATAACATCAGACCTATCCACAGAGACCTGGCAAGCAGAAAGGGCTGGCAAGACATATTCATGCAGGCAAGAACACTTTATCCAGCAATGCTGTCATTCAGAATGGACAGAGATTTAAAGAGCTTTCAGGACAGGCAGAAACTGAAAGAATATGTGACCACCAAGCCAGCCCTGCAAGAAATATTAAGGGGGGTTCTATAAAAGAAGAAAGATGCCAAAAGTAATATAGACCAGAAATTAAGAGAGACAATCTATAGAAACAGGGACTTTACAGGCAATACAATGGCACTAAATTCATATCTTTCAATAGTTACTCTCAATGTGAACAGGCTGAATGTTCCCATCAAAAGAAACAGGGTTTCAGGTTGGATAAAAAAGCAGGACCCATCCATATGCTGTCTATAAGAGACTTGTTTTGAACCTAAAGACCCCTCCAGACTGAAAGTGAGGGGATGGAGAACCATTTACCACACCAGCAGACCTCAAAAGAAACCTGGGGTAGCAATCCTCATATCAACAAATTAGATTTTAAACCAAAGACTGTAGTAAGAGATGTAGAGGGACACTATATCATACTTAAAGGGTCTATCCAACAAGAAAATCTAACAATTGTAAATATCTATGCCCCCAACATGGGAGCAGCCAATTACATAAACCAACCAGTAACCAAAATAAAAAATCATATTGATAATAATAATTGATGGCAGGAGACTTCAATACTCCACTCACAGCAATGCGCAGATCATCTAAGCAGAAGATCAACAAAGAAACAAGAGCTTTGAATGACACATTGGATCAGATGGACTTCGTAGATATATATACAGAACATTCCATCTTAAAACAACAGAATACTCATTCTTCTTGAGTGCACAGGGAACTTTCTCCACAATAGATCACATGCTGGTAACAAATCAAGTCTCAACTGATACCAAAAGATTTGAGATTATTCCTGCATATTTTCAGACCACAATGCTTTGAAACTGGAACTCAACCACAGTCAAAAATTTGGAAGGAATGCAAACACTTGGAGGTTAAAGAGCATCGTGCTAAAGAATGAATGGGTCAACCAGGAAATTAAAGAGGAACTTAAACAATTCATGCAAACCAATGAAAATGAGAACACATTGGTTCAAAACCTATGGGATACTGCAAAGATGGTCCTTAGAGGGAAGTACATAGCCATCCAAGCCTCTCTCAGAATATTAGAAAAATCCCAAATGCACAAGCTAACCTTACACCTAAAGGACCTGGAGAAAGAACAGCAAATAAAGCCTAAACCAAGCAGGAGAAGAGAAATAATGAAGATTAGAGCAGAAATCAATGAAATAGAAACCAGAAGAACAGTAGAACAGATCAACGAAACTAGAAGCTGGTTCTTTGAAAGAATAAGATCGATAAACCTCTGGCCAGACTTATCAAAAAAAAAAAAAAGAGAGAGAGAGAGAAAGGACCCCAATAAAATCATGAATGAAAGGGGAGAAATCATGACTAATACCAAGGAAATAGAGACAATTATTAGAACTTATTACCAGCAGCTGTACGCCAACAAACTAGGCAATCTGGAAGAAATGGATGCATTCCTGGATACTTCTAAACTACCAAGAATGAAACAGGGAGAAAATAGACAATCTGAACAGACCAATAACCAGCAAGGAGATTGAAAGAGTAATCAAAAACCTCCCCAAAAACAAGAGTTCAGGGCCAGATGGCTTCCCAGGGCAATTCTACCAAACATTTAAAGAAGAAGAAGTCATACCTATTCTATTGAAGTTGTTCCAAAAAATAGAAAAGGAAGGAAAACTTCCAAACTCATTCTATGAGGCCAGCATTACCCTGATCCCAAAGACCCCATCAAAAAGGAGGATTACAGACCAATATCCCTCATGAACAAGCATGCCAAAATACTCAACAAGATCCTAGCCAGTAGACTCCAACAGTACATTAAAAGGATTATTCACCACAACCAGGTGGGATTTATTCCTGGGATGCAAGACTGGTTCAACATTCGCAAGTCAATCAACGTGATAGATCACATTAACAAAAGAAGAGACAAGAACTATATCCTCTCAATTGATGCAGAAAAAGCATTTGACAAAATACAGCATCCTTTCCTGATTAAAACTCTCAGAATATAGGGATAGAGGGAACATACCTCAATATCATAAAAGCCACCTATGAAAAGCCCACAGCAAATACCATTCTCAATGGGGAAAAACTGAGAGCTTTTCCCTTAGGTCAGGAACACAACAGGGATGCCCGCTTTCACCACTTTAGTTCAACATAGTACTAGAAGTCTTAGCCTCAGCAATCAGACAACAAAAAGAAATAAAAAGCATCCAGATTGGCAAAGAAGAAGTCAAACTCTCTTCACAGATGACATGATACTTTATGTGGAAAACCCAAAAGACTCCACCCCCAGATTACTAGAACTCATACAGCAATTGAGCAATGTGGCAGGACACAAAATCAATGCACAGAAATCAGTCACATTTCTGTATATGAAAAATGTGACTGAATATTCAAAGAGAAATTAAGGAATCCATTTATAATAATAAACACCAAAAACCATAAGAAACCTGGGAATAAACCTAACCAAAGAGATAAAGGATCTATACTTTAGAAACTACAGAACACTTGTGAAAGAAATTGAGGAAGACACAGAGATGGAAAAACAACCCAGCAATTGCACTACTAGGTATTTACCCCAAAATACAGATGTAGTGAAAAGAAGGGGCACATGCACCCCAATGTTCATAGCAGCAATGTACACAATAGCCAAACTGTGGAAGGAGCTGAGATGTCCTTCAACAGATGAATGGATAAAGATGTGGTCCGTATATACAATGTAATATTACTCAGCCATCAGAAAGGCTGAATACCCGCCATTTGCATCAATATGGATGGAACTGGAGGGGATTATACTAAGTGAAATAAGTCAATCAGAGTAAGGCAGTTATCATATGGTTTCACTCATATGTGGAACATAAGGAATAGCACAGAGGACCACAGGGAAAGGAAGGGAAAATGAATGGAAGAAATCAGATAGGGAGATCAACCATGAAAGACTCTGGACTCTGGGAAACAAAAAAGGGTTACAGGGGGCGGGGGGAATGGGGTAACCAGGTGGCAGGTATTAAGGAGGGCACGTGTGGTGATGAGCATTGGGTGTTATATGCAACTAGTGAATCATTGAACACTACATCAAAAATTAATGATGTATGTTGGCTAATTGAACATAATAATAAAAAAAATACTCGGAACGTTTCATCCTAAAGCAGCAGAGTACGCTTTCTTTTCAAGTGCACATGGTACATCCTCCAGAATATAACACATATTAAACCACAAAACAAGTCTCAACAAATTCAAAAGGATCAAAGTCATACCATACATCTTTTCTGACTACAGCACTATGAAACTAGAAATAAACCACAAGAAAAAAATCTGGAAAGAGCACAGATTCTTAGAGGTCAACTAACATACTATTAAACAATGAGTGAGTCAACCAAGTAGTCAAAGAAGAAATAAAAAATTATATGGAGAGAAATGAAAATTGCTACCTTAAGCAAGAAACATCTCAAATAAACAACCTAACCTTACACCCAAAGGAGCTAGAAAAAGAAGAAACAAAACCCTAACCAGCATAATGAAGGAAATAATAAAGACTAGAGCAGAAATAAATGATACAGAAACTTAAACAATAGAACAGATCAATGGAATCAGGAGCTGGCTCTCTGAAAAGATCAGCAAAATTGATAAACATCTAATCCAGACTCAGAAAAAAAAAAAAAAGAGGACTCAAAATCAGAAATGAAAGAGGAGAAATAACACCCAACAGCACAGAAATACAAATGATTGTAAGAGAATATTTTGAAAAATTATATGCCAACAAACTGGACAACCTAGAGGAAATGGATAAATTCCTAGAAATGTCACCTTGCAAAACTGAAGCAGGAAGAAATAGAAAATTTGAAAAGAGCAGTTACTCGGAATGGAATTAAATCAGTAATCAAAAAACTAACAAACAAAATCAGGTAAAGACATCACAAAAAGAACTTTAGGGCAGTATCTCTGATGAACAAATTTGCAGAATTCCTCAACAAAATATTAGCAAACTGAATCCAGCAATACATTAAAACAATCATTTGCCATGATCAAGTGGGATTTATTGCTGGGATGCAAGGATGGTTAAAGATTTGCCAGTCAGTCAATGTTGATACATCACCTCAATAAGAGAAAAGATATGATCATTTCAAGAGATGGCAGAAAAAGCATTTGATAAATTATAACATCATTCAAGATAAAAATCCTCAACGAAGTAGGTTAGACAGAACATATCTCAACATAATAAGGGTCACATATGAAAAACCCATGGCTAACATCATACTCAATGGGGAAAGACTGAGAGCTTTTCCTCTAAGGGCAGGAACAAGAAAGGATGTCCACTCTCACCGCTTTTATTCAACATAGTACTGGAAGTCCTAGCCACAGCAGTTAGGTAACAAAAAGAAATAAAAGTCCTCCATATTGGTAAGGAAGAAGAAAAATGTTCACTTTTTGCAGTTAACATGATACTGCATATAGAAAACACAAAGTCTCCATCAAAAAACTTACTAGAATTAATAAATGAATTCAGTAAACTTGTAGGATACAGAGTCAACATACAGAAATCTGTTGTATTTCTACGTACTAATAACAAAGCAGCAGAAAGAAATTAATAAAACAATCCCATTTGCCATTGCACCAAAAATAATAAAATACCTAGGAATAAATTTAACCAAAGAGGTGAAAGACCTGTACTCTGAAAAGTATAAAATATTGATGAAAGAAATTGAATATGACAGAAAGAAGTTGAAAAACATTCCATACTCATGGATTGGAAGAACAAATATTGTTAAATTGTACTACCCAAAGCAATCTACAGATTTAATACTGTTGCTATCAAAATACCAACAGCATTTTTCACAGAACTAGAAGAAGGAATCCTAAAATTTGTATGGAATCACAAAAGACCCCAAATAGCCAAAACAATCTTGAAAAACAAAACTGGAGGTATTTTAGATGTCAGGTTATATTACAAAGCTGTAGTAATCAAAACAGGTTGCCTCTGGAATAAAAGTAGACACATAGGTCAGTGGAACAGAATAGAAAGCCCAGAAATAAAACCACAATTATATGGTCAGTTAATCTACAAAGGAAACAAGAATATGCAGTGGGAAAGATCGTCTCTTCATCAAATCGTGTTGGGAGAACTGAACAAATACATGCAAAAGAAGGAAACTGGACAATTTTCTTACACTATACACAAAAATAAACTCAAAATGGAATAAAGACCAGGGTGCATGGGTGGCTCAGTCAGTTAAGTGTCTGCCTTCAGCTCAGGTCATGATCTCAGCATCCTGGGTTGAGCCCCACTTCAGGCTCCCTGCTCAGTCGGGGCTCTGCTTCTCCCTCTCCCTTTGTCCTCCCCCCACTCATTTTTTTTCTCTCTCTGTCTCTCAAATAAATAAATGAAATCTTTTAAAAATGGATTAAAGACCTAAATATGAGATCTAAAACCATAAAAATCCTAGAAGATTGCAAAAAAAAAATCCTAGAAGAAAGCAAAGGCAGTAATTTCATTGACATTGGTCATAGCAACATTCTTCTGAGGCAAGGGAAACAAAAGCAACAATAAACTATTGGGACTTAATCAAAATAAAAAGCTTCTGCACAGCAAAGGAAACAACCAACAAAACTAAATGACAACCTACTGAATGGGAGAAGATATTTGCTCATGACCTATTCAAGAAAGGGTCAGTATCCAAAATATATAAAGAACTTAAACAATTCAATACCAAAAAGATAATCCAGTTTAAAAATGTGCAGAAGACATGAACAGGCATTCCTCCAAAGAAGACCTACAGATGGCCAGCAGACACATGAAATGATATCATTTATCATCAGGGATAATCAAAACCACAGTGAGATATCACCTCCCACCTGTCAAAATGGTTAAAGTAACTCAAGAAACAACAAGTGTTGGTGAGGATGTAGAGAAAAAGGAACCCTTGTACACTGTTTTTGGGAATGCAAACTGGTGCAGCCACTGTGAAAGACAATATGGAAGTTCCTAAAAAAGTTACAAATAGAATTACTCTACGATCCAGTAATCGCACTACTGAGTATTTACCCAAAGAATACAAAAACACTATTTGAAGGGATATATGCACCCCTGTGTTTATTTTAGCATTATTTACAATAGCCAAACTATAGAAGCAACCCAAGTGTCCATCAATAGATGAATGGATAAAGAAGATATGGTGTATATATATAGATATATATATAGATAGATATGAGAGAGTGTGTGTGGATGGTATGTAATACATATATGTGTAATATATATGTATATATATATTACACATATATATGTATTTCATTACACACATGCTCATATATATGTATATGTATTGGAATATTATTCAGCCATAAAAAGAGAATGAAATCTTGCCATTTGCAACAACATGGATAGAGGCAGAGTATAATGCTAAATGAAATAAGCCAGTTAGAATAAGACAAATGCCATAGGATTTCACTCATGTGTGGAATTTAAGAAACAAAGCAACCAAATAATGGTGGGGGGGGTGAGAAACAAACTCTTAACTATAGAGAACTAACAGATTGTTACTAAAGGGGAAGTGGGTGGGGGGGTGAAATACGTGAAGGGGATTAGGAGTGTGCTTGTCTTGATGAACACAGTAATGTATGGAATTGGTGGATCACTATGTTATACATCTCAAACTAATCTGTCACTGTATGTTAACTACACTGGCATTTAAGGAAAAAATGTGAAGGATTTTCTAGGTGATTTCAAAGTCCCTTTTTCGTTCTAGCTTTCTATGCATTTTATCTTTTTTTTTAAAATATGCACTCACCCCTAACCTGGATTTGCATGCAGACTTTCAGAAAAGTGACAATATAAAGTGTTGAATTCATATTTTATGTGAAATGTGCATATATAAAAGCAGATTGCAGTGCTCCAAGTATTTAACTGGATCGTATAGAAGCTCAGCCATTTAAACCTTATTTAAGATGCTGAGAATGCCCTTTTATTTTCCCCTCAGTATACTAGTTAAGTAATAGTTAATTTAGATACATTTACTCATTGAACCCTCAGAATAATCAGTGAAATTAATAGTGTAGAATTTTCTTTATAGAGCCATAGAAAGTAGAACTCCGCTTAAGCAGTTAGCACTGTCATATATTTGAAAAACTATGACCAGCTATGAAAAGCTGCATATATCTGGGTTCAAATCCTGCCCTGAAACTTAATAACCATGTTGTCCTAGGGAAGTTACTTAATTTCTCCTAAACCTCTTCTGTATGTGGGGGTAATAAAAATAATACCATATAGGATTATGATAGTCTAATAAACTATGTATGCAAACTACCTAAGGCTATACCTGGACCATGGGTGCATAATAAATATTAACTCTTATTTGATGACTTACCCCAGATCACCCAGCTTAGTAAATCAATGCATATCTTAAGATGTTGTAAGTTCCAAGTAAAAGTCCCTAACTAAAAGTGACTTAAAAATTAGACCATTTGTAAACTCAAATAGCAAAATTGTATAGGTCTCATGGTTACTTAAATGGTCATTTGGGTAATCATGAAGTTCTAGGTTGGCTTTTCTGGAATCTTTTTGTATGTCCTGTGATGGTTACAAGATGTCTTCTTTGGTTCTATGTGTCACATACTTCTGTATTAGTCCCCAAATGTAGGAAAAGGACCTGTTTTCTCTAGCATGCCTATTTTTTTTAAAGATACTTATTTATTTCAGAGAGAGAGAAAGAGAAAGTTAGGGAGAGGAAGAGAATCTCAAGCAGACTCCATGCCGAGCACAGAGCTGATGCAGGGCTCAATTCCATGACTCTAAGATCATGACCTGAGCCAAAACCAGGAGTTGGATGCTTAACTGACTGAACCACCCAGGCACCCCTCTAGCATGCCTATTTTTAAAATCAAGAGCACTTTCTCAGAAATTACCCAGACTTTTCACATGTTTTATTGTCTAGGTTTAGATTCTTTGTCCCTTCCTAAGCATGGGATTAATCTGATTGGTTCAGACTAATCAAAATGTATCACTGGGTCAAAAGGTAGGATACGCTTCCCTGAATAGGGACTACATAGAATGTGATCATCCAAACAATCTATTAGCAAAAAGAAAAGCATGTGGACAGGGAATGATTTGGGTAGTCGTTTTACATCTATTGAAGTGTCACTAAAAACTAGGTTTTTCAAATTATGAAAAATTCAAACATTTGCCAAGTAGTGTTCTTCATATGTTAGCAGATAGATTACAAAAAGGAAAGGAAATTACTTCTGGAATTTCAGTAGTCAGGATAGAATACATAATGTGCTTGCATTAAGATAAATATTCTATCTTTTTTATATACCTTCCATATATATTAAAAGTTACATCCTATTATAGTGAATTCTATGACTTTTTTTTAAAGATTTTTTTTTAATTTTATTTTTGAGAGAGAGTGTGTGAGCAGGGGGAGGGGTGGAGGGAGAGGGAGAGAGAGAATCTCAAGCAGATTCTGCACCACCCCAGACGCGGGGCTCCATCTCAGGATTCTGAGATAATGACCTGAGCCGAAACCAAGAGTCGGACGCTAAACCAACTGAGCCACTCGGGTGCCCCCATGAGACTCTTAATTTGCCTACTTATATAGTGAATTTTTTTCAGTCACTATCCCATTTCTTAGGAATGGGGAATATTTCACCTGTACTATAAGGAATGGAAAAATGTCTATACTACAGAGATTTTTGTTTTTAATTAGATCTTATTTTATATATGGAAAATAGAATGATCTGATTAAAATTAAGAAAAATGCTGAATTTTGGTAAATTTTTAAAAATAAAACACCTAATTTTAATTTGATGCAGTAGTTAAGAATTTGTTATGTGGGTTTTCCTACAAGAAAGTATGTTTACCTCTGGTGAGGTTGTTTAATAAATAATATGGTATATTCCAACTTCACACTAAGGAGAAATTCTCATCAATCTTTTCATTCTTTTTTTAAATTTGATCATTATTTATTTGAGGGACCAGAGTTTCCACGATAGGTACATTGTTTTGTGTTGTATAAATGACTAAATGAGTATGCTTTAAGTGGAATCATATGTAGAGAATTCATTTGTGAACTGAAATGGTCAGATATGTCTTGTCAAAAGGCAATGGTCCTTCAAATTCTTTAGTTCAATAAGGTCAACACATCATTAAGGAGGCTTAAAAGCACTACACACATGAATAGACAACCTTATCTGTGGACTGTGGTATTTAATATCCATAGAGTGCCATCAAAAATGAATTTAAGAAACTGGTGTAGTGACTGTAGTACCATTGTAGTTTAGATAAATACATTATATTTTGCAATTGTATGCTTTATAATCTGTATGTTGTATATATATTCTACATTTATATACAATAGTATTGTATATACTTATGTACATAAGATCATAGTGTGTTTATGGACAATGTAAGAAATTCCCAAGGTTAATTTTTACTATTCAAAATTTTAGGTTTACTGACTGACTCTAGAATCCAGTCTCTAAATAAGATGGGAGACTACTTCTATTGAAGTGTCACTAAATGATGTTTGCCCTTTTTTTGTGATGGTGGTCTTTTACCCCATAAGAAAGCCTCTAATTATTTTTGTATGTATATGTGTGTTTATAGAATTATACCAGTGTAAAACTTTGTGGTTTTATTCAGGCAACTCGGTGTAACTGTCACCAAAAATCTAAAGAGGAAAAATGCACATATGCTGATAAATATACTCAAACACCCTGGAGAAGAATTCCTGTAAGTAACATGTGCCCTTAACCTCTTCTCATGTCATTTACTCTTTTGATGTTTGTTCCACTCTTTTTACTCTAATCTAATAATTTTGAATCTGCCATGGCTGTAATTTTTTTTTTTTTTAGGTAAGTTGATTTTTCTTGTCTCTTAGGTGTTCATGTACTTTCTAAAGCTTCTCTTGTGTGTCTTATATAAATGAATGTGCATTTAGTAGCTTTTCCATTCTGCACACTATATAGCCCATTTTATTTGAGTGTTTAGTCTCCTCTCATTGCATGTATTTATGAGAGTAGTATCTCCCCATGCCCTAAAAGAAATAGAAATCCAAAAAAGCAGTCTTCCCTCTTTAGCAGCATGACTCTTTGGAAATATGTGATGTAGCTTATTCTTTTGTTGTTGTTGAAATTTTTCAAATATATTCTATTATAATTACTCAAATGTTGAGGCTGTTAAGTATAAATGCATTAAGATATAGATAGTAAAGGTTATGTTTTAGGCATGGTTAGGGAATGGTTTCTTCTAACCATGCTTTCTTGTTTTTCAAAACATATTTAGGCTAACATACACTGAGGTCTGAAACTAAGTTCAGGATGTGCCTGAGCCAGAGAATCATCACATGGCCATCCAGTCATCATAATCCTGTTGTTGGGTGCCAACTAATAGACATTTTTTGTTAAGAGAATGCCTAATAAGCCACCTTTGACTCTTCTTTTGCCTTATTTTAGCAGTGGAATCCTAGTAACAAATGAACAGGGACCTATAATGGTTAATATCAACAATCCAATATTTAAAACTTAGCTACGGGCTTTAAAGTTTGTAAAATACTTCTTTTCATTTTCATCTAATAAGTAATTATTTTTTGTGTGCTCTACATAAGGTATAATGCTAATAATTAATTTATTCAACAAAAGTTTGTGAGCTTCTCCCATCTCAGTTATTAGGTTCTTGAAGTAGAAGTAAGAATTGGGAAAGAAAATACACAGACCAATAAGGATTCCTTCCTCCATTAGCAGGTGTTTATTAAAGGAACTGGTGATGTGATACAATTAAAGTGTAGTGAGTTCTGTTAGGTTCAAAGGATTGAGAAAGTCTAGTTGGAAGAATCAAGGAGCTTGGTTAAAAAGGTGAAGGTTGTGGTTGAATTCTAGAAAGTAAAAGATGCCAGTAGACAGAGATGATATATTTCTTTAAAGGATGTGGAAACTTATCTATTTGAAGGAAATTGCAAAATAAGACTATGCCTCTTGCTTCTAGATGAGGGTTTAGGCTTTCCCTGTTTCTCCAGATGTTTGTGATTTCAGACACTTACTAAGTAGACTGGTGATTTCTTTAAATGTGAGAAGTTCCATTTTCCCATCCTCATGGGAGTTTTTATATACCATCTCTGGGTTCCTCGATCTTTCTGTTCTGAAAACTGGCTGTTAATCAGACAAAAGTAAATGGTACAAAACAACCCCAACACATTCCTCAGTTAGTTTTACTATAATTTTGGGTAAAATGAAGGTCAGTTTTCCAGCCTAGCACTGCTAACAAACCCAGACCTTAGGCTTCCTTGTCATCTACTACTATAGGAATCACCTGGCTTAGCACTTTTGTTTTACAGTTATCTAAGTTAATAAAAAGCAGGGAGATCAAATGGCATATTAAAGTTTCCATAATTAACAAGTGGCTGAGATAGTACTCTAACTTCAGGCCGCCGACCGCTAGTTCAAGGTTCCTTTCCCCAAAGGCACACTGAGGAGCCTTGCAGGATCGAGAGAGGTTTGGCAGTTTGAAATGGGAGAAATATCCTTTACAAAAGGAACAGTACAAGTAAAGGTGATGAAGTAGGAAGATGCATTTGGGCAATAGTAAGTGTATGATTTTGGTTGCAACACAGTTGTATGTTTAGGGAAATAGTTGAAGTTGGTGTAAAGTCCACATGAAAATAGAATTTAAAATTTTACCCAGGAATTACTGGAAAAGTAGTTTTACTGAGTTGGATGTAGTTAAAGAGGTCGTTACATATATTTATTTACTTAGTTAAGTGATGATTATTAGCTATTAACATTAAATATTGAGTTTATTCTCTGATTTTTATGTTTTTTGGACTTAGCATTCATTTGAAATAAAATTATTTTAGAAACCATTTACTATAATAAAGATTTTCTTTTCTCTTCCAAAAAGTTATACTTGACTTTACATGTTCGTTTTTTAGCAGGAACCCAACATCTTTAAACAAAATGTTGATGATGGGGAGGTGGAGTGGGATTCTTCTTTGGCCACAGTGAGTTTGTTAGGTAGCAATTTGGGGAATCAAAATGTGTTATGTTTCAAAATCCCCAGGTTGAGTGTAGGTAACATTTTTTGATCTGGCTAATAAGACTTTGGGAAGATTAAAAGTTATAGTCTGAGTCCTTGTTCTTTACCATTCCCTGAATATCTTGGAAAATTTAAATGCCCTTCTTGACACTCGTAGTTGAGGATCTGAAGTAGAATTACTTCAGAGGTTTGTGAGACATATGTAAGCATGTCCTCGGAACATTACCTGGCATCCGAGGAAGAAATCTGGTTGTAGTAGAAAGCAGAGAAGGATGGTGGACAAGAGAGAGATACCGTCCGTAATACTTGTTGGCAGCCACTTAGGATATGGAAAGAAGCATGAAAAAAAATGGACATTTTTGGAAGAAATGAAGGAAAATAAAGGAGATGGATTTCAAATTTAGGGAGGGAAAGAAAGAGGGAAGAGAGATAAGAATGAGCTATAGGAGAAGATGCTACTTTCAGAGGAGAGTGGATAAGTCTGCTTCTGGTGAAATATTCTCATCTGAAGGACAGAATACCAATAAAGTGGTGAAATGGGTAACATGGAAAAGAACAACAACAATGTGGAAGATATCTAATCATTCACGCAGAAACAGTTTAAGTAAGCTAGGAATCGTAGGAAGATGGTGATTATGTGAAAAAAGATGGTGATTATGTGAG
Organism: Eumetopias jubatus; assembly: GCF_037043125.1. Lineage (NCBI taxonomy): Eukaryota > Metazoa > Chordata > Mammalia > Carnivora > Otariidae > Eumetopias > Eumetopias jubatus. The sequence continues at coordinate 45,549,099 of NW_028274823.1, read as the reverse complement.
AAGGTTCATGTTAAAATGTATAAACTTATAAAAGTTTATTTTTAAAGATAGTATGACATTATTGATTTGTGTACAAGCGTGTTCTTATAAATAGCATTATCTTGGACTGAAGTAAATATTTTTAATGTATTTCCAGTATTGTTTCAAAGCATTTAACATCAGTGTTTGAAGATTTGTACATTAAGTAAATTCTAAATTTTCACAATATATACATTTTACAGAGCCTTTGTTTAAATATCTTAAATGAACTAGAGAAGCCAAAATATCAAAAAAGAAAACATTTCTAGACTCAAACCATCAACTCTCTTATTTATCCCTTTGAATCTCAAAGAAGGGATTGTAAGATGAACCCAAAGGATCTACCTGGCCTGTCACATAATGGCCCACCTGTATTCTATTAAAATTGAGTGTAGAAATAAATGTTGTTGTATCAGTATCAGTGGGAAAGTTGCCTACCAGTTGAAATTCAGAATATACACAATTAGATCTGTTACTAGTTTTCTCTCATATTCTAAGAACTCACTTTATTATATGGCAAAGAGGTAAGAAAAGATGATTTTATATGCATTTTAAAATGTTCTCTTAGAATTAGTTTCTAGTAGTGAATCAAAGATTTAATCAATTTTATGGTGTATTTAATAGATATGTATGTAACATATAAATTCAACAATTAGAATATGGTCAGCATTATCAGCAATTCTTTGTGCTTACAATTAGGTTCTCATGTCTGAGATTTACTGGATTGTGCATATAGTTCAAAATATCATAGTCATGTATGTTCCTATCATAACTATTTATAAAATAGAAAAGATAAAATCAGAAAACTTTATCACAGACATATAACAGAATTCATGTCAACTGTTCATAATTTCCAAAGGAGAAGGAGTTTGCCTACTTCCTAGCAGCATGCTATTATGTACTATTAAAGAACTCTGCTCCCTCCCTTTTTTTGCTTGCCTGGGTGATAAGATAAAATATTAAATGAAAGGAACATCACAACCTAAAGATTTGTCTTAAGAGGACTCTCTCCTAAGTCCTTTTTCTTTTATTCTGTACGTCTTCCTGATTTGGGAGTGGGCAGCATTATTAATTTTTACGTGAGATTAATGTCCTGATTTTATACTTTGTTTTTCATTTTATCCCAATTGGAGAGGTGTTACATTACTATTCATGTATATTTCAGAGGGAATTAAAGATTTTATTTCTTTGTGGAGGTCTTTATTTATATTCACTATTGTTTATATATAGCATATGCCACTAGAAGTATTTTTTAAGTGAAATATACATATACTTTGGTGTTTAAACAAATAATTATAATGTGGGCATGTAATTATTTTTAAGTTATTGATGTCTAGTCATTTTTATTGAATATGGCCCATGTTTCAATGAGCTAAATGCTGACAGGAGCCATCTGTGTGACTGAGACATCATGCTAGCCGCATGTATTTATGACAATACAACAAGAATCCTATTATGTGTATCTTTACACTGATTTTTAAACCATTGTACTGTTACTTTTGTGGATGCCTCTGAAACCACTAACTGAAAAATAGAATTGTTTTTCAAGGCTAAGAACAAATTAAATGACTATTTTCGCAATTTAGTGACTTACCTGGTCATAAATTTTAAGGGTATCTAAATCGGTGCCCTCTAATACCAAATGCCAGAGCTATAGAAAGCATTTTTAGAACTTTGTTTAAAGTATCCATTGAAGAAGCAAAGTTTATCTACACTGTAGTTAGAAAACAGAGGATAGCACCAAAGTTTTCTACTACTGGGATCCATTTCATTTGTGTAATACAGAGTTTAATTTACTGACTTGTACACCAAGGGTATAGGCAGGACATAGATTTTACTCTTAGAAATTTAATGATAGCAATCACTAAGAAATGGATAATCCTGTTATCTTTCAAGAAGCAACTTGATCAAATCAGTCTTTCAGGAGAAGTTAGGTGGAGATGTAGATTCAGAGTGTGGAGGGGACTTGAGTGTATGGAAGGCAGAAATCTTTAAAGATAGAGCGTCATCTACTAGGAAACCTCAGTGTTGTAGTGCCAAATGCCACAGACCCTTTGGGAGCAAGTAAGACCATTCCAGGAAGCTTCCTAAACTCTCCCAGAAAAGGGAGAAATAGGCAAACTAATCATGAATCAGGAAGAATTTTATCTCTTCGGTGTTAAGATAAAAATCCCTCACACTCTAACTTCAGGTGAAAACTCTCATCTATTCTCACCTTTGCGTTTAGAAAAAGCAGCTGTTTAAGGGAAGAGCTACAAGTGTTCTGGAGGAATTGGCTCACAGTTCCTTGTCTTATCCCACACAGAGCTCACACAGTGTTTTATGTGAAGACTTGGTAGGCTTTATCTTGAGAGAAATGAAGTTACCTCTAAAACCCTGAGTTCAGACACTTCTGTTTTTCATGTTTTCTTCTTCCTTTATTTTTTTTTATGTCCCACCAATTTAAAGTATAATTAGAATATTATGCATATTGTTAAACTATATGTCAGATATCCCAGGTATGTTTTTCTACAACTAGATTTTATTTTTCCCCTTGGGTGGAATATATTCATATGCATACCTACTTCTCTTTGTTTGTAAAACAAAGTGTTTTAGAAAAACCACCGTGGTTTCTCTAGCAGAAAGCATCTCATATCTGCCATTTCATCTTGAAAGTCACCAGAAGCTTTAAAGTAGGCTCAGATGAGCAAAAGGTACTTTCTTGGCTAGAGCTTAGAGAACTTCATGAGTTCATGGCATCAACTAAGAAAGACTTATGCACTCTCTGCCCTCTAGATTAGTGCTCCAGTAGAAATATGTGAGCTGCATATGTAATTAAATGCCCTAGTATCCAAATTAAAAAGAAACACGTATTGCAATGAGCACTGGGTGTTATATGCAAATAATGAATCATGGAACACTACATCAAAAACTAATGAAGTACTGTATGGTGACTAACATAACATAATAATAAAAAAAAGAAGCACACAGAATTAATTTTAATAAAATATTTTATTAACCCAGTAGTACTATTCAAAAATGGAATCAATATAAAGAAGATATTGAGATATTTTACATTCTGAGTTTTGGCTTTTGTTTGTACTAAGTCTTTGACATTTGGGGGTATTTTACATTTATACAGCATTTCATTTCAGACTATCCATAATTCAGCTGTGTGGTCATCATTGGATTAGGCTTTAAACCTGAACTAAGTAGCAGGAATTAATGACCATCCTCCCCCCAAAAGGTACATTCCTTCAGCTTTTAAACCATAGGTTCATTCATTCATTCATTCAGTGAATCTTGACTAGTTTATTCTATATTTCAATCCCAGTGTGCTAAGGGTTTGGATACTAAAAAGACATTGCCTGATTCTTAGTTTATGATCCTCATGAGCAGACAGCAAAGGGTAAATCGGAGATGATAGGAGGGTGAGGCTCTGTTTCTAGACCAGAGGAAGGTGGGCGTGTGTTCCAGACTTGGGGACTAGACCTTCTGGCTCTCAGATCCATCTTAAAACTGCCATCACTTAATGGTACACTTCAGTTCAGGAGTGTAGCATGTTCAGCACTCACTGATGGAACAGATCCATGGATCTGGGAATTTGTGTTGCTTCTGCTTTCTTTTTGCTGAAGATCAGGTCTCCCACCCTTTCCTTATATCTTAAAAATCCTAAGTCTTCTAAGTTTCTAAGTTAAGTTCTTCTCCACAAGTTCTGTTTTATTTTAGAAACACTCCCAATGGATAGGGAATCATGGGGAGGCAATACCTGCTCTTAGTGCTGCTGCTTAGTGTTGTTCAGATGTGTAGTATTTCTGAACTGGCCTGGTCTTGGGGTTTGGTCATGTATTTTACAGCTATTTCAGTTGTTTACTGTTGAAAGGAGTAAATAATCTTTCTTCTTTTCATACTCAGGGAAATTACCTTTAGTTTATAGAGATGAGAATATCCTTAGACATGTTTTCCATCTCTCCCCAAGAAAATATGACTTTACCAATATAATCAGCATTTTAAATAATCTTCCTCTGTATTATTCTAATGTGCATTATGGTTTTATTCCTCTATTTTTTATTTTTATTTTAAATACTTAAGATTCATAAAAAGTTATAAAAATAGTACAGAAAGATCCTTTGTATGGTTCACCCAATATCCCACAATGATTACATTTTATATAAGTATAGTACAGTTTCAAAACCAGGAAATTGACAGTAGTATATATGTAGTTCTATGCCGTTTTATTACTATGTAGATTACGGCAACAACACCGTATTTAAGATGCAGAATTATTGCACCACTACAAAGTACTGCCTTGTGTGCTGCCTTTTTTTTTTTTTTTAAGATTTTATTTATTTATTTGTCAGAGAGAGAGAGAGCAAGCATGAGCAGGAGGAGGGGAAGAGGGAGAAGCAGGCTACCTGCTGAGCAAGGAGCCCAATGTGGGACTCGATCCCAGGACCCTGGGACCCTGACCTGAGCCGGAGGGAGAGCTTCACCAACTGAGCCACCCAGGCGCCCCTGTGTGCTGCCTTTTAATAGTCACAATAATTCCCTTCTTCCTCTACCATTCCTAATGGCAACCACTAATCTGGTTTTCCACACCTATAATTCAGTCATTTCAAGAATGTTATGTAAGTGGGGCGCCTGAGTGGCTCAGTTGCTAAGCGTCTGCCTTCGGCTCAGGTCATGATCCCAGGGTCCTGGGATCAAGCCCCGCATCGGGCTCCCTGCTCAGTGGGAAGCCTGCTTTTCCCTTTCACACTCCCCCTGCTTGTGTTCCCTCTCTCGGTGTGTCTCTCTCTGTCAAATAAATAAAATCTTTAAAAAAAAAAAGAAGAATGTTATGTAAGTGATATTATATAGTGTGTGAGCTTTTGAGGTTACTTTTTTCACTCAGAATAATACCTTGGAAATTCATCCAAGAAGTTGTGTCTATCAATAATTTGTTCCTTTTTAATGCCAAGTAGTATTCCATTGATATGGGTGATCCATAGTTTAACCACTTCATCTGTTGAGAGACATTTTGATCACTTCTAGTTTTTAGCTATTACAAATAAAGCTGCTGTGAGTATTTGTGTAGAGGATCTTGTGTAGATGTACATTTTCATTTCTCTGGGATAAATGCCCAGTAATGTGATTTCTGGGTCATATGACAATTCTCTGTTTAGTACTCAAAAAAATTCTCAAACTATTTATCACAACTGCCAGAACAGATTCTCATCAACATTGTATGAGTAATAGTTTCTTTGCATCTTTATCAGCATTTAGTAGTGTTATTATTTTTTAATTTTAAGCCATTCTGGTAAGTGTATATTGATATATCAGTGTAGTTTTAATTTCTATTTCCCTAATGGCTAATAGTGTTAACTTCTTTTTGTGTGCTTATTTGCCATCTTCCTTGAAATATATCTTCATGTCTTCCTATTTTCTAACTTGATTTTTAATTTTTGTACTGTTGAATTTAGAGTTCTTTATATACTCCCCAAGTTCTGACATAAGAGTAAAGTATGTGGTTTGTGAGTATTTTCTCCCAATAGTTTGTCTTTCCATCTTCTTCACAGAGTCATTCAAGAGTAAAAGATTTTAATTTTGAAGTCCAATCTATCAATATTTTTTTCTTTTATGGATTGTGCTTTTTACGTTGTGTCTAAACTCTTTACCAAGGCCAAGACACTGAAAATTTTGTTTTCTTCTGAGATGTTTATAGTTTTACATTCTACGTTTAAATCTGTGGTCCACAGGGTGCCTGGGTGGCCCAGTCATTTAAGCATCTACCTTTGGCTCAGGTCATGATCCCAGGGTCCTGGGATCCAGCCCCTCATTGGTCTCCCTGCTCAGTGGGGAGCCTGCTTCTCCCTGTCCCTCTACTACTCCCCCTGCTTGTTCTCTCTCTCTCTCTCTCTCTCTCTCTCTCTCTCTGTCAAATAAATAAATAAAAATTTTTAAAAGATTTTACTTATTTATTTGACAGAGAGAGACACAGAGAGAGAGGGAACACAAGCAGGGAGAGTGGGAGAAGCAGGCTTCCTGCTGAGCAGAGACCCTGATGTGGGGCTCGATTCCAGGACCCTGGGATCATGACCTGAGCCAAAGAGATGCTTAATGACTGAGCCACCCAGGCGCCCCATAAATAACATTTTTAACATAAATAAATCTGTGATCCATTTTGAGTTAATTTTTAGGTAAGATATGAGGTTTGGATCAAGGTTCATTATTTTCCTACAGTTACCCAGTTGCTTTGCACCATTTTTTAAAAATATCCTTTCTCTATTGAATTACTTTTACGGTTTTGTCAAAAGTCGGTTGACTATATACTTGTATGGATCTATTTCTGGATTTTCTATTCCACTGGTCTGTGTCTACCCCTCCACCAATACAGCACTGTCTTGATGGCAATAACTATAAGAAGGCTTAAGTTGAGTGATTCCTCCTACTTTTTCTTTTTCATAATTGTTTATATATTCTAATTTATTTGCTTTTCTGCATAATTTTAGAATTAGCTTGTGTTTATCTAAAAAAAAATCTTGCCAGGATTTTGACAGAAAATGTGTCATACCTAAATATCATTTTGGAGTTAACATCTTTAGTATGTTGAATATTCCAATCCATGAATAAGGTATATCTCTCCATTAATTTAAATCATTTTTTAAATTTCTTTAATCAACATTTTCTCATTTTCTGAATACGAGTTCTACATATGCTTTCTTAGATTTATTAAGTATTTCATCATATTGAGTGGGATTATAAATGGTATTGTCTTTCAAATTTCAGTTCCATGTGTTCATTGCTGGTATTTAGAAATACAAATGAGTTTTGTATATGGATCTTGTATCCTTTGAATTTATTAAACTCACTTTCTGGTTCTGAGTTTTTCCTGTAGATCTAGATATTCTATGTGGATTGTCGTCATCTGCAAATAGGAACAGTTTTCTCAATTTTTTTATCTATATGTCTTTTATTTCCTTTTCTTACATTATGCCACTGGTTAGGACTTTCAATAGTATGTTGAATAAGAATGATGAAAGTGGATGTTCTTGCCATGTTCCTGATTTATGGGGGAAAGCATTCAGTCTTCCCATTAAATAAATGTTAGCTATAGATATTTGAAAGGTGCTTTTTATCAAGTTGAGAAATTTCCTTTCCATTCCTAGTTTGCAGAGAATTTTCATCATGAATGTGTGTTGGATTTTGTTCAGTCCTTTCGCTATACTAATATATGAACATGTCATTTTTTTCACTTTAGCCTGTTGATTGCATTGATCATTTTTGGAATCAGTCTTATTGACCTAAACCCTCCTTGATCATGGTGTATAATTCTTTTATGTATTTCTGAATTCTAATCAATAATATTTTGATAAAGCTTGTTTATGTTTATATTCATGAGGAGTAATAGTCTGTTGATTTCTGTTTTTTGTTTTGTACTATCTTTGTCGGTTTTCTGTTAGGGTAATTCTAGCCTCATAAATGAGTGGGGAAGTATTCTTTCCTCTAGATCTGTTTTCTGGAAGAGATTATGTAGAATTGGTGTTAATTCTTTAAACATTGGTAGAATTCTCCAGTGGGACCATCTAGGTCTGGAGATTTCTTTTTTGGGGAGTTTTTTAATTGTTATAGACCTATTCAGATGATCTCTTTCATCTCAGATGAGTTTTCATATTTTGTGGTTTTGAGGAATTTGTCCATTTCTTCTCATTTGCCAAATTTATGACTGCAAAGTTGTTCATAGTATTCCCTTTTAATGGTTGGAGGATCTGTATTGTGACCCTGTTTCATTCACGATTTTGGTAATTTGAATTGTCTCTCTGATCTTTATCATTTGTAGTGGTTTGTCAATTTTATCAAACTTTTCAAAGAACCAACTTTTTGTTTCCTTGATTACCTCTGTTTTTGTGTTCAATTTCTGTAGTTTCTGCTCTTTATTGTATTCTTTTTTCTACTTACTTTTGGTTTATTTTGATATTTTTTCCCAAGTTTCTTAAGGTGGCAGTTCAGCTTATTGATTTGAGGGTTTTTTTCTCTTTTCTGTTACTGTTGTAGCTGTGTTCTACAACTTTCAATATATATTTCTTTTGTATTCGGTGTGTGTGTGCATGTGTGTGTGTTTAATTTCCCTTGAAACTTCTTTGATCCATGAATTATGTTGTTTAGAATCCAAGGGTTTGGAAATTTTTCTGTCATTTTTCTGTTACTGATTTCATTTTTTTTTTTTTAAGATTTTATTTATTTGACAGAGAGACAGTGAGAGAGGGAACACAAGCAAGGGGAGTGTGAGAGGGAGAAGCAGGCTTCCCGCCGAGCCGGAAACCCGATGCAGGGCTCGATCCCATGACCCTGGGATCATGACCTGAGTTGAAGGCAGATGCTTAATGACTGAGCCACCCAGGTGCCCCTCAGTTACTGATTTCTAATCTGATTCCATAGTGGTCAAAAAACACATTATGTGCAATTTTTATTCTTTTAGTTTGCTATGGCCTACACTGTGGTCTGTTTTGTTAAGTGTTCTATGGACTCTCGAATGTTTATTTGGCTTTTGCTGGATGGAGTAGTCTATACATGTTGAATAGATCCTGATTGTTGATGGTATCCTTGAGTCCTTCTATATCACTGCTGATTTTATTGTCTAGTTGTTTTATCAATTATTAAGAGAGGAGTGTTAAACTTTCCATCTGTAATTATGGGATTTGTCTGTTCTCCTTTCAGTTCTATCAGTTTTTCTTTCATGTGTTGCACAGTCCTATAGTTTGGTGCATACACATTTAAGATCACTATGTCTTTTTGGTAGATTGACCCTTTTATCATTTTATAAGGTCACTTTTTATACCTGGTAATTTGCTCTGAATCCTCCTTTATTTGATATTAATATAACAACTCTTACTATCTTTTGATTTTTTGCATGGTATAACTTTTTCCTGTTTTACTTTATTTTTTTTCTTCTTTCACATCTTTAATATTCAACAATTATGTCTCTCCTTAATATCCTTTGGCATTAAATTTAATTGACCCTGGTTGTGTCAATTAGAAGCACTTGTATTATTTATGGATTTTTTATGAATTGTCTTTATCAGGTCTGTAGAGCTTTAGGCCACTTGCTTATTCATCACCTTGTTCGTCAAATCCCCATCTTAAAATATGGGGATTTCTGAAATAGTTTTTAATACAATAAAACATCCACTCTTACTACTATATCCTGATGTAGGTGGCAAACATTTTCTGTAAAGGACCAGATAGTAAATATTTTAGGATTTGTAGGTAACATACTGTCTCTGTCACCTCTTCTTCTTCTTAGCAACCTTTTATTTTTTTTATTATTATGTTACGTTAATCACCATACATTACATCATTAGTTTTTGATGTAGTGTTCCATGATTCCATGATGTAGTGTTCCATGAAACAAGTGTTCATTGTTTGTGCATAACACCCAGTACTCCACGCAGAACGTGCCCTCTTTAATACCCATCACCAGGCTAACCCATCCCCAACCTCCCTCCCCTCTAGAACTGTATTGTTAAATATAAAGTGAATTTCTTGTGTCCGGCATATGCTTGGGTCATGATTCTTTATCCACTCTGCCAGTCTGTCTAATTGGTGTCTATACACCTTTATATTTCATGTAATTACTGATATGTTAAGTCTGCCATTTTATTTTTTGTTTTGTTTCCTCTCTCATTTCTGGTTTCTTTTTCTTGCCTTTCTGTATGTTACTTATACCTCTTAGAATTCCATTTTGTTTTATACATAAGTGTTTTGAGTGTATCTGTATGGGACTGTTATGGTTGTTGTAAGTATTATACATACATATGTAGTCTACTACCCTTTAAGTCCCTTTCTCTCCCCCATTTATAATATAAGTGTCTTAAATATTTCCTATACATATATTAAGAATGACACAAGACAATATTAGAGCCAGGGAAGGATGGAAGCCTAGGCTCCCTCGTTGGGCTTTTCTGTTGGGAATAGGGATGGAGCTGCAGTTTTTCCTGTGGCATTTAGCAGGTTCTTGTGTACAGGTTTTGTGAACTGCTAGGCTACCTCTTTCCTAGTTCTTTGGCATGGTTCAGGATTTTCTTGACACTATTTCTATTTTCGTTTTTGTCTGTGTCCAGTGGTGTTTCTATGCTGGCTTCTCCATCACCTAGTCTAGGATACATTAGGCAAAAAGATACCTCAGGAATTTTCTACTATGTCCTCAGATTTCAAGGTCCCTAGCTGATCTATCTTCTTAGCTCCACCTTTCAGAGTTTTATGTTTGTTTTATATATAATGTCGAGAGTTTTGGCCTCTACTTTGCAGAAGGAAAAGGGGGAAATGTTATCTATTCCATCTTGTGCTAGAACTGGAAGTACTGCTTCGATTAAATTTTAATCAAAGTATATTTCTGCTCTGTGAAAGTCACTTACTGAAGCTATAGTTGACACCAAGAAAAGTAAGAAAGCTGTTATTCTTAGGATGGTTATATTTCGTAGAAGAATAAGAGAAACATTCAAAACAATATAATGAAAAGCAGAAGAAAAATTCCCTGAGACAAGTGCCCACCAAATGATGTAGATGTTTATAAACAAGAATGATCATAATCAGTTCAGGTAGGATACAGAGAAGCTTCGGAAGGCTGGATAGGAATTAGGTAGATGGGGGTGGAGAGGTGGAAGGAGACATTTGAAGTGAAGTAAATAAAATGAGTAATATTTTTTGCCTTTCTAGGCATAAACTGAAATGACAGCTGTTCAACTGGTAATAAATGGGTGCCCCTTGGCAGGAGCAGGCAAAGCTATTTATGTATTTATTTCACAGGGTTGTCTCTCTTTCTCTCTCATGCTCAAGCCCATCCCAGAGATCAGGGTTTGTTGATCTTGGGTGAGGGAAGATGGGTATCATTGTTTTTGTTTCTAGAATTCTTAGGTGCTTGCAATGTGTATCCAATCCTGATGTTACAGCTTTATCTCTAGTTAAATACAATAACTTCATTTGTTTTTTAATAGCTTCATTTAATTCAGTTTAAATCCATAAACAGTTATTTAGAGTCTGCTGTGTGTTAGGGACTGTTAGGCAAAGAAGGTAGGACATTTAACATCCTTTAAAACTCCTGCCAGGTTCTAGGTATTGTGACAGATACTTTCACTTAAATTATTTCAGAGAACTAATGAATTATCATGAGACACCATTTAACACAAAGTTGGTTGTTTTAACTGCCATATAAATAGTTATAAAATTAAAAGATAGGGGCGCCTGGGTGGCTCAGTCGTTAAGCGTCTGCCTTCGGCTCAGGCCATGATCCCAGGCTCCTAGGATCGAGCCCCGCATCGGGCTCCCTGCTCCGCGGGAAGCCTGCTTCTCCCTCTCCCACTCCCCCTGCTTGTGTTCCCTCTATTGCTGTCTCTCTCTGTCAAAAAATAAATTAAAAATCTTTAAAAAATATTAAAGGATAACAATGATTGGAGTGGGGATAAGGACAGATAAAGTGAGTAACTGAATTCTAAGAACTGAAAGTGAGAATCTTCTTAGAGATGAACCATTCTGTCTTAGTCTGTTTGGGCAGCTATAATAGAACACCACAGACTTATAAACAATAGTTTATAAGTTATAAATAGTTAAACTCTTTCCCACAGTTTTGGTGGTTGGGAGGTCCAAGAGTAAAGACACCGGCAGATTCAGTGTCTGGCAAGGGCCTGCCATAGACAACTATCTTCTCCTTGTGTCCTCTTGTGGTGGATGGGGCAAGAGAGCTTTCTGGGGTTTCTTTTATAAGGGCACAAATCCCATTCATGAGGGCTCCACTCTCATGACCTACTCACCTCCCAAAGTCCCCACCTCCAAATACCATCACACTGGGGGAATAGGTCTCAACATATGAAATTTGGGGGGAACACAAATAATTCATTCTCTAGCACATTCTAATCCTGCAAATGAGGAAACTGAGGCTCGGAGAAGATCAGTGACTTTTTTAAGGTTATAGGACTTATGGAAGATCCAAAGAAAAACACAATTCCCCTGGCTCCCAGTCAGTACTATTTTCAGAAACCTCCAGAGAGAATTTATTTCTTTGAAAAGGAATCTCTAACTGCTGGTTTAGCTTATATACAAAATCCCCATCTGAAAGTGTCTTTACCCAGTACAATGGATAGAACCTTGGCCCCGGTGAAACTCATAGGAAAAGTGCAAGCCCCTTCTTGGTTGAGGATTTGTTTTGTGTAAAGCTTTTGAACCAAAACATATCTGAAACAGCAAAATAGAATTGTATCAGGCACTCCAAATTTGGAGAACACTTGGGATTATCACCCTATTAAATATTTTCTAAGCTACTTTCACAAACACCTGTGGCTAAATTAGTGGAGAAAAGATAATAATTTCAAAAAATAGGATCTTACTTACTAGGATATTCTAAAAATCATTAATTCCACATGGTTTCTGGGAGCTGTTTTTCCCCTTCATTAACATAGAAAGTGAATCATTCTGTTTTTGTTTTATAGTGAGCAGTGTAGATACAATTACTCTTAAATTTAAATTAAGTATCTGATTATACTGAACTGAGCCAAGAAATATTGATACAGAAGTGGAAAAAAATTTATTTGGACCAGTGTGTTTATGAAATCTGTAAACACCAATAAAAACTACATTAGTAATTTTCTAATTATTTCTATGTCAGATTAATTTGTCTGAAAATTATGCATACTTTTGCAAATTGAACTGGGTATGATGATTATATTATTTACAGCTCATTTTCCTTAATGATTTTGTTAGTGTTTTAATAGTTTTATTTGTGGCTATATTTCAGTTGGTGAGGGTGCTAGGAACAGACCTGAGACCCAATCTGGTTCTATTTGTGAGACATTGAACAAATCTTTTTCTTGATAACCCAGTTTTATCTGGAAAGTGAGGAAATTGAAGTAAATGCCATTGCAGATGTATTCCAATTCTGATAACCTGTTATTAAGTAAATCTAAGAAACCATAAGTTACTCATATTAAAAAGCATGCATGTTTAACCTGTGGCCTGTATGTCACATTCTTGATAGTACTCACTCTTAAAACTTCCTAAGTCTTTTTAATGCTGTGTTGGTTCTGCTATCTTCAGCCAGTGTTCTTTATTTTACCTGCTAATCTTCTGAAAACCTATGATTTAAAAATTTTTTATATGATAGTTTTTTTGTTGCCTGATTTATAATTGATGCAATTTCTGTGTTTAACACTTAAAAGTCTATCTCCCTTTTTAAATGCTTTCACATTTTAAAAAGACTGGAATCTGCTATTTAAAAAAGAGCTATATGATGATAAATGTAATGGATATGAGAAAGAATATATATTTCATTTCTTATGTATTAACTATGTTAGGGGAAAATAATTTTTTTCTTAAAATATATGGTAATACCTAGGTTTGGATTATGATGTATTTTTAATCATTTGAACTACCTATATTAAAAAAATGAAATCTGTCTTATTAACACTATTGTTGTTATTTTTTTTTTAAAGTATGACTTTGGTTTCTCTATTTTTCGGTTCCCTTTTTTATTATACCTCCCTACCCCATCTCTCTCTGCACAGGGTGGGTATTCTGCTCCCTCCTTCTCTCCTTGGCAGGGCTCCTTCCAGGGGATCCCACGGACTGTTCCGCCGCACCGCAGACAGAGTGAGTCTGTGTCTCTCACTCCTATCCTGCTCTGGCTTCCCGTTCATGGTATTTCCCTTCTGCATGACCTGTACCTCCCCCAGCACCCCATCTCCTGTCCAGAGTGACTTGCAGGCATGTGCTAAACCAGCACTCCCTGGGCTCTCTTCTCTTAATTAACCCTTCCTTTGACTGCATGTGAATAGACTTCTCCTTAGAGCCTTAGGAGAACTATCCGAAGTTAATCTCATTTTAATGCTGTTTAAACCTATTGCCAGTGACCCTAGATCTACTGACATGCATCTGCCTTTAATGTATTTTCTCTTTTTGTGACCTTGAGATCTATGAATAACAAAATTTTTTTATCTAGTTACGTCAAAAACGTACACACTATTTGCAGCGATATGGACAGATGCATACTGTTTGAGGGAGCAGGCTTGCTAGACCATTGCACATTTCTTTAAATATTTCCTAATCAAGAAGCTTTGATTGCATTTCACTGTCATCTAAAAGCAGTCTTTTTATCTTTTTAATTTAATCATTTCAAGGGTTCTTTTTTTTAACAACTAATGTTTTTTAACAACATTTTTGTAATTCATCAGCTGCTTTACAGTACAGAAAAAATGGCTTTTGAATATGCATGGTTTACTAACATTTCTAATGATTTAGTAATTGTTTGACTTAAAAAATTTTTTGTTTACATTGAATCTGCTTTCCAAAACAGTGTTTATTATTTTATATTATGTGCTTAAATACACCTGGTAAGTTGGTTATATTTTATCTTTTTTGAAAAGTCACCCAAAAAAGCTAATATTAATGAAAAAGAGATATTAATATTGTCAATCAGTCACTTCTGTGCCTCTTGCATGAATTTACTCTGATTTTTGATTCAGACCAATTTTTTCATAAATTATCTTTATCCATGTGAAGTATCAAAGGTCCCAAAGTTTTAAGCAGTTAAAAATAAGAAATGTGATTTATTCAAATAAAAATTCATTTTTTGAATTAGGCAAAATTATGAGGTATCGGTATGAATTTGAGACAAGGTTTGAGGTTTATTTTTTGGCTATTATGCCTCTGCTTCCCTTTTGTGTTTTTTGTTTCAAAGAAAACAGAATAATAGAAAGTCTGTATAGGCTTTTATGTCAGATTATTTCGTAGCAAGTTAATTTGTTTAGTGGAAGCAATGAGAAGAGGGATTCTTCCTCCTCCTCTTCCTTTCCCATCCCCTGCCACCTCTGTACGCCTCCTTTTTACTTCTCTTGTCTTCAAGTACTTCCTGTTCCTTTCTCCTAGCACATAAAAAATTACTTTAAAATGCTAGTGAACTAATCTGACTTTCAAAGGGCAGCTATAACATGATAATATATTTTTAGGCTTATAGCTAGTAAATGGCATGGTTTGACAGATTTACGCCAGATTAACATCCCTGCCTTGAATTTACTGTAGCTCCCTTTTAGTTCCTGCCCTCTTTCCCTACGATTCTTCTCCCTCATTCTCCTTCCCTTCAGCTAGCTGTAATGTGGAATTGAAGTTTAAGGTTAATTATTCCATATTGCAAACAAAGATTTATGTTTATTTTTAAAACATGTTTCTCAGAAACACTCATTTCACTAGTTTCCTATTTGTATAGCTTTAGAACTTTCTTGTCTCTCCCTTGAGTCATTGGCCCTCCATTTTTAAATGTTTCTTCCTTCTTTCCTCTTGGGTTAGAGCTGCCTTGTTCATTTCCCAACTATGAAGGAGCACTGTCCTGCAACACTATCAAGATCTGTCTTTCTGGCTTTTGTAGATCAAACCTTCCTTATCCTCATCTTCACAGTAGTAAGGAGAAAGTTTTGGTTCTGTAGAGTTTGGATGTGTTAGCCACCTATCAGAAGGTAATACATATTGGAGTCTTTTCTTGAGTAAGTTCTCACGGCTTATGTAGCTAAGAGAACTGGCCCTGGAATTTGATCTTGGAGACTTGTAGGACCCTGTTTGTGGAAAGTGATAATCAGATGACTTGTTCATGGCTTTTTGATACCTCTTACTGAGTGGGGAAAGTTCCTTTAGAGGAAAAATATGTTCTAAACTACACTATTTTGGATTTACCCAGAGAACAGCTAAAGCAGCTTACTAATAAAATTATTATTATTTTAATTTTTAAAGAATATTTTAAATTTCTCTAAAATATAGAATTTTTATAGAATATAAAATATAGAATTATATATATTATATATAAATTATCTAAAATACAGAATTTTAATTTTTTTAAAGAATATTTTGAATTTTTCTAAAATATAGAAAAGGGGCGCCTGGGTGGCTCAGTCGGTTTAACATCTGCCTTTGGCTCAGGTCATGATCCCAGGGTTCTGGGATCGAGTCCCACATCTGGCTCCCTGCTCAGTGGGGAGTCTGCTTCTTCCTCTCCCTCTGGCCCTCCCCCTGCTTGTGTGCGCACGCACTTGCGCTTTCTTTTTCTCTCAAATAAATAAATACAATCTTTTAAAAATATAGAGAGAAGAAAGGTATGGAGTCCAGTGGTTTTCATAGGGTTTTGGAATAGATCTCCCCCTACCTACACTAAACTTATATTTAGTGAAATAATATTTGTCTCCGTGTTTAGTTAGTATATGATTCCTAGGGCTGAGTTTTGGAGAGGTTAATTCTGTAAGTGATAGTAGATAGTTGAGAGAGTTCTCCCTTATTATAATCTGTTTCATTAATAAGTTCTTTTTTGAGGCCCTCTTGAACATCAACATAAGTGAACTGACTTTTCTTCTAAATGCAGAAGTCAAGCAGGCTTTAGTAAGGGCAGTCTGGTTTTGTTTTTGTTTTTAATTTATAGGAATAGTAGACCTTCCAGCCTAATGAGAGCCTGTTCTGGTTATGTGGAGAGTGAAATAATTAACATTTACAGGGAATGCTTAGCTCTGGTCACTCAGGAAAGCTGCATTGGCCAAGGATGTTCTTGCTGAATTTAAGAATAACTCTAGAAAAATGGAGAAAAAAGGAAAATGCTGGTCTTTATATATTTTTCTCTTTCTCAGGGAATTTTGACTTCCATTTCTTTTCTTGAATATATTACTAGTCTCAACTTGATAATGCTTGTCCTTCCAATTTCAAATTAAATTTTTCTCTAGGTTAGTAGAAAATAATCTACCTTTGGACGTAGAAGGGGTCTTCTTGTTGTTGACTTAACTAACATTAGTTTAGTCTTTTTGATTTCCAACTGTATAAAATTAGAAATGATAAATAACCTACCTCGTAGTTGGAAAATTTAATAAAAATAATTGCTTTTGGCAAGTAAAAAGCCCTAATGGTAATCTGAAGTAGCACTTCTTGCCAGAGCATATACTTTTAGGAATACTTGACTTTTCAAAAAGTATGTTTTGAAGTAATAGTTTTATTTTGAAGTAATTTTTTGTCATGCCTAAAAAGACTATTAAATTTGCTCTTTAACACCTTGATTGGAAGAATTTAGAAACCTTATCAATCTTTACCTTTATCTTTAATGTGCAGTAACTTCAGTGAGACAAAAATTGTTTTTAAACAACAAAAATAAGACAAGTGCATCTACCTATGTCTTAATAGCTCAGCAGTTTCTTGTAGCATTAGTATTGCCTGATTTCTAAATTTATATTATAATAACTATTCCACCCAGAATTACATTAAAAATGATGATTACATTGTCTTATGTCCTCCTCCACCTCTTATAACCCTCGGAGGATATTTTACAAACATTTTTGACAAATGACACTTAAAATTCATTTTATATCACAACCCAGTATGTATTTACTAAACGAAACTATGTACTTAACAGCCCAGCACACATATGAGTGTATTTAAAATTCAGATAAAAGTTAAATGAAATAGTACTTTCTCTTAGAACATATAATACTCTCATATTTTCTTCTTAATTTTTTGTTTTGCTTTTTTTCACATAGTATCATTATATGAACATTTTTGATATAGTACATATTTCTTGAAAGCATCATTTTAATGGGTACATGATAATACATTATTATGTGGCTGTACTATAATTAATCTTTTCCTATTGTTGGGCATTGATGTTGTTTACATTTTTCCCTGTTAAATAGAGATACGCTTGCAATGACGTTTATCCTTGTGTACAGATCAGTATCACCATCTCTCTTAGGTAGATTACTAGAAGGGTGTTGCTTAATCAAAGGGTGTGTGCACTTTCTAAAAACACTTGATGTGTATTGTTGAAATGCCAAACATGTTCATAAGGTATACGTTAATGTAGCTCAATCTGATTGGTTCCACCATGTGACTGTAATCAATTTTATATGTAAGGGTAGCATTAGCTTCAGTGCTTTACTGAGAAATTAGCTCTGGGAGTGACTTTTCATAAAAATAAAATATTTTCGGTGAAATGGAAACTAGGGTAACTCAGTAAAAACAACAAATAATACAGAATATGACACTCTGTCCATTTTTGTAGCTAATTTCAAGGCTGTTTACTTTAGTCATTGGTTAATTGACTAGAAATGTGCATTAAACTCATGGTCCAGGAGGCTGTCCCATAAACTAGTTTCTCTGGGCACTTTGTAATTATGAGAAACACAGCAATTGCTGTTTTCTGCATAAGACTTTTATGACAACCGGCTCTGTAGATTGCGGAACTGTTTTGTTAGCCGTATTTGTTGTACCATAATGCCTGCAGTATCGTACTCGGGATAAATATACCATGCATATTGGTCACCGCAATGGAATGGTACTATTATGATGTTTAGTTTTGTTTTCTGAACTACTCTGAATCCCAGAGGTTAAATGCTAATGGGTTCTGTGTCTTAGAGATAAAGACCTATGAAAATTAAGTATTCACACTGTGCTTGGGTCGTAAGTGCTTATTATTTAAGTCAATATTAATCAGTTTGATAGTTTTTAAAGAAGTTAACTGATCAACTTAGAAAGCCATTGAACTCCTTATTTCAGAATTTGTTTATATATAATTTCTGTTTATCAATCAGTTATCGTCTCTAAATTCTCTGAGATCTAGAGGCATCATTCTGAGATCTAGAGGAATAAGAGCATTCCTGGTTCCCAGAAAACTTTGGAAGTTGTGATTGGTTTCATGTGAATTACAGAGCAAAATTCTTTGAATCTAGTTATACTAGGGATCTAGTCATATCTTCTATCTTATAGTGATGTGTGGAGCCTCGCTTATAATTTAGAACATCATATTTAAGACAGACACATACATGAAGATCAGATAATACTTTAATTGGTCTTTAATGCAGCAGTAGTAATAAAGGTAAACTAATATTGAATTGTATTTAGTTTATAATGTACAAGGCTTTCTGAAATTATTAGAGAAATAATTTCTACTTGCTTTATAAGGGATTACATGTGGCTAAACCTTTTTTAGATCTTTGGAGTATGACTACTGTGTAAAAACCCTTTCAATATTTTATTTGGTAAGATTCTTCAAATGATTCCTTTTAAGTGTGAGAAGTTTTACATATACTATTCTGTGGTTATGAATATTTATATTAACTTGCAAACCTCTTTAGCAAGAAAGTATAAATTTATTAAAAATGTTTTCATTTTACATAAATATACTAAATAAAATAATACTGCCTAGAAAAACACAACAAAAGCTAAGCAAATACTGTTGGCTGCTATACCCAGTCATGGCAATTCCTTGGTGTTGTGTGTGGTCTCTGACACCATTGTCCTGTCTTTTTCTTGTCTCTGCTCTCCCATTATGCCATTGGCAAGGAGTTGAGAAGTTAGTCCATTACTTCTCTGACAAAGCGTGGTACAGTACAATTTCAGATTTTTTCCTACCACCTTCCTCATAGTCACTTTCTGTTTTTGTTTTTTTTCCAGTTTGCATGATGCATGTCAGAGCCTGCATGAAAATACAGGCATGTTACAGATGGCTCCATTTCCATCTTCCTTTTAGCCTTTAAAATGTATTTAATAATAATAAACTTATATGTACCAAGAAAATAATTTTAAGTAATTCCTGTGACTGCTATGCAGTAGCATTATTATGCTTTAGAACATTTCCTGCTTTCTACCTTACACACCTAGACATATTTTTCTCAGTCATGATTTGATGTTTCTAGCTGGCATCTTATCGTTGGTAACTCTAGAACAAAATGTTTACGGAAACTGCTATGAGTTTTTTCTTATGCTAATTCTAGAAATCTTTGAAATGGCAGGAAACAGTGAAGGTGAAGTTTTTCTCAGTGATGAGTGCTATTTTGCCTTTCCTTGTGTTCAGTGTATTTCCTCCAGTAGGTCACTTGGAACCATTTTTTTTCTCCCAAAATACTGCTGCATAGTGTGGCTTGAGTTTGGTGTCTGAGACTTAGCTTGTGTAGGATAGATCAGCTGAGAAAGACATAGGATATTATCCAGGAAAGTTAGTACCTGAATGTTGGTATTGAATTTGCCTATTAACTTTTTAAAATAATCATCCTGCTATACTGCATATTCTGAAAGTCTGTGAACTCATTGGAATTACCCAAATAACACAGAATAATAAAATTTTAGTGCTGCATTTTAAATTCTCTGTCAGTTCAAATTCTGGCTTTACCATTTGCTAAAGTATGTGAATTTCAGTATATTACTTAATTTCTTTTAACCTCTGTTTACTCATCTACAAAAATAAGATAGTACTTTCCACTGAGGCTCTTGTGATAATTAGAGATCATGGATGCAAACTTAGTGTTTGGCTATTTACTCTTGGGAGAAGAGAAATGCTGTTCTCTCAGAGCCCAGAATATCATTTCTCAAGTATTTATAATGTGTCAGGCACTATATTAAGCACTTTGGTCTGCATGTTATCATTTATTATTTACAACAATTCAGTGAGGTGTAAATACTGTTATTATCATCATTTTATAAATTATGAAATTCCTTTTTTTAAGATTTTATATTATTTATCTATTTGAGAGAGAGAGATAGCGAGAGGGAGCACCAGCAGGCTCCCTGCGGATGTGAGGCTTGATCCCAGGACCCTTCCATCTCAGAGTAGTAAGATGATTTACCCAGTATCTCACCAATAATAAGTGATGGAGTCAAAACTAAACCCAGATCAGTCTGATTCCAAAAGCTGAGTGATTCAATATTGTATTGTACTAGCTCCTCCATATAGCCATATATAAATTCTTTCTATACTTTAAAGTGCCTTGCATGTCCTAGCTCTGTTTTATTTTCAGGAAGGTACTTAAGGAACCTTGACTTCTATATCATATCAGATATGCCTGCTATGGATTTAAAACACTTAGATATAACTGACATTACTGAAATACTTACTTGAAGCCTAGAAAGCTCTTATTCTATAGCAACTAGTTTATTATACTGCTATAAAACTTGCCCCTTTTTTTCAAAACCCAGTTACAAAAGGACCATGGGTTAAATTCATCATTCTCACACCTTTTAATAATCATAGGTGACATTTATTGAGCACTTTTGATGACTAGGAGGTCCTATGCTACATGTTTTACATGTATAATCATATTTAATTATTAGGATTAGAAATGGAAAATAGTTTAATGTTTGTTAAGACAGTTTTCCAACTTATTTCATCCAGAAATGTCAATCTCCAGGTAAAAAATATTTGTAGCTTAGGTAGTAGGTCATGGGAGGTGCTATGTTCTAGTTAACGTATAATTCTTCCTGCTGCCCTTCTAAGCATTAATCATTATGCTAACCCCAAACTTATTTAGAGAAGACTTTTTTTTTCCTAAGATTTCTTTTTCATCAGTGTTTTTTTTGTAAACTTGTTTTTATTTGGTTATTAGTGCTGTATCACTGACCTAATAGGGAAGTATCATTTTGATTATTTATTACCAAAGAAGCAATTTTGGAATATACCACTTACTAATTTCATTTATTTATTAATTTATCTAGAAAATATATATTTAATCCTGACTATGTGCCAAATACTAGGCATACCAACTACAACAACAAATAAAGCATGGTACACTCCTGTAAGGAGCCCATGTCTGGTTATCTTTGTAAAAAGCAGCCCAAAATAGACATTTAAGATTATCTTTTTTTTTTTTTTTAGATTTTATTTATTTATTTGAGAGAGAGAGAATGAGAGATAGAGAGCACGAGAGGGAGGAGGGTGAGAAGGAGAAGCAGACTCTCTGCCAAGCAGGGAGCCCGATGTGGGACTCGATCCCGGAACTCCAGGATCATGTCCTGAGCCGAAGGCAGTCGCTTAACCAACTGAGCCACCCAGGCGCCCTAAGATTATCTTTGAAGATCCTACCAATCCCCTGCACAGTTACCCAGTGTGCCTCTGGCTCCCTTGACCTTGATACCTGTAACTATTTTTCTGAGAATTCTCAGAATGGTGTGCTGAGGTATTTTTATCTAACTAAAGTAAGACATGAAATCACTGAGTCTAGTTAGAAGTACTTAGTTCTTCAAATCTGGGGATGTGTCCACATTTTGAAGCTTCAGTAACCAACCATTCTGTAAGTTGCAAGGATGGAGTACTAAAGCTCTACTTATTTGTGACTACAGGATATTTCCAGAAGTCTGCCCCACCCCCCAGTAGGTGGTGGGATTCCTTTTGCCCTCTGAGTCTTTTGGGCTGCTGAGGCTATGAAATGAATGGGCTGGTGGGCAACTTTTTTGGATATAGATTAGTACTTCATCATCCATCTCCAAAGCAAGAAACCTGTAACTAACTCATCTTGAATTCCTTCCAAACAGCTGCTTACCTAATCACCGTTAAAAAAAATCTCTTTCAATCCTTTCCAGTTTTTCTTTCAGTATATTAATTTTAGACCGTTATAATTTATCACCTGGGTTATTAGCAATAGCATACTGCCTGGCTGTTCTGCTTATAATCACCCTTCCTGTACGTTCCTCACTAATTCCACCAAAATAACATTGTAAAATACACATTGGATCTTAGGATTCCTCTGTTTAAAATTTATCTGCCATCATCTGTTGCATAAAGTCGAACCACTTAGCCTGATGAGTTTATGAGCTGGCCCTTTGCCTATGCTTTCCCACCAACACTGTGATCTCCAAATTCAGTCTAACAGTTTGAAGTTACTAGAACATACCATATTCTTTTTTTTGCCTTTGTGCTTAGCATGTACTGGTGCTCTACCCCGAATGTTCTTCCCTTCTTGTCTACTTGGCAAACTCTTAACTCATCTTAAAACTCAGTTCAGATGTTTGTGATTCTTGGATGCCTTCTATGACCTCTACAATCAGGCATATTTTTTCTTTTTGTTCTCATATGTTGTTATGCTTGAGACATGGTCTCGTCATTTGTTTACCTATCTCCCTCACTAGGTCTCTAGGTTCCATAGGAACAACATTGTAAATCAGCTCCATATTTTTCTATACCTAGTACAATGCATGATATCTTGAAGACCTTTAAAAAAAAATGAATGGTCTTTGATGTTCCTTCCTATTAGTCTTATTATTGGTGAGAATATGGAGTCTTTTTTATTTATTTCTTTAGAATTCATTCTAAAGGTGTCTGAGGGCATAGAAGCAGTAATAAATGTGGGCAGGAAGAATTGTTAATATCTTGCCTTTTGTTAATAAAGATGAGTGCTTAGAATTTGGAGGAAATAGTGCTGCAAGCAACAAGCTATCCAAACCCATCTTTGCTTTGTTTACTAGAGGTTAAGAGGCAGCTTGTTGTTTAACTCGCCAGCAGGTAACTAATGACAACTCAGTCCTTCATGGGCAACCAATTCTACACAGTCATCCACCTTTAGGAGAGGTCATTTTCTTGGTCCTCACTACTGTAGTCATTTCTTCATCTTCTTTGAGAGACTTTTTTCTTATGGTAATGGAATTGATTTCAAAACTAGTTTCCAAATAAATAATAAAACAGGACATTTATTTGGGGATAGGGAAATTAGCTCACACCACTAAAATTAACTTTTAATAAAAATGCAAAATCTGCATTATTTATAAAGCACTTAGAAACCACTAATTTATTCACTGTAGTTAAGTGATTGGCATCTTTTATATAATTGTTCAACCTAACTCTCAGAAGACTCAAAATTTTATTATTTTTAAAAACCTGATTATGGGGCGCCTGGGTGGCTCAGGTGGCGGTTGAGTGTCTGCCTTCGGCTCAGGTCATCATCCCAGGATCCTGGGATCAAGCCCTGTCAGGCTCTCTGCTCAGTGGGGAGTCTGCTTACCCCTCTGCCTCTGCCTACCACTCCCCCTGAGTGTGCTCTCTCCCCTTCTCAAATAAATAAAATCTTTAAAAAATAAAAAAATTAAAACCTGATTATTTCCTAATTCTTTAATATTTGATACGGAGCTTTATTGCATTTAATACATGCAGCACATCTTCCTGCTGTCCTTCCATTTAGTTCTCAGATAAGCAGGAGTCAGTTGGGTAATAAAAGGACAGTAGTCACCCCAGCCTTATCCACAGTTTTGCTTTCTGTGGTTTCAGTTACCTGCTGTTGACTGCCACGTGGAAGCAGATGATTGTCTTTCTGACATGTTGTCAGAGGATCAATAGTAGTCTTAATGCTGTGTCACAACTCCTACATCATTCACCTCATTATGTAGGTCTTTTATCATCTCACATCACAAGAAGAAGGGTGAACACAGTACAATAAGATATTTTGAGAGAGACCACATTCACATAACTTTTATTACAGTTATTGTTATAATTGTTCTCTTTTATTATTAGTAATTGTTGTTAATCTCTTATTGTGCCCAATTTATAAATTAAACTTTATCATGGGTATGTACATATAGGGAAAAACATAGTAAATATAGGGTTCATTACTGTCTGCGGTTTCAGGCATCCACTGGAGATTTTGGAACATAATCCTGCAGATAAGGGGGGCTACTATAATCAATGCAAATGGATAATTTATCTACAGTTCACAGTGCCCCTTTTCTGGAGGTTTGGTTATCTTAATGATAAGTTTATTACTTAATTAGGAAATCATACCTTTTTATGCTTTGAACTGATAGCACGTGTTGATACCTTTTTTTCTTACTAGCAATAGGAATATTACAATAAAGTCATTTTAAATTGTTATATTTTCAAAGGTCTTAAGTTGTTTTATGATTTTTTTTATTCAAGATTAGAGTCTCTTTTGATATTTTTGAAGGTTTTGAAAAGATAGGAAAAGGGAAAGTAAATCCCCATTTCAATCAGCCATTTGGTGCTGCACCTTTCCCTTTGGTTGCTTTTTTTCCTTTTGGTAGTTTTTGGTTTGCTTAATATGATCCTGCTCTATATTTTATTAATCTTTTTAAAATGTATGATCACTTTGGCACTGTCATTTTATTCTAGGGAATCCCAACTGATTGTTATTACCTGGTGATTTTAGTACCTTCCTTCTTGAAGGACAGTTTATTCATCTCTGTGGTGATTCATTGTGAAAATGCCAACTGGACTTTAAAGTTTCGAACATTTAGCTTGAAGCAGAAACTGAGATGGCTTATTTGTTTTAAATATTCTAAAATAAGACTTAATGTAACATATTCTGTATGAATTTTGAGTAGTCATTGTCTTGATTTTACTATTTTTTTGAATGGCCAGTTGGCCATCTACCGTCCTGGCCAGCCATCCCTCTACAAGTCATTAAACTTTGCTGTCAGTCATCCTAACCCTGCCATAATTTGCCTGACTCCTGGCCCCAGCAGCCATAATTAGTACTGGTCAAGGAGGTGAAAAAGTGACAAAACATGAATGCTGCAGTATAAATAGATTTGCCCCTTTTGTTGGAGAAATTAGAGATACTGTGTAGATTTATTTGTGGATTAGTGTAGCAAAAAAAAAAAGTTATTAGTAAAAGCTGTCCCTTTAAAGTCTGTGTTTCAAAGCCCTTTGGCAAACATTTTTATATTTTCGGTCTACGTTATTTAATAGAAAATTATGTGTATTTGTGTTTATACATTGATAACAACCTCCCCTGTATTAGGACATGACCAGTAGGCTCTGCCCCATATACTTTGTCCAGGCCATTGAAAGATAACTTTAAGGTTCACATTTCTTTACTGACCACCCAAGAGTAATAGAAGGCGCATGTTTCCTCTGATTTATATAGAATATAATCACACAGTGAGCTCCAGGGAAGTGTGTGTGAGCACATTGGCCTAAAGAATTTTGTTATTATAGGCTTCTCAGCTTTAGTTCAAGTTACAGGTAATTTCACATTCGTTTTACTCTCAGTTATTCAGAAAAGCTGATTATTTTAAATCTTAAATGAATGTTCACTCATAGGCAGGGTAACTGTTTTCCATTTACCAAAACCTTAGTTGATCCCTCATATGGCAGTGAGACAGAACAAATAAGCTGTGGAAACATTTTATTCTGAAACTTTTCAACAAAAATGTTAAAGGTAGGTTAGTATTAGCTAAATGTATTGACCTATTTTTGAGTAATTAGAATTTCACATCAAGGGAGAATATAATCAATCTAAGCCTTGTTTATCTGCTGGTAACTTTAACTCTTGATAGAAGTACAGCACCTTGACACTTTTAAATTAATACTTTCTCTAGCCAAGTGTGATAAAGTGTTATACATCTTTCCTGTTAAAAAAAAAAAGTTTAAAATGGGTAATATTCTGAATGATCACAGTTTTTATCTGTGCTTTTTGAAGATTAAATCCAAGTGCTATACAAATCATTCTATCAAGCTATCTTACATATAAAGTTTTAAAAAATGAATCAAGGCAGGAAATCTTTTTTCTACAATAAATAAATACTTTAAGATTTTTCTTTTTCCCTGTTTGATTTCAAATCTTGTTCAGTGTTTACTGCCTGTATCATTTTTTGTTTGCATTATCACTCTTGTATGTGTCTCATGAATTCACTTGAATATTGCAGTTTATTTTTCTATTAAAAAAAAACCCACATACTTTTCATATTAAAACATAAGTACCAACACAGCCTAATTGGAACTTACATAAATCTGGGTGGCATTTGTAAAATGAATTGTTGCTTAATGTTTTTTTTAATTTTAATAGCCTCAAGTACTACAGCCTTCCAGCAGCCTTCCCAGACCCACAGACCACGCCCAGGGAAAACTAATAAAGCCGCAACATATCGAGGCCCACAGTGAATGCACAATCCAGGACATACAGCGGGGTGTTGCACATCTGGATGAAAGCTTTACACATGGCTTACAACAAGAAAGCAGCTATGGTCTGGAAGACCAGCCTTTTTCTTCAAGCCCACAATTTGCTGAGGATGTGGCTAAGAATACATCTTCTGAAGCAAACTTGAACATGACCACGAATGCTCAAGAGCCTTATCATTCGGCAAATAATCAAATTAGTGACATGCAATTTGTACCTACTTCCCTTCAGACACTTCCCCAGTCAAGTACAGTAGATCATACTAAGAGAGTTGGAAGAAATCAGTCTTCACTGGAGGGCTGCACATCCCAGCCCAAGTCCTTACCGCTTTTTAAGCCATCCATCTCAAATTCTTTGGTACCTCCTCCAGTTTCTGAATCATCTCCAAGTAGGACTCCCACTTGTAAAAAGTCACCAATAATCACACCGTGGAATTCATCAAAACTTCAGCCAACATCTAGTCAAACAAATCTTGCAAGCAATCCAAATCCAAAAGCATCTAAGCTCCGTCCCCCTTCTGGCTCTTTCAGACAAAAACAAATAAGCAGCTCCCAACTAGAGCCTCAAAACTTCCAGGCCAAGACAAGCATCCCAAGGCCTCTAACAAGAAGAAAAGAAATCATGCAGAATCTGAACAGCAATTTGAATTCTGGGGATTGTTTGGCTTCTAATCGATACTCCCGTCTTCCTAAACCAAAGATACATTAAGTGCACAGCCATCACCTGCCAATTTGTTTTTTAAAAAAACAATCTGTTCTGTAATAGCTTTATGTGCAGTTTGCTACCATGATGGAGGTTTCATTAAAAGCTTGCAAATCTTAAAATTAAAATGTGGAAGCTTCTAATAGTTTGGCTCTTCCATTTTATATCCTGGTTGAAGTACACAGCATTTGAGCATATTTGTCTCAGGTAAACACAAAAGTTTGCTTACCCATTTCAGAGACCTACAGAAGGCTCTAATCATGTTATCCATCCCTCTGCACATCAGAAAGTTCATAATATTCCACTTAGCAGGCAAGAAAAGTGCTTTGTTCATTTAGTCCTTTTAAGGTCTGTATTAAATGTGGTTCTTAGAGCCTCACCCTTTTTCACTTGTCCCTCCTGTGAATATGGTTACTGTTTTAACTGAAGATATGGTGATAATTGAAGATGGTAGACTGTAAGTAAAATTCTGGCCAGTGCTTTGTGTATTCAAAAGGTCTATGCAAAAGCTTTGTGATGAATAAAAGAGATCAGGCTTTTAATGGGAAGTCTATGTAAGTTTTATTTTTCCTTGCTAGGATCAGCCAGTTAGTCTCAGTATTTATTTATTTACCACATAAAGAAACAAAGATGTTTCATGTGATATAAAAACCAATTCTATGTTGCTTTAGCATCTTGTTTTGCATGTGTGTGAGTACACACACACACACGTGCACACACACACACGCACACACACCCACCCACCCCATTTGTATTTGTTTTTGCTACTCCATAAATTTTGGAAAGCTTGGGTTACATTTTGAAGCCTGTACCTAAAGATGTATTCATTTTGTAACATGTGTTGTTGGTGCTAGAGTTTTGCTGGTAATTGTTTTGAACCCTGTAGGCTTATGGATCCATGATAACTGTTTTAAGGTTCCACAGCTTATATTTTAAATTAAGTCTTTATTATAATATTTATATTTATTGACTTTCTGCTAATATCTGAAGACTGGAATAATGGACTTGAAATGTTTGCACAAACCTTTGATGAGCTATAAATACCCCACAGAATAGGGATTGAAACTATTTTCTATAGCAAAACAGTTAAAATATTTTGAGAATAATTATAAACTTAAGTAAGACTATCTTGAGAAAGCTGGAATTCTTAATACTTTTTGTTTTTCTGAGTTTTCCAGGTTTCCCTTTTATGTTAGTGTGTTTGGCAGTTTCTTGAAAAGTAGATTTGGGATGAAAAATAGAATTGGAGAGGGACATTGTGTTTTATTAAAAGGTATTAAAAGCTATCTTAATGTTTTAGGAAGGTAGCTGGGGAACCGCCAAGGGACCATATACACCAACCGAATCATGGTGCGGGCCACTCATCAGATGGTTCAATAAATTTACCCTCTGTTCTCCCAAATCATGTCATCTTTAGGCAGTTCACCTGTTGCTGCTTTAATTAGAATTAATGTTTTTCAGATAGCCTTTTACAAAGTCAATTTTTGTTGTGATCAGCTGACCAAAACTGTATCATAAGGGATTATGACCAAAAAGTTAGTCACTCAAAGTTCCAGGGATTTCATTTTAAAAATGGACACTGGTGAAATTGCCCCTTTTAAGAAAAACAACAGCAAGTGCTTTTGTGGAAATTTCGAAAGAGCTGTTTACTGTCATTTTGATGTAGTCTTCCCTTGCCTACCAGAGGACCATTTGAGTGAATTTGCCATTCACTGGATACAAAAACCATTCTTGGATTTGGTAACAGGTGAGCGACACAAATCTAGTACCATAGTCTCATTCAACAGAGAAGCGCTAAAGTTCAGAAAGATTTTCACATAGTCCAGATATTGTTAGTGTAAAGTACTCAGACATATCAGCAAAGCTCTTCTTTGTTCATAGAGACAAGAAGTGATGGCTGGCAGCTGTAAGTGGGTACATGTGGTGTATCATCTTGAAGAGGAACAAAAACTGATCTCATATATTGCAAATGGAATGTTATCACACTATATTTTCCTAAAGTAAACATTGATGAATTGGTTTTGGTTTATTTAGAAGTTGGTGTAGACTCTTGTGAAATATTATTTACAAGTAGTCCTTTAATGGAAAAGTTCAAAGCTTTTACTTATTTTTGACCCCCTAGTCTGAGGGAAATATCTTTGTCATATAAAAATGTTGACTCCTACAATTTGTTTATTCCAGTCTTTTTCCTGCTCTATTTTTTCTCCCTGATGAATTTACAGAAATATTAACCCATGAGTTTATCAACTTCTCTGTGCTTTTGTTGAGCCTCAGTCTTGGCTCAGCAATATAATTATGAAGCATAATATATTTAAGAGAAAAAAATCTAGTATGCTTGTACAAAACAAGTTTTGCCTGCAGTTTGCTTTTAAAAACTGCATGAATATTTCTTTAAAAACTGCTCCATAGTAATTAAGTCAGAAATGAGGTGAGGATGTAACTCACCTGAATAATCAGGGATCACTCTCAGATTTGGCTTGATCTCTGTTTAGTGCTTCTATAAGTCAACTCTGTGCCAAATCCTCCTCTACGGGAACTCAGATCACTTTTTTTCTGAGTTCTTGTGATTTGGGTGAAGATGGCTGCAGTATATGAATTGTAAATCCTGAAGAAAAAGTTTTGTGGGGGTTTAAGTTTCACATTTGTGAATGAGAAAAGTAATAGAGCATGTAGAATTTGACATTCGGCTGTTGATGGAATGGATGTATATCAAATTCTTTAGAGAAGGCTTGGCCTAAGGAGTTAATCAATACAGGTGCAGATGATTTTAAGGCATTAAACAAAGGATTATATAGTTATATCATTTAGAATGTTTCTAATAACTGAGACCCTCTAGCATTTTTCTTTTGGAGTCTCATTTTAATTTGTGCAATATTTTCAGGCATATAGACTACTGTTCATTGTATTTATATAGACGTTAGGGAACTTAGTAAGTATTTTAACAAGTAAAAATCTGAATAATGAGAGAAAGTATCAGATTTGCACTTTAAAATAAGCTTAATTGCTTGGAGTTGTGCCTGAAATATCGAAATGCCTCTTGGGCGTGGCTTTGTTGTTGAAATGAATTTCTCTATAACTGTTGCTGTTTGAAGTACAGCCTTTCACAGAATTATATCCTCAGCATGTCACTTTACTCATTAAAGCACTAAGTTCTTTGAATGTTTCATGGTACCCTTAAGTATTTTACTCAGTGTGTCAAAGAGAACATGATCCACCCCCTCCCGTAGCTGTCACTTCTGGTCTTCCTGTAGATGGTTGTTACAGACACAGAAGTGCACTTCTCATTTCTGGGCAGAGTTGTCATGATGGTTTCCTGGTCTCTGGGACACTGACGATGTAATTTGGAGTCACCAACTAGGCTTGCAATGAAGTTCAGTAAGACTGCAGCATAGTTTCAGTTTACTCTTCTCCTACACAGTAGTTTTCGTGTTTATAAATTAGTTCAGGTGGTTATGTTTGCATGCCTATGCATACATTTGAAAATTAATTATAGCTGTAATACAAATACCTGATGTTTTTCCTTGAGGATGATGGCCTTGCTGTTTTTCTTAATTCTGATGCTTGAATTATATTTTCTAATTTTCTTTCCACACCTCCCTTCAATTTTTCTGCTGCAGCAATTTGAAAGAATACACTTGGATAAATGATTATGATGGTGGGTGCCAATCTACAACTATGCTATTAATTAAAGATACATCATATATTTTAACTGTGTTGGGGAAAAGCTACCCACTTTCTCCTCATTAGAGCGTCACCATAACAAAATAATACTGACCCTACAAATTTAAAGTCTCTAAGTCATTACTAACTAAAAAACACCACAGTCTTTAATACCTGCAGTATTGTTTTCCCCATTGATTTTAAAAACCAGAGTAAATACTGTATATTAGAATTTGCTTGTAAAATGAGTTATAAAAACTGGATGTAAAGTCTCTTTCCTGAAAATGTTGGCATAGTAAATAAAAATAAAGTTCATAATTATAAAAGTTTTCTTGTCCTCAACACTGCCTTCCATAGTGTACTTTTTCTCGGATATATTTTTCTCCACAAAGATCCAAAATGCTCTTCATTTGGTTGATTTTCAAACTGTCATTTTACATGCTCCCTTCTACACACACGTATCACACTCCAAGCCCTGATTAAGTAGGAGGTGAACAATAATTTAGTGTTTCCACCGACTCTGTAAGTGATCTAATGCATCAGTTTCCATTTTAATCAAATGCCTGCTTTATCTCAGAAAAATAATTGGGATAACAGATAATTTTTACTTAAAAAAATATTAGCACCTTGAGTGAGAATACTGCATACAAGAGGAAGACTTTGTAATTTTAATTATTTTTTTAGACATATACAAAAAAAGCTTGAAGCAACAAGAGTGCTTAATGAAATTTTACATAGTTTTTAGGAACAAAAGGAACAAGGCATTTATAATTTTCCAATTTAACTATATGTGGTAATATATAATGAGATATAAAAAGTTGACACAGTGATATTATTAATTCAAAATGGTTTTATAAATGTTGGAAAAAGAATGAAGGAAATTTCATTACTAATAAATTTAATAATGGCATTTACCACCTCTTAAGTCATCTCTATCAGTTTTAAGGCCCTCTGAGTTATTAGCAAGTACTTTCTTAGTTGGATTAACTCTAAATTTTTCTTTTTTAGGCTGTTATCAAGTGTAATTTCATTTTTTCCTCATGTTCATTCCACATTTTCCATTCTGAAAATCTTTTTTTTTCCCCACAGAAAGACAAGTAGAAGTTGAATCTGACTTATCCTTCTATTAATGGGGTGTAATTTTTGTGGATGTCTTATGGGTGTCAGTCCCTATGCTAACTGCTGGGTGTACTGAGGTTGAAGACCACGTGGTCCCTGCCTCATGGAGCTTAAGGAGCTGCAGGTGGTTTTAACATCATGCCATCCTATTCAGGAATGCCCTGTTTATCATCTCATTTAGAACATAACAAGAAAACTCCTTTCCCCCTCATTTCATTTTATTCTGGGCTTTAACTGCCTTTTACTATTCACATCTTTGCTTCTGTATTAATTATTGGTTACATGCCTTCATTTCCCTTTGATAATCTGATTTGATTCGAGAACTCCTTCTTTAGCCATATCAAATATTCTTAAATTCTCTGCCCTTTCTTATGTCATCAGCCAGGATTTAATTTTGAGGCTTCTCTCTTAAACCACCTTCCCTTTTAGACCTTGGCCGGTAGGATCTCATATTCTGAAGTCTATCTTTAACATTCAATTCATACAGTTTACATCCAGGCTTCATTTTCCTTCTGTCCCATTATCGTATACATATAAAATCTAGTATGGCCTAGTTGATACTTTTGGTTACCTGCCATTTTTTGCTATGTGATCTGTGAGGAGAAATTTAGGTCATCTGGAAGAGCCTTTTCCTCATTCATGAATTCTTCCCCAAAAATCCTCAAATTAGCATCCATGTCTTAAAAAAAAAAAAACAATTCCTCACAGACCTTTCTTTGATTTTCCAACCATAGAAACGGTATTGCTGTTTTCCAGATTTGGGAGTATGACCTGTTATCTGATCTAATCCACACATAAATTTATTCAGGCATACATTTTGAATATGAATAATGCTTCTTTGGTGATATTTTAGGTGATTATAGTTTTCTGCAAAAGTACATCTCAAATGTTCATCTGTTAAAGTGAAAGATACCAGCTTTTCTTTGATTCCTCCCAATAAATATTGTTAAAATGCTTGTTGTGTGCCAAACCCTGGATTTGATCTTGTAGGGGATGAATGAGACACATTCCTGCCATGGAAGAGATCACATTACAGCAGAATAGGTCCCCAAATGATGGAGGGCTACCTCCAAAACCATTCTCCCTTAACAAATGTGCATTTGTGTTAGAATTTTTTACTGAATTACAAGTAAAAATTAGATCATTATCACATATGTCATAGGTAATGATACATTCAACCAACTTGAGACCTTTTTAAGCACATGACTAGTTCAAAATACTTGTGAGTTCTAAGGAATTTTCACGACAAATTTTAGATGAAATGTTATATTTATGTACTGTAAATTAAAAGTAGTTTTCATGAATTGCAGTGAAAAGAAAAAATAGGATCTTTGATGAATTATTTGTTCATGGTTTTTCGTAAGTTGTATCCCAGACTAACGCTGAGATGCAAACACATGTACTCTAAGCACCTTGCTACCTGGGTCCTGTTCAAAGAGCCAGGGTTAGAGCTTAGAGGAGATGTTTGGGATTGGGTTTATGCCTGACCTGGGCAGCTCATCTCAGGACTCCCTGAGAACCCTAGACCTTGGTCTGATTGTTCTTCTAAAGGGAGCTTGGGCTGAGGGCAAGGGAATAAAGAACAGTGAACTCCTGCCTTTCAGAACTCCCCAAGAATCTGAGAAGCAGAGGAGACCGTGGATTTATAATCATTTGTGAATGTTGCAAAAAGCATTACTTAAGTTGCAGAATGGACCAACCACAGACAAAAGTACAATGAAACATAAAAACTTGACCTTTGCTAGTAGAGTGAGGCAAAATAGAATGGCAGGCCATTTATACACCTTTGTACGCAAAGATCTATTTAAATTAAGAATGGAAAATAAATTTCTGATGGGGTGATTAAATTATTCACATATGAAGGGTTCTGGAGGGGAGGGGGTTGGGGGGATGGGTTAGCCTGGTGATGGGTATTAAAGAGGGCACATTCTTCGTGGAGCACTGGGTGTTATGCACAAACAATGAATCATGGAACACTACATCAAAAACTAATGATGTAATGTATGGTGATTAACATCATAATAAAAAAAGTAAAATAAATCCTACTTCATCATAGTAAAAAAAAAATCCATTATGAAAATAATTATATGGTCTCTTAATGTCTTAAAGAATATTTACTCAGAGTGTTCACATTATAACATTTACTCAAAGTATTCACACCATAACTGGGACAAAAGCAAAATAACAAAGCTGTGAATGCAGTACACTCCCAGTATGTATGTGCCTATAAATACCTAGACAAAAGAACAGTAGTTAAGAATAGGGATAGAATTATGGGTCGTTTGGGCGCCTGGGTGGCTAAGTCGTTAAGCGTCTGCCTTCGACTCAGGTCATGGTCCCAGGGTCCTGGGATCGAGCCCCGCATCAGGCTTCCTGCTCAATGGGAAGCCTGCCTTCTCCCTCTCCCACTCCCCCTGCTTGTGTTCCCTCTCTTTGCTGTGTCTCTCTGTCAAATAAATAAATCTTAAAAAAAAATTATGGGTGGTTTTATTTTTTAATCTTCATCTTTATATTTTCTATGTTTTTAAATTAAGAGACCGTGCTCTTATAATCAGAAAAGGGTTTTTTTGTTTGTTTTAACTAGCCAGGTCATTTCTATTGCCTAGGCAGCATTTGTAAAGCACCTGGCACAAAGGCACTCACTAATTGATCCTCCTTACTCCACACCCCCACTTCCCATAAAACACACACACTACTTTGAGCCTAGAAAATAAAGTTTTATGGAAAGGGAGAGTTGGGTCACCTTGTCCTTAGGAATTTCTGACTTTACTCATGGCTATCACCACAATCCTATAGTCCTCATTTAAGTTTTGAACCCAGAAGTAAACCTAGAGCCTTTCCTGAGCCCAGTTGACTTGGGCTATGACTTAGTGAAATTAAGGAGCACAGGAATCCTCAGTGCAGCCAGGCTTCCTCCAAGCTCCTGGTGCTGCCTGGTCTGCCTTTAAACTCTTACTCATCCTTCAGCGTTGCATCTTCTTGTCCAGCCTTTTCTGGTTCCACTGGATTTGCACACACCTGAAAGCTGTCTCCTCAGCGGGAGCCCTCAACACCCTGGAGGGAGCTGGTCCTCTCCACCACTCATGCCTCTCTATCTGGTTACTGATACATTGTTACATGAGTAGACAAATGGAAGGTCAGGATAGGACCTGCAGAAAGAGTGACCATGAATTTGAAAACCCCCAACCAATTGAGCTGAAGTTGGGAAAGGGTGAGGGATGGAGTGGGGCATTTCAAATTCTTTAAAATTTCTCTTATTAACTAGCAACAGCAAGTTAAAACATTTGAAATGGAAGATACTTAAGTTTTCTAGGAACAGGATATAATAGGATGTGAAATGTCACTAGTATGTCACAACATGGTCAAATTGGCCTCAGCTAAATTTTATTCCTGTGCCCCACCAGACTTATCTGGAGCAAGGACATGTTTGGGGCTATTGGACAGGAACTAGAAATGTTACTAAAATCCATGGGTACAAAATTGTTGCATTTTCTTTAATGGTTACCTTTATTAACTATGTTGCCCCACTCAACAAAATGTGTAAAACACTAAAGAGGAAGGCACTCAAAAAAGATGTGGCAGGTAGTGATGATCCTTACATGTAGAGAGTCAGAGCCAGAAGAAAATGGCAGGAGCTTTGGAAGCCTCCCTTTCCCAGCCTCTGGGCCCATTGCCCTGGCATAACCCTCAGTATCCCATCAGTATATTGGTCAGTATCCATTAGAGCCAATTCCTTCTCACCTACCTGTTTAAGTCTACCTGCACCTGTCCCCTTCCTATGGTTGCTTGTTCCCTGTCTCCTGTGCTCCTTTACACTTCCCTGGAGCAGGAAAAGATGTGTCCTGGGCTTCCTTCATCTCCCTGCAGGGTCCGCAGGCCCAGCAGTCTCTGGTTACAGGGCTACAGCCATGGAGGAGTGAGCCATCTTTGTTCACAACGTCCTGTTACAGGATGATGTGTCAGCAAATTTTAAGTCACTTATGCAAAGACACAGCTAGTGGCAGATCTATTTGACACCAAATGTAGTACTACTGCATCATTGTTTTACTCCATTTTGCATTCAGGTAATTGGGATTTGCATCAGAGATAGGGCCTCTATCAGTGACAAAATACATTTCTCCTGAACTTGAATAGTTTACACACTTAGCATATACTAACTGGGCCTGGAGATATTCATCTTATATCTACACCAACCCTTCTCCATGTAGTATTTTCTTATTAGTCATGGGTTTTATTTACAACCTCTCAAATGTGAGTGCCATGAGTGAAATTCTGTAGAGGTTGATTAATCCTTACCTGGATCCTACGGCATCATTAGGGCTGTTTGCTGTGGGATGTTAACTCTTCTTATATAACCGGAACTTCAGGGCTGGTATCATGCAATTGTATAGATTTTTAAAGTATGGTTCGGTGATGCTGGAAACCAGAACACACAAGTCTCAAGGCTTTGCCTGGCCATGCTTTGGTTACAGACCCAAAGACTCATCTGATCAGTTCAGCTCTGGCTCTGCTGCCTCCTGTCTTGGCCAAACTTGGGCAAGCTCAAGAACAGTCCACCCAACTCTGCTTGTTCTGAGCCAAGGAGGAAGACCTCAGCCTTTTAGTATACCATTTATTTATGGTTTCCTTAACATTAAGTTTTTACTGCAGTTTGGGGTGAGTAGGAAAATCTGCCTGAGTCCAGGTGCCCAGTGTTGAACAGCCCAGGGTCAGCTCACAGTTTCTTGCCCTAAGGAACACCACACACAACTGCACACTGTTGAGAAGTAGAACAGGAAAAGGAATCCCTAACAAGCAACCGGGTGAAAATCCAAGCATGTATTCATTCAGTGTGCAGAGAAACAGAATTCTTCCCATGACAACTGTGTCTCTTGTTATCAATACTTACCTTTCTGTAGCTGGTGGCCCAACCTCACCCCCACTTCCCCAATAGCTTCTAACTGCAAATGAAGTTACTAGACCAAAGATTGTGTTTCTCTGCCTTAGGGAATGGTAATTTT
Organism: Eumetopias jubatus; assembly: GCF_037043125.1. Lineage (NCBI taxonomy): Eukaryota > Metazoa > Chordata > Mammalia > Carnivora > Otariidae > Eumetopias > Eumetopias jubatus. Next base: position 45,511,961 of record NW_028274823.1, on the reverse strand, counting down.
TCCTTTTATCTGAATAAGCCCCCATGCTTAACTATTTTGTCCTTATGCCACTCAGCCCTTGTAAATCATATGTGACAAGTTCAGCACTTCAAAGACAGGTGCCTTTGTGCCACGTGCATCCAACGTCTGATTCTCTGCAGAGCCTGAGAAGAGGGAAGAGACGAGTGTTCAGAGTAGTGAGCTGTGCAGATTAGGGTGTGGTGGCTCTGTGGGGAATGGGGCAAAGAACTGTTCCTCCTCTTCTGCATGATGTGGGCAAGAAGACACAATGCTCTTTCTAGCCCCTTTGAATTCCTGCTGACTATATTTTCTCTCTCCAGCTTCTGAGTGTTCCCAATATGCAAGAGAATTTTGCCCCAGCTTCCCTGAGTTCTTTGTATTTTACATTGATTAAGCATCTTTAAATAAGGTATCATTCCCCTGCCTGTCACACCTCCCCCTCCCAGAGTTGATACTCACTGGTAGGGAGATAAAGTAGGTTGTTTTTTCCCAAGCTGCGTGGCCTCACTTTACTTTATTTAAATGCTACTTGATCAAGGCATACTTTGCATATCATATAATTCACCCATTCCAAGCATACAAGTCAATGCTTTTTTAAAAATTTACCAGATCGTGCAACCCTCAGCATACATCAGTTTTAGAACGTTTTCCTCACCCCGGTGAGATCCCATATGCTCATTTAATATATTCCCTGCCCCTGTCTTAAGCATCACTATCCTACTTTCTATCTCCATAATTTGCCTTTTCTGGACTTTTTATATAAATGAAATCAAATAAGATATAGTCTCTTGGGTATAGTTTCTTCTACTTAGCATAATGTGTCGAGGTTCATCCAAGTCATAACATGAATCAGTTCATTCCTTTTCATTGCTAAATAACTTTTCATTTCATGGAAACACCACATTCAGCAGTTGACAGATACTGACATCGTTTCCAGTTTGGGGTTACTGTGAATTGTGTTGCTAACAACAGTCATGTGTAAGTCGTTGTGTGGACATACGTTTTCATCTTGCTTCGGTAGATACATACCTTAAACAGTGGAATTGCTGGGCCATAGGACAAATTTTTGTTTAAACTACGAAACTGTTTTCTAAAGTTGCTGTACTATTTTATGTCCCTACCAGCAACGTACAAGGTTCTTATTTCTCCACATCCTTGACAACATTTGTTATTGTTTGGCTTTTATTATAACCACCCTACCAGGTGTGAAATGGTATCTCATTGTGGTTTTGCTTTGTGGTTTCCTAACGACTGCCGTGCTGAGCATCTTTTTGTGGGCTTTTTCACCATTCATAGATCTTCCTTGGTAAAATGTCTATTTAAATTATTTAAATCTTTTGTCCTTTTTTTTTTGTAGGCTTGCTTGTCTTATTATTGAGGTATGGGGATTCTATTTATATTCTAGGTAAAAGTCATTTACCAGATATGTGTTTTGCAGGTATTTTCTCCCAATCTGCTGCTTGTCTTCATTTCAGGGGAATAATGTTTTTTGAAGTCCAAAAGCTTGCAATTTTAAATAGATCAATTTTGTCAATTTTTAAAAATATATTGTACTCTGGGTATCATATCTAAGAAATCTTGGCTTAATCTAAGGACTTGAAGATTTTCCCCTATGTCATCTTTTAAAAAGTTTTATTATTTTAGCTCTTAAATTTAAGTCTGTGATTCATTTTGTGTTAATTTTTGTGTAGGGTGTGAGTTAAGATTTTAAGGTTTATCTTTTCATGTGTGGATATCCAATTGTCCCAGCTCCATTTGTTAAAAAGGCTATCCTTTACTCAGTGGATTGTCTTGGCACCTTTGTTGAAAATAAATTAACCATAAATACAAGTAATTTTTTTTGGACAGTCAACTCTCCTCTATAGTCTACAGATTCGTATGTCTGTCTTTTTACAAGGGCCTTGCTTTTACCCTAACTATAACTTTATAATAAGTTTTGAAATTAGGAAGTTAAAGTTCTCCAAATTTGTTCTTTTTTTTAAGGATTATTTTGACCTTTCATGTCCTCTTATAATTCCATATATATTTTAGGATCATTTTGTCAAGTTCTGCAAAACAGCATGCTGAAATTTTGATAAGAATTGCATGCAAGTTATTCAATTTGGGGAAAATAGTCTTCTTAACACCATCGAGTCTTCTAATCCATGAACATGAAATATCTCTTGAGTTGTTTAGATCTTTTTTTTAAGATTGTATTTATTTTTTTCTTTAAATTTTTTATTGTTATGTTAATCACCATACATTACATCATTAGTTTTTGATGTAGTGTTCCATGATTCATTGTTTGTGTATAACACCCAGTGCTCCATGCAGAACGTGCCCTCTTTAATACCCATCACCAGGCTAACCCATGCCCCCACTCCCCTCCCCTCTAGAACCCTCAGTTTGTTTTTCAGAGTCCATCGTCTCTCATGGTTCATCTCCCCCTCCGATTTCCCCCCCTTCATTCTTCCCCTCCTGCTATCTTCTTCTTTTCTTTTTCTTAACATATATTTCATTATTTGTTTCAGAGGTACAGATCTGTGATTCAACAATCTTGCACAATTCACAGCGCTAACCATAGCACATACCCTCCCCAATGTCTATCACCCAGCCACCCCATCCCTCCCACCCCCACCACTCCAGCAACCCTCAGTTTGTTTCCTGAGATTAAGAATTCCTCATATCAGTGAGGTCATATGATACATGTCTTTCTCTGATTGACTTATTTCACTCAGCATAACACCCTTCAGTTCCATCCATGTCGTTGCAAATGGCGAGATCTCATTCCTTTTGATGGCTGCATAATATTCCATTGTGTGTGTGTGTGTGTGTGTGTGTGTGTGTGTGTGTGTGTGTGTGTGTGTATACCACATCTTTATCCATTCATTTGTCGATGGACATCCTGGCTCTTTCCACAGTTTGGCTATTGTGGACATTGCTGCTATAAACATTGGGGTGCATGTACCCCTTCGGATCCCTACATTTGTATCTTTGGGGTAAATACCCAGTAGTGCAATTGCTGGATCATATGGTAGCTCTATTTTCAACTTTTTGAGGAACCTCCATACTGTTTTCCAGAGTGGTTGCACCAGCTTGCATTCCCACCAACAGTGTAGGAGGGTTCCCCTTTCTCCACATCCCCGCCAACATCTGTCGTTTTCTGACTTGTTAATTTTAGCCATTCTGACGGGTGTGAGGTGGTATCTCATTGAGGTTTTGATTTGGATTTCCCTGATGCCGAGCGATGTTGAGTACTTTTTCATGTGTCTGTTGGCCATTTGGATGTCTTCTTTGGAAAAATGTCTGTTCATGTCTTCTGCCCATTTCTTGATTGGATCATTTGTTCTTTGGGTGTTGAGTTTGATAAGTTCTTTATAGATTTTGGATACTAGCCCTTTATCTGCTGTCATTTGCAAATATCTTCTCCCATTCTGTCGGTTGTCTTTTGGTTTTGTGGACTGTTTCTTTTGCAGTGCAAAAGCTTTTTATCTTGATGAAATCCCAATAGTTCATTTTTGCCCTTGCTTCCCGTGCCTTTGGTGATGTTTCTAGGAAGAAGCTGCTGCGGCTGAGGTTGAAGAGGTTGCTGCCTGTGTTCTCCTTTAGGATGTTGATGGACTCCTGTCTCACGTTTAGGTCTTTCAACCATCTGGAGTCTATTTTTGTGTGTGGTGTAAGGAAATGGTCCAGTTTCATTCTTCTGCCTGTGGCTGTTCAATTTTCCCAACACCATTTGTTGAAGAGACTAAGATTGTATTTATTTAAGAGAGAGAGAGAGAGAGTGAGAGTATGAGTAGGGGGAGGGGCAGAGGGAGAGGGAGAAGCAGACTCCCTGCTGAGCAGGGAGCTCGATGCAGGGCTAGATCCCAGGACCCCGAGATCATGACCTGAGCCAAAAGCAGACACTTAACCGACTGAGCCACCCAGGCGCTCCTTAGATTTTTTTAAAATTTCCCTTAGCAGTGTTTTATAATTTCCAGTGTCTAAGTCTTATACTTCTTTTGTTAAACTGATTCCTGTTTTTTATTCTTTTTAATACTATTGTGAAAAGAATTGCATTCTCAATTTTTTTCAGATTATTCATTGTTCATATATAGAAATATAATTGATTTTTGTATCTCGATCTAGTATCCTACAACTTACTGTACTTATGTATTAGTTCTAATAGCACTTTTGTGGGTTCTATGGGATTTTCTACATATAGGGTCATGTTATCTGCAAAAAAAAAAAAAAAAGAGAGAGAGAGAGAGAGACAGTTTTACTTATTTCTTTCCAATGTGGATGTCTTTTTCCTTCTCCTTGACTGATTGCATGGCCCTCTTGAGGCTGATGCTGCTGATGTGGGACACACTTGAGAGACTCCCTGTGGCCATGAACTCCTTCTGTGGTCTTTAGTGGCCTCGAGGACAGCAGCAGTGAGTCAAGACAACCTTCAACCTTTGGGGGGCAAGGATGGTAAAGCCCGTGCTGTCTTTGTCAGAGGCCTGTCACACTGGCCCATGGAGCCAGGAAGCACATAAAGTGTGCAGGGCCCCTGGACGGACCCTCTTAGTTTGGCATCTCCTGGTTCTGAGAGCCCCACTGAAGGCTTTAAGTATTTTATTCCTACTTCATTCCTCCAAACACACATTGCCGCAGGTGCTGACTGCTTAGGCCCCAAATGGTGGCCCTACATTTTAATAAAATTCATCTTGTATTTTCCCTTATTGAAATATCCAGGATCTTAGAAATAAAGTATAGAGGCATTTGGGAAGCCGAGCGTGCCAGACTGTAGGGCTTATGGTTTTAGATATATGCTCCGCAAACAGAATATAGAGCCTCATGCCTGATACATATATTTTTTTCAGCACAGTAAGAGGTATAGAGATGAGGAGTAGGGGTGAGAGGAAGAGATTACTTTTCATGGGAACCAAGAAGCTTCAAGGAAGGTTAAGCTGCCTTCAGTGGGGCAGATTACAATGTCTGATGGGTACACTTTAAAGAAGGAATATTCAATTCTATAATTTGAATTTTGTTTTCCAAATCAACTCCTTTTGCTGTGATATAAACAAAAAAATTAAATTCAGCAAAGTCCTCTTTGTTACTGAAAATTGCAGAAGATACAGCGAGTCTCAAAGGAAACATGGAATTGTAGGGGTTGCTGTAGTTCTCGTAGAGACTACACTGGGGAAATACCATTACTGTGGCCCCCAGGCTTGTGCCCAATGAGGAAGTTTGGCACATAGTAAGACTTAATGTTTGTTGAGGGCTTTCTATTTGCAAGAATAGAGTTAAATGCTTTATAAATGCAACTGTTATAAATGAAGGACCCATTTTGTTCAGTGTTGATCCTAGGTGAAATGGAAAATACAAAACACAGTCTGGCTACCAAAAATAATTTCACACTAGTGTAAATTCTTTACTTGCCTTGGGAAAGACTACGATGGAATCCAAATACAAGTTCTTCACACAGCAACATTACTAAAGAGGTCTCTCCACCTGTCCAGCCCACTTCCTGCAAGCCTTCCCCACATTTGAGTCACTCTGAGGTATCTTTCTGCCCTGTTCACCCACTGCGTCCCTCCACATCCATCCTTACCCCAGGGCAACATGGCCAGGAGCCAGTCCCACAGCCTCACACACAGAAGAGCCTACAGGCCAAATGGAGGCCCCATTTCAAACATCTTAGATATTCACAGGCACAGTAGTATAAACCTTGGTGTCTAAGTAGGCACCGTGCCAAGCACTTTGATGGGTGCTTTATGTGTTAATTATAATGATAAAAGGCAATAACCCTGAATTCTGTGTGTGCCATTGTTCTAAGCACCTTATATACTGCCATGTAATTCTCAGAACAATCCTGAGGCAGGTGCTAGTACCTCTGTTTTTCAGAGGAAGCTGAGGCTCAGAGAAGTTAAATAACTTACCTGAGACCTCACAGTTATTAAATGACAGAATAGAATTTGAAAGCAGGCCATCTGGTTCAGAGTCCTTGCAACTAATCCCAAGGCTATCCCCACTTCTCAAGCTGTATTTCATCTCAGTTCATTTTCACAATAGCCCTTCCTTCCTCACATGATAAACTGAGACTTAGGGTATTAAAGGTCACTCACCCAAAGTCACACCATTAGTAAATAGAATAGTCCTGACGCGGCTGAAACCAATATAGTCTATTACACAATGCTGCCATCTAGTGGTAAATATGGAAACTTCCTTACACATTTCACACCCTGCCCATTTCCGAAAGACTTCAAGGTTTCTTAAAATTTCAGAAGACAGAAACCCTGCAAAATCTCCAAAGTATTAAAATAAGAGTGAAAGCATAACTAGTTAATGATGAAGGTATTACTGAGGTGGTATCTTTGCACTGAGAACAGACCCGACTCTGAGTTTCCTAGTAGCTAAGGCAAAGAAGGAAATTTAAGTGTTCCATTGCACTCACCGCCCCAAAATAATAGATCAGTCGCAAGAGTTTGCCTGATCTTGGACCTCATCAGTCCTTCAACAACAACAGTACTGAGAAAAGCTGTCCATGTAGACATTCATTAACTTGGAAAAGGCAACCTAGAGTTTCAGGGTAACAGGTGTGCCTGTTTATATAGCAGCCCTACCCAGCCTCTTCCTCGTCTCGCTGAGCCATCGCTCCCAGGATGGAGATGCCCTGTGAAGGCTTTGGCAAACTCTATCCACTTGGTCTTTCAGCCCCAGTCTCCCACATTTCAATACTTTCGGCTCAGTTATGTTTTGAAAGCAGCACTGAGGACCTGACCCCCGGGGTTAGGACTTTGGAGAACAGCAGTAATGTTGCTCAGTTGTGCCCTGGGCTCCCAGAGTTGGACTCCTGACCTGCACAGTCCAGTGGGGTAGCCATGAGTCACATAGAAAGGCTGAGTGTTTGAAATGTGGCTAGACTGAACTGAGATGTCCTGTAAGTATAGAATCCACACCAGATTTCGTATTTAAAGAGGTAAAATATTTCATTAATAATTTTTATACCCATTACATTTTGAAATAAATTATTTCATATTAGGTTAAATAAAATATGTTATGAAACTTAATTTCACTTCTTTTTAAATTTTTAAATGTGTCCTCTAAAAAGTTTTAAATTACCTACGTGGCTGGCATTGTATTTCTGTTGAACACAGCAGGTCCAGACCATCTCCCCTCCCCTCCCTGGCTCCTACCAGAGGCCAGATGGACAAGGCACCATGGTGGTCATGTGCAATGCCCAGGACCCCAGAAAATCTTCTGTGCTATCAAGGGGAGGAACTTTGTCCTTGTCCTCTAAACACAAGCTGGTTCCAGAAGGGATTTTCAAGACCTTGATAGGCGCCACACCAAAGCTGGGTTAGATTTGGAGAACTCGGCTAAAATGTTCGGTACGCCCAAACAGCTTTGCTTTGCCAGTTGGGACATCTGGTTTGCTGTATGCGTATGCACAGTGCTGGGGAAGGGGAGTGTTGCCAGCCGTGGGAGAAGAGGAAGGCGAAAGCAGGTTTGTTTTCCTGGAGTCCAGAATGAACAACCTTGTGTACCTGAAGGGGGTCTCTCTTTTGTAAAGGGTTCCCTAGTCTCCAGGTATATATTGCTCAGTTCTCTGCAGGGTGTAGGCCTGGAGACTAGGGTTTGCACTATACCAGCTAAGGCAAGCTCTGATTTGCTACTACATCAGTTACAACGTTTTGTTTTTTTTTTTAATCATCAAGGTAGAATGTATTTCTCTTAATGGCATAGTCATACAACAGAACATTATATAGCAATGGATGATCTACAACCACATACAGCAATATGGATAAACTTCACATATATAATGCTAACTGAAAGAAACAGACACAAAAGAGTACAAACTACATGCTTTCATTTATATAAAGTACAAATATGGGTAAAACTAAATTATGCTATCAGGAGTGGTTAGTCTTGCAGGAGCAGTGACTGCAAAAGGATATGTGTTCTTTTTTTGTTTTGTTTTGTTTTTATTTATCTCATTACTTTTTTAAAACTTTTATTTTATTATGTTATATAGTTACAACTTTCAGAAGCAAATCTCTGCAAATTTCCATTGGATTTTGAAAAGGCTGGAGGTGGGGATGGGCGTGCCTGGGTGACTCAGTCGTTAAGTGTCTGCCTTCGGCTCAGGTCATGATCCCAGGGTCCTGGGATTGAGCCCCACATTGGGCTCCCTGCTCAGTAGGAAGCCTGCTTCTCCCTCTCCCACTCCCCCTGCTTGTGTTCCCTTTCTTGCTGTGTATCTCTCTGTCAAATAAATAACTAAACTCTTTAAAAATAAATAAATAAATAAATAAATAAATAAATAAATAAATAAATAAAAGAAAAGGCTGGAAATGGGGAAATTCTAGCACACAACTTTCACAAGCTATCCAAGTCCCAAGTGCATACATTTTCAACCATGCAGGAACCACAAGTCTCCAATCACGAGCTCATCGAGCTCATCATTGCTGTGATTCTATTTCTTCTGCATTATATGCTACAATATTAAGAGTCAGTTTCCCAGGAGTTTTAACAGCTTTTCTCTGTCTGTATCAATTATATGAATAACAAACTCTCAGAGTCACATCAAGTGAATGTCAGGAGATCCCAGGGCACCATGTTTGCATAATTACCAAAAGAAACAAAACTCCTTTAGAGACTTGTTGGAACATGACAGATCACAGATTTGGGAATCTTGCACAAAAATCTCAAAAATGGCATCAGGCTCTACTGTGTATCCTGGCACAGTGAAGGCAACTTGTCTGCATGAGCTTCTTCAAACTTTCTGGTTTACTCCTAGTGCATCTGAGGTGACACACCAACTCTTAGGAAAGATATGGGTAGGAATGGCACCGCCCAGATCACTGGAGGGCTGTGTGTGCCTCCCACACGATGACTCTTTCTTAAATATGAGTCACCGTATCAGAGGTGCATGGGGCCTTCTCCTGGGGCACAAACCTCGGAAGGGAGCGATGAGAAGCCCCGTGCCAAGGTACACAGGATTCACAGTGGGGCTTTGGTCCTTTGCTAAGTCTGAAATTCAGTGGGTAGATTTGACAGCCTGTCATAGTAGGTAGCGTGCTGAGTAGGTAGGTAGGGGCTCAGTAAGTACTGCTGGATGGATGAAGGAAGCCGAGTGAGCTGTGCTCTGTCTTGTTGCCTGTTACTCTGGGCCATTGCTTTTGAGCTGCCCTTAAATCTCCAGGGAAACCCTGGCGGGGCCTTGTACCCAGACCAGGGTAAAGGTGTCATGGGAGGGCAAAGTCCTTGGAGAACAAGAACCTTGGGATACAGGAGTGGGAGCTGTGCCACCCGGCAGCCCTCTCCTCAGGGGAATGCTCCTCAGGGGGTGGCTGTCCTAGGAGATCCAGTGTTGGCAAGTGCTTTCCAATTTGAGAGGGGCTCCCGGGGGCCTGAGCCTGGGGTGGCCGGTTTCTGGGACCTGCGTTCCCAGGCACGGCCACAAGGGGGCCCGCGGCTCCCTCTCCTGAGCAGCTTCATCTTCGGTCTGGAGGGGGAGGGGAGGGAGAAAGGCCAGGCGGGATGGGGCGGGGGTTGGGGGGGTTGTGGTCAACGGTGTAGAGGAGGACTTCTTTTAGGGTCGCAGGAGCCCTGTCTGAGGGCGGGATCTTCCTTGAGCATCTGAGTGGCCAGGCCCCTGTGCCTGAGTTCTCTTCTGACTTTGCATCCAAGGATGCCAAGGACAACCCGGAGGGGACTGCTCACTGTTGGAGGTGGGATAATTCTTTACCCTTCAAGGTCTAAAAGCGGGATTAAGAATTAAATTTACATGAAACAGATTAACTGAAGGAAAAAAAACAGTTTTATTATGTGCTCACAGAGGCCTAATAATGAAAATGAGACCCAAAGAAATGACCAAGGCAGGCAATTTTTATATTTTTTAGACAGAGACAATAAATTTAGGAAGAATTGACAGGATAAAGATAATAGATGTTTGAGAGCTTCTAAGTAGATTATTAAAAAAGTGACAAGGTTTGTTTCTACAGCTTTCTTGGATTTAAAGTTCCTATCTGGGGGTGACTGCCTGGCTCAGTCAATGGAACGTGGACTCTTGATCTCGGGGTTGGGAGTTCAAGCCCCACGTTGGGTGTAGAGATTGCTTAAAACTAAAACTTTAAACAAATAATAAAATAAATTGGGGCGCCTCAGTGGCTCAGTTGGTTAAGGGCCCGACTCTTGACTTCAGCTCAGGTCATGATTTCGGGGTTGTGAGATTAGCCCTGTGTCAAGCTCTGCACTGAGCATGAAGCCTGCTTAAGATTCTCCCTTTCCCTCTCTATCTGCTTCTCCCCCCACTCATGCACGTGCTCACTCTCTCTCTCTGTCTCTCAAAATATGAATTAAAAATTTTAAAATAATAAAATCTTAAAAAATATTTTTAAGTTCCTGTCTGGTGATAAGGATGTCTTTTTACTTCTTAGCACCTGGAGGGTACCCTACATGTAGGAGATCTGTTTGCTGCTTTCAGGGGGCAGAGGAGGGTCTGAGTGTCCTTGCACCTGCCGTTTCCCAAGTAGCTTCAATTCAAAATAATCAGTACGCCATTGGGGTACGTTTTGGGAGGCCTGCCCTTGGCCTCTATAGCCGCCTGACCTGCAGTGCAGCCTGGCTTCTATCTGGTTATCCAGGAGCTTTGATGACAGTGCCCTCCTTGCAGGGTTGTGGAGAGATGAAAGATTTCACTAGTTAACAGGGCATGCTTCGTCCTTCTCAAGTGCAGGGAAGATGCAAGGGGGTCTATTCCAGAACAGAAGTTGCCGGCAGGGAGGAGGGGCAGTCCTGCAGACGGCAGGGTGGGCAGGGTACCGATGAGGACTGGGAACCTCAGTCAAGCAGAGGGCTCCATCAGGGACCCTCTGCAGTCTTGGCTGTACTGGCCAAATCCCCCAGGGCGGGGGTCTGTCTGTCTGAAGTCAGTAGGACCCAAGCCTGTGCCATGAGCTGGGGAGCTTCCACGGTTAGACAAAGGCACTAGCTGCAAGTTGACAACCGAAGCAGAGGTTTCTGAGCCTCAGTCCTGCCTTGAGTGATACTGGGAGTCACAGGAGAGGCTGGGGCCCACACAATGACAGCTCTAGCACCCAGCACTTCCTCTAGGCCGGCCCTCCATGCCTGGAGTCCTCACTTAATCCCACCACTGCCCCGGGACGTTGGTGCTCCTGATCCCTGGTTTATAGTTGAGGAAGTAGAAGCACAGTGGCTTAAGGAGCTTACCCATAGCTGCCCAGATGTAAGGGGTATCACTGCAGGACCGAGACTCTCCAGGACCCAGACTCACCCCAGGGTTGAATCCCCACTCTCCCTGTAGCCAGGCGCTTCTCAGCTTTCCTACCTGAGCTCAGCATCCTTGTCTAACAATGCCTAAGCCTTCCCTCACTGCCGGGGCGACATGAGTTTCTTGAAAGCCCGTGAGGGCAGGTCCAGGCCCAGAGTGGGGGTTTACGAAATAGTTTTTCTAGTGAGCCAGCAGGCAGCTGCCGAGAGCTCATGGACTCAGGGCATGGAGGTCTAATTGCAAAGGGTCAGGGAGGTGTCTCTTAACTCCTAGAGGGTTTTTCTGTGTCTTATAAATGAAAGTCTGAAGTTCATTTATTCAATAAATATTTATAAGGTGTTTGTTCTATGTTAGATCCGGTTCTGGGTGTTAGGGATGCACCAGTGTGTGTGTGGGGGGGGGGAAGGCACAAATCCCTACCTTCATGAAACTTGCATCCTGGTCGGAAGGAGAGAAAATGTGTAAGATAAACAGAACTTTAAATGGTGCTGTGCGCTAAGAAAGAAAAGCAGGAGAGGAGAGGAGCATGTGTATGAACGTGTGAGTGTGGGATTCCTGTTTTGACTGGGAGGCCAGGGCCGGCTTCCCTGAGATGGTACTGTTTCATTAGATCCCTGAGGGATGTGCAGAGGTGAGCCAGGTGACCCCATCCTCTGACCTGAGGCTGCAAGGGCTGGAGAAGCACAGTTTCTAAGCCCTGGTACAGATGGGTGCGTAACGAGGCCCCTGGAATTCTCAGCGCTGCATCTGTAGAAAAACAGTGGGTCATGACCTCCAAGGCTCCAGCGACAACAGTTCTTGCAAAAACAAGGCCAGGGACGCGGAGACAAGAAACTCTACAAAAAAGTGAACATCTCTGAGACCCGTGGCTGGTTACAGTTGTTATATTTGACCATTTGATCCTCAGAATTTAAACATTTGGATAGCAGGCAGAAATGCTTGAATCTGACCTTCAAAAACTGTTTTATTTAAAAGCATTAGAAGTTTTGTCAGCTAATGTGCTGAGGAGGCGTTTGCAAGGCCCTCAGCCTGGTGTATGTGCCCCCAGGGTCCTACTTCAAGAACTCATTAGGCCTCCTGTGGATGGGCCTGCAAGAGGTCACCCTCTTCGAGGTTGCCCTAGAAGTCAGGGCTCTCTGCCAGCACGATTCTCGCCATCTCCTTGAAAGGTGGATGCTCCAGCCCTACATGTAACTACAGTCCAGGAGTCCAGTTCTCTGTTGACCGCCCAGAGTTTGGTCCTCTTGTCCTGATTTGGCCCAGCTCTGGGCCATCTGACCACCAGGGAGGTCCCCTCAGTCCCAGGAAAACGTGGAAGGTTGGTCACCCTGCTGCCCAGGAACCTTGGGAGACCAGCCATCCTCCTGGGCCCCTGCCTGCCTCCCCATCTGTGGCCTCTGGACAACCTCTGAGGGCCTGCGAAACACAGTTGCATTCCTGCAAGGGCTGTGCGCTTGGCTGACAGCCTAACCCAGGCCCCAGGCTCTGAGGGTCCCCCAAGGCTCACTCTAGACTAGAACCATAGGGACATGATTTTGAGTTTTGTGGTCTGACCAATGTCAGTGCAAACCTATTGTGTGACCTCGAGCAAGTTCCTTACCCTCTCTGAGCCTCAATATTCCTGTGATAGTAACAAGAATAAGGTGAACAGAAAGGAGGGCTCAGGAAATGTCCTGGGCCCCATCGGCCTCCCTTTCCCCTACTATCTGAGAATGCGTCCCGGGCCTGGTACCACTGTCTCTCTGGCACTCTGCCTGGAGTCCTCCAGAACCTCCTCCTCTGAGTTCTCATTCCTGGGGTCTGCTTGGGGAAGCGTACCTTGCGCCCCCCTCTCTGATGGGTGCCCAGCGCCTGTGCCTGCCCCTGGCTTTCCCCTCGGCCTCACTCTCCCATATGGCAGACGTGCTGTCGGGCTGTAGTCCTGCCTGTCATGGTGGACTCTCCAGTGCCAATATTGTGAAGTTTCTGTGGTGTTTTCCTCCAATCCTGTAAGCTCTGGAAATTTCCTGGGTTTTCCTCTCCTGGGCGGATATCAAAGGCACCCACCTCACCGCCTGCAGCCCTGCAATCAATTTATAGGGAGGAGCCATCTTCTCCAGGTAACACCAGCCCTGGTGGCCTCCATGCTGCCCAGAAGGCCCTTCCTCCATCCTGACTGCCCGGTTCACCCCCCTGGGGGCTCACGTGTGCTACAGGGTCCAGGCACACTGTTAGATGTGAGCAGACCAAGGCTTCTGGATTGTGGACATTAGTAGATGGAGCCTAGGGGTGTTTGTGGGAGTGTGTTGTGTGTGCGTGTTTCTCTGTATGTGTTTCCATGTGTTTCTGTATGCGTATTTATGTGTGTGTTCTGTGTTAGTGTGCGCTATGTGTTTCTGTGTACAGGTGTGTATGCATGTGTATGTGTCATTCTGTGTGTATGTATATGGTTCTGTGTGTATGTGTGTGTGTTTATGTGTGACTGTGTATGCATGTGTTTTTGTGTGAGTGTGAGAGTGTGCATGTGTGTGTTTCTCTATGGTTTTCTGTGTGTGTATGCATGTGTGTTCTGTGTGTGTGTGTACATGATCTAAATGCATGAATGAGCCCAGGCCCTCAGCAGGGGTGCTGTGTGGCAGGTCCTGTTCCTCATTTTGCCTGAGGTCAGGAGCTTCTCAGCCTGTGTCCCCCTCTGCCTCTCTGTGCCTGAGGACTCAGCGGGGAGGAGGGGACCCAGCCCTGGTGCTGATGCTGCTTTCTCCTTCCCAGCCCCGCAGTGTGAAGGCTGGGGGCCATGGGTGGGACACAGAGCCAGCCCTCAGGCTGAATCGACCCACCCTGTGCCCCTTCACGTGACACCGGCACCCACGTGTTCACCACTGGAAGCAAAAGGAGAGGAAAGAATCTTAAGCCCAAGCCAGCCCTCCCTCCCGGGGCCGAGCAGGACAAAGGAGCAAGAATCTGGTCTGGCCCTTAAGCCTGGCACGAGGACATCTCAGTCCACACAGCAACGTCTGGGCTTCTTCTCTGGCCCTTCTCAGGCCCTCAGCCTCCAGTCAGGGAATAGCCTTTGTCTTCTTTTCCTGTGGCCTCAGGACAGCCAGAGTACCAGCTCGGAAGGGAGACAGTGCTGCCTCGGGGGAGCTGGGCCCTAGTGGCGTCCAGTCTCGGGGCACTTTCTGTCCTCTGGCCTCCGCTGGGGGGTCACTGGCCCAGCTGGGGTCAGGCGACCCTGATCCACCATCACCTCTGCTCTGCCCCCTCTTCATCCTGCCCCATGGCCTCTTCCACCCACCCTGCTCCTGAGGACCGACACACACGAAGGAGCGCCCCCTGCAGGCTGTCGTGCTGGGTCCTAAGCAAGGAAAGGCCTTCTCCACTGCTTGATGTTTCAACCAGTAAGAACACAAACTGCTAGCAGTTACCTCTCAGTGAACAAAACCAGGCTAGGGATGACTCTGCTGGCAGGCAGTTATGCTTCAGTGGGTGCCCCCCAGTGGGTCCTGGCCCATCCCTGCCTCTGAAGGAGAACGGGACAGTGTGAAAGAGGGAACACTGGATAATGAGCAAAAAGTGGAGAAGAAGTAAAAAAGCCCAAGGATGACCATCCTTCTGCCCTGGTAGGGAGGTCCAGGCATGTTTTTCTTTTGCGGGGTGGGGGGTTTGCCCAGGGTGACATGGTCTCTTTGGGCAACTATCACAGAATGTCCCAGGCTGGGTGGTTGTAAACAATAGAAATTTATTTCTCACGGTCTGGAGGCAAGAAGTCTGAGATTAGGGCGCCAGGCCAGCACAGCTGAATTCCTCACTGAATGTGGTCTGCTCACTATAACCTCACTTGGCCAAAGGGGTGAGGGCCCTTTCTGGGGTCTCTTTTGAGTGAGTGGGTGTATGTGTGCAGGGTGCCAGGGCTATTGTTCCCCAGACCTTCATTTACAACCTGGGCCGTCCATGCTCTCCATAGCCCTGCCATGACCCATTGTGATAAAAAGTTTCCTGGGTCTGAGTTCTTGAGCCCAAGCCCCCCAACAGGTACCCAATTAAAGCGTTGATTTTCTGCATTATCCCTAGCTTTAAACTCCTGTGTTCTTGTGAAAGTTGTCAGCTAACTGCTTAGAAATCTGAGGATCTCATCCATAAAATCCCTGAGAAGTTACCCTAGGTAGATTGAAGTAGTGGTCCTGATCCTTCACCAACCTGTAATAGGATCCTATGCCTGCCCTTAACCATGCCTCATGCTGTGCAGAGTGTTCTTCCTGGCCCCAGACTTTGGCCTTGGCCATATGACTGTGGCCAGTGGCATGAGGTTAGCCAAGGCTTTGTAACATGCTTGACGGATTGGCTTTGCTCTCTTGCACTCTGGGGATCCAACATGAGACCAGCTTCCCCAGGTAGATGCTGGGCCCCAGAATGAGCACATGTAGCAGCAGAGGCTTGGTCCTATCGTGGGGAGAACACACCTGCCATGGAGCTACCCAGCTGAGCCCAGCCTGGCCAGCGATACTCAGAGGCCCACATTCGTAAGTGTGAAGATGGCCATACACCACTGAGAGTTTGTGCTGGTTGTGCAGCAAAGCTGACTGACTAGTGTCCTTTACTACCCAGGCCTGAATGAGTTACAGTCCAATTCCACGACATAAAGGACATCATTGGGACGATAATATTTTGAAGATTGTGCAAAGCAGATTGCTGTTGTCCTACCTAGGAAAGGAGTTTTGGTGTGTGTGTGTGGTATGTTCATGTGATATTGTGTGTATGTATGGTGTGTGTATGTGTGTGTGGTATATATGGTATATACATATACATATCATGTGTGTGTATGGGTATGTGATGTGTGTGTACGATATATGGAAGGTATGTATGGTGTGAGTGCATGATGTCTGATTTGTGGTGTGTGTGTGTGTGTGTGTGTGTGTGTGTGTGTGTGAGATAGGGAGTCAGGGCTCAGGCAAATGGCCTACACACCAGTCCCAGGTGAGGAGCAGGCTTCCTGCCCAACATCAGTGGGTAGGGCATTCCTTGTGGACTTTCTAGATGAGATCTTCTCAGTGCTTGGTGCTACAACAGTGTTATTAGCCATCTCGCACTCCTGTGGCCTTCTGCTCAGGGAATGATTGACCCCCATCGACAGATTCTGATTCTGTCTTCTCTCCCCTGGCAGGTGGAGGGGGGGCCGTTGTCCTGTCTCCATTCTGAAGTCACAGAAGCTACTGCTGCCCGTGAGATCAGTGTTTCCAAGTATTATGAACTCTGGTCCTCTTGTAATTTAAGCCAAACATGTTCTAAAGATTCCAACTTGCCTTGAGCTCACACACGCTGGATAAGTGGTTTCCTTTCTGACAGCCGTAAAATACTGTGGCTGGGGGCCTGAGGGCTCAGTGCAGGCAGGTGTCCCAAAGCAATTCGTCACCAGCCAGGAAAAGCCATCACGGGAGCAGTGGGCCAAGTTGTGGTGAACAGGCCATGTCCCGTGCATATTTGCTGTGAGAACTCGGAGAAGTAGGAGGCAAGGCTGAGTCACAAGATTCTCTCTCTGGTTTGACAGGTGGGTAGACCTCCCCAGGCTTCATGCAGGCTGTTAATATCTGGACTTTGGTCATCACTGCAGGCTCCCCTTCCAACCTCAGAGCCAACCTGGACATGGTGAGTGACCTGGGGGACTTTCTGGCCATCTCTGGACCCCTCCCCTGTCTCCCCGTGCCCTTCTACTGTGTCTTCCCTGGGCATTGCTTTGTGCAGAGACAATGCATACCTGGGAGTTATCATCAGAAAACGTACCCTTGTGCAGAGGCCCCATAGGATTCACTGCATGTGATGTCCAAGCTTCTATTTTGATATGTGGCTTCTAAAACTCAAAAAACAGGAGCAGATTTTAGCAGCCGCTCCAGTTCCTCTAGGTATGATGAAATAATAAGACAGTTGCCCCGTAACATCTGACACAGAACGTTCCTGTTTCCAGTTTACCCAGATAACAAGATAGTTTCATTTATAATGAGATAAATGGATAGCGATGCTCGGTAAGGCTTGGTGTCATTATAGAGCTATTTCTATGTTAATAGGGATGAGAAGAGAAGTGGCTGTCACCGCTGGAAAGGAGTGATGTAAAATATGCCTGTTGCCACGCAGCCATGGTGGAAGGCCCCATATCCATAAAGAGGGTGAGCAGGCAGTGTGTAACTTGCATGTTTCTTGGAGAAGAGGGTGTTTTTGCCTCTTCGTGCCCCCTCCCCTGGAGTCTTTCAAGCAATTGCTCTGGTCTCTCAATGGGCATTTGGCCATTTAGGGGCAGAGCTTCCTGGCAATGACCCAAGCAGGTACTTGAGAGAGATGCACACTGCAGGTCATCAGCCTGGGCACCAGCAGGCTAAGGAGGAGACAGACCATGGTCTTAGGGGCCACGCAAGGGCCCTGACATTGAATACAGAGAAACTGACTCCAAGATGAGCCAGGGGTGAAGCCATGGGATAGACTCAAGTAGATGGCAGGAAACTAGATCCAAGCTGCCTTAAGCAGAAGGAGTTCAGGTGTGGCTTGATTTGAGCCTACAGGAAACCTAGAGGGGGCTAGTTCTCATTTTTCCTTCTTGTACTCCACTCCCTTCCACCTTGGGTCTTGTCTCAGGCTCCCCATCATGGTCAGGCTCCACCTCCTGGCAGTGTACTCATCCTGTCCGGCTCTGGGGAAACAGAGTGTCCCTTTCTAAGCACCCACTAAAAGTGTCATTGCTGACCTTTGACACTGATCGGGCCATGTGCTCACCCCTGACACAACCCCTATGCCTAGCAAAATACTTGCTGTGCTCAACCATGCCAGGGCCATGGACTCCCCCTGAACCACATGGTCCCCAAATGGTGGTCCTCCATGAGTCACTGTCAGAAGTCTAGCGACTCATACTTGCCAGCAACACTTGATGACAGGGAGGCAGGCTGGGTGAAGCAGGGTCAGCCCCAGAGCCTGCTGGACTGTTTTAGGAAGGTGGATCAGCATGGATCCCACAGATGTGGGGTTCCCTTCCATACAGCTCTTAGGTTTGTCCTTTTTTATGCCTGCATTGCTACAGGCCTATTTATTTGTTTATATTTTTCCCTCTTGAGTTACTCTTGTCTGAGAAAACTTTGAGGAACGCAAAGGAACCACTCCCCTTTGGATACAATGGTGGCTCCCACTCCCATAAGATGAGGCCCCAGGACCTTCGTGTGTCCCCACCTCCAGCCTTCTTGGACCAGTCTAGGTCCCCTAAACATCATGCTTTTCCCATGCTTGGGCTTTGCACCTGCACCTACCTGAGGTGCCCAGCCATCTCCCTGACCCCTGCCAGCTAGAAAACTCCTCTATATCCCTCAGGACCCAAACTGTGTCACTCCTTCTGTGATGCCTCCCTCAGGTTCTCCCAGGCAGTTACCTTGTCTATGCTCTGGCTCTCTGTGCTGGCCCTTTATTTATCAGTTTTAATAGTTGTCTCCTTGTCTCCTGTCCCCAGGAGTCTGGAAACTTCTTAAGGACTGTGCTATAAAATATTCTTTTAAATGTTTTATTATGAAACATTTCAAACATTAGGAAACTGCAGAAAATAACAAATATGTATTCACAACCCAGATTTAATAGATAACAACAGCTTGCCACATTTGTTTTATCTTTCTCTTTGAAGAAATAAAAATTAGAAAATACAATTAAAACCCCAATCCCCCACTCTCTTTCCCTCTGCTCCCAGGCTCCTGAAATTGGATTGAGTCTCTATTCAACATCACACTCTTGAGAATTATCTGTGTTGATTTGTGTAAATGTTTTGTTCCTTTGAGCAACAACGGAGTGCTTCTTTTTTAAATTTTATTTTTTTATTTTTATTTTTTTTAAAGATTTTATTTATTTATTTGACAGAGAAAGACACAGCGAAAGAGGGAACACAAGCAAGGGGGAGTGGGAGAGGGAGAAGCAGGCCTCCCGGCCGAGCAGGGAGCCCGACGCGGGGCTCGATCCCAGGATCCTGGGATCATGACCTGAGCTGAAGGCAGATGCTTAACGACTGAGCCACCCAGGTGCCCCTTAAATTTTATTTTTTAAAAAAATTTATTTTATTATTTTATTTTAGTCACCATACATTACATCATTAGTTTTTGATGTAGTGTTCCACGATTCATTGTTTGTGCATAACACCGAGTGCTCCATGTAGTACATGCCCTCCTCAATAGCCATCACCAGGCTAACCCATCCCCCTACCCCTTCCCCTCTGAAACCCTCAGTTTGTTTTCCAGAGTCAGTAGTCTCTCATGGTTCGTCTCTCCCTCCGATTTCCCCCCCTTCATTTTTCCCTTCCTATTGTCTTCTTTTTTTTTTTTTTAACATATAATATATTATTTGTTTCAGAGGTACAGGTCTGTGATTCATCAGTCTTAGACAATTGACAGTGCTCACCATAGCACATACCCTCCCCAATGTCCATCACCCAGCCACCCCATCCCTCCCATCCCTCACCACTCCAACAACCCTCAGTTTGTTTTCTGAGATTAAGAATTCCTCATATCAGTGAGATCATATGATACATGTCTTTCTCTGATTGCCTTATTTCACTTAGCATAATACCCTCTAGTTCCATCCGCATCATTGCAAATGGCAAGATTTCATTTTTTGATGGCTGCATAATATTCCAGTGTGTGTGTGTGTGTGTGTGTGTGTGTGTGTGTGTGTATCACATCTTCTTCATCCATTCATCTGTCGATGGACATCTTGGCTCTTGCCACAGTTTGGCTATTGTGGACATTGCTGCTATAACCATAGGGATGCACACATACCCCTTCGGATCACTACATTTGTATCTTTGGGGTAAATACCCAGTAGTGCAATTGCTGGGTCATAGGGTAACTCTATTTTCAACTGTTTGAGGAACCTCCATACTGTTTTCCAGAGGGGTTGCACCAGCTTGCATTCCCACCAACAGTGTAGGAGGGTTCCCCTTTCTCCGCATCCCCGCCAACATCTGTCATTTCCTGACTTGTTAATTTTAGCCATTCTGACTGGTGTGAGGTGGTATCTCATTGAGGTTTTGATTTGGATTTCCCTGATGCCAAGCAATGTGGAGCACTTTTTCATGTGTCTGTTGGCCACTTGGATGTCTTCTTTGGAAAAATGTCTGTTCATGTCTTCTGCCCATTTCTTGATTGGATCATTTGTTCTTTGGGTGTTGAGTTTGATAAGTTCTTTATAGATTTTGGACACTAGCCCTTTATCTGATATGTCATTTGCAAATATCTTCTCCCATTCTGTCAGTTGTCTTTTGGTTTTGTGAACTGTTTCTTTTGCTGTGCAAAAGCTTTTTATCTTGATGAAGTCCTAGGGGTAGTTCATTTTTGCCCTCGCTTCCCTTGCCTTTGGTGATGTTTCTAGGAAGAATTTGCTGCGGCCGAGGTTGAAAAGGTTGCTGCCTGTGTTCTCCTCAAGGATTTTGATGGATTCCTGTCTCACATTTAGGTCTTTCATCCATTTTGAGTCTATTTTTGTGTGTAGTGTAAGGAAATGGTCCAGTTTCATTCTTCTGCCTGTGGCTGTCCAATTTTCCCAACACCATTTAACAACGGAGTGCTTTTGATTTTAACAATAAACCTTACTTACCCTTCTTCCTCCCCATGAATGGATTTGTCTTTGATATTTCAATATTACAAATTTGCTACAGTGAATGTTGTTGCATGTGTCTCCTGGGCTCACAGGCAGGAAGGCATCAGCAGATATACCGGTAGTGGTGGAATTGTTGGCCCATATGTAAGTGGGTTCTATGCACCCTCAACTTTAATAAACATTGCTTGAGTTCTCGCCGGGATGTTCCACCTGTTTACACAACCCCCCTAAAGGATTTCATTTCCATGCTGCCCTCAAATCTCACCAACACTTACTGTTGTGAGACTTTTAAGTTTTTGTCACTCTGACTAGAAGGCAATGATGTTTTGTTTCATTTGCATTTCCTCATGACTGATGAGGCTGAGCCTCTGTCTTAATGTTTGTTGGTCACTAGAGTTTTCTCCTGTGAGTTGCTGGTTTTCCTAATGGCTTGTTTGTCATTCTGGGAGTGTTTTAAAGTCGACTTCTTTGTCTGTTATACACAACCCTGTCTGACCCATCATTGCGTCCCTGCATCTCCCTCAGTGGTGGACAGAGGGTCAGCCCTTGGTGCATGTCTGCTGGAAAGGGATATTAACCTTAAAAATAAAATAGTTATTTTACTGGAAAAAATACATTTGGGAATAGCAGGGAATTGCAATTTAGGACATGCAAGCTGTGGCAAAACCTTAAACAAGTCCAAGGAACAAAAGAGAAGAATGTTATTTTATGAAGAAGGAGGAAACTGGGCGGGGTTGCTTTGAATGGAAGTCCATTGTAGAAAAGCAGGACTTCAGGATGATGATGGTTTCTCATTGCCTGAATTGCAAGGGTGGTCGATTTCTTGCAGGAGATGCAATGTACATCTTTCCTTGTTGGGACCTGAAACTGATGGTCCTTTCCAGTCTAGGATTCTTCTATTAGAGTCTGTAATTGACAGTTTTTTTCCTGTAGTTGACATTGACATTGGCTCCCCCTTCCAGCCTCTGGATTCCATTTTAGTGAGGTTTCCTCTTATTAATTTTCTCAGGGAGAATGAAGGAGGTGAGCCCAGGGGTCCGGAGAAGTTAGTAGCCTCACTGTGCATGTGGGGTAACCTGCATGAGCACAGGGCCTGCTTAGGAGATGGGTCGGCCTGGAAGCCACGTGCTAGGGACTAGAATCTGAGTGAATAGGAAGGAGATAATAGCCAGTGGGGGCAGGAAGATGGAAGTGGAGGCCCTGAGAAGGGATTTGAGCCAAGGGTAAAAAGATGTGCTTTAAAGAAAGCATCTGTTGAGGAGCAGGTTGGGAAGGAGAAATCTGAGGGGTCAAGCAGGAGCAGCTCTCCTGAGAAATGAGACCACAGCTCCAGGAGGCCAGGCCAGGAGGTGGGGAGGCTGCAGAGTCTAGGGGCCCTTCACAGTTTTACCCTCCATGAAGAGTCTCTGGGTCTTGCTGACTTTGTCTGCAAGTTATTCCCTAACTTCTTTGGGAGACAGTAAGAAAGGTGCCCAGACAAGCCAGGATCTCAGTCCACTTCCTAAGGTGAACCCATTTGCCACGATCCTCAGGACTCAGATGTAGACATTTTATTTCCAGTTTCTTCCTATCTTGCTACTGTTCTGGGTCATTAAATAGGCTCCTATGCACTCTCCATTTGATCACACACACTCGAGGGAGGGCAGCCCCCGGGTGCTTTTCAGGGACAGTGAGCTAGCAGCCCTCTCTTCCTGTAGTCACCATAGGAGAAGTGGGGAATGGAGTCATGAGTCCTGATCCTGTCCTTTATTAGCCAAGACCCACTTGCACTCACAGCCGGAATTCAACTCTTACCTATGTGTAGAAGAATTCTTTAAATAAATATAACGTTCAGAATAAGCTTTGAGAGGACAGGAATCATTGCTGACATTGCCCAGTTCCCCAGCACCTGCATTACACTTGGCACAGAGGAGGCCTGGTAATGATTTATTCAGCCAGTGAATGAAGGGACCAGAACACTCAACCCTCTAAAGGTGGTAGTCCTCCCAGAGCTGTCGATAAATAGAATTCCAGTTCAACTAAAATATTACTGGGGCCTTATTTTATTTTTTAACTTTTAACAATGTTCATCTAAAATAATGAACGTGAACCAGCCAAGAAAATCCTGAGATGAAAAATTTTCAGATATTAAGTTTCTTCCAGATATTAAACCATTATAAAGGGACAATAATTGAAAGAATATGGTACTGGTAGAGAAATGGTTACATTAGTGGGCAATATTAAAATGCAGAAATAGACTCAAGTAATATCAGAATTCAGTTCATAATAAAAATGGCATTTCAGAACAATAGAAAAATTAACTAACCGATAATGTTGCAACCCCTGGCAAAATATTTGGAAAACAAGAACATTTAAGTCTTGGCTTCATCCCATGCACAAAAATAACTTAAGGTCCCAGGGGGAGTCTTTTCTAGAGTGCATTTCCAATTCCCATCAGGCCAGGCTACATTGCTCCTTGCCTCCAGCCTTCCCAGTAGAGGGGTCTTGGGCCTATCCCCCCTTCCTTGGCCTGTCATGAAAGGATGGATGTGGGTCCCTCGATCCACACCTGTCCTTTCTGTTCAGGAGGCTGCAGTCTTGTAGAGGTGTGAGGGATCAGAGGGGGGCAACCAAAGAAAAACGTATGACCTCAAGATGCAGTAATACACAGTGAGTTCTGTTGGATGAAGCTTGAACACGGTTGCATTTCAGGGAAGGAAGCTCATTGCAGTAAAAATCTGTCTAGTGGCTGTGGCAGTTCAGGGTCACTACTCAGAGGGGAGGGGGTAAGAGAACTCCCTGGGAGAGAAAGTAGTCTGGAAGGGAGTTTATGTGTCTGGTGAGGTGCTGAGCAGCATGGCATGGTGGGGAGTCTGAACTCTGAAGGGCCTTAGCAGCTTGGCACCTTCTAGCTGCAAAGCCCAATCTTATCAATAGGTAACAGCTGTTGGGTGAGGTGGGGTATGCAAAGCAGGCAGGCTCCAAATGGCTAAAAACTTGCTTGTTTGACTATTTTTTAAAATAACTGGTTATGTACATATTTGAGTTTGGCACCTGCAGGCTTTTGAGCTAATTGGCCTCAGCCTGCAGTGAAGAAAGACACAAACTAGAGGTCAATACACGGAGCCCATCTTTGGCTGATTTCTAGAACAAGCACCCCTCAGGACTTTCGGTGGCTGTGGCTGGCAGGGCCACCTCCTCCCTTGCCAGAGGAGCTGTGTACGAGCAGACCCTGTGAGTAGGGCCCACAAGCTAGGATTTTTGATTCTAACGTTTCAGCCGGTATTGAAAATCACAACCCTATGTCCGTGGTCCCCAGACCTTGCTGAATATCCAGCTATTTGGGGCAGAGGCATGAGGTGACAGTGACAGAACTTTCTGGACCTATTAAAACCTGGACCCTGCTCCCGGAAGTTCTAATTTCATTTTGAGATCAGGCAGGGCATTGGTGATATTTTGACTGTGGTGGGGAGTGTAAGGTGCAGGCATGGCTGAGAGCCGCCGTGCAGGGCCTGGGAGGGAGGACAAGCTTTTATCAGGAGGGTCGCGATGCCCGAAGTCCAGGGACCGAGAGCCACCAGTTACTGACTGCCTACACGTTACACGTGCCGGGTGTCGTGCTGCTCGAGGGAGCTCGTGTCATTTTATACACGACAGCATCCACACCTTCTCCTACTCCCTTCTCCATATCACAGGCTTTGCCAAGTTTCCCCGTAACTGGCAGCCACACGGCCCAGAGCTGGGGTCCCTTGCAGTGGTCATGTCTGCAGAGCTCCTGCTACCACCGTTTGGTGGCTCTTTCCAAGGTGTTTGAAGGAGCTTGTCCTTTGCCTGGATATACCTCCAGGTTGGTCAGAGGAGTGGTCACCTCACTCAGCTTCTTAGGGAGGTGGTTGGGAGGTGTCTCTGCCCAATGGCTCTGTTCCAAGTGCAAAGTGCCACTGGAGGAGCCTGAGGATATGGGAAGGGCCACACACTCAGTCCTCAACCCCAGGGACAGAAAGCTCCGCTGGGCAGCGGGAGGGTACATCCCAGGTTCCAGGAGGGGTTGGGAGCCCTTGCCAGGGCTATGCACTGACGTGGCCCAGAGAGCTCCCCACTCGCAAGGCTTCAGGGTCAGGCGAGCTGAGTGCATCACTTCCTCTCAATGCAATAGCTGGCCGTTGCTGGCCGTATGGTCCTGGGCAAGCTGTTGTACTTTCTGCATATCACTTTCCTCTGCCCTCTGATGAGGATCGTGACGACCATCATCACGATAATAGGCAGCATGTACTGCACATTGCTATGCCAGGCCCTCTGCCAAATGCCTTCACTTAACATATCATTACATAGACGGAGCAAATTTAGGTGGCACGGACTGCTATTGCCTCTGTTTTACAGATGAGTAAACTGAGGCATAGGGAGGCTAATCCACTTGCCCAAGGCCACAGACAACAAGAGGCAGAGCTGGGTTCAACCCCACAGGCTAACCCTCCCCACCACACCTGAGCAGGTGGGCTTCCTCACCCTCATCCCTCACCCCTCATTTGTTCTCCTTTTGGTACAGGTGTTTCTCACGCGGCCTTCTGCAAGGACGCCTCCTGGTTCTGGTCCAATCCTTCTGTAGGGGTCCGGAGCCACAGGAGCCATTCGAACAGAGAGCTCTGAATACGAAAGATTCTCACCAGACACAAAGTTGTTTGTTGCATGACTGAAAGGGTCAGAGGACTCTAGGGTGTCCCAGAGGAAGTGGCTGGAAGAAGCCAGACGCCACACCACTCCTAGGGCTGGAGCAATGGAATTGGTTAAGACTCCAATCTTGGAGCTGGAACTCGGCTTGCTGGGGAGGGGCACAGGGCGCAGCGGGGTCTCTGCCCGGCTGGCAGGACAGGTAGAATGGGACGAAAAACCCGCAGACAAACTCAGCTCCTGCTCCAGGAAGCAACTGCCTCTGCCAGGGTGAAGACACGATGCTGGGGAGACCATCCCAGGAACAGGAGGCAAATGGAAAGGAGCAAGCCCGGCTCCCTCTTCCAGCCTCACGGTCTCTGCAGCGTCCCCTACTGGCAGAGTCTGATGGGAGCCGCCGTCCACACGGGCCGGTACCCGCTTCAGCATCGTAGAGCTGAGACAGGACGGTGGGTTTGGAGCTGAAGGACACTTACTTACCAACTGGCCCATCATCCTTTGTCTCTCATATCTCGGGACATGCCCCGGACCCAGGTGGACTCTGCTTGGTTGCAGTGCCCTGCAGTGAACCCTGAAATGCCTCAGTTTCCACACAGCCATTGTTACATTTCCACGGGATGCCGGTGGCCGAGAGCCAAGGTCTCTCTCCAAACCGAACTGAGGAGTGTCTGTGATATGTCCTCATGCAGGGGCTGAGCCTCCTGGGTGGCCCGGAGCCCGTGTTCAACTGTGAGTCCCTGCAGTGAGCGAGCCCCTTCCCGGAGACGGTCAGTCTGGGCAGGGAGGGAGGGAAGCCGAGGCCGTGCTTTTCGCCCTTCCCTCCTCAGCCTGTCCAGCCCCTTTCTGTCACATGTGTTCGCCCAAGCGTGGCACCAACACCTCCAGTGGAGTCTGACCTTTACGGAAAGGAATAATTTGATTTCTCAGGAAGGTAGAGAACATAAGGTAGACTTTAGCGATATCAAAGCCGCATATCAATTAAATATCTGCCTAAGAGTTCTCCCTGGATTTCCATATTCCAAAGGGCTCACAGTAAAATTAACTCCAAAGTTACTGAACTGAGAAATGTACAATTACTGTCTTGTTGATGCAATAAAATAGAAAGGACTGTTTAGACATTTAATTGGCATCCAACAACGGGCGACGATATGTTAATTAGACATCAATTACCACAAAGTACTAATTGACATTTGATAAGCATTCTAACTGATAACCAGTGTTTGCTCTGCCAAATTAAATGGTTTGGTGGGCTGCATTTGACAGCTGGGAGGGGGTTTATAAAAGGACCGCAAGTGCCTGGCGGCCTCCAGGAGGCAGGGGCTGTGCTTAGAACATCCTGCCCCTCCTTGCGAAACACCTGGCAAGAGTCAAGTGATTGTTTTCTGGTCTTGGGTCTTCCTTGAATGCTGCCTCAGACCCAAATTTGAGCCCAGTTTCTGTAGGCTCTAGAGTCAGACCTATTTGAATGCTAAGCCTGGCTCTACTTTGAGGCTGTGGGCCCTGAGCAATTCTCCAGGCTTGAGTTTCCTTCTCTGTGCAACTGAGACATATTGTCAGCGTTGGGGCTATTGGGAAGAAAGTTCTGGCCACAATTCCTAGCACAGAGCAGTAGCTCAGTACCTTACCGTTCCTCTTCTCTCTCCTCTCTCTCCCTTCTGATCTCCTATTCCGACTCCTGGGCCATGGCTTTGTTCCACACTGTTGGACTGTGGCCCAGGCACCATCTTTCCCAAGGGTCCATCTGAGCTGAGATCGAGCCTTGACAACTACCAGAGAAACAGTGTGTCTTGGCCTCTGGATTTAAATGCAGGTTCCAGGGGCGCCTGGGTGGCTCTGTCGTTGGGGGTCTGCCTTCGGTTCAGGTGATGGTCCCAGGGTCCTGGGATCGAGCTCCGCATTGTGCTCCCTGCTCCGCGGGAAGCCTGCTTCTCCCTCTCCCGCTCCCCCTGCTTGTGTTTCCTCTCTCGCTGTGTCTCTCTCTGTCAAATAAATAAATCTTTAAAAAATAAAAAAAAATTAAAAAAATAAATGCAGGTTCCACCACTCGTTAGCTGTGTGACACTGAGCCAGTTACTTCACTTCTCTATTCTTTGGTTGTTGTGGGGATAATAAGAATGCTCACCTTCCAGAGTTGTTGGGAAGACTAGGATGATGCCTGTATTTATAGAGTACTCACTATGTGTTGGTTACGATAATCATCAGAAATGGTCATCAGTGTGAAGCCACTGAACTTGATTCTGAACCAGGTAATTTGTTTATTTTTTAGCAACCAACTCTTGAATATATCCAGGCTTCCACAGTCCCTTGTTTCTGGGTGGCAACATGCTACGTGGCCTCATCCCAACCTCTTTGCCTCCTTTCTCTTGAGGACTGCCAGATCTGTTCAGATAGACTCTGGCTGCTGCAATGTGGCAACTGCATCCTTTGTTAAAAGTGTGTGTGTGTGTGTGTACACTCACATATTGGCACACACACTGATTAAGAGTTAGTGAGTCCTGGGGCGCCTGGGTGGCTCAGTCGTTAAGCATCTGCCTTCAGTTCAGGTCATGATCCCAGGGTCCTGGGATCGAGCCCCACATCGGGCTCCCTGCTCTGCGGGAAGCCTGCTTCTCCCTCTCCCACTCCCCCTGCTTGTGTTCCCTCTCTCACTGTGTCTCTCTCTGTCAAATAAATAAATAAGATCTTTTTTTAAAAAAAGAGTTAGTGAGTCCTCTTAGAGTATAAGAAAAATGTGACTCTTTCTTTGCTACCAGTTGGGATTTTGTTCTGAAATACCACTTGGGAACTTAGATTGCCAATGGAACTAGGTCAGTTCGATGAAAGCTAATTTATTGAATGGCTAATTGCCAAAGCCAATTCACCAAAAGTTAATTTGCTGAAAATAAATTTGCTGAATCATTAAATAACTTACTGACCAATTCACTGAATAGTGTCCAACCCTCAACCATGTTTTAGGTGACTGGCTGCAGACACTGTGCCATCAGAGCAAGAGGCACACGGAAAGAAGACTCAGAAGCAAAGTAGGGGTTAGGGAAAGATACTTAAAAATAAAGAAGATAGGAACTGAATTTAAAAGAAAGTCCAACTGTTCATAGTTAGATGCTGTTCATTTTAAGCAGTGCTCTGCCTTTGAACTGTGAAACACAGAAGGATTTCAAATTCAGTTGACCTGAGCACTCTGCTCTATAGTTAAATAGCTGCAAGAAACCTATGATGAAACTAAAGCAAAAATTAATTCTCAATAAGTTGGTGGCTCAATCATTTACGAATTGACTTTGGCAAATTGATTTTCAGTGAATTAGTCCATATTCTTCCCCAGAACAGCTTAGCCCTCAGGTATGCTGAGAATGAAGTGAGAAAGGACAACTGGGAGAGGCTGACTGGCTGTTCACAGAGAATGACAGATAGGAGGCTTTTGGTCTCAGCTAAGGCTGGGCAGGGAATCCTGAGAGTGGCATCGGGGCTCAACAGCCTGACTGATGATTAAGTCAATAGGAGTTCTCTGTTCCTGGGGGCATGCTTAGAGGGATGCCAGACCCAGATACTGCCAAGACTGGGACATGTAAAAGCTTAGAGGAGGTGACCTCAGCCCAAGAAAATAGGCAGGGCTCTGGGGAAGGACCCTCTTCAGTCCCAGAGTGCCTATTAGAAGCAAAACAGAATTGGCAGGGACCTGGGGACAGCACTGGCACGCCAGACTGAGCTAAGGACCCCAGGCTCCCTGAATGTGGGCTCGTTTATTGAGGGGAAAACAAACTGTTGCGTGCATCTATGGCAAAAAGAAATACTACCTGAATATATTGGGCATTCACTATGTCCCAGAACCATGCTAAGTATTTGCGTGCATTGTCTCCCTTAGTCATGGCAATGAATCTTTAAAGGAGTTGTGGTTTTTATTTCCATTTTACAAAGAACTGAGGCTCAGAGATATGAAGAAGTTTGCACAAATTTACAAAGCTAACAAGAGTCAGAGATTGTTTTCACATCTAGCTCTGTCTGGTCCTAGATCTATGCTCTGGACCCAAACCTCATCTGGCCTTCTCACCATGAATCAAACTTTGAACTGGGTTCTGGGAACAGACCAAGCACACCTGTTTTCTGCTTCATAGAGCTTATGTGCCGTCACATGTTGTCACCAGACCTCCCATCCTATGCCAGTGGGTCCTTCCAGGCATTTGTAGGCCTTGGACAGAAGGGACTGAGCCCTGAGAAGGACTGAGTATGCAGTGAGCAGGTGTCAGCAGCAGGCAGAGCTGATCTCCCGCATCTTACCTACTCAGCTTCATACTTCCCCTACAGGCTGACGACTTCTTTTCCAGCAAGCATTCTCCAAGTGCTTGCCGAGTACTGCTAGACAGAGTTAGGATGGGCTGGGAAATACCTGGGAAAAGAGCTACAATGAGCTAAAAGACTGGCTAAAAGTGAAGGGTGGATAGTGGAAACAGAAAATTTTAATCACTAAATATGGCCTCATACCTAGTGTAGAAATGAGGATTGCAGTATCCATAATATTCATCTTTATGTTTATATATGTATATTTTTATTTACTGATCAATTTTCCCTCTCTTCTCTCCATACTAGTTTATATTTTATGTGTTATTTGGAGTTAGTCTTGTAATATAGTTTAGGTTACGCAGGAGAGCAAAAGGGAATTGTGACTAAATGATATGAAGAAATATCATCCAAATATGGATTTAGTAACTTATGGGTTTTGGGTCATCCCTTTTTGGGGAGAGGGCTAGCGTATCCTTATTTGTGCTAGTTGCCCTATGTTAGGAGGAAGCATGGTATTTTTTGGAGGTATAAATACAGGCACTTTCTCTTTGCAATATCATAGATATAATGATATATTTTAGCTAATTATATTCGTCCTTCATCTTCCTTTTTTGGTAATTTTATGTAGGGTGTATTATGATGTTGGAACTCTACCATTTAGTCCATGATTTACAGAATGTCAATACATGATTATCACAGAACTAGAGGAAGAATGGGCATTTTTTGGTAAGCCTAGATAAGGGGTTGGGTGAAGTATCTAATAAGGCTTTGTATTGTCTCTGTTTTAGGGAAGATCGTGAGTACGTCTTTCTTGGACAGATAGTTTCATTATTCTTAGTGGGATCATTATCGTTGTGATTTGGAAGTTTAAGGGAGAAAGTCGTATGTTGATGTTGGATAATTAAGAAGTGGACTACAATTGACATTCCTCATTCCCTCTGGCTGCCCAGGAACATTGCACTTATTTTCTATCTTTGAGGAATTTCCCACTTTATGCAACTTAGTGGGAGGCAGAGACCGTCTATCATACTGAAATTTCCTTGCCTCCCTTGTAGCTGAGACTCACGCATTTGACTCTGGCTTTGCCACTTAGTTATACTTTGCCAGACTTGGAGTCCGAAGCTAATGACCTAGAAAAGCTTTACTGACAGTCTGGCGTGGTTTGAAGGAGCCACACAAAGTTTGCGGAAGCACATTTTCTAGTTGTGACATACAGTGCCTAGTATCCATGGGCTTGATGATGCCAGCTGCAATGTTTTCTCCTAGCAATGGTGACCCTGTTGCTCCAATTCTGTGAAGTAGTTTGACTCTAACTAAACGCCAAGCCTGACTCTCTGACCCTCTAAGAGATTTCATATCTTTTAATACATTTCTTTTCTGTTTAAACTAACCCAAGTTGGTTGTGTACATTTAAGAATTCTGACTGCTACAGGGGGAAATAAAAACCAGAACAAAACAGTCTAGTGATCTTTATATAATTATCTTGTATCTAGCCACCATATCCCATTCACTTATTCTTCATAGTAGTATTTTAAAAATAAAGTTATTTGTTTATCAAGGAATACTGTTATTTTATATATAAATTTAGATAATTTGGGGGTTTTTTACAAGTAATACAGTTAGTGAAAGTACAGATGGTAGAATTAGCCCAGTTACCATTCCTGAGTTCTGCTGAACTGGCTGCAAATCCTAGGTTCTGATATACCTTTGCTCAAGGTTGTCTTATGAGTAGAGTAGGGACGCTGTGGTCTAGAAAAAAGCAAGTTCTTGCCCAGATATAATCAGTACTAAAACTCCCCTGTAGATGCTATATAGACTTAGCTTGGTTTTGGCCAAGGGTATTAGGACTGTGATTTGGGTCTTAAATAGTAGAGAGCGGTTACCTACCCAAGTCAGCTAAAAGTTGAAGGAACCAAATTTTTAGATATAATAAAAGGCAAATCAAAAAACCAGACAGTGTTGAAATGATAAAAGTTAGGTAAAAGCAGAGATAAAGCTAAGAAAGTGAACCCAGAGTTAAGTACCAGGAAGGACTGGGATGGATCAGGAATAAGGTTAGGATCAAAACAAGGGTAGTAGTAGGGGATAGGCAATGATGGATCTGGAATTTCTCTGGATCACTTCTATCAGTAGAATAGTGTATGAATTATTTGGTCAAATCATAGGCATCCAGAGTGTACTAAGCTGAACCCTCACTCCCTCTATAGGACTAGACTTCTGCTTTGACTCTCCACTCTGCAGTTACCTTGGTGACCTGCATGTAGCAGGACTATGCTTCTGAATGGGATGAAATGTTTTATTGCCCCGAACTAAGGCTGTCCTCAGAGGCAGATTGGGCTATTATCTAATCATTGCTAGAATTAGAGATTAGGTTGATATTCTAAACCTCAAGTCATTTTTTAAAGATTTATTTACTTATTTTAGAGAGAGAGAGAGCACAAGTGGAAGGGGCAGAGGGAGAGGGAGAGAGAATCTCAAACAGACTCTGTGCTGAGCGCGGAGCCCAATGCTCGGCTGGATCTCATGACTGTGAGATCATGACCCGAGCCAAAACCAAGAGTTGGACATTTAACCAACTGTGCCACCCAGGCGCCCTCCAAGTCATTTTTAAATAAACGTCTGCCAACATATAGAAGTTTATAGTAACTTTAAAACAAGATTTAGACATTAAAGCAAAGAATGCATGAATGTGTGTGTGTGTGTACATGTGTGGTGTATATGAGTATGCACACACACAAACACATATGAAGAAATATATGCACATGTTAATTCAAACACTATGAATTATTAGAGCTTCCCTCTATCCTCTGTTCTATTCCTTAAGAGAAATGGCTACTAACACTTTCTTGTGTATATTTACAAAAAAGTTTCTATCATTGTAAGTGTATTAAAATATGTAAATATATACACATACCTGTATCCTTTCTTTTTTTAATACATATGAGATAATACACTGTTCTTCCTTTTCCTCTTCTCATTTAAAAATATGAATTGGAGTTCTCCCTATGTAAGTACATATAAATACCTCATGCTTTTTATTTTTTTTTATTTTTTATTGTTATGTTAATCACCATATATTACATCATTTATTTTGGTGTAGTGTTCCATGGTTCATTGTTTGTTCATAACACCCAGTGCTCCACGCAGAATGTGCCCTCTTTAATACCCATCACCAGGCTAACCCATCCCCCTACCCTCCTCCCCTCTAGAAACCTCAGTTTGTTTTTCAGAGTCCATCATCTCTCCTGGTTCGTCTCCCCCTCTGACTTACTCCCCTTCATTCTTCCTCTCCTGCTATCTTCTTCTTTTTCTTTTTTCTTAAAATATGTTGCGTTATTTGTTTCAGAAGTACAGATCTGTGATTCAACAGTCTTGCACAACTCACAGCGCTCACCATAGCACATACCCTCCCCAACGTCTATCACCCAGCCACCCCATCCCTCCCACCACCGACCACTCCAGCAACCCTCAGTTTGTTCCTGAGATTAAGAATTCCTCATGCTTTTTAAAAAACTGGGTATTTCATTGTGTGGATCTACTGAACCATAATTTATTTAAACGTATATGAGGGTTCCACTTGTTATACTTGACAATGCTTGGTATTGCTAATCTTTTTAAGTTAGCCATTCTGGTGGGTGTGGAATCATATTTCATGTGGTTTTAATGCATAATTTCTTGATTACTGATGAAGTTGAGGAGATTTTCATATGTTTATTGGACATTTGTCTATACTTTTTAATGAAATACCTTTTCTATTGCATTGTCTTATTCCTATTTACTTGTTACAGATCTTTATATATTCTGGATTAAAGTCTTTTGTTACATATATGTATATTGCAGAAGTTCTCTCATTCTATGGTCTGTTTTTTATTTTCTTTTGTTTTTGTTTTTGATTCTCTTAATAGTATCTTTTGGAGAATGAGCTCTCAATTTTAATCAGATCCAGTTTAGCAATTACTTCCTTTAAAATTAGTGGTTGGGTCCTTTTGGGTCCTACTTAAGAAATCTTTTTTTATTCCAAGATAATGATGAAATTTCCCCATATTATCATCTAGAAGCTTTATTGTTTTATGTTTTTATTTAAATGTATGATCCAAATGTGTTTACTCTTTGTGGATGGTGTAAAGTAGAGGTCAGGATTCGATTTTTTTTTTCCAACTTTTTTTTCCAATTTACCCAGCTCCACACTGATTAAAAGAGCATCATTTTCCTCCCTGGCATAGAATGTTACCTTTGTTATAAACCAGCAGTCACATTGTATGGGCCTATTTCTGGACTCCATGTTCTGTTCTATTGGTTTAATTAACTGCCTTAATTGTTTTGGCTTTCTAAGTTTTTATATTTATTATCCTACCTGGTTCTATTTCAAGAGGTTCTTCCCTTTCCTGGACATTTGCATTTCCATTTAAAATTAAAAATCAGCTTAACAACTTCCAAATTGAATTGGAAAATCCTGCTGGAATTTTGATAGGAGCTGCACTGAATCTCTAGACCAATTTGAAGAGAAATTAATATCTGTATAAGACTGTCTTCTGGTCCATATATACAGTGTGTCCTTCCATTTATTTAGGTCATCTTTCATTTCTCACAATATTTGGTAGTTTTCTGCACAGAATTCTTGTAGCTTCTTTGTTTAATTTATTCTCAGGTTTATATTTTATATCTTATAGTATTTTTGTAATCCTGTAATTGAAATATTTTAAAATTTCATTTTCTGCTTGTTCATTGGACTATAAAGCTACAACTACTTTTTTGTGTATGAACTGTGAGTTGTGTATTGATATTGTATCCAGTGCCTTTGCTAAATTTATTTATTAATTTTAATGGTTTATCTATATATTTTCATGTATTTTCTATCATATATATCATAGCCTATGTAGTAGCTTGTAATGACTCTTACATCTTTCTTTTCAATCCTTAACTCTTTAATTTATTGTTCTTGCTTAATTGCACTGTTAGGATGTCTGGTATCATATTGAATAGAGTTGTGACAGCAAGTATTCTTGCTTCATTTCCAACTTCGGAGGGAAAGATTTTAGGATTTCACTAAGTGTAGTGTTGGTTGTAGGTTTTTTGTACCTATCACAGATTTAAAAGATTTCCCTGCAACTCTAGTTTGCTATGAGTTTTTATTATGAGTGAGTATTGAATTTATCAAATGACTTATCTTTATTTATTAAATTATGGGGCACCTGGGTGGCTTAGTTGGTTAAGCTTCTGCCTCAGGCTCAGGTTGTGATCCCAGGGTCCTGGGATGGAGCCCTGCATTGGGCTCCCTGCTCAGCAGGGAGTCTGCTTCTCCCTCTCTCTCTGCCCCTCTCCCCTGCTCACGATCTCTCTCTCTCAAATAAATAAAATCTTTAAAGAAATTATTATGTGATTTTTTTCTCCCCTATTCTGTTTGTGGTAAATGAAATTAATTGATTGTCTAATGTCTAATTTTCTTCCATTCCTGGAATAAACACATCTTGGTTATGATGTATTATTTTTTTTATTTGTAAAGATTTTATTTATTCATCTGACAGAGAGAGAGAGAGCACAAGTAGGCAGAGGGGCAGGTAGAGGGAGAAGGAGAAGCAGGCTCCCCACAGAGCAGAGAGCCCGATGCGGGGGCTCGATCCCAGGACCCTAGGATCATGACCTGAGCCGAAGGCAGACGCTTAATTGACTGAGCCACCCAGGCGCCCCTGTAGTATTATTTTTATATATTGCTAGCTTTGTACAATTTTTGATTCTATGTAAGAGAGATTAACTTTGATTTTCTTTTCTTGTAATGACCTTGTCAGATTTTGAATTCAAAGAAGAAGTAGGGAAGTGTTTCCTATTTGCTGTTTTCTGGAAGAGTTTGGGCATGACTGACATTATTTCTCCTTTAAATGTTTAGAAGAACTTACCAGTGTAGCTCTCAGGGCCTGAAGTTTTCTTTGAGGAAAGGTTTTTAGTTATGGGTTTAATTTCTTTAAAAATGCATTGTACAGCTCAAATTTTCTATTTTGTTGGGTCTTTAAAAAATGTATCCTTTTCATCTACATATTTAAATACATTGGCAAAAGGGTTTTTATCATTATTTCCACTTATTTTCTTTTTAATACCTGTCAGATGTGCAGGCTTATCCCTTTTTCATTTTTTTTTTAAGTTTTTAAAATTTATTTGACAGAGAGAGAGAGCACAAGTAGGCAGGCAGCAGAGGGAGAGGGAGAAGCAGGCTCCCCGCTTAGCGGGGAGCCCGATGTGGGGCTCAATCCCAGGACGCTGGGATCATG
The DNA here is from genome assembly GCF_037043125.1 of Eumetopias jubatus. Lineage (NCBI taxonomy): Eukaryota > Metazoa > Chordata > Mammalia > Carnivora > Otariidae > Eumetopias > Eumetopias jubatus. Next base: position 45,475,943 of record NW_028274823.1, on the reverse strand, counting down.
ACCTGAGCCGAAGGCAGACACTTAACCGACTGAGCCACCCAGGTGCCCCCCGTTTTTCATTTCTGATATTGATTTATTGTGCCTTCTTTCCCCCCCCCATCATGTTTAGTCTTCCCAGGGATTTGTAAATTATATTAGTGCCTTTAAAGCTTTGTTTTAAGCTTTCTTGATTTTTCTTTGTTCCTCATTTGTTTCCTTTTTATTATTTTCTGCTCTGTTATTTTCTTCCACATTCTTGGAGTTTAATTTGCTGTTCCTTCTTTCACTTCTTAAGATGGATGTTTAGATCCTTATCTTTGGGTATTTTATGTTCTCTCATGTATACATTTAATGGTAAACATTTCCTGCTATTCATAGTTTTTACTGAATTGCAATACATTGTGATATGCCATGTTCTCACTGCCATTCAGCTCCAAATATTTTCTAATTTCCACTGTAACTTTTTCTTTCACTTATGTGCTATTTAGAAATATACTGCTGAATTCCTAAGTATTTGAGAAATTCTAGTTAATTTTTTGTTACTGGGTTCTAACTTAATTTTCATTACAGTCAAGGAATATACTCTGAGATTTTACCTCTTAAAATTTGTTGACACTTGCTTTATCAACAGTATATGGTTGATATTGGTAAATTTTCTATGTGCACTTGAAAATAATGGCATATTTTGTAGTTTGTGATACAATGTTTCATGTCAATTAGGTAAAGTGTGCTAAATAAGGTTGAGTAGTCTCTATTTCTGAATTTTTGTCTACTTATTCTTTTGGTTATGGAGAGAGGTGTGTTAAAATTTTTCACACTGTGGGGCGCCTGAGTGGCTCAGTCGTTAAATGTCTGCCTTTGGCTCTGGTCATGATCCCAGGGTCCTGGGATCGAGCCCCCCATTGGGCTCCCTGCTCATCTGGAAGCCTGCTTCTCCCTCTCCCACTCCCCCTGCTTGTGTTCCTGCTCTCACTCTCTCTCTCTCTCTGTCAAATAAATAAATAAAATCTTTAAAAAAATTTTTTTTAAATAATAAAATTTTTCCACACTCAAATCGTGGATGCATTTTTTCCTTTTAGTTTTGTCAATTAGTGAATTACATATTTTGATGCCATGCCATTAGATGTATACAGTTTTAGACTTTTTCCAATATTACTGATGATTGATTCTTTTATTGTTATGAAATATCCCACATTATCACTTATATTGGCCTTGAAGTTTATTTTTTTCTGGCATTACTGTAGCTATACCAGCTTTCTTTTAGTTAGTGTTTGTATGGTACATTTTTTTCCCTTTTCCTTTCATCCTTTCTATATGCATATTGTTTGGGTATATCTCTTGTAAGAAACATATAATAGTTGAGTTTTAATTCATACGATTATCATTTAATCAGAGTATTTAGTTAATTTATTTTAATGTAACTGTAATACGTTTCTTTCTCGCAGTTTTTATTTATTTCCTTCTTTTTCTATTAGTTTAATAGCGTTATACTCTTCTACAGTTTTTTTAAATGGTTACCGGAGACATTACAGTAGGCATCCTTAATTTATAAAAGGCTAAGAAATCATCTTTCATATTCTAATTAGTCTAATTTAGAATACGTTACCTTAATGTACCTTCAGTCTTTTGTCCTATTCTTTTAAAGATTTATTTATTTATTTTAAAGAGAAAGAGAGAGCATGAGCAGGGGGAGGGGTAGAGGGAAAGAAAGATCATGAACCTAGCCAAAATAAAAAAGCGAATGCTTGACAGACTGAGCCACCCAGGCACCTCTGTACTATTTTCTTTATGTGTCTTAATTGCATGTATCTTTTTGCAGGTATATTTTAAAACCCCACATGATGTCATTATCATTTTTGTTTCATACAGTCAGTATTCACTGAGCTCTGTCTGTCTTTCTGTATCTGTGGAATTCTCTTCTTTTATTTTTGGAAATCCGTGCTTCTATCTAGAATTATTTTTCTTCTGCCTGAAGAATTTCCTTTAGTGTTTCATCTAATGCAGCTCTGTTTAGTTTTTGATTATCTGAAAGAGAGGTATTTTGTCTTTATTTTGAAGGATAGAAAGGATTTTTATTCTCATGCAAGATTCTTGGTCATCAGTTACTTTGCTTTAGCACTTTACATATATCATTTCATTATTTCAGACACTCTTCTCTTGTTCCCATTTGGGAGCAACAATCCTTTTTCCCCGTGATAATCAGGATCAGGTAGCCCAGTCTGTGTGGTTGGCTCCACTTACTGCATGCTGCTTTAATGGCATGTGGAGCTCAAAATTGCCGTGTGGGAATTTCAACTTCCAGCTGTCTCAGGTAGAATAATTTCTCCCTTTGTAATTAGGAGCTTGAAACCATTAGAGCTCCACATTGCGTCACATTAAACTCATATCCCTGGGTTATGCTGGGATCTGGTCTTAGTAATGGGTGTTCAAGACAAGAAGGGCCCCCCGGGTGGCTCAGTCGTTAAGTGTCTGCCTTCAGCTCAGGTCGTGATCCTGGGGTCCCGGGGTCAAGCCCCGCATCAGGCTCCCTGCTCGGTGGGGAGCCTGCTTCTCTCTCTCCCGGTCCCCCTGCTTGTGTTCCCTCTCTCACTCTCTCTCTCTTTCTCTGTCAAATAAATGAAATAAAAAACACACACACACACACACACAAGGAGTGGTGGAGAGTAGATCTTAAGGAGAATGAGACACCTCTTGCAATTAGAATCCTCTTGATACCAAGTAAGTTCAAGAGTCTTTAAGCAAGGCAGAATATGCATGGTCACTGAGGGAAGAGGGGAGACTTCTTTTGGCAAAGGGTGACTCAGAAGGATTGGGGAATTCCAGGTGTTCAGATGTAGCTAAGTCTACCCAAATAACCCCATTCTCAGAGTGCATCACCATTATTACGCTGACTTTCCCATAAGAGACGTGGTAGGGGTGTGAATTTAACTTACATTGTGATTCTGGTTCTTCAAGCTACTGATGCTTTGAATTGGGAAACTGTGGGAGACTTTCTTACAACAATTACACAGCCTTAAGGTGGATGAAATGGAAAGTTACTCGCAAGTCTGAGGAGAGCAGAGTCATAGACGATATCAAAAAAGCCAATGGTAGGGCTAAAGCATGTGTGCAACATTTATGTTGACAATGGCTAACACCCTTTTTTTTTTTTAATACAGTACTTCCATACATTGTTAAATGTAGTAGGCAGTCTCATGGCTCCCAAAGATACCCATGCTGTAATCCCTTGAACCTGTGAGTAAGTTGGTTTATGTGGCAAAATGGCTTTGCAGATGTGATTAATGGACCTTGAGTTGGAGGTATATGCCTGGATCATCCAGATGGGCTCTATCTGGTGAATCCTTAAAAGCAAAGAACCTTTCCTGGCTACAGAGAATCAGGGAGAAGGCAGTGTGAGAAGGAGTTGATTTGTCATTCGTGGCTTTGAAGATGTAGAAAACAGCCAGAAGCCAAGAAATGTGGGTTGCCTCTAGAAGTTGGAAAAGGCAAAGAAACAGATTCTTTTCTAGGACCTCCAGATGGGAACACAATTGGTCACCATCTTGATTTTAGCTCAGTGAGACCCATTTCTCACTTCTGACCTCTGTAACTGTAAGATAATGAGCTTGTGTTGTTTAAGCTACCAAGTTTGTGGTAATTTGTTATGGTGGCAATAGAAAACTATACAGTAAGAAAAAGACAAATAACTCAACAGAAAAACAGGCAAAGGATATGAATAGACAATTCACGGAATTATCCAATTAACATTTGAAGAGATGCTTAATCTTACTAATGAAGCAGGTAAAGGTAAGTGAAAATGAGATGCCATTCTTCATCCAACTGGCAAATGTTACAACAATTGATGACACACCTTAATAGTGAGAATAATAGTGAGAAATAAATACTTTTAGATATTGCTGGTGGGACTGTGAATTTCTGTAACTTTTGGGAAGGTAATACAATGATATCTAGTAATATAAATAATACACAAATCCTTTGACTTAAGAAAACCAATTTTGGCTACCTTTGTTACAGAAATTATAGGGTCATTTATTTTTCCGTAAACGTACCAGAAAATTTATTGTGGTGTCAAAAAGCTGAAACTAATCTGAAGGTTCATCTTGGGGAATGGTTAAACAAATTTTGAAAAAATCCATAAGATGAAATATTATGCATAAGGTAAAATTAACTATATTTCTATGCAGAGGTCTAGAAAGCAGTCCATTTTATACTATTGACTAAAAGAGCAGGTTGCAATATAACACCCATAGTATGAATCCATCGAGATTAAAAATAATACAACCAAGCATTTGCATACATATGTTTATAGACATTTTTGTTTGTGTAGAGAAAGGTGTGGAAAGAAACACACCAAGCAATTAACATTGGTTATCTACATACACTGGAGGTAAAGGGGCATGTGGGAGAGCAAGAGAATTAACTTTTTCCTTACACAACTCTATTGTTTAACTTTTTACAATGGTCATCTAGAACTTCTATAAAATTAAACATTTTTTTAAAGATTTTATTTATTTATTTGAGAGAGAGAGAGAGAGATAGTGAGAGAGAGCATGAGCAGGGAGTGAGAGGGAGAAGAAAGCTCTCCGCTGAGCAGGGAGCCCGATGCGGGGCTCGATCCCAGGACGCTGGGATCATGACCTGAGCCGAAGGCAGACGCTTAACCGATTGAGCTACCTAGGCACCCAAAATTAAACATTTCTAATACAATATTTAACAAAGGGAAGAAACCTTGCCATTGTTGAAGTTACACATTTGCCCATTAGCTGATAAATGACCCTTTCAGAGGGGACTTGTGGTCCACCTGCCAACAATCTGGTTTTGGCCACAGCACACCTTTTTTGTCTACACAAAAGCATACCTTTATGCAAGTACTTGAGCATTTTGTGGAATTTTGTCTCTCTTTTATAAAAATGAGGGGAAGATGGGAAAAATGAAAGTACATATAAGAAATGTAGTTTTTATAAGTTTAAAACAGTAGAATCAAAGACCAAAATCATTAGGCATACCAAAAGTAATCCATCTCTTACCTGAATCAGATACTCACTGGACTTGAACCAGCTGACTGAGTTTGGCTGTGAAGAAAAAGAACAAATTTAAGGAACAGAGGCAAAGATGCTGTGTCTTTGAGACAAGTCACTGGGGATTACCTAATATATTTATTTTTCCTCTCCAAGATGGAACTGCCCCTAACCACACTTAAAAATGCATAGGTCTGTTACAGGTTTTTCTCACATGAATATTTTTCAGGTATGTGTTTGGTGTGTACAATAATAATTTGAAATATTATTCTTATTGTTTTCCCCTGCCATTTCTTTGTACACATTGCCTGATCCCCACCTCTAGTCAGTCAAGACACTCATGTGGTCTTCAGGATGAATAAGGTAAATAGGAAGAACACCAGCCAGAAATAGTCAAATTTCAACTATATGATTCCCCAAATAGGCTTTTAAGATTCAAAGGGGCAAACCCAAGTGAAGGTACAGAATTTGTACCACAATGCTAGGACGAGAAAGAAAATAGAGGAAGGTAGAGGCTGCTTCTCTCATGACAACATGGGAGCTGAGAGAAGGGTGGCCTGGGCTGGAGAAGAGGGGACGAGGAAGGGGTCTTCACGGGGGTATGTGTGTGACCAGACAGGGAGCTATGACAGCTGTCAGGCTTTGCTTTCAACAGTAATGAGTATGCACCCCCCCCTTTTTAAAACACAGACATCTTTGTTTATTTGTCAAGAGGCAAATCTGAGGTGCTCAGTAAGATTATTTATGCTTTAATATTATTTGCATTTTTTTCACTTCACTCCACTATATTTTTTTAATTTTTATTGTTATGTTAATCACCATACATTACATCATTAGTTTTTGATGTAGCGTTCCATGATTCACTGTTTGTGCATAACACCCAGTGCTCCACGCAGAATGTGCCCTCCTTAATACCCATCACCAGGCTAACCCATCCCCCCTCCCCTCTAGAACCCCCAGTCCATTTCTCAGAGTCCATCGTCTCTCATGGTTCGTCTCCCCCTCTGATTTACCCCCTTCATTCTTCCCTTCCTGCTGTCTTCTTTTTTTTTTCTTAACATATATTGCATTATTTGTTTCAGAGGTACAGATCTGTGATTCAACAGTCTTGCACAATTCACAGCACTCACCATAGCACATACACTCCCCAATGTCTATCACCCAGCCGCCCCATCTCTCCCACCCCCCCCACCACTCTAGCAACCCTCAGTTTGTTTCCTGAGATTAAGAATTCCTCAGGCCATATCACTTCACTCCACTATAAGCATTAGTGACCTGGTGACTCCTTTGTTTGCCTATCACCCACCTTCTCATATTGCTGATAGAGAAGCAGTGACTAAGCTAACCACACCCCTGGCTATCACCCTCATACATTGCTGGTAAGAATGTAAAATGGTGCAATCACTTTGGAAAGCTGTTTGAAAGTTCCTCAAAAAGCTAAGCATGGATTTACCATATGATCCACTAGTTCCACTCCTGTGTATATACTCAAGAGAAATGAAAGCCTATGTCCACACAAAACCTTGCCCATGACTGTTCATGGCAGCATTATTCATAATATCCAAAAAGCAAAACCCACTGAAATGGCCATCAGTTGAGGAATGGATCCGCACAATGGGATATTATCGACAATAAAAAGAATGAAGTACTAATACACACTTCAAATGGATGAACCTTGAAAACATTATTCTAATTGACATGAGATGGTCACAAAAGACCACGTTGTACATTTCATTTATATGAAATACCCAGAAGAGGCAAATTCACTGAAACAAAAAGTCAATTAATATTTACTAGAGCTTGGAGGAGGGTTCACTGGGTAGTGACTGCTATTGGGTACAGGGTTTCTTTTTTAGGGTGATGAAAATATTCTAATATTAGATAGTGGTGATGGCTGTACAACTCTATGAATATACTGAACCCACTGAAGTGTACACTTTGAAAGGATGAATTTTGGCGATAAGAAGTGGAGGTAGCCTGTGTTTGAGTATGTCAACAAGAATTGAAACTTTATCACTTCCTAAAAATCTCTTCTAATTTAAAAAAAAAAAATGAAGGTGTACAAGCATTTATACCAATGCCTGTTTTGGAGAGTTTACTTCATCAAATAATATTACGTATTTTGAGAATATATTTCCTCATTCAAGGCCTTAAATATTTTAAGAGGTGAAGCACTTCTTTTGCCACAAAGAAGAATTCTGAGAAACTACAAAGAAACAAAAATGAAGTAGAGATGAAATAAAATGAACCCAGACACTTGAATGAAATGCTGGAGTCGTGAGGATCCGCAGAGCACACTGAGTAAAGAGGACAATACCTGGGGTAGAGAGGAATGAGGAGTCCCTTAAGACCAATCAAATGACAGTACCCCATCTAAAATGATCAGCAAGCTGGAATGAGCAGACAACAATGAGGGAAACGTGTTCCAATCCAAAGATCAGCAATGCAAGGCACTGCAGATAGTAGTTGAACACATCCAACACCTGTAGAACTACCTAATAATAACTACTGAGATCTGCTGGAACTATTTAAATTATACTAGGTACAGCTAGCCAGATAAGGAAAGGCTTGAAGAGCAAGTATTCAATAAATGTTATTTTTCTCCCTCCTCCCTGTGCACATTTTCCTAGTTAGACTTCCTACAGTTAATGTTTTGTGTCCTTTAAGTCGTCCATACTTTAAGCCATTGTCAAGGGGCTTATTTTCCACTGACAATGTCCAGCACACTGTCCTGCTTCAGTTAGGGAAACAATTCATGGAGAGCCAGGATTGCTGCTGCAGTGTGAGTAGAAATGATTGGTGGCTTCTGAAGACTCGGTGAACTGGCTGTGTGTGCATTTTCATGTCTCCTTTCAGGCAAAGTCATCAGAGGTACATTCATGAAAGCCTGCACAGCTGCAAGGATTGCCCTTCCTTCTGGTCTTTCAGGACCACCCTAGTGGGTGTAGTGCTGCTGCAGTCCACCTCTGCAATGGGCAGAGCCTGGCAAATCGACTGTTGCTTCGCCTCTTTGCCCTGTTCCTCCTCTTCTCTCTTCTCCTTCTCCTGATGCCTTTTGGGCAGTGATCACCACAGAGAAGAGTGGCCCTCACGTGCCCACCACAGTGCAGACACTCTGCACAGGGGCAGTGTGGAGTGACAATCTTGAGTGTGGCCAATCAGCATTAATCTGTTCCTAACCAGTCTCCAGAAGGTCTGTGCCAAGTCCCTGAGTAGAGGTGTCCAATCATCTAAAACAGAGGCATATGAAAGAGCTGTAAGAAAAAGTTCTTGGGGCGCCTAGGTGGCAGAGTCATTTAAGTGTCTGACTCTTGATTTTTGGCTCAGGTCATGATCTCATGGTCATCAGATCTAGCCTAGCATCAGGCTCTGTGCTCAGCAAGAGTCTGCTGGAGATTTTCTCTCTCTTCCTGCCTCCCCCCCAAATAAATAAATAAAATCATAAAAAAAAAAAAGAAAACTAAAACTTCTCTTACTGGTCAACCCTGACCAAGGAAGAGAAAATCCAAAGCTGGGGTGTTAGAACACTTTTTCTTTCTTGAGTGCTTTGGTTAGAAATGAGGAATGAGAGAATCCCAGCTCTGCAGTGGGGTGGCACCAGAAGCTACAGGGACAGCCAGTAAGGATGGGACCCACTTACTGGTCACCCAGTAGTGGGTGACTGAGATAGATGTTGGGGTGGGGACTGAGGTAGATGGGGACAGTGGAAGTAGAAGTGTGACAGCTACTAAGGAGCACCATGGGATGCTTGGCACTGAGAGGCAAGATCTTGACTGATTGCTTTTGGGGATTTCACCCCCAGAACTGAAATCAGGAACCACATTTCATGGTTTTGGTTTTTCCAGCCTGGCTGGTGGAATGGACACTGTTTCTGGTCTTGCTGGCTGCTTCTCCCTCTAATCCCTGAGGATGCCTCCCACCCATGCCTCTGGTGGTTTACACTCATGCGCGCGCGCACACACACACACACGCACACACGCACGCACGCACCTACACACACATTGATCAGGAGTCTGTGAATACCTGAGGAGACCATCTACACATCTCTGGGAGTCTCTCCCTGCACCTCTGTCCTCATCGGCCCTCTGTCCTGTGAACTCCAGGCCCTGTGGTCTTCCATGGCTCTCCCCACTGTCTCCTCAACTCCAAGTGACTGGTGGGCTCTGCCTGGGCTTTCCCTAGAAGCTCTCTCAAGGCAATAAGCTCACCGTGTTGGTTTCCCATCTTTCAGGGACCACAGTCCTTCGCAGCTAGACATCCAGCATCTTGAAAGCCATTGTTTCATCCATTTTATCTGCTTCTTTTTTGGTTGTTTCAGACAGGAAAGTAAATCTAGTCTGCTACTCCACCTTTTTCAGAAGCAGAAGAAACCAGGTTTGAACTTGAACAAAGCTTACCCTCAGTGCACTCCTCAACCACACTGTTCCTCAAGATACTCTCCATATAGACTACTTTCAGAGCTAACACCTGTTCAGCAAATCCCAGGGGACATGTCACCTCCCCAAGCTCTTCCTGGTCCCTGAGTTTGGCCTCCTCTTTTGTGCCTCCAGAGCTCCCCCCCGGCCCCTGTGGCTGCTCACTGACAGGAATCTCCCCCAGCCTGAGCTTCTGGGCTTACCACCTCCCCTCATGCTTAGCAAAGACTGATCCAGTGGACAGATGAATGAAACTCAGCTCCTTGGTCAGGTGAGCCCTGTGCAGACTGGAAAGGAGACACTTTGGAAAGGAAATGAGCTGTTTTGAGCCTGACCTAATAATACTGGAAGAAATTCCCTCTGGGATACACAGTCTCTAGGCTGGTTGACCAAATCTAGGGAGCTGTACCTGTGAAAACATAGGGGCATTTTATAGAGAAGGCTTTGACTTTCTGTCTGTCTGGCATGTTTTCAAATGGTAAGGCATGGTCCAGTGAGGTCAGAATTGTGGCTCATGAAAATGATCTGCTTTTGTGGCCACCTTCTCCATGGGGGACAAGGAAGTAGGGTCAGGCTTGAGAATGTTTGGCATGATTCCCAACGTCCAGGGAAAAAATTGGGAAATGCATCGCTGATGATGACAAAGCCAGGCTCTGGAGGGGTGAAGTTGAGAGAGGAGGGCCTATGCAGAGTGGGATGAATTGGGAACATCACGGAGAGAAAGATGAGAATAGTTTGTTTTTAGGCAGGGGCAGTGTAATCTCTTCTATTTGTGACATAGTGGAAAGAGTGTGACTTTTGTGGCAGACACACCTGGGTGTAAAGTGAAGAACATTTGAGCTAATTGCTTCACCTCTTGGAGGCTTGATTTTGCTATCTGTTGAATGGGTTGCCTGTATAAGAGAGACAACAATGGGAAGCACCAAGCTCGACACCATATAAGTTCTCTTCCTCTCCCCACCTCTCTCATCTTCTTCTCATTCACAGAAGATAGGGGGAAAAGGCACCGGATGTATATGGTTTCAGTTCCTTAAGGACATGATGACAGGGGAGGGAATTATCTCTACCAGCCCATCTGGAGGCTCGGGGATGGATGACTGAGTCAGTGCTTCCCTGTAACTGGCTGGCTACATACCATAGAGGGTTACATACCCAGAGGGGTAAGAACATGAGCAATTTTATTTTTCCCCAGTCACTTATTTTGTCCATACCCTACTGAATCTCTTTCCCCTCTTTAACAGTATCTTGGTCAGATCTGTAACTTTCAGATCTCTTTTGGGTATTAAAATTTAATCCAAATTTATACCTTCAATCTCAACCTTGATTTAAGTCTCATCTCTTCAGAATATAGATGTTGGTAGTGGGGGTCCTAATCACGAATTCCTAGGCAACAGGAAGAATGTCACTCAACAGTGTGTTTTGGTCCTTTGTGGTGGAAGGGCAGGGATGGGCTCCTATGGAGCTCTTAGAGGGACTGCACTTTTCTCGTCACTTTCAGCTGCTGGTGACTACCCAGGAGGGAGGAGTGGAATCTGTCAGGTGTGGTTGTGAGTAGGGAGAGAGCACTGTCTCTTGCTCTTATGCTCTATTCCTAGGCACGTAGCTCTCCATCTAGGAATTGGGCAACATCACTTACGACCTACTGAAATCATCTCTACCCCATGTTCTAACTAGACAGTTTGGTTGTCCTTCTTCCTGGGTCACACCTTCTGCTGAACCATCAAGAAATATGCTTACCAAGTGGAGAGGTGTCTGCTTCATAGACTCACCACCCTTTTCTTATCTGCTGGTAATTGTGGGGGATCTGGTGAGGGCTCCTGGGAGGCCATTTGGTCCTCTTTTTTCTACTTCCAAGCATCCACACTCCTTTCTGAACTAAAATCACCCATCCTGGCTCTACAGGGGCTCCTGTCATTGACCTTTGTAGTCTGATCCATTCATCACTCCTGAGATAGTGGCCATTTGTCTGACCACCTCTCTAGGCAGGCTGGGCCCACACAGGTCAGGGCAGATACCTGGCCCCTGGGTCCAAAGTGAGCACCGCAGTAGTGTGGTGCATGGAACTAAGGAGTGTCATCCAAGGGCACAATGCCAAAGGCATCATTATCCAAGGGCAGGGAAGAGAGTGCAATTCTGGGTAAGGCAGTAGGGAGACTCCAAGGGTGTTGGAAAAGGCAAGAAAGCTCAAGAAAATAAAAAGGTACTTTTCTGGTTCCATGCCCCAAGCTGTCTCTGAGACAAGCTGGCGGGGCTGGCTTCCTCTAGCTTCCAGCGGAGGCTGCTTCCCACTAAACACGTGGCAAGGGATCTTTTCTGCTCCTGTGGGGGGTCCCATGCCTGTGGTTTGGTCCCCGGCCTTGGCTGAGTTCCTGTTTCCCCTTGGACCTACTCACAGATGCCTGCCCTGCCCAGATAGGCAATGACTGCTCTCTTGGTCACTGCTCATTACACTTATTTTTATCCTCATTGTGTACACCAGACATAAAACAATCTAATTTATGTATCTGGAACTGAACATGCTCAGGAGCCCTCATTTCCTTCGAAGGCAGGACCCCCACCACCACCCCCACCTACCTACCAACCAACCAACTTTAATATTGGTACTGCAGTTTCTTCTGGTTTAAGATATTATAAATTTGGTTAAATATTCAGCCAAACTTGTAACTGACCCCTTCCCCTCCTCTTTTCTTCCCCTCTGGGGTTAAATAAGTTTTCAGTGTGTGTTTCTGTGTTGTCCTGGCTTTGGAGGAAAGCTGCAGGTCAGGGTTCAGGCAAATACAAGGAAGGCGGGGTGAAACAAGACACCACACAGAGCTGTCCCTTTTTGGATGATAGCTGAGCCCTTTTCAACTTGGCCATGGGCATTGCTACCACCAGATTGCTGGACTTCATCCCACCTCAGCCACCATGGAAACCAGCTACCTGACCCTGAACCCATGTGTCACTCAAGAACCAAGACCTGGTAGTAACACCTGATTGGCCACACTCATCTCATTCATATATATATCACATCTTTTTCCATTCATCTATTGATGGATACTTAGCCTGCTTCCATATCTTGGCTATTGTAAATAAATAATGCTGCAATAAACATAAGGGTGCATATGTCTTTCTGAATTAGTGTTTTCATTTTCTTTGGGTAAACACCCAGCGGTGGAATTACTGGATCATATGGTATTTCTATTTTTAATTTTTTGAGGAACCTCCATACTGTTTTCCAGAGTGGCTGCACCAGTTTGCATTCCCACCAATAGAATGTGAGGGTTCCCCTTTCTCCACATCCTCATCAACACCTGTTATTTCGTGTGTTTTTGATTCAACTTTATGCTGTATTCACAGAGCTCTGGTTCCTGATTATCCAAGTCAAATATATCCTTTGAAATTCAAAGGAAAACCATTCCCTTTTAAGCACCCAGCTCTTGGAATGGGGCTCAAAGGTAAGAATTTACCTTACCTCTTTTTTCTGGTCTAAATCTTATCTCCCTTCCCCAAGGCAGTGCTGAGGAAAAAGCCAAAGGGAGAGAAGGGTCATTGGACTTGTAGCCTTTTAATATCTGAAGATATTATACTATTACATTTTATTTTTTGTTAGGTCACATTTTTATTAATTATCTCTGGAGGGCTTATTAAATTTTGAAGATTATGGTATGAAATTATTAAAGATGACTTTATAAATGGTAATGCATTTTCTAGTCCAGATATTAAACTCAATCAAAGACACTCAATCCCTAGATGGAGATGCATTTGTGGGAAAGTCAGCTAGAGATCCTGCTTGCCTCTGGGGAGCAAATGTGCTGGAGCCCAGTATTCCTACTCCTCCTAGCCCTTCCCTGCAATGCCCAAACTGGAGGGCTCATGGCTACTGCTGTCCATGGATGGCACCCTAGTCACTCAGAGTCCTTCCTCTCCCCTCCCCCCCCGGGCGAACCCCTGGGATTTGCCCAGAAGTGGATTCAATCAACCCAGCCACAGTGAAGCCATAATGAGGAAGAGCAGAGCCCCTGTGGGGGAGACAGAGCGCTAGGGGTGGGCAGCTGGTGCTGATGGACCAGAGGAGCCTTAGAGGAAGTTTCTAGGCCTGCCTCCTGTGCCCTCAAGCCACAAGTAGCTGAGGCCAGAATGATCTCTAGGGGGAGGTAAGAAGCTTTTGGTGTCCTTCTAGATCTCCTCTTGAGGAGAGATTTATGGGCATCTAAGGGCAATCAGGAGCTTGCATCCTAAACAACGTGAGCCAGCTGAGGCTTGGTGACCTGGGATGGCACGGCCACAGAAGGCCCTGGAACTGGGGGTGGGGTAGGCAGAATTGGGCAGTGAGCTGGAGCTGGCAGCAGGTGAGAGACCTGACCCAGGAAGCAGAAGGGGTGAGCTTTCTAGCAACAGTGTCCAAAGAGCTGGTACTCCCTTTGGGTATATATATCACAGTCCTGCTTTCCTCCCCGCCCTGGCTGGAGGGTCCAGAGGTAGGTTCCCAGGACCGTGATCTCTGTGGAGTCTGTGACAATGGAGCAGATAAGAGGCACTGTGATGGCTGGCCTGACTCACAGGCAACAGGGTTAGAACTGAAGAGGGAAAACTGGGCAGGTGGAGAGGGTGTCAGGCCCCCTCTAGCACCTGGCATATGGGATAGGACCCTGCTCTGCAAGGAACAGGGCGCAGGAAATGAAAGGGGCACGTGTGTCGGAGTCCAGCCAACCTCCTGCTCCCCTGAGAAGGAGTGGATGCAGCAGGCCAGCCCAGGAGCTCCTCTCTTCACACATAGGAAGTGGAGTCACTGGACAGATGGAATCAAAGGTCGAACCCCTATACCTGGTGCCTTCAGAAGGTGGAGGCCGCAAGGACTGTCCTTGGAAAGATCCAAGGAGGAGCTTCCTGTCTAGTCCTGCGTTCATTAAGAATGGTTAAAAGTAACAGAAAGCCACTCACACCCATTCAAATGAAAAGGGGGGAGATATTTAAGAAAAGCCTCCCCCAAAGGCCACTGGGGCTGTCAACCCAAGAGACCTTGGCCAGGAAAAGGGGAGGACCTATCCTGCAAGACTAAACACTTGCTCCTAGGATTTAACCTGAGAAAGGCCGTTTTCTCTCAAAACAGATGGACTCCCCTTTGCCTGGCAAATAGAATGCCCTCCCCACCAACTCACACCTATGCGGACGTGGAGAACCAGGAAGGGCTGCTTCAGGAGCAGGGAGGACACTTCAGGGAAGATGAGGGTAGAGATGAAGAATAAGAAAGCTATTTTGTTTTCAAATCTGAGTGATAGGACATAATTTTTGACTCTGATACATAAGCAAAAAGAAATTGTTGTTTTTAAGTAAGTCTGGGCTTGGGAAGGGAGGGAGACCCTGAGCTGAAGAGCCAATGAGAAGAGCCTCTCCCCTCTGCCTCTTTGACTGGCCAGCTTTATTTTTCTTTTGCAGTTGGTCTTTATTTGCCTCTTGGCCCATAGGATATAAAATACTGGTCAACCACAGTTCCAGTTTACTTCTTCTCCATTAAAAGCCTGGCTCTCTTTCTCCTAATTCTGAATTTTCAGAGACAGAATCTCATCAGATTGGCTGAAATTCAGAGTCCATACCAGATACAACCAGCCGTGGGCCCAGCGCAGCGTTACGCTGATGAGTGTACTAGGGAGGTGGGTCCTGACTTTCATGGACATTGTCTTGTTCTGATTGGTTGGTCCCATGTCATACCAGTTGTTAAATGTTTCAGCTGTCACCCTGGTGAGACTCTGAGTACACACGTGCGTGTGCGCATGTCTCCTGGTTTTTCTCTGCACACACATGGCTACCGGGGATTCACCTCTATGGGAGGGGGGCAGTTCATGGAATATGGTGCGCTGAGACTTGAGGTTTTCTGAATGTTGAAGCCATGAGAGCCAAGGAGACACCCTGGCCAATCCCAGGATTACACAGGAAACTGACAGATTAAGGAGGGAAAGGGTAGAGTTGCTATAGGACATCTCAGCCATGTTCCCTCTTGGCAGCTGGTCATTCCCAACACACCTGCCTGCTGATGCTGTCTCATAAAGCTCCCACCCACATGACCCCGTGTCTGACAAAAACTTGGCACTTGGAAGTGGCTTCAGGAGGCCTGCTGTGGTTGTCCCCACTGTGCCTGGGACAGCATCCCCTCTCCCACCCTAGTCTCCAGACAGACGGACTGCAGAAGCACCTTCTCCTAGTTTCCACCTGGGCTGGTGGAAGGAACAAAGGCTGGGGCTCCAGAGGCCTGGATTTTAACTGTGACGCTAAGCCTTAAAGATATGCGGCCTGGAGAGAGTCACCAAGACCTGTGAAGCCTCAGTTTTTCAGTCTGTACAAAAGGTTCAACAATATTCTCCTCATACCATGATCGTGAGAAGCAAATAGGATGGCCTTTTAAGCGCTTCTGTTTCTCCGTCTGTCACTTGCTAAGAGCCTTTGAATCTGTGCTAGTTTTCTCCCCCTGCCCCGCCCCCACGCGGGGAAGAGACACCTTTGTCACTTGTAATAAGAAATAGAAGAGTACCATTGTGTTCTTGGCTGCTCGCAGTGGAGGGAAGAAGAATGTATTTTTTCCCGAATGTCTTACCATGCCAACTTCTTATGGATAATAATGAGGCTTGCTTATGGCATTTCGGATTTTTGCTTCAAAATGAGCGCAGGGGATCTTGGCCACTTCCCACTGCCTGGCTCTTGGGTTCAGGTTGGCGTGACCAGGGCCCCGGGGCTCAGCTGCTGCAGTACAGTGGGGCAGAGGGCATTCCTGAAGGAAAAGCAGAAATTCGGGCCTCAGGATCAGAGGGCCAGAACCAGGTTGTTTAGAAAGCACCCAGCTCTAGCTGGAATTCAAACGCTTGAAAGGAAGCCTGAAGAATCAGACCAGGCAGGCCGCTTTGTTCTCCCCAGAGCTGCTCGCCGCTGAAAGAGGCTTTCCGTTCTGCTTTACCAGCCGCCTGGAACACCAAACCCCCAGAAACCAGTTTTACTGCATCAGAAAATGATTTATTCTCTGAAGTTAATGATCTGGAACAATAGATTGGCCTGGGTCAGAAATCAATTTCTTATTATTTGGAGAAGGGGGCTGGATAAAGTCTCCTTTTCATTATCAGACCTGCAGATGACAATTCTAAATTACAATTGTTCAAGGACAAAGCTTCATTTGGATTGTGGTTTGGGCACATTCTGCAATTTTTTTCCTTTCATTAATTCTTAAAGCTTAAATCCATACTTGGTGATGACTTGTGTAACTCTCACTTAAAATAAATCAGTTCGATTTGGTTTCCACCTAGAGAAGAGTGGCCGGGCACTCTTGGATACAGTCCTGACTGGGTGGTTATTAAGCGGGTTGTTTGTTTGCTCGCGGCTGCCCAGAACAAATCGGGCTGGCTCTGGGAGCTCGCAGCAATGAGCTACTCTAGCTCCTGGAAGGCACTTAAATGTCGTCCCAGGACTCACACAAACCACAATTCACTGGGTCCTTATATCGGGGGTGAAGAGGAGGAGGGGCAGGGTGGCTCCTGCCTAACAGAGGAAGAGACAGGAGCCCAGGAGAAGGTACTAGACTGCCCAGAGCCCGCGAAGACACAGCCTTTTCATTCCTGACGCTCCGTGCTCCCCCTCTAGCCCTTCTTCTGACTGGAGCAACTTTTCCCCGGAGCCAGGAGTCCTAGTGGCATTCCTGATACTTTCTGCTTTATGAGGACTCAAAGACGCCCCCACCTTTTCTCTCCAGCCCGACCCCCTAACCCCAAAGACTTTCCATGGACAGACCACCACATCTTGAGGTCTCTGTTGTTTCTGCCCCCCCTGCCTGAACTGTCCCTGCTCCTTTGCTTTAAGCTTAGAACAACTGTCACCTTCTGAAGGCTCTGTGCCTCCCTCCCACCTAGGTGGCATGAATGGTCCTCTCCTGTGCCCCCAGCCCCCTGAGGGACCTGAATCAGAGAGATTGTCACAGGTCCACAGTCAGTTGTCCCTATAAGGCTCTGAGCCTCTTGAGGGCAGCTCTGACTTCCCTCTGTGTTCTCAGAGCTTGGAGCAATGCCTGGCACACTCCTGGGAAGTGTTCCATAAATATTCAGAGAAAAGAACAAACACATTTTTTTTTTCCTAAAATGCCTTCCTGGATTCCTCAGCACACCCTGACCTTGCGCTTTTCTGAATTTCAAATTTCTTGTTGTCTGTGCTTTTCCTTTGGCCTTAGACTATGGGCTGTTGTGTGTGGTTATAGCTGGTTTCCCTGGCCAAATATAAACCCTGTCCTTCGTGCAAGCAGCTGTGTCCTTGGAACCATAGCTCAGTGCCTAAGATGGTGCCTCTTTTCTTTGAATCTCCTTGAAGAGGGGCTAACCCCATATGTGTATATGATCTGAATGGATCCCAGGACCATCAGCAAGCAATCACAATAAGATAACTTCAACATTAATAACCCAAATGCTGGTGGCTGATTACTTCCGTAGCAAAGGCAGGATCTCAGCCTTCTAATTGTGCTTAGAGATCTTGGAGTCCCTGGGGAGTGTCAGATGTGATCTCAGCCCATCCACTCATTTTCTTCCGTTCCAGTATCCTTGTTGGGTCATTTTTGGCTGTCCCGTTAGAGAGGTCCTTCACCATTTTGACCCTCCCTGACCTTTGTTAGAGCCTCATTTTTGCTCCGACTCCTGCTTCCCAGTGCTCTCCAAATGGGGCTCAGTGTTGCATATGCTTCACCCTTCCTGAAGCTAAGTGGGCCCTGGGCCAGGATGAAATGGAGCCCAAACTCTGTTCCACCATTTTACCTGGGCCCCCAGCATCTCAGCCTGTGTCTGGAGCTTTACAGGTGTTCATGAAAACAACTTTGTGGTCACTTTGTCCCTGCAGGCTAAGTTAGAAAAAGACATCAATCTAGCCTTCATTGTTTCATCTCTACTTTCCTCTTTTGCCTAGAAAACTGTGTGCCAATTTATGCAAAAGTCCTGGGGCAGAGGGGCGCCTGGGTGGCTCAGTGGGTTAAGCATCTGCCTTCTGCTCAGGTCACGATCCCGGGGTCCTGGGATTAAGCCCCGCATCAGGCTCCCTGCTCAGCGGAAAGCCTGCTTCTCCCTCTCCCCGCTCCTTGTGCTCTGTCTCACTCTCTTTCTCTCTCTCTCAAATAAATAAGTAAAATTAAAAAAAAAAAAAAAAAAGTCCTGGGGCCGAAAAGTGGCAAGAGGAAGCTGGCTTGACCAGGAGTCTTGGCTTGTGTGTAGTGAGGACACTGGCTCTGTATGGCTCTGTATGGGTCTGTATGGCATGCCTATAGCTTTTGATCTTCCAAAGCTGATTCCATGGATCCTTTGAATTTGTTTATCTAAGCATTTTTTCTCCATGGATGAGATTATTAGGCAAAAGGAGGTTGTGGCAGGGAAGAATGCCAGTTGGAGTCTGCAAGTGGCATAGGGAGGAAGGCCAAAGGATGGGTCATACTGGAGAGGCTGAGCTGGCCAGGAGCTCAACAGCATGGGGTCAGTGCTGAGGTGGCTGGATATGAAGCGAAGGATAGGTGTGTGGAGAGAGCAGGGTGGCCACCCCATCTCCTGGGACTTGGTGACATACCCTATGGGTCCACACTAAGATTTCCTGTAGTCCCTTCTTTACCCTCAGTAGCTTTCTTTTTGCTGTCACCTTGGCCATTGTACTGTACCTTCAACACTGTCTCTGAGTTCACTTTGACCCTGGGTCTTTTCTTTATCACCACTGGGATTCCCATTGTCTTTGCTGTCCTCCATTTCCAGTGGGAAAGAATCTTGCCTACCTTGGGCACTTTCCCTATGTCTGGACCTCTTTTCAACAGTTAGGTACATCATCTCATTCCTCATGAAAAGCCTGTGAAAGGTAAGAAATTTTAAATCATCTGCCCAAGGAACACAGCTGGTGAAAGGCAGAGTGAAGACCCAGGTTGGCCTGATAGCAAAGGTTGTGTCACCACTTCCTCCTGCTTCTGCTCAGTGATTATCTACCCTTTTCTTTACTGAGGCATAGGCACTCTTCCAGTTGTAGTGCTCCTAGATTGAGGGATATCAGTCGGGAGAAGAGTGGGGCTGTACCCAGCAGTTGGTTCCTTGTACAGGATGATCACACCCTTGGAAAGACATCTCAAACAGGTAGGGGGAGGGAGGTGATAAGAGACCCTAATCAGAAAAAGAAATTTAAGTACATAGAAATTCTTAAGTTAGGTAATATGAGGGGGAAATTTATCTTATCAGATATTTGTGCTTAGAAATATTTTGCATATTATGCTTTTTTAAGAAGAATTAGGATGTATCGATTCAGCGAAATCAGACAAATCTATCTAGGTCAACAATATATTAAGAGAGGCAAACACAAAAAGGTGGAAGAAACTACCTTTTTTTATTCAAAAAAATCTTTCCATTATGAAGAATTTAATACCTACACAAAGGCAGAGAGGAGAAATTCATTTCCTCTATGTGTCTATCACTTAGTTTCTGTAATTATCAACAATGGCTGACCTTGTTTACTCTATTTCTGGATTCTTTTGAAGCAAATCTCTGACAAATGATATGGACTTGTAAAAATATATACAATTATTACATCTAATAATTTAATAATAATTCCTTCAACATCAAAACCCAGTTAACATTTAAACTTCCCTGAATGTTTAAGAAATGTGATTTTTTGAAATAGTTTATTTGAATCAGGATCCAAACGAGTTCCCTATTTTGAGATTAACTACAGTCTTTTAAGCCCTCTTTTTAATTCATTGCTTTTTGTTGTTGTTGTCATCTCTTTATAAAGTTTCCCTCAGTCAGTTTGGCTGATGGCATCCTCATGGAATTGATTCCATGTTCCTCGTCCCTTGCATTGCCTATAAATAGATACAGAGGCTTGACCAGATACAGGGGAGATTTGATGGAAAGACCACGTACTTAGGTGGTGTTGTGACTTCTGTTGGAAGGCATGGAGTGTCTGGTTGTTTCTTTTTCATGATTAGCAGCCATGATGATCATAGCCTAGGCCCATTAATTCATTAGGGCTTGCAACATAGTGTCATTCTAAATTCTTCATTTTCTCCATCTACAAAGAAAAACTTCAATTTATTGGCTGTTGGATTACCCAGAAATCAATTTTTCTTTTTCTTTCCTTTGTATAGGAAAGAGAATTATGCTTAATTCTTCCCCTTTACTTATAAACTTTCAAAATAGTGATTCTATAACATCCTTCAAAGGTAACCAATGTAGATCTTTCCCTTCTATTGAGCATTATCATGGAACCTAGTTCTGTGCTGCTATTGATGCTGTTGAGCACCATCATGGAACTCAATGGATTGAAACATATTTGGTTGAAGCTATTATCCTTACTCATGCTCAAATTGTCTCACAATACCTAGGAGAACCTATTCAAATTGCCTTGAGTCCAGTTGATGTGACCTGACTAGTCACTGATAGCTTCCTTACTTTCTGGTTGGACGAGATGTAATAGACTAATCTTGTTCATGTCCTGATCCACAATCTGCCATTTCTCCTTGGAACTCTGACTCTGACTCCATTCATGGGAAATGCTATTTGGAGACCACCATCTGAGTGCTAAGGATGCTCATTGCTATTGGATCAGTTGTTGTTTTTAGATGTTTTCAGTAAACATAGCTAGGAAATGGGTGTTTGTTTTTAAATAAAAGACATCATGAATTCATAGTGCTACTTCCAATTCTAATTCAGGATCACTGAGTTTTTACTTAACCTTTACTTATCAGCCTGATATCTGTATCTCCTTCCTCTTACGCTGAAAATTCCCCGTCTCATTGATACCAACATAGTCTTCTAGCATTTTTCTATAAAATGCACAACAGAGGCTGAGTTTTTAATTTTCTGGCAATCACAGGAGAGAGAGGAACTTGTTTAGAGTTTGGGAGGAGTCTACAAGAATGTGTATAATTATTCCATGTGTATGTGGGCCAGTTTGATTTGAGGGTAAAGAAAAAGGAGTGTATTGGACCTGAGATATTGAAAACTCTTGAGCACTTCCAGTCTGTGGTTTATCCTACCAGTTGGGTCTCAGGTCACTGAGTGTTTCCAAATGCACCTGTTCTACCTATCAGCTCCACTTCATGAGGAAACTCTGTCCTGGGAGCAGTAGAGCTCATGTTGCTGGTGACTCTAGTTAGTATGGTTTACTCATGATGGTGGTAGGTTGGTTGCCTCAATTAATCTTTTGTCCCTTGTTTCCACCAAAGGAAGTTGAGCTTATTCATCCCTCAAGGGTAAGATAAATGGGATGAACCTCCTTCAGCCACCATACAGATGCACTATCTGTTTCACATTGCCAGCTTGTTTTTAGCAAAACCATACCCTTGTTGCCTCTCTGGGGTCCATTCCTATTTTTACACGTGCCATGCATGTTTGGGTCCTTTTTTATGCTATTAAAATAGCTGAATATTAAAGTGGGGTTGGAGAAACACACAGTTACCTTCACATGTGCCAAAGCTTTTCTCTGCTCACAATCTTCTTAGGTTTTTTTTTTTTGAGGAAGAAGCAAAGATACTGATTTTGCGTGGTTTACTAGGGGACAGGGTCATCATTCACTAATGGTTATGCATGGAGTGGGAAAATCTCCTTTGGCACTTTCAGATTACACTCTGTAAAATCACTCGCTATCACTGGAGTATCCTGATCATAGCTCCACAGGATGACCAGACAATGATAAGGTAACAAGTTTTGCTTTGTAACATAGGAAAGAATTGAAGGTCTGGCTTGATCAAAAGGAATGAGATCTTGCCATTTGCAACGACGTGGATGGAACTGGAGGGTGTTATGCTGAGTGAAATAAGTCAATCAGAGAAAGACATGTATCATATGACCTCACTGATATGAGGAATTCTTAATCTCAGGAAACAAACTGAGGGTTGCTGGAATGGGGGTGGGGTGGGAGGGATGGGGTGGCTGGGTGATAGACGTTGGGGAGGGTATGTGCTATGGTGAGCGCTGTGAATTGTGCAAGACTGTTGAATCACAGATCTGTACCTCTGAAACAAATAATGCAATATATGTTAAGAAAAAAAAAAGATAGCAGGAGGGGAAGAATGAAGGAGAGTAAATTGGAGGGGGAGACGAACCATGAGAGACGATGGACTCTCAAAAACAAACTGAGGGTTCTAGAGGGGAGGAGGGTGGGGGGATGGGTTAGCCTGGTGATGGGTATTAAAGAGGGCACGTTCTGCATGGAGCACTGGGTGTTATGCACAAACAATGAATCATGGAACACTACACCAAAACAAATGATGTAATATATGGTGATTAACATAACAATAAAAAATTAAAAAAAACTAATGATGTTATGTATGGTGATTAACGTAACAATAAAAAAATTTAAAGCAAAAAAATTTAAAAAATGAAGGTCTGGCTTGTGCTCAACCTTCAGCCAAATATTGGAGCCAGATTTATCAGAGCTCTACTCTCTGGGTTCTAGACACTGTCCCTGCCAATAAAGAAAGTGGCATTTTGATTCCTGTCTTCTATTGTCATTATCTGGGTCTTCAGGATCCTTAGGGTTGGGCAAGACTTTCCCATCTCCTATATCCTGAACATGATCTTATTTAACAGCTTTCAAACACTATCTTTATTTTTACTGTAAGAATCTGCAAGGTTTGAATCTTAAAGGAACTGTCTAATACACATCAGGTCTACTTTATGGGTTAGGACATAATGAGCTGTGGAGGTGGCATCAGTTTTTCAGTGGGGTGGTTTGAAGTAGGACGGAATAGAGATTGATTCTGCCACTGCCACTTACCAACTGGATGACCTTGGCTAAATTAGCTGACTTCATCAAGTCCCAGTTCTTTATCTATACACAGAAATGTTAGTACCTACTTTATAAAGTCCTCAGAGTTTAATGAGTCAATGGCACAGACAATCGCAGACTCAGTAGATGTGAGTTTCCTTCCCTATCTGGATTGCCACCTGAATTATTGAACAAAAATAATAAAATGATTGAATGAAATTGTTTCCACTTGCAAGACTACCCAAAACACACTAACCTTGCTCTGGAAGAATCAGCTGAGGGCACCATCAGTCTTGTCACTTCATCCCTAGAAGTGCCAAGCTGGTCTGGGAGATGAGTCCTTCTACCCTCTTCCATTGCTTTGAAGTTGTCTTTCCCTCTTCCCTTCCCTCCTCTCTTTTTCCCTTGGCCCCTCTCTCTGACTCGGTTATCTCTCTCCCTCCCTTTCCCCACCTCTCGCTCCAACTGAAGTTGAAATAGGACCATATTACACACCATGACATGGCTCTTGATTAAAACAATAATGCTACAACTCTGGAAGTGCTCAGCTCCAGGGGCTTTCTGGAATTTCCAAGATGAAATATGATCAGTTTTCATCTGCTGCCTTTCTTTATTAGAGAGTCAGTGAATTTGGCAGCG
Organism: Eumetopias jubatus; assembly: GCF_037043125.1. Lineage (NCBI taxonomy): Eukaryota > Metazoa > Chordata > Mammalia > Carnivora > Otariidae > Eumetopias > Eumetopias jubatus. The sequence goes on along the minus strand of NW_028274823.1, from coordinate 45,452,158 downwards.
TCACAATGCAGGATGTGCAGAAAGACCATATTCTACAACAAATCTACTTTGTGGCTTGTGTTCTAGGCTCCCTTAGCTCTGTGTGCAGGAACAATGGCTGGAGGCAAGGTTGCTGCTTGGTTCCCAATGCTTTATCTGTTCCTCTTCTAGGAAGACAATTTTTTCCTCACCCAGCTTTCTGGGGCTTATCCAAATATGAACTGGGTAAAAACTGAGAAATGAAGTCAAACTCATGTCTTCCCAAATTCAAGGAGCAGACATTTATTTTTAGTTTCCCTGTTTGCATACATAAGGTATTTCAAGTCCTGGTATTCAACTTACATAGGGATGTTTTTTCAAACACTAATTTGGGGCCATGCCAAGTTAAGCTCCATTCTTATCTATAGGACTGAAGGACCACCCCATCCATCCATCCATCCATCCATCACCCATCCATCCATCCATCCACCCAAGTATCTACATGTCTGTTTACTCAATGAACCATTCATTAATATATTGAACAAATATTTACTATGAATCTGAGTTGTGCGGGACACTGTCCTAGGCACTGAAAGTTAGTATAGAATAAAATTCATACTAATCCTTCCCTGAAGGAGTTTTCAGTCTGGTAGGGAAGTGGGGACAAATGTACATTTTTTAATAACATGACAGACCATGATAAATCTCACAGTGGTATGGGCAAAGGTAGATAGGAGTACAGACAAGGGAGGGATCACTTCTGCCTAGAGTTAGGATCCAGTTATGTGTCATAAAATAGGTACCCCTTGAGTTCGAAGAACTGGGTGGAATTTCAACAGGGGCAAAGGAATGAAGAGCATTACATGCAGGGGAAATGAACTTATAAAGGCAAAAGTGAGAAAGTGCAGTATATTTTTAAACATAGTAGATGGTGGATATTAGGCAGTGCAGGGGTGGATTAGACTAGAAACTCAGGATGGGATCTGACCCTGGAGAGTTGTAAGCATTCAGCCAGGGGGTTTTGACCTGCAGTGGGAATCAGTCCACAGCAACACATTCCTTTATTTCTCTTAATCAGGATTAATTTGCCCTGAGGCCCCACCTGTCAAGCTGGCAGGAGATGCAGTAGCAATTAAAATGAGACTTCATTCCCTCTTGCATGGTTTCATCAAAGAATCTCAAGCTTATCTGCTGTCCGAAAAATTGGGAGAGAACTCGGGTCTGTCTTCCCTCTGGCGATCTTCTCCAGCTGCCTAATGCAGCTGTAGCTCTTATCCCCATCCTCAGCTGGAAGTGTCTCCTCTCTGTGGGCTTCTGCTTCTTTTCAGAAAGCTTTCACTTTATCGTCTCCTCTTACTGGACACATGAAAGACTAATTCTCTTTAATGGACCTATAGCAGGTACGTGTGCACACATATACACACACTTACTCATGTGCAGACACACACACTCATGCATTCACACAAAACTCTTAAACTGTCCCAAGAGTAGGGAGAGGTGATGGTAAAGACAGCTTAGAGTTTCAGAAACAAGACTGGGCTCTCTCTCCTGGAGTGGGGATTGGGAAAGGAGATACAGATACCAATTAGTTTCTTTCTAAATAACTCCCTTAAGTACAGAGCTACTTCATGAGATAAAGGGAACTGTCTAGAAATTTTGAGTAGGAAAGTGACAGGTTAGCGCTGATCTTTGGTAAGAGCTCCCTGGTTTGCAGCAGCAGAAGTACCTATCCTCAGGGCCTAGTTCAGGGCATGGCCACAGTCATAGCTCAATGCATGCTTATTCAGAGTGTGTGCATAAAAGAATGGCAAACTAGACTAACAGTGTGGAAGGAGAGCCAATCCCTGAATCACAGATGTTACCATGCAAATGAAGACAAATCACCCAACAAGGAATTTCGAGAAGTGAAAGGACTCTGGCTGGAAATGAACGGGAATGGCCACAACCTCTGGGTAGTTTCCCCTATGAAGTGGGGCTATAGAGACACCCTGTGGCTATGTATCAAAGACTACTCCTACCCTTGGTTTCCTCTCAACATGGAGTCTGTCATGGGCTTTGAATGACTCAGACAGGAAACTGGGGAGCTGGGAAGAACCAGAGGAAATGGAAGAATATGGAAAGGAAGATAGAGGCTTCTTTGCAGGGAGAGGCATACTTGACTTTGCCATCTAAACTCCAGGCCAGAAGGGTGGACCAAAACAGGCACTGAGGCTGGTAGACTAAGTGACAAGGGCCAGCTCTGACTCAGCAACCTCAGCTCCTGGAGTCCTGATTCGCTTAGGGTCTGGGAGGGATGGGCTCTGCAGGCAGTGGCATTGATGGCCACATCTTAGAAGAGCTGAGAATATAAAGGAAATGACATGGGTTGACCCCTCTCAGAGTTTAGGGAGGATTCTAGGATTCAGGGAACCATGCTTCCACCCTCTCAGTAGGAATTTTGACTCTTTGCTTCCTATGAGCACCAATTTAAGGAGGCTCTGGGGTTGGGTCTTGGATCAAGAATGGGAAACTTATTACCAATCTAGGGGGAGTCTTGCACTATTGCCAGAAGTTGTGGCCAAGGCAGTCTGGTTCCATGCTTACTCCCTAGTCTTTAGTTGGAGATTACCGCAGGAGCCCACCTTTCCTCTCCTTGAAGGGCGCCCTTCCAAGGACCTCATGACCAGATCAGGTATCACAGGTGCTTTGAGACCACTTTCCTTTGATTCCCTACTCAGTTTTGGCAAGTTAGATTTGAACCCAGCACTTTCCCATGCTGGGAAGGACCAAGGTATCAGATGGCAATGAACACACTGTCTTCACTTCATGCCTGAGTAGCTGTCCTATCTCCTCCCCTTGGGCCTTCAGATTTCCCTGAAGCACAGAGTATTTCTCCCTAGTCACCTGGAAGTCAGTCTGTCATCTGCATGACATGTGAATCTCAGACCTGGGCACACACCCAGCTTCTGAATGGTCAAGGACAACAAGTCCTTGGATGTGTAACCCTCCATAAGAGGTTGTGTAGCCCTTCATAAAGGTAGAAACCCACGCTGAGGCTCATGAGCAATAACAAGAAGGGTTAGCAATAAACAAAGTTGGTAGTGAAGCTAAATGGGCAGGCATTTTTTAATCTGCCCCTGGTCTGATTATCTGGCCTTCATAGAAGCTTCCAGTGATCATGTTGTGCTCAGGGGCTTTTCTCCCCTCCCTACCCCCTTCCTCTGCCTCTTCCTCCTTTCTTCCTTCCCTTCTTCGTCTTCCTTCTCCGCTTCCTCTTTTCCCTTCTCTTTCCTCTGATGCTGCTGCTCCTCCTCCTTCTTCCTCTCTGTCTCTCCATCTCTCTGTCTCTCCTGTCTCTCTGTCTCTCCTTGTCTCTCCATCTCTCCTTGTCTCTCTCTCTGTCTCTCCTTGTCTCTCCATCTCTCCTTGTCTCTCCGTCTCTCCTTGTCTCTCTGTCTCTCCTTGTCTCTCCGTCTCTCCTTGTCTCTCTGTCTCTCCTGTCTCTCTGTCTCTCCTTGTTTCTTTGCCTCTCTGCCGCTCTTTCCATCTCTCCCTCCTACTCTGTCTTTCATAATTGCTTTATTTTTTTTAAAGATTTTATTTATTTATTTGAGAGAGAGAGCATGAGAGAGGGGAGGTCAGAGGGAGAAGCAGACTCCCCGCTGAGCAGGGAACCCGATGCGGGACTCGATCGCAGGACTCCAGGATCATGACCTGAGCTGAAGGCAGTTGCTTAACCAACTGAGCCACCCAGGCACCCTTTCATAATTGCTTTAGAAGTCCTTTGTTAATTCCAGGACTTCCTGGCCAGGTACCCAGCCCCACCCATACATAGAATTTACATAACTTGGCGTTCCAGAAACACAATGGTAAGCTTATTGCTGGGGTTGAAAATTGAGAATATCCTAGAAGGTGATAAATCTCCTGGACAGGATTTCACTAAGACCCTCTTCTGCTGCCCACCTTGGGGTGGGGCAAGAACAAGGATCCTGAGAATGTTGATTGAGTTCTAAGTTTGCCCTTCTGTGCTTTATTCTCAGACAAGACTTTCTCTGATACGTTGTTTTACTTAATCTGCTCAACAAAGCAGGAAATAAGGTGTTTTTAAAGCCTTCTGCCCTTTTTTATTATACCAACCTTTAAACTATAGAGAATTTAAGAGACTAATATAGTGAATACCTATATATCTCTCACCTAGATTCAACAATTGTTAACATTTTGCTGAATCTGCTTCTTGTTCTATCCTTTCTGTTCTGCCCTGAACCATTTCACAGGAAATTGCAAGCCTCATAAAACTTCACCTCTAAATACTTCAGCGTGCATCTCCTAAAAATAAGGACCTTCTCCCACATAACCATTATGCTGTTTTCACACTTGAGAAAATTAATAATAGCTTGATATCATTTAAAACCTAGTTCATACTCAAATGTCCCCAGTTGTTCTTCAAATGTCTTTTCTGGCCTTTTTTTGTTTGTTTTTTAATCAAGATCCAATTAAGTTTTGTGCATCAAACATCCAATTTTTTTTAAGGATGTGAAAACTAACACTTCCCCAGCCATCCCCTGGAAGCGAATAAGCTTGCCTAAGATCAAGTAAACCCCTGGGCAGTGAATCTGGGGTTCGCAGCCATGGCTGTAGGAATCCAAGTCTACACATTCCTTATATCAAGAGTCCCCAGATCTGGCTTTCACAGGCCAGCCCCATTTCCAGAAAGAATTTCAGATACTGACCCAACGTTGTCAACTTTTATTATGACACATGTAAGCACTAAAAAAAAACTATCTATTATTGCTATCACTTAACATAAATAATAACATTTTAATGCCCAAATCAAAGACACAGTTTCAGAATATAGAATGGTCCTACAGGAATCCAGCTCCCACGGTGGCTGTGGGATCACAGGGCTGGGTTGGAGAAGACTCTAAGCCTGCCAGATGGTTGAGCTTATCGGGAGGGCCTCTGAGGACCAGGAGCTCATTAGTTGGTGCTGGGAGCCATGGAGTGGGGGCTGAGGACCTTAGGGATTTTCACATGAACTTCTGTAGCCCTATATTCTCCTGTCCTCTGCAGATGCAGATGTGCCCCTGCCCCACCAGCGTTTTATTGTAACAAGTTTTGAACATCCACCACTGCCAATGTTTATCCAATGTTTTTAGCTGGAGCCCTCTCTGTGTTTCTGCGCAGAACCTTGTAGTCGGCTCCTCAGTTGTGGGGAGGCTTCTGAATCCTGACTGTCCTGGTGGTAGGGTGGCCTGCCCTCCCGCTTTCATCCCCCGTGTCTGGGAGGGGCCGTGGGACGGCTCACAGGGAACCTGACTGCAGCCCCTACATCATTCACACACTTTCCGGTGTGTTGCGTGAAGGCTCATTCGCATTGCAGAGCAGGGTGAAGGCTGACCAGCCCCGGCCCACGGGGAAGTCCTCCCTCCAGGGACATGCTGGCCTCCTTCCTGTACTGGTCCTCAGTCCTCAGCTCCGTCTTACCACCTTTCTCGGCCTCTCTTGGGTCAGACCCCTGCAGCAGCACCTGCTGGGCAATCCTTGAAGTTTGTTGTCCATCGTGGAAGATATTTGGGAGAGGGAAAGATTTTGGATAGAGCAGAGGCCATGATTTTCTGCCCTGACAGTGCCTCCTAACTCCTTGCTGGGGGCAGGTGATCCCCCAAGGAGGCAGCCTCACCCTGCTTTGCCCTCTGCACAGGGACCTCTTATCCTTCTATCAAGCCACCCCACGCCCAGGGAGGTGCCACCTGGGAAGACAGTCCTGGGCTCTGGCAGACCATTCCTTGCCCGGAGGTATAGGAAATCTCTGGGGCTTCTGCTTGCTTCCATCTCGCCACAGTGTTGAGAGCAGGCTGGATGTGCCACTGGGGAGCCCTGCCTCTATTTGTGGGTGTGGGTTCATCTCTCACAGCCCCTGCCTCTCAGGAGAGAATCCAAGGAGTACACGGGGAGGAAGCATGGGGACCAGCAGGCATCAGGGTGCAGGGGTCGGGTGAGGGCAAGCTAGTCTGGGAACCCACCCGAGGGCCCATGGGACAGAATCACAAAGTGCAATGGCAGGCTTCCCGCCCCGAGCCAGAGACGCTGCTCCAAACGGTAGGCCGGGAGGCTGAGACGACAGCTGTCTGCAGACAGCGGCCTTCCCCTCCCAGCGCAGGGGGATTGGCTTGGCCCCTGGGAGACTCCCCAGTCCCCTAGAGGCATGGAGACAAAGCCCCACAGGGTCCTGTGTGGAAGCTTGATCCAAGAGAACAGGAACCTTCCTTCTAGGGCACCACACCCGCTGTGAGGCCCAGGAGGCCCGGGCTTTGGTTCCCAGGCTAGACGAGCTATGCTCTGCGTCCAGCCTCAGCACTGAATTCTCTGCCCGGGAGGCGGTGCCCAGCAGACAGTGAGCCACACAGAGGCTGGCCCACCCGCTGGGCAGCTTCCCAGACCCCGGCTTCAAGGTGAGCTAATCAGAATACGGGGCCAGATACCACCTTTCCACATGCGGCATGAAGGTTATTAGCTCCATTGCTTCCAGAACGGAGAGCACCTGTCGGAGAAACTGCGCACACACACACACACACACACACACACACACACACACACACATTACACATAGACACACAAACACCACACACTACACGCAGATCATGCACAGACTACACGCATACTATACACACCATAGCACAGATACACATACCACACGCTACACACAGCCCTGTTCTCAGTGGTCACCTCTCCCTCTCAGGCCCTGTGTGCCTGGAATGGGTGGTGCTTGCCCTTGGGTCCCCCTGTGCCAGTGTGACAGAGAGAGGCCCTGGGGCCTCCCTGGTGTCCCGGTGGAGAAAGGCAGGGAGACAGAGAGGACCCCATGGAGGTGCTGAGGGATCTCGGTGCCTTGGCCTCCCTCTCGCTTGGCAGGCCTGGTCTGCCCTTCAGGTGCACGTGTGTTAGGGTGGGACCCGCCACAGGGCAAGCGAGAGGTGTAGCACCTGGAGAGCTCAAGGAGCTTCAGTACATCTACTTGGGGAAGTCTCTCGGAGCCAGTCTCGAGATCTGGCCACGTTCCTCAGTGTCTCTTTCTTGGCTGGTCGTGGCTTGACCCCACAAAGCTGACCATTTGGCTGCCTCTGGACCAAAACCAGGCAGAATATTCATCGTGTATACCTGTTCTGCTGTGGCTTTCTTCACTGGAGGGGTTTGAAGGGTAAAGAGACTTTGAATCCTGAAAACGCTTGACTGCTCTGGAGAGGAAGAAAAATCAATGTCATAAAAGTTGGAATGAAGAGAGGGTGTCTGGTACGTACTAAGTGCTCAGCGAACATTCAGTGAAGGCACAGTGGAGCGTGCTCTGTCAGAAGACATGAAAAGCTTGCTGCCTGTTTGCAGCACACAACCACCCTGAAAGGCTCTGCACACACCCACGGAGGACACAAGGTAGACAGCTTCAGGAGTCGAAAAGACCACCACCTTCCTCAAACCAACAGCCCCTCCTCCCCCTCTGCAGTCTTGGCAGCTATGTGGACCCTTCCAGGGCCTTCACTTCTGCTCTGAACTTTGAGGCTGCTTCTGTAGATAGGTTTGGGGGCATTCATTAGAAAAGGATTTGGAGGTCCAGGCAGGGAAGGAATTTATGCACAAACCAGAACTGGCCTCATAGTGTAACCCATCTGAAACCAGAGAGGAGAGAAAACACGTTTTCTTTTTTTTTTTCTGCAGGAATGGAAGGGAGACTTTTCAGCTTAGGGAGGAAGGACATTTATACTGAAATATTTCCTGAAACTCTGGTTTGTGTCTAAAGGAGAAAATCTGCTGCGAACCTGCTGCGAACCTGAATTCTGTGAGTGGAGGTAGGCCTTTGTCTTGGCTGACTAGAGACGCTTTGGTTAGAAGTCCAGAGGATGAGGGGCTTGGGGATACAGCAAGTTTTTGCAGAGAAGAAAGGGGCTTCTTCCAGTGCCCCCCAGCTGCATACATCTTCCTGTTCATCCAGCATACCTGGGATGCAGATTTGGGTCAAAGTTGGCAGAACTCCAGCCATCTGGGAAAGGCTACACCTTTTCTTGGGTTTGGAGCCCGTTTCCAGAAGGTTCCAGGGCCAAATTGTGTCGGGCTGAAGCTTGGCTGTGCCCTCTTCCTGTTCTCTTAAATGGGGCCAACCAATATACTGTGGTACTGAAGTCTGAAAAATCTGGAACAGGTGAAAGATCTGGGCAAGAATTTTTTTTTAAGATAGAATACTTCCCAAAATCAGGCTGCTGAGCTTGGTAGATAAAGTGTGAATACAGGGGTTTCTAATGGAAGGAATAAATGACTTCTGAGTGACATTTAAAAACACAGGAGGAGTGGGAGGAGAGTGGATGTCTTTATTTATTTATTCGTAAAGATTTATTTATTTATTTGAGAGAGAGAGAGAGAGAGAGCAGGGGGAGGAGCAGAGGGAGAGGGACAAGCAGACTCCACGCTGAGTGCAGAGCCCAATTTGGGGCTTGATCCCATGACCCCGAGATCATGACCTGAGGCAAAATAAAGAAATCAGATGCTTAAGAAACTGAGCCACCTAGGTGCTCTTCATTTTTTTGTTTCTTAAATGCTACATATGAGTGAAATCATATGGTATTTGTTTTTCTCTGACTGACTTATTTCGCTTAGCATTACACTCTCTAGCTCCATCCACATGTTGCAAATGGCAAGATTTTATTCTTTTTGATGGATGAATGTATTCCATTTTATATATATATATCTCACATATATAAAAATTTATATAAATAAATATATAATGTGTTATATATATACTTATATATACATATATATACCATTTCTTCTTCTTCTTTCTTTTTCTTCTTCTTCTTCTTTTTAGAGAGAGAGCATGAGTGGGGATGTGAGGGGCAGAGGGGGAAGGGAGAGAGAGTCTTAAGCAGACTCTACACCCAGCACAGACTCCGACACGGGTTCAATCTCACGACCCTGAGATCATGACCTGAACCACAATCAAGAGTCAGACACTTGACCGACGGAGCCACCCAGGTGCCCCTATATACCATATCTTCTTTATCCGTCCACCTATCGATGGACACTTGGGCTGCTTCCATAATTTGGCTATTGTAGATAATGCAGCTAGAAATATAGGGGTGCATATATCCCTTTGATTTAGTGTTTTTGCATTTTTTGGGATAAATACCCAGTAGTGCAATTACTGGATTACAGGGTAGTTCTATTTTTAACTTTTTGGGGAACCTCTATACTGTTTTCCTCAGTGGCTACAGCAGTTTGCCTTCCCACCAACAGTGCGAGAGGGTTCCCCTTTCTCCACGTCCTCATCAACACCTGTTATTTCTTGTGGTTTTGATTTTAGCCATTCTGACAGCTGTGAGGTGACATCTCATTGTGGTTTTGATTTGTATTTCCCTGATGATGAGGGATGTTGAACATCTTTTCATATGTCTGTTGGCCATCTGGATGTCTTCTTTGGAGAAATGTCTATTTATATCTTCCGCTCCTTTTTTAACTGGATTCTTTGTTTTTTGGGTGTTGACTTTTATAAGTTCTTTGTATATTTTGGATATTAACTGTTTATTGGGTATGTCATTTGCAAATATATTCTCCCATTCTGTAGGTGGCCTTTTAGTTTTGTTGACTGTTTCCTTCACTGTGCAGAAGCTTTTTATTTTGATGTAGTCCCAATAGTTTATTTTTGCTTTTATTTCCCTTGCCTCAGGAGACATATTTAGAAAAAAGTTGCAATGGCTGATGTCAGAGAACTTACTGCCTGTGCTCTTTTCTAGGATTTTTATGGTTTCAGGTTTCACACTTATGTCTTTAATCCATTTTGAGTGTATTTTTGTGTGTGCTGTAAGAAAGGGTCCAGTTTCATTCTTTTGCATGTAGTTGTCCAGTTTTCCAACACCGTTTTTGGAAGAAACTGTCTTCTTCCCATTGGATTGTCTTTCCTGCTTTGTCAAAGATTAATTGACCATATAATTGTGGGGTTATTTCTGGGCTTTCTATTCTGTTCTATTGATCTATGTGTCTGTTTTTGTGCTAGTACCACACCGTTTTGATGACTAGAGCTTTGTCTCATTTCTCGCAGAATAGCTCGCTCTATGCTGTGGTCTGTGGTGGCAAATAAGACCACCAGCTTCTTTCATGTTCATAGTCACAGACCAGGGCCTCCACGGAGATGGGCATAAACTTCTCTGGATCCCAATGCCAAGTGTCCAGGCATAAGACTCTCTGGCCACTCAGGGCAGTTTCCCCAGCAGGGCCGGGACTGTGAAAAGCTGGAATTTCTCATTTCAGGACTAGAGCCCAATAACTACGTGGCTCTTACTCCATGCTAGATCTCCAGAGCAGTGTAGGGGGCAGGACAGACAGAATGTTGCCACCCCCTCCTCCTCTTGCCCTGCGATTGTCCCACCCTCGGGTCTGTCTCCTGTGTGGCTGCAGTCTCCTGAGAACAAGCCTGCTCCCAGGTCCTCTGCTTAAGGACCCAGCATGCTCCCTCTGCCAGAAGGAGGGACTCCTACCTCCTCGGTCCTGCAGGCAGAACTGGAGGTTCAGCTCTAACCACTTTACCACCTGCCAAACACCTCACATGCTCGCATTTGTGTGTCCCTTCCTTTGCTCATGCTGTTGCCTTTGCACACAACGCTGACCTGTCTCTCTTCTGTCTGACCACCCCTCATCTATCAGGCATCCAGCCCCGACACCCTATTCCTGGCCAGCCTTTCCCAGACACGGGGTCTGCCCCTCACCAGGCCACCCCACCGGAAGTGGCATCAGTCCTCCTGCTAATCCAGTGTGTTGTCATGAGTCTCCCCTAGTGGAACTGACCCCTCCAGGCAGGGGCTGCTCAGCTTCCCCCCGCCCACCGCCCCGCCCCCGGAAACCCTGATTAAATGCATGTCAAAGGAAGAAGTGAGTGCACAAGGGCTGTTGCTAAAGCCTCATGCGTGGTCCTGGGTGACAGCAACTGACAAGAGGGGGAGGGGACAGTCCCTTTTACACTCTGGGTTCCCAGATGCTCTTTTGGGCACTGTCCTATGAGAGGGTGGGACACACTGCAACACAGCGCAGGGGAGTTTTCCGGAGGCGCCCTGAACGGAGGCTTCACCGGGCAGGCACTTGTAGGGGGCAGTCGGGGCTAGGTGTCTGGTTTGGAGGCTGCAGAGCTGAAGACGCAGACTGGCGGGGGAGGGCAGGGTTGGATGCAGGCTGCAGTCTGGCCCTTCTCCAGGGCCTACTCAGGTGAAGCGAGAAAGGAGAACAGGAGGGCAGAGAAATCAAACCCAGAGGCCCACCCCCGCAGAAGGCCTTGTTTTCCCCGGGCGCAGAGGCCTGCTGGGAGGCTCTGGGGCAGGCTCTCCATATGGAACCAATCCAGTCTGGGCCTTTGAAGTGCCTGGGAAAGGGGTGCCACACAGTTTTCAAGCCGCAGTCAGGTATTAAATATGCCACCACCCTCCTCCCCTCATTGTAAAGCCATGCATGTGTATTGTGGGAAACTGAGATACAGAAAAGTCAAAAAGAGAAATAGGCACCGGGTAAGTCCATCATCTAGAAGTAACCACTGTTAGCATTTGGTGACTTTCCTTTCTGGCTTTTCCTCTTTTAATTTTTTTTTTATATTGGTGATCTCATGCTGTAAATATAAATATTTGTCTATTATTATTATTAGTTTTAGATATAAGCATTTATTTTCATAGCCATAAAAACACTCTAACTATGCTTTTTAAGGCCTCCATAATATTCTATTTCTGTATGAATCAGAATTTGCTGAATGATTTCAGGCCAGGATTTAAAAAGTCCATTTAGAACGCTGCTACCACCCTCAGCCTGCGGAGAAAGGGCCGTGTCCCCACTCGGTGGCAGAGTCTGGCTTGGGTAGCTGCAGAGTTTGCCCAGAGATGGGGACTTGGGTCCAGGCAGCCTGGGGTCACACACCCTAGTTGTGACTGAGAATGAGACCAATCCAAAGAACCGATACAGAGGAAAAGGCACAATCCCATGTTGCAGGGAGAGGTAGATTTGCATTCTGTTCGTCACTTACGAGCTGCAGGACTTTAGCTAAGTTATCCAAGCCTGCTGGACTTCCATTTTCTCATCTGAAAAATGGGATGATAAATAACGGGTTCAAATGACTGTAAAAATATGTATATAAATAAAATATACAATAGGTAACATGGGATCCATATAATATTTAAGTATATAAAAACTAAATGAAATTGTAATACATCATGTATGATACAGTTTTATTCCATATAACATGAGATATAGAAAATACAGTGGAGACCATAGGAAACAGATATGGCTTAAGGGAGAGAATGTCTGAAAGCCTCACCAGTGTCTGGCACAGGAATCACGTCCCAACGCCTGTTGGAAGGAGTGCTCCTTGTTCGCTGAGCTGGGGTAGGTGCAGGGGTGCGTCCAGTCCAAGTCACCAGGCTAGTGAACTTGATCTAACAGCAGACGCGGGACAGTCAGCGAGCCTGGCAGCACCTGACCTCTTCCGGACATTTCTGTGTCGAGCTAAACCAAACTCTCAGAGGCCCTGTGGAGCAGGAGAGGATCTGAGGGTCCTTCCCAGCTTCCTCAAACCCTTGACCTCCCACTTTATTTCCCATCGGGCTGTTCTAAGAGATTGAAATCCAGTTTAGGTTTTCCTGTTGGCTCTCTGAATTAATCAGCGGAAAAACTTTGTAAAAAATATTAACTTCTCCTTCAGAGACAGGTGTGGAGTTGGCCTGGCATGGGCTGGAGGGACTCTCTGGAAAATAAACAATGTCTACTGAGGTGCTCTCATTCAGGGATTCAGTGAGATTCCACTTGAGAGGTGGGTGTGTGGGAAGAGCTGGGCTTTGTTCAGACCTTCCAGTATCCCAGTCTCTGTGGTCGGGTCTCTGTGGTTGACCTTGGTTACGGGTGTGGCCTGAATGAGAGCTTCGTCACATACGAATGGTTGTATGTCCTTTGGCAATTCAACAATCCTTTCTGTAGAATGGGTGTAGTAACACTCGGGGTGCAAGGTTGGGGTGAGGACTGAACGAGGTAACGTGTAACATGTCTAGCACAGTCCCCTTTCCCCCTCCTCTTTCTCCCACGAGACACTCCTGTCTCATCATCACTATGTTCACACAGAGACACTCACGTGGACACACACACACACACCACGGCACCTATGCACTCAAGGGACACACATGGTCACACGTCCACATGCATGCATGCCCTCAGGCACATGCATCCGTGCATACACACTTGCACACACAGTCACACACACACACAATGCCACATACTCATGTGCACATTCACACGATGCACATCCAAACACACACACACACACACACACACACACACATGCACACTGTAGTCTATCCACATTGATCCATCCAGTTCCTTAAGCATGTGGTGCATTTTCACATTCATGTGTCTTTGCAAGGGTGCTCCTCTCAGCAGGAAAATGTCTTTGTTTCTTCACCCAGTACACTCCTCCTCATCTTGGATGAGCCCTGTCAAATGCCACATCTTCTGTGAAGCATTTCCTGGCTTTCCTCGACAGAACCATTAGCTCCTTCTTCATTTCCCTGGAAACTGTGAACAGAAGGAGAGAACATGTCATGCTCTTTGGATCCTCTGGATCTGACATGGAGTTGGGGCTCCCAAAATGATAGCTGAATAATGAAAAGGCAGGTGTGAACCTTATTCTATCAGGTTCCTCAGTCTGGGATCCCCTGAAAGAAGTGCTGTTTGAGAAGCACTTGGAGGGACAGGTAGTTTGCAGGATGCAGACTCAAAGGCTGCCACCTGTGGCAGGAAAACAGAAGAGAAGGAAGAAAGACACTCTGTGCCCAGAATGTTATCAGCCCAGCCCTGCCTGGGGCCAAGGGCACAAACTGGGGTAGGGTAGAGAGATGAGGGAGGGAGGGCACCCAGGGAGAGAGGAGCAGGGGAGAGTAAGAGAGGGAGAAAGAGAAAGGGAAAGAGGGAGCACTGTGGAAGGGTGCTAGATGTACCTCCATGAATAAAGGGATGACAGAGGAGGACCATCCCCCTGTAGGTGGGGGAAACTGGCAGGAGATCATGTCAGGGCCAGGCAGGGGTGGGGGGGAAGGCCACAGAGTGTTGAGCTGGAAAGTCAAATTAGAGGTTCTCAAATTGTTTGGTCTCTGGATCTCTTCATGCTCATAAAAATTAATGGCAATCCCAAAGAGTTTTAACTTATGTAAATTACATCAATGACATTTACAATATGATGAATTAGAAATGCAAAATGATATATATATATACTTATTTGTAAACTTATTAAAAATAAAACGATAAGCTGTAAACATAACATTTAAAAGAACTATATTTCCCCATTTAAAAAATTAGAATAAAAAATGAGAAGAGTGGCATTGTTTTATATCTTTGCAACTTTATCTAATGTCTAGCTGGATAGAAGACCGCTGGTTTCTCATCTCTGCCTTGGCATTCAATGGAGGAGATCAATAGAACCAAGTTCGCACCTTCCTTTTCATCATTCATTTGACAATCATCTCAGAAGCCGCATTCAGTGTATTGCGACATCACATGTCAGGTTGCCTTTGGGAAGGTCCTTTGTATGCTCATGCAAGAATGAGAATAAAGAAGCCAAACTGTACCTTAGTATTTTTTTTTAAGATTTTATTTATTTATTTGACACACAGAGAGAGAGAGAGACCACAAGCAGGGGGAGCGACAGGCAGAGGGAGAAGCAGGCTCCCTGCTGAGCAGGGAGCCCGACAGGGGACTCGATCCCAGGACCCTGGGATCATGACCCGAGCCAAAGGCAGATGCTTTACTGACTGAGCCACCCAGGTGCCCCAAACTGTACCTTAGTAGTCATATGGAAAAAGTTTGGATTTTGTAGACTGAATCTGTGGGAACTCCCAGAGCACACTTTGAGAACTATTGGATGAAATCATATGAAAGTCCTGGTACTCAACTGTTTCCTTTCTCAAGTGGAGCTCTACAGTATGTCTTCATGTGACGGAGGGACAGGAAGACCCACCAATACCACCTGAGCTTGGCTGCTACCTACCTGTGGGCTTCATGGAGCTGTGGGTCCTTGCTGTGTGTGGTGAGCTTCTGGCCACAGTGATGGGAGGTGGTGAGCAGCAAAGAGAATGTAGGGGCCCTGAGTGCAGCAGGAGTGAGGTTGAATCCTGAGGTCCAGGGGGGGCTGTGTGTCCTTGGGTGAGCCGCTGCCCCTTCAACAGATCTCATTTCTCTGGTCTGAAGTACAAGGTTGGGTAGATTCCCAAGATCCTCCCAGTGTGACAGATGCTGAGTCTCTGATCCTGAGTTTTACCTGGTTCCCGGACCTTCCCCCTTGGGGGAGGAGCTTCCTCATGGATGAGACTGCCAATCAGAGTGAGAGACAGTGGGCAGCTTCCTGATCCCATCACTTGCATTGTTATCTCTTTCATTAAAAAGGTAGTAAAAATTCATTAAAATAGATGAGACAGACAAGCAGACAGACAGACAGAAACCTACAAATAAGCACAGCCCCAGAGATAACTACTGCTAACGTTATGGTGAATATCTGCTCAGTTGTTTTTCTTTCTTTTTTTTAATTCTTTTTTTATCTTTAAATTTTTTATTGTTATGTTAATCACCATACATTACATCATTAGTTTTGGATGTATTCCAAATGGAATACAACTTCCAAATACATTTGGATGTATTCCAAATTCCAAACACGATTTTTTTTTTTAAAGATTTTATTTATTTATTTGAGAGAGAGAGAGAATGAGAGATAGAAACCATGAGAGGGAAGAGGGTCAGAGGGAGAAGCAGACTCCCTGCTGAGCAGGAAGCCTGATGTGGGACTCGATCCCGGGACTCCAGGATCATGACCTGAGCCGAAGGCAGTCGCCCAACCAACTGAGCCACCCAGGCGCCCTTCCAAACATGATTCATTGTTTGTGCATAACACCCAGTGCTCCACGAAGAACATGCCCTCTTTAATACCCATCACCAGGTTAACCCATCCCCCCACCCCCCTCCCCTCTAGAACCCTCAGTTTGTTTTTCAGAGTCCATCGTCTCTCATGGTTCATCTCCCCCTCCGATTTACTCTCCTTCATTCTTCCCCTCCTGCTATCTTTTTTTTTTCTTAATATATATTGCATTATTTGTTTCAGAGGTACAGATCTGTGATTCAACAGTCTTGCACAATTCACAGCACACACCATAGCCCATACCCTCCCCGATGTCTATCACCCAGCCACCCCATCCCTCCCATTCCCACACCATTCCAGCAACCCTCAGTTTGTTTCCTGAGATTAAGAAATCCTCATATCAGAGAGGTCATATGATACATGTCTTTCTCTGATTGACTTATTTTTTTAATATTTAAAAATGGTTTTATTTATTTATTTTTTAATAATTTTTTATTGTTATCTTAATCACCATACATTACATCATTAGTTTTTGATGAAGTGTTCCATGATTCATTGCTTGTGCATAACACCCAGTGCTCCACGCAGAATGTGCCCTCTTTAATACCCATCACCAGGCTAACCCACCACCCCACCCCCCTCCCCTCTAGAACCCTCAGTTTGTTTTTCAGAGTCCATCATCTCTCATGGTCCATCTCCCCCTCCGACTTACTCCCCTTCAATCTTCCCCTCCCGCTATCTTCTTCTTCTTTTTTTTTTCTTAACATATATTGCATTATTTCTTTCAGAAGTACAGATCCGTGATTCATCAGTCTTGTACAATTTTGATTGACTTATTTCACTCAGCATGACACCCTCCAGTTCCATCCACGTCGTTGCAAATGGCAAGATCTCATTCCTTTTGATGGCTGCCTAATATTCCATTGTGTATATATACCACTTCTTCTTTATCCTTCCATCTGTCGATGGACATCTTGGCTCTTTCCACAGTTTAGCTATTGTGGACATTGCTGCTATAAACATTGGGGTGCACGTACCCCTTCAGATCCCTACATTTGTATCTTTGTGGTAAATACCCAGTAGTGCAAATGCTGGATCATATGGGAGCTCTATTTTCAACTTTTTGAGGAACCTCCATACAGTTTTCCAGAGTGGTTGCACCAGCTTGCATTCGCACCAACACTGTAGGAGGGTTCCCCTTTCTCCACATCCCCGCCAACATCTGTCGTTTCCTGACTTGTTAATTTTAGCCATTCTGACTGGTGTGAGGTGGTATCTCATGGAGGTTTTGATTTGGATTTCCCTGATGCCGAGTGATGTGGAGCACTTTTTCATGTGTCTGTTGGCCATTTGGATGTCTTCTTTGGAAAAATGTCTGTTCATGTCTTCTGCCCATTTCTTGATTGGATTATTTGTTCTTTGGGTGTTAAGTTTGATAATTCTTTATAGATTTTGGATACTAGCCTTTTATCTGATAGGTCATTTGCAAATATTTTCTCCCACTCTGTTGGTCGTCTTTGGTTTTGTGAACTGTTTCTTTTGCTGTGCAAAAGCTTTTTATCTTGATGAAATCCCAATAGTTCATTTTTGCCCTGGCTTCCCTTGCCTTTGGTGATGTTTCTAGGAAAAAGTTGCTGCGGCTGAGGTCGAAGAGGTTGCTGCCTGTGTTCTCCTTTAGGATGTTGATGGACTCCTGTCTCACATTGAGGTCTTTCAAACATTTGGAGACTATTTTTGTGTGTGGTGTAAGGAAATGGTCCAGTTTCATTCTTCTCCATGTGGCTGTCCAATTTTCCCAACACCATTTGTTCAAGAGACTGTCTTTTTGCCATTGGACATTCTTTCCTGCTTTGTCAAAGATTAGTTGACCATAGAGTTGAGGGTCCATCTCTGGGCTCTCTATTCTGTTCCATTGATCTATGTGTCTGTTTTTGTGCCAGTACCATACTGTCTTGATGATGACAGCTTTGTAATAGAGCTGGAAGCCCAGAATTATGATGCCGCCAGCTTTGCTTTTCTTTTTCAACATTCCTCCGGCTATTCGGGGTTTCTTCTGGTTCCATACAAATTTTAGGATTATTTGTTCCATTTCTTTGAAAAAAGTGGATGGTGTATTGATGGGGATTGCATTGAATGTGCAGATTGCTCTAGATAGCATTAACATCTTCACAATGTTTGTTCTTCCAATCCATGAGCATGGAACGTTTTTCCATTTCGTTGTGTCTTCCTCAATTTCTTTCATGAGTATTTTATAGTTTTCTGAGTACAGATCCTTTGCCTCTTTGGTTAGATTTATTCCTAGGTATCTTATGGTTTTGGGTGCAATTGTAAATGGGATCAACTCCTTGATTTGTCTCCCTTCTGTCTTGTTGTTGGTGTATAGGAAAGCCACTGATTTCTGTGCATTGATTTTATATCCTGCCACTTTACTGAATTCCTGTATGAGTTCTAGCAGTTTTGGGGTGGAGTCTTTTGGGTTTTCCACATAAAGTATCATATCATCTGCAGAGAGTGAGAGTTTGACTTCCTCTTTGCCGATTTGGATGCCTTTGATTTCTTTTTGTTGTCTGATTGCGGTGGCTAGGACTTCTAATACTATGTTGAATAGCAGTGGTGATAGTGGACATCCCTGCCGTGTTCCTGACCTTAGGGGAAAAGCTCTCAGCTTTTCCCCATTGAGAATGGTATTCACTGTAGGTTTTTCATAGATGGGTTTTATGATATTGAGGTAGGTATCCTCTATCCCTATACTCTGAAGAGTTTTGAACAAGAAAGGATGCTGTACTTTGTCAAATGCTTTTTCTGCATCTATTGAGAGGATCATATGATTCTTGTTCTTTCTTCTGTTAATATATTGTATCACGTTGATTGATTTGCGGATGTTGAACCAAACTTGCAGCCCAGGGATAAATCCCACTTGGTCATGGTGAATAATCCTTTTAATGTACTGTTGGATCCTATTGGCTAGTATTTTGTTGAAAATTTTTGCATCCATGTTCATCAAGGATATTGGTCTGTAACTCTCCTTTTTGATGGAGTCTTTGTCTGGTTTTGGGATCAAGGTAATGGTGGCCTCGTAGAATGAGTTTGGAAGTTTTCCTTCCATTTCTATTTTTTGGAACAGTTTCAGGAGAATAGGTATTAATTCTTCTTGAAATGTTTGGTATAATTCCCCTGGGAAGCCATCTGGCCCTGGGCTTTTGTTTGTTGGGAGATTTTTGATGACTGCTTCAATTTCCTTAGTGGTTATAGGTCTGTTCAGGTTTTCTATTTCCTCCTGGTTCAATTTTGGTAGTTGATACATCTCTAGGAATGCATCCATTTCTTCCAGGTTATATAGTTTGCTGGCATAGAGTTGCTCATAATATGTTCTTATAATTGTTTGTATTTCTTTGGTGTTGGTTGTGATCTCCCCTCTTTCATACATGATTTTGTTGATGTGGGTCATTTCTCTTTTCTTTTTGATACGTCTGGCCAGGGGTTTATCAATCTTCTTAATTCTTTCAGAGAACCAGCTCCTAGTTTCATTGATCTGTTCTACTGCTCTTTTGGTTTCTATTTCATTGATTTCTGCTCTGATCTTTATGATTTCTCTTCTTCTGCTGGGTTTAGGCTTTATTTGCTGTTTTTTCTCCAGCTCCTTTAGGTGTAGGGTTAGGTTGTGTATTTGAGACCTTTCTTGTTTCTTGAGAAAGGCTTGTATTGCTCTATACTTTCCTCTCAGGACTGCCTTTGCTGCATCCCAAAGATTTTGAACAGTTGTGTTTTCATTTTCATTGGTTTCCATGAATTTTTTTAATTCTTCTTTAATTTACTGGTTGGCCCATTCATTCTTTAGTAAATGCTCTTTAGCCTCCATGTATTTGAGTTCTTTCCGACTTTCCTCTTGTGATTGAGTTCTAGTTTCAAAGCATTGTGGTCTGAAAATATGCAGGGAATAATCCCAATCTTTTGGTACCAGTTGAGACCTTTGGTACCGATTTGTGACCTAGGATGTGATCGGTACCTTTTGGTACCGATTTGTGACCTAGGATGTGATCTACTCTGGAGAATGTTCCATGGGCACTAGAGAAGAATGTGTATTCCATTGCTTTGGGATGGAATGTTCTGAATATGTCTGTAAAGTCCATTTGGTCCAGTGTGTCATTTAAAGTCCTTATTTCCTTGTTGATCTTTTGCTTAGATGATCTGTCCATTTCAGTGACGGTGGTGTTAAAGTCCCCCACTCTTATTGTATTGTTGTCAATGTGTTTCTTTTCTTTGCTTTTGTTATTAATTGCCTTATATAATTGGCTGCTCCCATGTTAGGGGCATAGATATTTACAATTGTTAGATATGCTTGTAGGATAGACCCTTTAAGTACGATATAGTGTTTCCTCATCTATTATTACAGTCTTTGTTTTAAAATCTAATTTGTCTGATAGAAGGATTGCCACCCCAGCTTTCTTTTGGTGTCCATTAGCATGGTAAATCGTTTTCCACCCCCTCACTTTCAATCTGGGGGTGTCTTTGGGTCTCAAATGAGTCTCTTGCAGACAGCATATGGATGGGTCTTGTTTTTTAATCCAATCTGATAGCCTGTGTCTTTTGATTGGGGCATTTAGCCCATTTACATTCAGGGTAACTATTGAAAGGTATGAATTTAGTGCCATTGTATTGCCTGTAAGGTGACTGTTTCTGTATGTTGTCTGTGTTCCTTTCTGGTCTATGGTGCTTTTAGGCTCTCTCTTTGCTTAGAGGACCCCTTTCAATGGTGGGCTGGTTTTGTGTTTGCAAATTCCTTTCATTTTTGTTTGTCCTGGAAGCTTTTTATCTCTCCTTTAATTTTCAATGACAGCCTAGCTGGATATAGTATTCTTGGCTGCATTTTTTTCTCATTTAGTGTTCTGAAGGTATCATGCCAGTCCTTTCTGGCCTGCCAGGTCTCTGGATAGGTC
This sequence comes from Eumetopias jubatus, assembly GCF_037043125.1. Classification (NCBI taxonomy): domain Eukaryota; kingdom Metazoa; phylum Chordata; class Mammalia; order Carnivora; family Otariidae; genus Eumetopias; species Eumetopias jubatus. Next base: position 45,431,377 of record NW_028274823.1, on the reverse strand, counting down.
TGTTGCCAATCTAATATTTCTACCATTGTAGGTTACATATCTCTTCTCCTGAGCTGCTTTCAAGATTTCTTCTTTGTCTCTGAGACTCGTAAGTTTTACTATTAGATGTCGGGGTGTTGACCTATTTTTATTGATTTTGAGAGGGCTTCTCTGTGCCTCCTGGATTTTGATGCCTTTTTCCTTCCGCACGTTAGGGAAGTTCTCTGCTATAATTTGCTCCAATATACCTTCTGCCCCCCACTCTCTCTTTCTTCTTCTTCTGGGATCCCAATTATTCTAGTGTTGTTTCATCTTATGGTATCGCTTATCTCTCGAATTCTGCCCTCGTGATCCAGTAGTTGTTTATCTCTCTTTTTCTCAGCTTCTTTATTTTCTGTCATTTGGTCTTCTATATCGTTAATTCTCTCTTCTGCCTCATTTATCCTAGAAGTTAGTGCCACCATTTTTTGATTGCACCTCATTAATAGCCTTTTTGATTTCGACTTGGTTAGATTTTAGTTCTTTTATTTCTCCAGGAAGGGTTTCTCTAATAACTTCCAGGCTTTTCTCAAGCCCAGCTAGTATCTTTAAAATCACGATTCTGAACTCTAGGTCCGACATCGTACTAATATCCGTATTGAGTAGGTCCCTGGCAGACGGTACTACCTCTTGTTCTTTTTTGCTGAGGTGATTTTTTTCGTCTTGTCATTTTGTCCAGAGGAGAATAGATGAATGAGAGAACAAAATGCTAACAGGTTAACAACGTCCCCAGAAAATATACTCTAAACAAATCAGAAAAGACCTGAAACCAGGGGAAAAGAAAGGGAAAGAAAGAAAAAAGAAAGAGAGAAAAAAAAGAAAAAGGTAAAGACAAAAACAAACAAAAACAGAACAAAACAACAACAAAAAAAACAGAATATGATCAAATATGATCAGGCTAGTGCACAGATCAGTGCCACACACTAGAATTTGGATGTACTTTGGTGTGTTAGAAGAAAGTGCCTCCTAAAATTTTAAAGAAGGAAAGACATATATGTACAAAATAAGCATTGATACAATGAAGGGATGGAATATGACTATAAAGATGAAAATTGTAAAAGATTTTATAAAAAGAATTGATAAGAAGTTGTTTGAAAAAAGGAAGAAGAAGATTAAAAAAAAAAGAAAAAAAAGGGAGAGAATGTGATCAGGCAGGAGACTAGAACAAAGTCATACACTAGTGATTTAGGATATATTTTGATCTGTTAGAAGAAACTGTATCTCAATTTTAAAGAGAGAACAACATACATATATATTTATGCCAAAAATAAGGGTAACTACTATTAAGGGATAGAATATGACCCTAAAAATTAAGAATATAAAAATTTTTTTAAAAAGGGATTGATAAGATGTCGGTTGAAAAAGGGAAAAAGAAAAATTCAAAAAAAGAAACAGTTAAAAAAATTAACTTTGAAAAACGAATGAATCATGGTAAAAAAAGCCATGAATTCTATGTGCAGTATTCCCCTAGCGCTGGATTTCTCCCGTTCTCCTTGATCGGTAAACTTGGTCTTGGCTGGCTGTTCATGCTGATCTTCTGGGGGAGGGGACTGTTGCGGTGGTTCCCAAATATCTTTGCTGGTGGTGGAATTGCCCTGCCCTTGTGAGTCCGGGCTAAACAATCTGCTCGGGTTTGCTCTTGGGAGCTTTTGATCCCTGCAAGCTCTCGGTACAGCTTTGGAGGACCAGGGTGAAAATGGCGGCCTCCCAATCTCTGCCCGGAGGAGCCAAGAACTCGGGGCCCCGCTCCTCAGTGCGCCCCCAGAGAAAAGCAGTCACTCCTGTCTCCCTGGTCTCCGGCCGCACTCCGTGCTCACCCGGCCTGTGACCGAGCGTTTCTATGTCTGGCACCCAACCCCGTGTGGAGTCTCCAAACCCAGCAGATCCCTGCGGTGCGCTCCCGCACCGCTCCTCCCGGGGGAGGAAGGGGAGTCTCCCCGGCTCTGCCGCTTGTTGGGTCCCTGCTGGAGGAGCAGTGGCCCGACTGGGCCGCGGATCACAGTTTATGGCCACCCCGAGCTGAGAGCCTGCGCCTCGGCTCCGTCTCTGCAGCCGGCTTCCCCGCTCCGATATCTGGGAGCTCTGCCACACTCAGGCACCCCCGGTCTTTCTGTGACCCCGAGGGTCCTGAGACCACACTGTCCCACGAGGGTTCCACCCCCTGCTTAGCCACTGCAGCGACGTACCTCAGCGGAACCGACTTCTAAAAGTTCCGATTTTGTGCTCCGCGGCTCTATCACTCACCAGAAGCGGCCGATGGAGGCCCCTCCCCCCACCGTCTATTCTCCCGAATATCGCCTCGGATTCACTTCTCTGCACGTCCTACCTTCCAGTAAGTGGTCGCTTCTCTGTTCAGAGAGTTGTTGCTATTCTTCTCTTCGATCTCCTGTTGAGTTTGTAGGTGTTCGGAATGGTTTGATCCCTATTCAGCTGAATTCCTGCGACCAGACGAAATCCAGGTCTCCTACTCCTCCGCCATCTTGCTCTGCCCCTGTTCAGTTGTTTTCCTATGCGTGTAGTTTGTGCTTTATTTTTGCAGCATTATTTCTTCTTCTTTGTTTTTATTTATTTATTTATTTATCTGAGAGAGAGACAGAAAGTGTGGTGGGGAAGGGCAGAGGGAGAGGGAGAGAGTCCCAAGCCAACTCTCCACAGCGTGAGGACCCCAGCGTGGGGTTCCATCCCACAACCACGAGAACACGACCTGAGCCAAAACCAAGAGATGCCCAACGGACTGCGTCACCCAGTCGCCCCGCATTACTTCTTCTTAAATACAATTTTGTCATGTGATTTCCAGCAATCTAATACAGCTTAAACTCTTTATTGTGGCATTCAAAGCTCTCTCTTTTCAGACTTGTCTTCTACTCTTTTCCTGTCTGTGCCCCCCCATCCTTGCCTCTCACCAAATCAACCATGAGAATGTGCCCTCCACACTTAGTACTCCATCTCTAAATTGAATCTATTCTGCAAGGCTCATTCCTCACCTTGTTTCCTTGATGACTCCAAAGTATTCTTTGAGATTCTGACCCAGTGTCACTTATGAAATCTTACCTTCTCCTCAGCTGTTTGTCCCTCCTTCTCGGAGCTCCCACAGCTAGCATACCTACTTTAATTGGCACTTTGCTCACTGGGTTGTAATTGCCAGCATGCCTCTCATTACCACCTGGTTCTGGAGTATTGCACACTGAGTATGTGCTGACTGGGTTGGAACCTTTGTGTGTGGCAGGTCTGACGCTGTCATAGGCTGTATCACCCAGTGTACATATGTTGTGGGTTACTTGGGTGTCCTGTTGGTCGGTGAGCCTCCTGCAGGCAGAGTGCCCCCAGGATTGTCCCACTCCCACGTGTAGGGCTGAGAAAGGCTCCTCCTGGCCCGCCTGGAGCAGCTTTGGAGGCAGGCAGAATTTCCTACCACAAGATGGCAGTGTTGTCTCAGCTACTGAGGACTGGCCAGGGCCATGACTCCTAGACCTGCCTGGTGTTGGCAGAGCCAGAGGAACTAAGACTCGGATAAATGCCCCCACCCCCACCCCAAGCCATGGCCTGATCCGGAGGAAAGTCAAGGATATGGTGAAGGCAGAATTCTGTCAAGGGGAAGGCACTGGACAGGGGCAGTGAGTGGTCTCAGGCGGCATTCGACATGGGAGATGGGGTATTGGAGTTGGAATAAGCTGCCTCTTATCCTGCCCTGTGTATAGTTGAGTCTGACTGCAGGGTCAGAAAGGGTCATTCAGTGACCTGGCTGAGCCAGATTTAAACAAAATGTGAGTGCATGCGTATCATCTTTCCCCCTATCTTCAAATCCAGAAGCCAGCAGAAAAGGAGCTCCCTGAATTCACTGAATCTACAGAGACAACTTGTATTTGGGGGGAACTCGAGGGGCCACTGTGCTCAACCTGAGCTCTAGTCCAGACTATCAGTCAACCCAAGGGGGCCACCTGGAGCAGCATCCCGTCTGCTGGCTGGCAGATGAAGAAGCTTCTGGGTTTTTACCTTTACCATGGAAAATGGAGAGGGCGCTAGGCAGCGAATCAGATGGGCTGGCTCTGTCCTATCTCTGTCCCTTGATTCCTAAAAACTGGGGTGAGACGCATGCTTCTCCAAGCCTCCAAGCCTCAGACTTGCATTTCCTCCCCGACCCCCAGCCCCCTCGATGGGCTGCCTGCCCTCCAGGGGCATGGCTTCTGCCTGTGGCCTCCGCTGTTTCTGCCAGGGATCAGAAAGCTGCCTTCTCATTGTTTCTTCACACATGGCCTAGATATAAACATTTTAGTGGCCAAAAGCAGCAGTGTATTCTAATTGATGTTAGATAAAGTTGGGACTATTCCAAAGCTACCTCAAAAGCTATTTTTAATCATTTATTTTTTTAAAGATTTTATTTATTTAATTTTATGTTTTTGTTTATTTGAGAGAAAGAGAGAGAGAGAGCACAAGCAGGGGGAGGGGCAGAGGGAGAGGGCCAAGCAGACTTCCCACTGAGCAGGGAGCCCAATGTGGGGCTCCATCTCACGACCCTGAAATCATGACCTGAGCTGAAATCAAGAGTCGGTCGCCTAACCAACTGAGCCACCCAGGCGGCCCAAAAGCTATGTTTATTTTGAATAGAAAAAAAGTAATTACGAGTAAACCTGTTAATTTGCCCTGACTTTATTCTCTTGCAAAAATTTTGATGGCCTGGATGCTTTCCATGGGCCCTCCAACTCTATTCTGGATCTTAATGAGAAGTTTTCCAGAAAGCCCAGCACCTCGAGGTCTTACAAATCCTGTGATTTTTGTGCAGTCACTGTTGAAAATATCTTCATAATAAAACCCAAGTTCATTGCATTATTTAATATCTTTTAAAGGCATCACAGATTATTGATTTTTGAAATTAAAATTAAGAAGGAAAAGAAACCCACACAATTGTTTGTAATTCACCAGATGTTTGGATCTGGGATCCGCTTGAAGCAAGAGTCTCATTTTAAAAATGTTGAAAACACAGTTCAGTGCAAAATCAATAAAATACATGACAGTAATGAAAAGATGAATAATGATCAGAAACAGCCCTTTAACCCCCAAGTCTATGTTATACAAAAGCATTGAAAAAATCCAAAATTCTACTTGCGCATAAAGTTAAGGCTGGGATTGGTAGTGGGTAGGACAGGGATGGCCAAGGGAGGACTTGGGCACTCAGGATTCCCAATTGTTTACAATATGTTCAAAATGGGAATAAATGGTCTAATCTCCACTGCTGCTGGAGTAACTCCTATTATTGTCATTCCCATTTTTCAAATACTCTCCTTCTAGTAATCCATTTGATTCTTACAGTAGCCTATGGGACACAGCTATACTATTTTTAGTATTTCCACTCCACAGAGGGGGAGACTGTGGTTCAGAGAGGTTAAATATCTTGTTTAAGGTCAGACAGCTGTAGGGGCGCCTGGGTGGCTCAGTCATTAAGCGCCTGCCTTCGGCTGGGATCATGGGTCCTGGGATCGAGCCCCGCATCGGGCTCCCTGCTCAGCGGGAAGCTAGCTTCTCCCTCTCCCACTCCCCCTGCTTGTGTCCCCTCTCTCACTGTGTCTCTCTCTATCAAATAAATAAATAAAATCTTTAAAAATAAATAAATAAGGGCGCCTGGGTGGCTCAGATGGTTAAGCATCTGCCTTCGGCTCAGGTCATGATCCCAGGGTCCTGGGATCGAGCCCTGCATTGGGCTCCCTGCTCCGTGGGAAGCCTGCTTCAAAATAAAATCTTGAAAAAAAAAAATAAGATCACAGAGCTAGTAAGCAGTGAGCCAGGATTTGAACCTGGGGAGTCCAGCTCCATAGGTTGGGCACCACTGTGCCATGATGAGTAATATGAATTGATGACCTCTGTGGAAGGAAAGTCCCCACCTGATCCACCATTTGGAATACGTGCTTGGGTTCTGAGGAGTGGAGATTTTCCAGAAGCATTTCTGTTTCTGGCAGAACCTTAATGGCCCAGGAGGAGCTGAGTTACTTTGTTCATGTGGGGGAAATGGATTCCAGTCCGAAGAAGTGACAAGGTCAAAGGCTGAAATGCACTTGGTGGGTCCTCTGAATGTGGCAGGAGTGGAGGAGTGAGGGGCGGAGCAGAGGGAGCAGCAGGAAGGGAGGGTGTGTCCCATGACCTGAGTTCTTTTCTGAGTGTGATGGTGTTTAATCTGGGAAATGACATAACCCGATTTCTGTCTTTCAGCTTATCATTTTGGCTCTTGTATGGAGTGTGGCTATGGAATCTAGCAAGAGAAAACCTAAGGGGGTCAGTGTGGGTGTTCCTGGGGAAGATTCTTGTGGGAGATGATGGGTCTGGGCCACAGTTTAAGCATGACCAGATTCTTATTTTTGAAACTTCACTTTGGTAACTGAGGGCGGAGGTCTGGGGAGGAGAGGGCTGGAGTTAAGGCATCACTTAGGGGTTCAGAGGAGAACTGATGAGTTTCCAGACTTCACGATAAGTGTAGGGGAAAAGGAATGGATTGCAATGATGTTTGGGCCGTAAAGGAAATAATTCACAAGCTGCTCCTAAGGGGACCTTTGTTATCAGAGGGAGCCTCATTTCTACAGGGAAAGCCCAGCCGCGGGTGTGACTAATCTCTCATCCAGACCTGGTTCTCCCTGGGTCTTCCTTCCTTCTGCCCAGTCTGCATGCCCCTCCGTGTGGAGTGGAAGGTACCCTTGAGGGAATATGAGAGGAGGTTGGGTCAGCAGCCCATGAGAGGATACCCCTTCTGCTGTCCCAGGCCCCTCCTGGGGTCTCGGTGGGCCATGCAGAGGTTAAGCTACACTTTGACAACAACACAACTTTCCCCTTTGCAATGAGCTTGTAGGCACTTCCTGCCGTGTCGTTGGCTGAATGTGTTGGGTAACCTGTGAATGATAAAGGAGAAGAGGGGCTAGGAAATTTGAAGTCCATTCCTGCCTAGAGCCAGGCTGCTTGAGGACCACACAGCCAATACACGGTGGGGCAGGCATTCTCCTCCAGGTCCCTCTCAAGCCCATGCTTCTCCAACTTGAGCAGAAGGGCAGGACCAAGCCCTCGGCGGGGAGACGTGGGGGTGGCTGCTTACAATTCTATTTTGCAGCAAACTGTCAACACTGAAGTCCCAGGGGCTCATTCAGGCAGGTTCCTGGATACCTCCTTCTTGACTTTTCTTTCTGATGGGAGTTTTCCAGACAGGAGTTTTATGTCAGGAGATGCTATTTCCCCATTCCAGAGCAAGAAGAGCATGCCATGGTGAGCTTAGTGACTCTGTTTATGCAGGAATGAAAATGCGAGGACTTGAGGAGCACAGGAGAGCCTGATCCAGTTCTAATAAGTAACAAGGAAAATGTAATTGTATTTCCAAGTTCCAGTCTCTCTGCGTCATTACTTACAGTGTTATATTCTCCGAGATCAAAGGGTGGTTCTTCAGATCTGGGTTGCAAACTGAGTTACTGCACTTTGGAAGCTAACCGGCTGCTGCCTAGTCCTGTCGTGAGATGGGGCAGGTGTGCCAGGACAGAAGGATGACTCCACAAATCCAACAAGGCCTTGAGGCGCAGCTTTAAAACGAATTGGTGGGGGAGAAGGAGGGTTGGAGAGGGACATGGGACGCAATCACTGAGCACAGAAAAATCCCAAGAAGGGAGGAGGTTTCCAGGAAAATGAGCTTGGAAGCTGTTCTCTTACATCAAAGGTGTAGCATCAACAACCCTGATCCTCTCTCCCACGGTAGCAGCCAAGAGGAGAAGGTGTTCTGTCTCTGGTATTTGCAGTGATTTGGAAGGAAGTGTTGTTCCTGAAGTTCCAGTAATTGCATGCATCTGTCACTAACAAATGGAAAATGGAAATAACTCAAGAAATAGACTTCCACTTGCTGAACTTAGTGCTTGCAAGGCTAAACTTGAAGCCATTTGAAACAGTTTGAAGAGCCTCGGAAATGAGTGTATTGACCCTGATAGAGGAAAGAGACCAATTCAGTATGGATCAGTGAGCGCGCACGTGTGTGTGTGTGTGTGTGTGTGTGTGTGTGTGTGTGGTGTGGGGATATTCTTTTGGTCCAGGCCATGCTAGGTGTGTTACAGACTCAGGTATCATGATGCTCATTTGACCAGTAAGGAATCTGATGCCCAGAGAAGTTAGTCAGTGTGCCCTGTCACAGTCGATTGAATCCATGTCTGTGCAGTGCAAACCTCCCTGCTCATTCATCCATTCGTGGGTGGGGTAGCTCTGAGGTGGGTGTTGGTGGGGCAGGAAGACCAGAAGGTGCAACATGGCTGGAGCAGAGCTGCTCAGCCTCTCCTGGCATACTGTTACTTACATTATTATGCACATCAGCAAGCATCGGCCTTTCTCAAACTGTGTAACTTATTACCATATAACTAGTGGTCTATGAAATGTTAACACATGTCCTATGAAAAGGCTTCTGTGTTCAAAGAAATTTGGGTTAAAAAAAATGGCCCTTTAATGGGAGGACTCTTCCCAGCCTCAGGCTCTTAGGCACGGTGAACAGGAGAGAGAGTATGTTCTGTTTTCTAAATTTATTGGATCTCGGGAGCTCTCCTTGTTTTGGATGGTCTCTATTTTCTAGCTGTATTCATTATCATTCTCTTTCGTTTGGTAAAATTGTATATGTAGTTCATTCCTGGGAGAGAGTTCAGGTCTTTTATCTTTTTCTTGAAAATGTTCTGCATTACGAGAGCTTCTATACATTGATTGTACAGCTCAGAACTTTGTTGGGGCACATGGAAAGCAAAAAAGGAGAGGTCAAGGAGCAGGGTTTAGACCCTGGGGGTCAGCAGATCTGGCTGCATGGGAGGAGATACACAGCCCGGAGAAAGAATAGGTTATGGAGAGAAAACCAAGAGGCGGGCAGCCATCCAGGCAAGGGGGATGTGGAAGGGCAAGCCGGAGACGCCAGACTTGCAGTAAAGCGGAGACAAGGAAAAAGACAGAGAAGGCGAAACTGCTGTCCCTTGAGCCTGCGTGGCCCTGGAAGGGGGGATGCCTGCACGGCCTCTAACGGCTATGTGTCACTTAGAGGGCCACCGCACCACCGCCAAGGGTGAGGATGAAATCAGCCCAGCAAGGCAGCAGAACAGATTTGCATTCAAATCCTGCTCATTGGTTCCTGGTGTGTGACTTTGAGTAAATGCCTTCAACCCTCTTGATGCTTCTTTAAACCAACCCTCTCTTGTCTCTTGACTGCTCAGAACTACTGAGGAGGTTCAATGAGATGCTGAATGCAAGACTGCCCCCTCCCCGAGGACACACCCGAGGCCTGATCCTCAGCCCTTTTACTCTCACCTTGATGCGGGGCTCAGAGGCTCTTTATCTGTCTTGCACTGGCCTCACCTTCCCCTCCAAGCCTCTCCCTTTCACTATTTTTTTGGGCTCAGGGCCGTTCACACCTTGGGGATTCTGGATAAATGGTTTCCTGATAACCAGAGCTCCGCTGCTCTGAGAACGGACTGCCCCCAGCCTGGAGATGGAATCTGCGATCAGAAGCTGGACAAGGGGAACAGCTGCCCACACCAAATGACCCTGTCTCCTGGTAGCCCTCTCAGACTGAAGGAGGGCAGCACGCAGTCCCCCTGGGGACCAATGATGGCTGCTTGTCCTGCTTTATCTGTTTCTCTGTGCTTCATTAAATCAGTGCCAACCAGATTTTTTTTTTAGCGAAATGTGTTTTTTTTTTAAGATTTTATTTATTTATTCATGAGAGAGAGAGAGAGAGAGAAGCAGAGGGAGAAGCAGGCTCCCAAAGAGCAGGGAACCCGATGCGGGACTCGATCCCAGGACCCTGGGATCATGACCTGAGCCGAAGGCAGACACTTAACCTAATCTGAGCCACCCAGGCGCCCAGTGCCAAACAGATTTAAAAAGAATTTTTAATGCCAATACGAAAGACCTATTGGCAGTGTGAGATTAAGAAATGTTTTAATTTGGTGGGTTTTTTCTTTGCCACTTGACTCTATTCATTACATATTCTTTTTTCAAAATGTGACTCTGAACTTCCACTGCATACTTTTTTTCTGCCATTATTGTACATGATGATCTCTGTCTATTACATTTGAGAGAAAGAACACTGGAGGGTCTGAAATGACTGTTGTCAGCTTTTGGAATTCCAGACAGATGACTTCAATCTCTCTGAAGGAACAATGGATTATTTAGGAGAGTTGCTAAGACCACTAACCTTGCCGAACACTGTGCTTTTAAAAATGTTGAATGAGTAAATTTAGAAGATTTATTATTTTCCCTCTGATTTGTGAGTGGAATAGAAGTTCACTGTGAAAACTAGAAATGCAGAGAAGAAAATTATCATCAAAATTAAAATTATGGCATATTCTTTCATTTCCTAAGTCTCTCTCTTTCCTTAATTAGCCATCACACTGCATGCATGGGTTGGCTTCGTTCATTTAATACTATATTGTGAAGAATTTCTTACCTCATTAAATAATCTTCCATTTGTGATTTTAATAGCTACTTCACCATTTAGACGTACCACAGATTATTCAACCTACCTCTTATTGCTGCACTCCCCTATTGTTGGATATTTAGGTTGCTGCTAATTATTTTGAATGATAAGTATCACCGTGATGAACATCATTGTACAAACACCTCTGTGTGCATCTCTCATTATCTCCTTAGAGTTATTTCCGAAAGAGCCGGACCTGATGAAAGGCCCAGATCTGTGGTTCCAAATGGACCCACTTACATTCTCATCAGAAATTGATGGCCATTCTGCTGCGCTTTGCTAACCTAGGTACCAAATGACACAAAACAAAGCAAAAGCAAACAAAACAATGTTGCTTATTTACTGTGTGAAACCGTCACCTCATCCTTGTGTTATGTTATATTTCTTTGATTTCACATGAGGTTGACTATTTTATCTAGTGTCTACAGTAGCCTCCTTCTCTGTGGTTTTGCTTCCCCTAGTTTCAGTTACACCGGGTCAACCACAGTCTGGAAGATGATCCTCCTTCTGATGAATCACATGCTCAGGAGTTCAGTGTTAGCCTAACGCTGCATTCCAGGTCCGCATCATTCACCTCCTTCACCTCATCATGTAGGCATTTTATCATCTTACATCATCACAAGAAGGGCAAGTACAGTACTGTAAGATATTTTGAGAGAAAGACCACATCCACATAACTTTTATTATAGTATATTGTTAAAATTGTTCTATTCTATTATTAGTTATTGTTGATAATCTCTTACTGTGCCTATTTCGTAAGTTGAACTTTATCGTAGATACTATGTATAGGGAAAAACATTATATATATATATATATATATATATATATATACGGTTTGGGACTCTGCGAGTTTGGGCATTGGGGGTCTTGACTCATTGGGGGTCTTGGAATGTGTCCCCAATGATAAGTGGGGGACTAGCTGTGTTTTCCATTGATTTTCTTACCTTATAAATTGACTTAGGCCCTTTGCCCATTTCTCTATTGGAGCGTTTGTTAACCCATGGGAGCTCTCCCTCACTCTGTTACATAGGAAGCATATTAATTCTTGATCTGGTGAGTAGGTTACCCATATCTCTCCTATTTTGTTAGAGGTTTTGTTTATTTATTGTTTTTTCATTTGCCTCTTATGATTACATTTATTGTTTCTTCATTTGCTCTTATGATTACAAAGACCTTCCTTACTCTAAGAACAGATAGCTATTCACTTCAATTTTCTTCAGTTATTTAATTTCTTAGATTTAGCTTATTGATTGGAATTTATTTTAGTGCGTGGTATGAGGTAGGAATCTAATTTATTATTTTTAAACGTTTAAATAATTTTCTCAGTATTATTTATTAAATAAAACTCTTGTACTTGTTCTCTGGTTCCAAATCCCTCTCTTATATAAGCAGTACTTAAAAATACTTGGATCATTTTCTGAGCTTGTCAATTTTTCCCCTCATTAATGTCTTAATTCTTCATTAGTAACACAGTTAGATGGCTGGAAATACATTGTACTCTTCTTTAAGAAATATAGATACTGGGGCGCCTGGGTGGCTCAGTCGTTAAGCGTCTGCCTTTGGCTCAGGTCATGATCCCAGGGTCCTGGGATGGAGCCCCGCATCGGGCTCCCTGCTCGGCGGGAAGCCTGCTTCTCCTTCTCCCACTCCCCCTGCTTGTGTTCCCTCTCTCGCTGTGTCTCTTTCTGTCAAATAAATAAATAAAATCTTTAAAAAAAAAGAAATATAGATATTTTCCTTTCTTTATTCTTATGGTAAATATATTTATTTTAGTGAGATACTCAAAAACTCCATTGCAATTTTGATTAGCATTCCATTAAAATTAAAAATAATTTTGCTCTTTGGGGCACCTGGCTGGCTTGGTCAGAAGAGCATGATCTCAGTGTTATGAGTTCAAGCCCTACGTTGGGTGTAGCAATTACAAAAAATGATAATAATAAACTTTAAAAAAGCTTTAAAGATAATTTTGCTTTTAATTTTTCATGTATGTTTGTGATATGGCTTTTATTTTTACAAAATACTTAGTAGGTTTCTTCACATTTTGTTAATCAAAGATCAAGTGTTTTATATTGTTATGATTATGATTATGGAATGTGGAATACACATTAAATTATTAGGTATTTTCCTGTGGTGTATAAAAATCTATTGGATTATGCATGTTTATTTGTAATTATCTAACTTACTGAGCTCTCTTTTGGTTCTAATAGGTTTTTGTTGATCTTTGAAAATAAATTATATATATCTTTAGATATTATCTATGATTCTTTATTTTTTGTTTTTATTTACTATACTTATTTTTATTATCTTTTGTTTTTATTTTATTTTTTTCCTTGTTCTTATTCTGCTGAATAGAAATTCCCAACCAGTGGCAAAATAATGGTGATCATGATGAGCATTTTTTTCTTTCTACTGAATTTAATGGAAATGCTTTCATTTTCATTTTATTTTACTTTTTAAAAAGATTTATTTATTTATTTTAGAGAACGAGAGCAGAGGAGAGGGAGAGAGAGTCTTAAGCAGGCTCCCTGCTGAGCACAGAGCTTGACCTGGGACTCTATCTCACAACCCAGAGATTAGGGCCTGAGCTGAAACCGGGTCTGATGCTTAGCCGACTGTTCCACCCAGGCATCCCTTTGGAAATGCTTTTAAATTGAATCATAAATCGTCTTGGCTTGACATGTATCATTTTTTCACATTAAAGAAATAAACTTTAATTTTTAATTTGCCTAAGAGGCTATCCACACCGCACCCCAGTGATGTGGTTTTGGAATATCGGTGAGGTTCGGTGGGGTGAGGTCTGGAGCTGACAACCAAGTCTTGAGATGTCTTTGGTGCAAAATGGTGGTTTAACAAAGCACAGGGTCAGGACCCGTGGGCAGAAAGAGCTGCTGCGAGGGGGTCTTGAGGAGTAGTGATTATATACTTGGGAGTTGGGGGAGATATGGAAAAAAAAGGGAAGTTTTCAAAAGAACTTTCATATGCTAAAGAGGCCCTAGAAGATACCTGAGGCCTTGCCATTGTCAAGTTAAGGTTGTTTTTCCCTCTAGTAAAGCATTAAGAGTAAGACAGTTGGGAGCTTCCTGGAAGAAGGTCACACGTGTCCCACCCAGGAGTGGGGGTGAGGGGAGGTTGCAGGGTGTCAGCTTATGCTTTGTCTTCAGCTAGCCTTCTGCTTCCTCATCACCAGCATAAACAAGATATTGACTGAAACACTTTTCCTACCCCTATCCAGGTGATAATGTAGATTTTAAAAAGTAACTATTAATGTGCCACAGTATTTTATTTTATTTTTAAAGATTTTTTTATTTATTTGACAGAGAGAGACACCGCGGGAGAGGGAACACAAGCAGGGGGAGTGGGAGAGGGAGAGGCAGGCTTCCCGCTGAGCAGGGAGCCCGATGCAGGGCTCGATCCCAGGACCCTGAGACCATGACCTGAGCTGAAGGCAGATGCTTAACGACTGAGCCACCCAGGCGCTCTGTGCCACAGTATTTTAATAGCTTTGTAAATATTAAACATCCCTTGTATTCATGGATGATTCTTTACATAGTTATGTTGTATATTTATTTGAATATATTGTGGATTCAATTTCACAGATAATTGCATATAAATTTGTAACTGATTTTATGCTTTCCCTTTATTTTGTGCTCCTTTTCCAGTCATTTAGAAGGTAGTTGAAATATCTCTTAAGAGATTTGAAGGAACTCACCTGGAAAATTATCTGTGCCATGATCTGTTTTGGACTTAATTATTTGACAATTCTTTGACATTTTCAAATTTTTTCCTGCCTGAAAATTTTCAAAGCTCTCATTTCATTTTGGGCTAGTTTTGATCATTTCTATTTGGTTATTAAAGTGTCCCATTCCTTTAAGATTTTAAATCCATGTACATGGACTTTATATATATATATATATATAAATTCTCTATTTAAAAAAAAAATACCCTGCCTATCTTTCTTTTGTCCTTTTCTCACAACTTATAATATTGTGCATGTGAATTTTCTCTTTTTTTATTGCATATTGTAGATTTTCCTTTCTTCCTCAAATTCAGCCTTTGAATGTACTGGTTAGTTCTACTATTTTCTGTTTTATAAATAATTATTTTCTATTGTTATCTTTATTATTTCATTTTTAAAAAATATTTCTTAGATGTGCTTTTAGTCAGAATTCTTTTTTTAAAAAAATGTTTTATTTATTTATCTGTCAGACAGAGAGCGCACAAGCAGGGGTAGAAGCAGAGGTAGAGGGAGAAGCAGGCTCCCCGCTGAGCAGGGAGCCTGATGTGGGGCTGGATCCCAGGAACCCCCGGGATCATGACCTGAACCTGAGGCAGAAGCTTAACTGACTGAGCCACCCACGGATCCCTTATTCTGAATTCTTAAGTCAAATAATGCATTTCATGTTATCCCTTCTTTTCTAAAGCAGTAAATTTGAATGAGACATTTGGCCACATCCCTGTGTATGTATGTGTAGTAATATTCTCCATTGCATTGTTTAAAAAAATAGTTTATAATGGGGATTTTGATTTCCTTTTTGATACCATATAATTATTTCAAAAAGTTGTATTAAAAATGATCAAGTCTTTTCTTTCCATTTGTTTTTAAAAGGAATACTATTAATTTTCGGTGCCTTCTTTTGTGGCTATGGTATTTGGTCTATAAATTTTTACTTTTTAACATTTATTGAAATCTCATTTGTGGTCTTAAAAATAGCAAGGATTGTCAGTAGGGGAAAAAATCAATGTCGCTACTAAATCATTAAACTATTTAGGCCCTTGAGAACCAATAATATCAAAAGTGGTTTGTACATATTTCAGAAGATATTCAGGTTTTAGAAAGTAAATAATAAAAGATTTGTTTTTATTTTAATAAAACAAATTAAGTTTTATTAATATTTACTGTACTCCTGATACGACCACTCTGACTGCAGTAGATTGATTCTAAGAATTGTCCAACTCTTCACCCCTCCCTGCATCTACACCACTGGTACCCAATTCACTCTGACTGTGAGCTCAGCCATATAACTTGCTTTGCCCAGTGGGATGGAAGCATACTGTAATAAGCAGGGTCTTACAGGATTGGGTTTGCTCACTCTAGCCCTGTGTCATTGCCATGAGAACATACCTGGGCATAACTGCTGGAAGATGAGAAGTAAAAAGATCTAAGCTCCTCCACTAATCCCAGCTGAGGCCACCCTAGACCAGCTGACAGTCAGTCAACCCTCAGACACGTAAGCAAGCCCAGCCAAGATCAGCAGAACCTCCTCGCTGACCCACAGCTGACCTCAGAGGTATGAATGTGCAAGCCCAGCTGCAAATCAGCTGATGCACTCAGATTTCTGAGTGAAAGAAGTGTTTACTGTTGTATCTCATTAGGGTTTTGTGGTTGTTTGTGACACAATTTTATTTGGGCCTTAGATAACGAATGCCAGAAAGTTACCTGCCATATGTTGAAAGTAAGTTTTCCTAAAAGATCTATGGACATTTCCAAACAGGAGGGTTGATGGCATCTCCATCCTGTTTTTATTAGCTTTTAGCATATTGTGATACATTACAATTTACCTGTTCCCAGCTAGGTAGATTTAAAGATTTTCTAGTTTTAACAAAACTAATTAATTCTGCCCTCCAAATGGAAAGTGGATTATAAAGATTCTTGCAAAATGACCCTAGTACAAGTAAACAATAGCAAAAAACCCACAAAACCTCCAAAGTGGCTGAACAACATTTCTTTTCTGCCTAGTATAAGTCTTCATCCATCACACCAAGAGGTCGAAGGAACCATGATGTAATCAGATCTTGCAAGAAGTCTTAATACGTACTGTACGGTGAAAGCTATCTATAAGTAATGGGACGCCCTTAGAGTAGCCAGGCATTTAAAACTAAGCATTCAGAACCTGAAGACAAGTATCTGTATTTTTTCAGCCATATTTAAGTTACATGCTATCCAATCCAAACAAGAAGTGTTTGAAAACAGGTAAAATCCATTGCTATATACTCGAAGAAACAAGTTTTAGAACAAACTGCTCAGTATGGGAGGTTTTCTAAACTCGGTTGGAAAAAAGTACAGATGTCTCGGTTAAGAATGTGTCCAAGATGATCTTTCAGTAATTAAATGCACAAAGCACATTGTGCATGTATGGTGAGCCACTCTAATACATTCTCTAAGTGTGCTCGAGAAGATAGTTTTTCAACAGTACATTACTTCTTTAATAACAATTTTTAAAACCCCACTGTTTTATGGAGGAGAGGAGTGGAAAACAGAGTAAGTGTAGTTACAGATGGAGCAGCTGCTTCTACTGGAATAAAATGGGTCCTAGGGTGAGTCACGGATTGCATCCCATGGGAAATTTATCTAATGCCCCCATCATAGACAAGGAAATATACTAAACTCAAATCAGAAGTGTTTTCGATAGTTTAAAAAAAAGTGGGAGAATCTTTATAACAAACTCAGAAGAGAAGGGCCGTGACCATAGGTATTATTTGTCCCTCATGGAGGAGAGGTGGTTATCTCATAGTAAAATGTTTCAAAGGCTCATCAGATTTCAAGATAAAATGAAATACATTTCTTTGCTCATGCAGAAAGATAAGCATTCCAAATTTTGATGATTTGTTTTCCCTCTGGTGACCCAGCAGACATTTTTGAAGAAACTAGCCCATTTAACGTGTCCATTTAAGGTTGAGGTGATGTTTTAACAAGTTGAGAAACTGGTTTTTGACAGAATCTGGTGCTAAGGAAAGAGCATTTTGAAAGCAGGTCTCTGGAATGTTTCATCCTTACCTAATTTTGTGGCTGAAAACAGTATGTGTCATTACAATACTTCTCACATATACATACCCAAAAACCTCATTTAAAAATAAAATCTAACTTGCTTTAAAAATCATTCAAAGAATGTTGTCGTTTTTGAGCTTATTTTGTTAAAAAAAATCAAAGCACATCACCTTCCAATTATTTGGCATGAATAACTGATTGACAGCTGGAATAATGGAAATTTACTAACAGAATTTTAGCAAAAAAACCCTTTGCAGAATAGATTCAGGGAGTGCAGGCAACGTTTGATTCTTTGATGTGGTTCTGTGGGCTTTTGTAAGTAGCTTCTTGGCCAAGGCATCCATTAAAACTAAATACTGACCCACACTGAATTTAGAACCTGACTTTTGAATCAATGTCATGGACATTTTTAAAAACAATGAAGCGTATTCAACCCCATTGCCTTCTCCGGGCTGTGTTTTTCAGATGCAAGGTCTTGTGGGATGCTGATAGATGAGGATGGATGGTCCAAACTGATCCGCAAGCAGCGATCTGACAGATATTCCTGGTTTGCAGTGTGAATGTCCTTAGAGAGCTTCCGGAGTGGCTGCATAGTAACAGGCATGGAGATTGTCCACACATGAGCTGTTGTGCTGATTTCTGTGAAAGTTACATCAAGTTGTCCAGCTTTAGTCGCATGGCTTCAGGAAAAGGGCAGTTTTACTTTTATAGTGATTCCAAGTCAGAAGAGTGAGAGGAAATGGAAAATGTTAGTTTGGAGAGTTCTAGCTAAATGTTGGAGGAAACTTGGAAGAATTCAGGATCTAGTCCAGTTGATGGGCAGAAAACAAACCCTCAAAGACAACACTAGAATTTGCTATCTACAGAGGTGTATTAGTGAAACAATTTTTCTCTTTTTAATCATCCCCATTTCTATCAAAAGTAACCACAGTAAGACTAATTTGTTTGCAAGTTAAGTCTAGTTTCAATAAACTTGGCCTGATTATTTACATAAGTGTGGCAAGAATAGTGATTGACCATATAGGCTATTTTAAATCTGCTTTGCTGGAACTTCTCATAAGGAATTTCAGATTGGACTTTCAAAACCCTCTTGAGGCTAGGAAGCCAAGCCTTGTCCAGTTGTGTCCTGTTAAAAGGAGAACAGATTCTTTTTGAACTCATGCAAATTTATACATTGTCATGAAAAACAAGAATATTTAGTAAGAGTTTTCCAAAGTCTGGAGGGATCAGGTAGGGAGCAAAAGATAAATGTTTCAAACTTTGTTCCAAAACTGTTTTAAGTTATAGATAGCTTAAAAGAGAGGAGAAAAAGGAATCCCTTGAATCTGGGAGACAAAACATTAAAGAACTAGCAATGGTTTGTTTTTTGTTTGTTTGTTTGTGGGTTTGTTTTTTTCCCCTTCAGAGTTTCTTATCCTCACGGAACTCAGTACAGACCTGGGAAAAGGTTCTTATCACAGAGAGAACTAGCAGTGTTTTAAATGAAGTCATAAAAATTATGATCATCTTCGTCAGTTCATTCAGCATTATGTAATTAATTGTTTTGCTTCATCTTGGGTTAGCAGCTTTATGATTCAATCAGTTTTCCATTAAAAGTTTAGAAATTCTTACCCAGTTCAGTGTTATGGTCTTAAAGTCACCAGAAACCTGAAACCTGCATTGTAAAGTACTTGTTAGGGTCCTTTCCGTGAATCTCTTTGAGGATGAAGCACTTTTGTTTGTAATGATCTGAATGCTTTTAAAGAAGAATCAAGAGGAAAAGAATAATTGTGATTGACAAAAGCCTTAAAAATAGCCATAGTTAAAGATCTAAAACAAGATGCAATTGACTTATTCATTCAACCAAAGTGACAATTAAAAGGTTTCAAAGCCAAATACAGAAAGGTATATAGTTGTAAAAAAAACCTTAGCTCTTTTAATAGCGACCTCTCGGTTATTTTTTGAAGTAATCAAAGACTTGAAAGAGACAATGTGAAGCACAGGAAATATTTTCATGAAACACAGAATCTTTGTTTCCTAGGCAGATTACATCATAGGTGAAGAAACTTTATTTATAATTCCTAATAAAAGGCAGACCAATAATCTTATTAAAAAAATAACCCCACTTTATCCTTTTAACGGAGAGAAAACCAAATTTTAATTCTGCATCAGTATACTTTTGATAGTAAAATTCTCTTTTAAAAATAAATCCATCCCAATCTTAGCTTGACCACACATAAAATTCCTTTCTCAAGATTCCTTTTCCACAAACCTTTGACAACTTTCTTTTTTTTTTCTTTGACAACTTTCTATATCCATTTAGGTTTTGTCCCTTTTCCTTTCTTATTCTGGAACAGTCATTTTACTTTAGGACAAAATTACCTTCTTTTTTCCTTTACCAGAAACCCAAACCAAACCAAACCAAAAAGACACCAAAGAAACAAAAGCCCCCAAAACTCATGACTTTCATATCTTTCCTTACCCATAAAATCCCACCATATTCTATTTTCCTTACTTGCTTTTCATATATAGTCATTTTTTACCTTTATTATTTCTATTTTTACATATCGATTATAAATTGTAACTATTGGTAATCTTTGCTTTTCAGTGAATATTAGGAATCAGGCAATTGTGAACTATCATATTTAGTATCCTGTGGTAGATTATGAATTATATTTTTTTCTTAAAGATTTTATTTATTTATTTGAGAGAGAGCGGGAGAGCACAGAGGGAGAGCACAGAGGGAGCATGAGAGAGAGAGAAGCAGACTTCCCGCTGAGCAGATAGCCTGACATGGGGCTCGATCCCAGGACCCTGATAACCCAAGCCGAAGGCAGATGCTTAACCGACTGAGCCACCCAGGCGCCCCTAGATAAGCAATTTTAAATACTTTTCACAATTCCTAGAAGTATTTTCTTCCTTGTAGTAAATATTTCAGTGTGGAACAAAACATGTTTATTCAATAGACCCAAATATCTTTTCTCTCTCTATAAAAAATTAAAAAGCCCAAGTAGATAACCATATTTAGCATTTAAGGTTTATCTTATTTGGAAATGATTTAGAACTTCAAGGAATATCCATTAAGTTAGTGTAAACTTTTATCTTACGTACATTTATTTAAATTATTTGCTTTTAACAAGTACCAGCACCTGTTTGCTCACCCACCTGAATCGTTGGGGGTTTTCTTTGGATCCCACTCCTGATGCCACGGAATGTCTAAAATTCAGAAGTAACAGAAATACAACAAATGAGTCGCCAAAGCAGTAATTAGTAAAAGCGTATTGTACACACCCCAAAAAGACAGCTTGCAAACTGGGCGCACTTAAACCAAAACACGGAGTGAGGCTCGGGGGTATATTGTTATAAAGCTGATACGGTGAGAAAGCAGTCACTGTTTATCCTTCACAGTTGATGGGGTTTTGGAATATAGGTGAGGTTCGGTGGGGTGAGGTCCGGAGCCGACGACTAAGAAAGAATTCCTGAGACAACTTTGGTGCAAAATGGTGGTTTACTAAAGCATGGGGACAGGACCTTGGGCAGAAAGAGCTCCTGCATGAGGGTCGTGAGGGGTGGCTGGTTATGTACTACGGGGTTGGGAGAGGTATGGAAAAAGGGAGGTTTTCAAAAGAACTTTCATATGCTAAAGAAGACTCACAGGCTACCGGAGGCCTTGCCATTGTCAAGTTAAGGTTGTTTACCCCCCTAGTAAGGCATTAACATTAAGATAGTTGGGAACTTCCTGGAGGAACTTTACACTCTGCCCAATTCAAGTATCTGTGGATGGGCTGCAGGTTATTAGGACATCTACATTTCCTTCTGGAAGCTAGGCCATTGATAGAAACGCTTTGTTTTTGTAAATTGCTAAGACATTTGTAAACTGAGGGAGACTCAAGTCTTGCAGGATTGTGATCTCTATAAGTTAACTATTTGTTTTCCTTTCCTTAGCTTTAGGGCAGCCAGGTGCCTGAGGAATGTCACATATATTTCATGCTGGGGGTGGGGATTGTGGGATGTCAGCTTCGGCTTTGTCCTCAGCTTGCCTTCTGTTCCATCACAGTGATTGGTTATAATATTAGAATTTCTTTAAATGACAGGAAATTGGTTAGTGGTTACTTCTTGTCATCCTTGGGAAGTAGTTCAAGTTTTGCTTATGATTCCCAGAAGCAAAAGCAAGAAATGACCCAGGTGAAGTTAGTCTTGCAAAATAAGCTGACTTCAGCTTTGTTTGTATGACTAAACTGGTTTTATCTGTTCAGGGAATTTTGGAGGCCGATCTCTGTTTTTTATTTTAACACTACTACTTCAAATCGTTTCAATACTATATGTAATGTTTTATTAAAAATTTCTTTCTCTTATAATGATTTACAATTTACACAACTTGGTTTAAGTTCTACAAATAAATACACTTAATTAAAAATACCTCACTATAGTTTCCTTCGATTAGCATCAAAAAATTTAATATATTTTTTCCTTAACTTTAGCACGAGGAAAACACATATTTACTTTCCCTTAAATTTCACGTTCTTTAAAAAAGCCATTTTGATTAAGATTATTATTAGTAGTTTTGTTAATTTTTATCTTCTCTTTTCAAATAAGTTCTGACTTTTTTTTAAAAGATTTTATTTATTTATCTGACACACACAGAGAGAGAGGGAACACAACCGGGGGAGTGGGAGAGGGAGAAGCAGGCTTCCAGCAGAGCAGGGAGCCTGATGCAGGGCTGGATCCCAGGACTCTGGGATCACGACCTGAGCCGAAGGTAGACGCTCAACGACTGAGTCACCCAGGTGCCCCTGACATTCATTTTATTCTTTTTTTGTGGGAGGGAGAGAGAGAGCTTGCGTACGCACACAGTGGTTTGGGGTGGCAGAGAGAATCTCAAGCAGGCTTCGGGCTGGGCCCGATCCTACAACCTCAAGACCATGACCTGAGCTGAAATCAAGAGTTGGACACCTAATCAACTGAGCCACACAGGTGCCCCTCACTTTATTCTTTTTTTTTTTTTTAGGGTTTTATTTATTTATTTGAGAAAGAGAGAGCTCGAGCAGGGGGAGAGAGGTGGGGGAGAGGGAGAAGCTGAAGCAGATGCAGACTTCCTGCTGAGCGGGGAACCCAATGTGCGGCTCAATCCCAGGACCCTAAGAGCATGACCTGAGTGGAAGGCAGATACTTAACCGAGGTGAGCCACACAGGCACCCCCATTTTGTTCTTTTTAGCCTATTTACAACAAGTATTTACACAAAGCTATGCTTATGGAATTTCAGTGCTCACTAATAATATTTGTATCTTAGTTTTGAATTTCTTAGTGAGATTTGTATTTAGATGGGCTCCAGTATTTTCAAAGCGGGTGTTCGCTAAGGATAGGGCAGTCATCTGGTGTGATTGAAAGGCAAAGTCTGAATCTAGCTTGATATTTTATTCTGGGTTTTTTTTTTTTTTTGGTGCCATCAGTTTTTCCCTGTCTTCATGTTCATAGAATTTTTTCCTTTATTCTTGTAATTTTGAAAGTCACCGTGATATATTGGGATATATTTATGTGTTCTTTTTAAGTTTTTATTTTAATTCCAATGTCGTTAAGCTACAGTGCTCTGTTAGTTTCAGGTGTACATACAGTGATTCAACACCTCCATGCATCACCCCGTGCTCATCATGACAAGTGCCTCCTTAACCCCTGTCACCTGTTTATGTGTTGTTCCTTCTTATTAATTATGGCTGGTTCTTAGAGAACAACTTTAAGTTGTTATCTATCTTCAGAGAAGTTTTCTTTTATTATATCTCTGATGATTGTTTATTTTCAAGGTCTTAGGCTCCCTTTCCGGTACATTTGCTTATGTTTCTGTGGCTTTTCATTTCATAGCATCTGTGGTTTTCATCTTTTTATTATTTTGCTCTTCTTCTGTGCACTAAGGGAAAGTCTTTTGAGCCTTTCCTCCTCTTCACCAGTTTCTCTTCTGCAGTCTCAAAAGCAATACTAAATTCAAGCACCACTTGTTAATCCTTTTGTATCCTTCCCTTAACCAGGACCCTGCTCTCTTTCTCTTTTGGTTTATAGATTCCATGTTTTCTTGAACTTAAAAAACCAAAGCATGTGGTTTAAAAAATATTTTTCTAAAACATAAAAAAAATCCCCTCCTGAATTTTGGGCTCTATATTCTCCTTTTAATGGAACTTTATTTATTGCTTGTCTTTTTCTTTGGAAGCCTGAGGGTTTGATGTTCCCTCTGTCCCTTCCCCTGGAAGCCAGGACTTGGTTCCAAGTGATTTTTAGAGGCAGGGGCTGTAGCGGTGGTGTCCAGGGGTGACAATATTGGTGCTTAGCAGGAGTGGCAATGATGTCCTTCCCAAGAACATTCCTTTTAGGGTGTTGATTGAGTGGTCATTTGTCTAGTTCCTTCACTGCCCAGTGTATGGTCTTTGGGGGTGGGGGTGGGGGTGGTGCTGAGTCCGTCTACCACAGTGGAAGTTAAAAAGCCAAATATGAAGTGTCAGGTCCTGCAAGAAGCCAGGAGTTGGGGGTGCCTGGGTGGCACAGTCATTGTGCATCTGCCTTCGGCTCAGGTCGTGATCCCGGGGTCCTAGGATCGAGCCCCACATCAGCGGGGAGCCTCCTTCTCCCTCTCCCCCTGCTTGTGTTCCCTCTCTTGCAGTGTCTCTCTCTGTCAAATAAATAAAATCTTTAAAAAAAAAAAAAAAGCCAGGAGCTGAACACATGACTTGGCCAATAAGATGGACTTACCTAGATTCTGAAGCTAGTGATGCTAATACCTGGGCCAGTAGAGAATTCACGGTTTGTCTGCAGTGGTGACAGCCATGGCCAGTTTCCAGGGGTGGAAGTGATGGTAGCTTTGGGTTGTCACTTGGGACTGGTGTGACATTAAAGCACCCTGCCTTTAGCCTCTGAGGCGGATGTGCCATCTTCAGACTCACCCTGTGGAAAGAATCCACATGTCTGTGAATGCAGAATTCACATGTCTCTTCTTGATCCTGACCGTTTTCTGAGCCAGATTCTCCAGTCTTTCTGTCAATTCTTGGGCCCTCAAAGATGCTGCCAGCAAATTTATTTTCTTAAATCAGCCAGGCAATTTGTGTAGCATTTAAATAAGAGTCTAACTGATACATCCTGCTCTTTAGGTCTCTGAATTTGCTGGTTTCTGCCTCTTTTCAACCCTTATCCCCTAGCCATCAGTTACGTCAAAGGTTCCTATTTTGATTAAGGTAATTATAATTGTTTTCCATTTAATGCAACCAAGATCCCTGACCAATACCATACATCTTCCTATAAACTGCGACGTTTTCCTGGTTTCCTTAGAAGGTAAAAGGTCTGTCCAGGTCTGCTGTTTCCTCATTAGCTGGTGAATCAATTTGCATTGACTGTTTCACATTTATTTTGTTGCCATTAGAATCATCATCCCAGATCTTAAACTATGGGATGGCTGGCATGCACATTCCCCAACCACATTTGCTGATGTTTAGCAATTATTTATGATATGTAAATCCATTGAACTAAGAACTGTCTTGCTTGATTTCTTTGACATTTGCTCTCAAGAGGGCTTTTAAAAAATGTGATTTAAAATGTAGCTTTGTTTCCGTAAGACAGGACTGAAGAACTCATGCTCATCACTTCCCATCTCTGCCTTCTAACGGCGTACCCATCTGTGTCCAACCACCAGGCTCTCCAAAGTCCAGCCCTTGCCTCCTGCTGACCTCTTTACCATGGATAGAGACATAACCACAAACCCACTTATACCTCTGGTTTATGTGGTTGAGAAATAGTGTCTTTGAACTAAACCGTCTAGAACTCTCTGGGGGGAAGAAAAAGCTACCCACGTGGAGAGGAATTCACACACACCTTGGAGCCTCAGAGAGTGGCTCCTTTCCTGTCTGGTTGTGTCTTACCATGTGGTCAGGGAAAGACTCTTCTTTTTGAGGAAGAGGTATGCATGGGGGTGGGTGGACAGGCACTTTCCTTTATCTTGTATTT
Organism: Eumetopias jubatus; assembly: GCF_037043125.1. Lineage (NCBI taxonomy): Eukaryota > Metazoa > Chordata > Mammalia > Carnivora > Otariidae > Eumetopias > Eumetopias jubatus. The sequence continues at coordinate 45,406,171 of NW_028274823.1, read as the reverse complement.
GCTAGTGGACAATCCTTTGCACATCTGGCAGATGTTTACCTAAATTACAGTCTCAATACCTGTTGAAAATTTACAAATCCTTTTATATTGTGTATCTTAGGAATAGTTAATAAAAAGGTGGAATAGAGCATTAGATGTCTCTAGCTTTCTACTGGCATAATCTGTTCTATATTGCTGAGCGATATTGTAAGCATTTTGAAAGTCTAATATTTCTAACTCTGAAAAAGAGCTTATAACAGTGCCTTGTGGTAGAGTATGAAAGCTTTTATTATCAAGGCACCGACTTAGGTAATAATCTGGAAAAAATAAGTTGGATTTTACCTAACTCTTTATACCAAAATAAAAATTCCATATATATTGAGTACTAAAAATAAGGGGGGGAGGGGAAGGAAAAAATAAAAGAACTAGAAGGAAACAGGAAAGAAAACTTTTATAAACTTAAAATAAAAAAGACCTTTGACAGGACTTCATAAAATCCACAAGTCTTAAGAGACAAGCTGGAGAAGTACAACCATAAAATGAAATGATTCTCCATGGTAAAAAATACTATAAACATGGTCAGAAGACAAATGAAAAACTGGAAAAAAATATTTGCAACACATATGATAAAGCAACCCATCCTGTAACATATAAAGAGCATTTATAAATCAAGAATATAAACATAACCTCCCTAGTAGGCACAGAACATGATAGATAGTTCATAAAGTAGAAAAAAATAGTTTTTGAACTTGAGAAAAAAATGCTCCACCTCACTCATAATAAATGTAAATTTAAACCATTGATTTGTGCACCTGCATAGATTCATGAGGTACAGCAGGTTTTTTTTTTTAGATTGTTAATCTTTTATTATTTTATACCTTAATAGTGGAGTAAATGATTGTGGTCAGTACATGTATGAAAATTATGAACACCGTGGTTTAGACTATGTTGCAGGACTTTTTTGTTTTATATTCCCCCTTTTTTTCCTTCAGAGTGATTCTTAAGCATCAATCAATGTTTGGTGGTTGCTTCTAGCAAGGTTTTGCTTCATTTATTTTGGTTGCTAAGTAAGGAGATCCACCTTTATCTGGGTGATTCAAAATCATGATTCTCCTATGAGCTGTTCTAATCTTGGCCTTGCCAGCAGATGGGCTTATACCCAAAATAAGACTAGCTTCTCGCCTACTCATTTTCTCTTCAAATCCTCCTTTATAGTAGGATGAAAGTTTCAGTCCCTGGTCGACGTCCGCATCAGGCCGTTTGGTCACCGGCAGCGAGTACTCAGCGCAGGACAGACCCTCGCCGGCAGGGGCAATGCCACCACGGGGAGCCATGGCAATGCGACGCATTACAGCAGGTTTTAAACTAATACTGATGTCACTTAGATTCTGAAGGGATGCAGGGGACAAGTCATATTGATGTGGTTCTGGAATATAGGTGAGGTTTGGTGCGGTGAGGTCTGGCGCCAATGACCAAGAAAGAATTCTCGAGACATCTTTGGTGCAAAATGGTGGTTTTATTAAAGCACGGGGGCAGGACCATGGGCAGAAAGAGCCGCGCTCGGGTTGTGAGGAGTAATTGATTCTATACTATGGGGTTGGGGGAGGTAAGGAAAAAGGGAGGTTTTCAAAGGAACTTTCATATGCTAAAGAGGACCTACGGGATACCCGAGGCCTTGCTTTTGTCAAGTTAAGGTTGTTTTTCCCTCTAGTAAAGCATTAACAGTAAGACAGTTGGGAGCTTTCGGGAAGAAAGCAGCACATGTCCCCCCCAGGAGTGGGGGTGAGGGGTAGGTGGCAGGGTGTCAGCTTATGCTTTGTCCTCAGATAGCCTTCTGCTCCCTCATCAATATAGCTGCACATATCTTCATCTCCTGAGAAGACCAAGCAACTTCCTAGGTGGGCAAACCTCAAGGTCTGTGTGGATCCCTCCCACACTCTTTTATACCCTTGTCCTCATGGTAGCCTGAGGTGGCATGTGGGTTCACGGTTCCCCCCGACCAAGAGCAGTGCCACACTGCAGATGAGACAGACACAACATTCCACATTTGCTTAACTTTGTACTTCCTGGAGAAACAGGACTCTGAGGGTAACCATTAACCCAGGTCTGAGGTTAACCCTTTGCCTCCCACAGTATAACATAAATTCACAAAGAGCAAAAGCACCATGACACACTGTGCTGGGTGAGAGTGTCCTGTAACTGTCACTCTCATGAATTGTTGGTAGACTTGGGAGGGCAGATTGAGCTTACCTATCAAAATTGTAAATGCACATTCCCTTTCATTTAGCAGTTTCAGTTATAGGGGTTTGTCCTATAGATATGCCCAAAGAAAGAACACTTACTACATGCCTGATTATATTAGCAAAATAATAGAAACAGCCTAAAAGTTCATCCATAGGGGTCTAAGAAAATAAAATATGGTAAATCAATCCAAGAAAATACCATACAGCCATTTCAAAATGAGAGGGTGATATATATGCACATATTGTTCCGATATGGAACAATCTCAGAGCTATATGAAGTAGAAAAAACAAGGCAAGGAACAGTGTATATAAATGTCAAAAGGGAATGCATACACCTATATTTTTTTTTTTAAGTTTTCTTGTCTTTTTGATTCTAGCCATTCTGACAAGTATAAGGTAATATCTCATTGTAGTTTTGATTTGCATTTCCCTGATGATGAGTAGGGTTGAGCATCTTCTCATGTGTCTATTGGCCATCTGTATGTCTTTTTTTGGAAATATGTCTATTCAGATCCTCTGCCCATTTTTTAATTGGATTATTTATCATTTTGGAATTCAGTTGTATAAGTTCTTTATATATTTTGGGTATTAACCTCTTATCAGATGTATCATTTGCTAATATCTTCTCCCATTCAGTAGGTTCCCTTTTTGTTTTATTGATGATTTCCCTAGCTGTGCAGAAGCTTTTTATTTTGCTGTAGTACCAATAGTTGATTTTTGCTTTTGTTTCCCTTGCCTGGGGAGATGTATCTAGAAATAATGTTTCTATGGCTGATGTCAAAGAAATTACTGCCTATGTTTTCTTTTATGAATTTTATGGTTTCAGGTCCCACATTTAGATGGGAGGTTTTTTTGTGTGTATGGTATAAGAAAGTGGTCTAGTTTCATTCTTTTGTATGCTCATGCACTGTTGGGAATGCAAATTGGTACAGACACTGGAAAACAGTGTGGCGGTTCCTCAAAAAATTTAAAAAAATAGAAATACTTAGGATCCACAACTGGGTATTTACTCAAAGCAAACTAATTTAAAAAGTTACATGCACCCCTATGTTTATTGCAGCATCATTTACAATAGCCAAATTATGGAAGCAGCTCAAGTGTCTATTGATAGATGAATGAATATAGATGTGGTATGTACAGTGGAATATTATTCACCCTAGAAAGAATGAGATCTTGTCATTTGCAACAACGTAGATGGACCTAGAGGGTATAATACTAAGTAAAAAAGTCAGACAAAGAAAGACAAATACCATATGATTTTACTCATATGTGGAACATAAGAAACAAAGCAAATGAACAAAGAAAAAAAAAAGAGACAAAAAACAGACTTTTAAATACAGAGAAGAAACTGAGGTTTGCCAGAGGGCAGGTGTATGTGGTGGTGGTGGGGGAATGGATGAAACTGATAAAGGTGATTAAGAGGTATGCACTTTCAGTTACAAAATAAATAAATCATGGAGATGAAAAGTACAGCATAGGAAATATAGTAAATAAGATTGTAATAATATTGTTTGGTGACAGATGGTGACCATACTTATCACGATGAGCACTGAGTAATATAAGGAATTGTCGAATCATTACATTGTACACTTGAAACTAATATAACATTATGCATCAATTATACTTCAATAAAAAATAAAGTTATTGCTTTTTCTTTATTGAAGTATAATTGACACACAATGTCACATTAGTTTCAGGTGTATAACATAGTAACTCTACAACTTTATATGTTATGCTCACCACCAGTGTAGCTACCATCTGTCACCATACAGCACTATTATTATACCATGACTATATTCTCTATACCGGACCCTTTGTTGTTGCGACTTATTCATTCTATAACTGGAAGTCTATATCTCCCACTCACTTCACTCATAATAAAATATATATCTCACATCTCCATTCCTCCCCTCTGGCAACCACCCATATACCTATATTCTTGTGCATAGACTACCTCTAGAAATATTGGCAAGACACTGGTAACTGCTTTTAATGGGAGAATGAATAAGACAAAGAGATTCACATTTTACTTCATACTCTTCTATACTCTATGAGCTTTTTAAGAAGTCTCCATGAGTGCTCTTTTCTGGGGTTGACTCCTTGCTTCCCTTTCTATCTTACAGCCTCAGCCACTAAAGATGAATGGATTTTCTCCATTCCAAATCCAAATATCCCAGGAAGGTGATTAAATTAAAAACTTAAATATATACATTGAGGAAAGATTTATTAGCTTAGGATTATTGTGGCTGATGAGAAAAAAACACATTTTTCTTTGAATGAAATAAAATATTTAACTTATTTTATTTTAAGATTTTATTTATTTATTTGACAGAGAGAGACACAGCGAGAGAGGGAACACAAGCAGGGGTAGAGGCAGAGGGAGAAGCTGGCTTCCCGCGGAGCAGGGAGCCCGACGCGGGGCTCGATCCCAGGACCCTGGGATCATGACCTGAGCCGAAGGCAGACAGACGCTTAAGGACTGAGCCACCCAGGTGCCTCTGTTTTTAACTTATTTTAAAAAACAGAAGTGGGAGACATAAAGCTGCTGTCAAAAAGTAGAGTAATTTTACTTCCATCAAGTTGAATTATTGTGACAACATTGGACACCAGAATTATAGGATGAAAATAGTACTGGTTGATGTTTTTAGTGGACTTGAAGCTGAGTGAATAATCATTTTTTTAAGTTCCTTTCCTCACATTTCCTACTTAACCCATAGCTGTCTGGTTAGGAGTTTCTGAATTGCTACACCCAATCACCGCTTTCCAATATTGGACCTCTCGGTCCTCCTTTATGGGGGGTGTATCATTGAGTGTGATTTTTTTTTCCTTAAAAGGATCTTTTTCCTTGGCTTTCATGACATTTCAGAATCTCCTACCTCTTCGTTTTCCACCTACCCCTTTGATTTCTGCCCTGGAAACATCTCTAGAACATTCCCTCTTCCCTTTATCCCGGTGCCGTTGCCTTAAGTTCATCTCAACCATGCTCCACTGTCATTGAGAACCTCTTGGTTACAAGTGGGAAAACCCAGCTAGAGCTTGGTTTATCAAAGACGAAACTTTATTGGAAGGATCCTGTGGCACCTCCTGAACGACCAAGCCTTGGAGCAGGTCAGGGTAGCCATGGCGTCAGGAACCCCCGGAGCCAGGATCTGAATGTGGTTGGGGCCCCTCCACCTCTTTTGAGTGCTCTTTTCTGGGGTTGACTCCTTGCTCCCCTTTTTATCTTACAAGCTCAGCCACTAAAGATGAATGGATTCTCTCCATTCCAAATCCAAATATCCCAGGAAGGTGATCCCATGGCTCAGCCTGGCCTAGGAGGGAAGAATCTGGAAAGATCATGGCAGCTTCTCCGCATACTGTTTGATAGGGCTGGGGACGTGTAGCTCCCAGTGTGGTTGGGTATCAGGAGCCAAATGGCCCAGATGTTCAGACCCCTTAGCATATACCTCCCAAACTGTGCTTTTCAATGCATTCCTTCTCCTGCCCAGACTCCCTTCTGCTTCCATGAAGTCTAAATAACTCTCCTCTTCCCAACATACGCAAATACAAAGGTGTTGACCATTTCCTCTGCAATTTCATTGCTTCTTGCGTGTACTGTTACTAGCACTTAACCACACTGTCTTCTAAAAATATTGCTTTATCACTCTGCCTGGACCAGCAGACCACCAACCCTTCCTAACATCTCTCTGTCTCCCATGCATCCCACTGTCTGTCATCATTTAATGGAGGTCTGTTGAGTGAAGGAGTGGGGAGGGAAAGGAGGACCCCTCACTCCCCAGAGCATTATCCGCAGGTCTGCTCTCCCTTCTCTCTTCCTCTGGGCTGTCTGTCTGGGTGAACTCGCTCGGCGCTTGGGGGCTGGAGGCAGAGCTGTTCCTCTACAGGACTGATATCCTAAGGACCCTGGTCTCTGTTATTCCCGTGTGCTAAGAACAACAGGGACTCCCAGCTAAGGGGGCCTCAGGCGGGGCAGGTGGGAGTACAGAGGCTGAACAGAAACCAGATTCTCCCGGGAAGGGCTGAGTGCCTCTGAAACCCTCAGAACTTCGCTGGTGTTTCCTCCGCTGGGATCTGATTTCTATTAAAGTCACACCCAGTTCCCAGGCATTAGGCCTGAGGGGAGGATTTCCCTCTCATCCTTCACAGGGAAGATTTAACGCTCAAAATGCAGCCAGCTTAGCTGCTGCCTTTGCAAGGAGGCTCCCCTTCCGTCTTGGTCATCAGAGCTCTCGTGGAGTTGGTTCACCTGCTCTGGGATGAGCAGTACTGGGTAGAGGGTGGGAGGACAGCCAGAATGACCCCCATCAGTTAGGTAAACAATGAACTGAAAGTATCCTGAGTACCGGTCCCTGGGGGCATGGCCTCTGACCAAGATTGGGGGACTAGAGTTTACAACCTGAGCCTCAGTGAGCTTTCAGATCCCTGTCCCTGGCATACTGTTTTCAGAAAAAGATGGGCACATTGAGTTCTGATGACAGGAAGAGCAAGGAGCCTGACCAGGGGCCGGAGGAGCTTGAAACTCAGGACTTTCCAGCCTGCAAGGCTTCTGATTGATCAGTTTCCTCCAGATCTCCCAATCTTTGGGGCTGCCATGAATTGGCTATGGTCTAACAGCTTGATCCTCAACTTCCCTTAGGACCCGGCCCGGTGTTCTCCATTGTGTTGTTGGGGCCAGGTGGCATTTAGGTGTTTATTAGGTCCTTGCTCAGGTGCCCCCTTATCTATCTATCTATCTATCTGTCTATTTATAAAGATTTTATTTATTTGAGAGACAGCGCGGGAACACAAGTGGGGGGAGGGGTGAGGAGCAGGGGGTAGGGAGAAGTAGACTTTCCGCTGAAAAGGGAGCCAGAAACAGGGCTCAATCCCAGGACCCTGAGATCATGACCTGAGCCAAAGGCAGAAGCTTAACTGACCGAGCCACCCAGGCACCCCTCCCCCTTACTTTTAAATAAGTACACTGTTAAGGCTAAAAATGATTGCAAAAGTAAGATCCTAGTGGCAACCATCGACTTCTTGCCCAGAGCAGAAGAAACCCTGGGGGAGAGCTGAGGAACAGGGTGACTTTTACCTCCCAAAGTGTCTTTGTGACTCCAGAGAGGGCCGGGTCCTAAGGGAAGTTGAGGATCAAGCTGTTAGACCATAGCCAATTCATGGCAGCCCCAATGGTTGGGAGATCTGGAGGAAACTGATCAATCAGAAGCCTTGCAGGCTGGAAAGTCCTGAGTCATACCATGTGTGGTTTCAAAGCTCCTCCGGCCCCTGGTCAGGCTCCTTGCTCTTCCTGTCATCAGAACTCAATGTGCCCATCTTTTTCTGACCACAGAAGGCCAGCGACAGGGATCTGAAAGCTCACTGAGGCTCAGGTTGTAAGCTGTAGCCCCCCAAATCTTGGTCAGAGGCCACGCCCCCAGGGACCGGTACTCAGGATACTTTCAGTTCATTGTTTACCTAACTGATGGGGGTCATTCTGGCTGTCCTCCCACCCTCTACCCAGTACTGCCCATTGCAGTGAGTGATAGCCTGTTGCCCAAGCCAGAAGCCCAAGAGACAGTCTCCTCGTCCCCTTTTCTAGGTAGATGGAATTTCTTCAATTCAGGGACTTGGACTAAAAATGTCTCTGGAATCCATTCCTTTGAGGCCCCAGCTCAAATCCTGCTCATTTCTTATCCCCAGTGAGTACAATAAAAGCCCTTCCTACTCCCCATCTCCAACAAGCCACCCTCCTACTGTCCCTAGAGGTAATCACTGAACTAGACATCTGACAGGTCACTCCCCTCTTAGAAACCCTTTTGCTGCCTTGGCACCTGAGTGTTGGGAGTTTAAGGTGGCTATGCATATCTTTACACTTTCTTTTTTTATGCTCTGAGTGTCTCTATGTTTTTCTGGGCTCTGTGGGCCCCGGGTGTGATATGCCCAGGAGTGTTGGTGCGTGTGGTGTGCCTGGATCTGGAACTAAACATCTGTGTGTTTGAGGCTGCGTACCTAGGTCCAAATGGATGAATGCCAGTTTGTTTCCGAATCTAAGCATCCCTGTGAACAGGTGCCCGAGGATTTGTATGTACCGAGTGTGTGCTTACCTGGGTGTTTGTGTTTGAATTTTTGGGTGTGCCTATGTGTGTTTTTATGTCCCTGTGCATCCTGCATATTCTCTATCCTATGTTGTTTCTCCTAGCCTATCTCTTTGGGAGGGTGAGTGATTGCTGTTGATGGGGAATGTTCCAATAAGGCAGTGTGAAAGAAATCATTTCACACTCCCCATAGTGTGGACCATGTGCTCCATGCTTGGCGAGTGAGTGGTTGCTGAGTTACTGAAAGTCAGCTCCTTTCCACTCCTGCTATGAAGCATCGACTGGTTGTTGGCTGTTTTTAACATCAGCTTCCTTTCCTTTCTGTGATTTCTCCGAGGTTGGGAAGCACAGAGCTGGGCAGGCCCTCATTGTTTCCTGAGATTTACGAGTCAGGGGGGAGTGCAGGGCAGCCGTGCGGGGAGGGCGGAATGTGCCAGGCTCCTGAAGGAGTGCCCGGGCACCACGCAGGATTTGGGGGCTGAGAGTGACTTTTCATTGCTGTGGCTTTTCTGGCTTTAGGGCCATTTATAACGGAGCAGACGAAAGTGAAAGCTTTATAGGAAAGTGTTTATTTGAAAAGAGCTGGCTGAGAGGAAATGAGAAGTGAACAAGTTCAAGCAAGGTAAGTCTGGCTAGTGAGGAGTTCAGTGAGGTTACAAACACCGGGGCAAGCAGGGCAGAGCCTGCATCTCAGGCCCATATTTTCCTTCAGGGCCTCCTTGTCCCGGGTTCATCCTTAGATGGGACAAATACAGCCTGTTCTCTATTCCTCTTCTTGTCCCCTAACCTGTCATCTTATCAACCTTTGTGCCTGCTTAGAGGCCACTTTGACAACCAAGCCTTGTCAGTGTCATGGTTGTGATGATTCGAGGTAAACCCTAAGCAAAGATCTTTGGCATGTCGGACAATCTGTCTGCCACCCCAGCTTTCCCCGCTCGGTCCTTGTGTGAACGAGAACGGAGCCCTTGTGAGAGCACCTGGGTCTTGATCATATGTAGATCAGCCGCAGAGCAGTGACTGTAACTCAAGTGTCCTGACACCCCATCAAGTGTCCTCTCCATCACACAAGGATGGTTTGGGATGACTTTTGGGTACTTTTGGGATGACTTTTATTTAAAACCAGAAAATACCTCTACTTAGAGGACCATACGAGTGAAGTGGAAACTCGTATAACGAGAGTTAGGAAAAGAGCTCGTGACAGTGGAAGAGAAGGCTTTCATCTGGAAGGAATGTTCCTGCCTTTGAAGAGGCAGTTGCAGGAAGGTTTGATGTAGGACAGAGATGGAGAGTTCTGAGAATGAGCGGCATAGTGGCCAACTTAGACAGTCAGTTCACTTCAACTCAAATTTACTCAAGACCCAGCATGGGCCAGGGCTGGAAAGGTGCCAGGCATTCAGAGAAGGCCAAGACATGGCCCTGCCTTCAGGGAGCTCACAGGCTGGTGGGGGAGATGGAAAGTAAAGAATTTTTCTGATGAGAGTGTGTTGCGTAGAGTGAGAATGTTGAAGGATCTCAAGACATTAGAGCTGAAAGAGAGTAGATGAGTACCTGGCACAGGAGGGGATGACGCTAACCAGGCTTGCTACTTGAACTGTAGACCAGATTTTGGTTTCCAAGCACTGACACTTTCTCTGCTGTTCCTGGTTCTCAGAAACCACCCATTCCTTAGGGCACAGTTGTTCCAAGGGTACCTTTCCCCAGTGCACCTTCTTTCTCCCAGGAGGTGGGACTGGAATTTCACACGAGGACCTGGATTGCTTTCTCCTTATAAGGAAGTGATGATGGTCCAGTGAGCGCCAGGGTCTCATCTTCCCGCTAGGGGACTCAGAGAAGCCACAGAACCATGTGAGAGAAAGGTGTCACCCGAGCCATTGCTAGGGCCCTTTGCTGTTCTGCGCTGGTTGGCTTGGCAGACTTCTGTCCAAGAAAGTGCATGTGTATATGTGTGTGTTGTGATTTGTTGATGACAACTATCCTCGGGAATGAAAGCAGGGTCCATGCCTGTAGGGATAGTACCAGTCTATTCCTTAAATAGGGAATGGCCTCTGGGTTGGCCTGTGGAACAGCATGGGGGAGGCCTGGGACACTGTTTGTCCCCATTGTCAGGCTGGGGAAGGGACCCCAAAGGACAGAGAACAGATTGGAAGGAGGAGAGGAAGGAGTTGAGTCTAGGAGGCCTAGGAAGGCCAAGCCCAGAGCTGGCCCTGCCAAAGAAATGGACTGGAAATAGAAGTAGAAAAGCCTTAGGGGATTCTCTGACAGTTCCTATATCCCTGAGGGGCTTTTTAGATGGGTTTTACGACTACTATAGAGCCACCACTCCCGTGGTTTATTCCCAAAGCAGCGTTGTGGTTAAAAGAACACAGCGTATACAGCCAAAAGTAATTTCAAAACAATTTATGTTTTTTTCTTATACATCTGTGGGCCCATAAAGGGAAAGTGTGGTCTCCGGCAATACTTTTAAAATTCTCCTTTTCTTCCTCCTTACATTGTTCCCTCAGTGCAGCTCTTCCCCAGGCCTTGGTCTTCAAAAGCCCTGAACGCAGCCATGGGCTCTCACCCTCAGGGACCCCATCCTCCGTGTCTGCCTCTTCCTTTCCATTTTCCCAGTCAAGAGGCCTAGTAGTGGTATGGCAGGGTTGGGGACCCCGGAGGGTGGGGAGGGGGAGAAACTGCATCAGGCCAGGCCTGAATGCTAGTCAGTGAGCATGGGCTGGAGGCTGGACCAAAGCTGCATTATATTAATAAAGTTAGTTTTAGTTTTTTCACCACTTAAACCATATAACGAACTCTGCAAAAGACATTCAGTCCCTCAGTGAGCTCCTTATCACCTCTTTCTGCTCACATTCACATGTCCCTCCTCCCAGCATTGTCTTCTTTTACTCTGAATATGTGTTAGCATTTTGGGAGCCTCCAGGTGCCCGGTTGAGTTTACTCATATTCTTCTTACCAACCTCAGGATCAGGAGATGGACAAGCCCATAACGCTGAGAAGAAGCATTTAATCTCCTTCCCCTCCAAGACCAATGTCTCTGCTGTGAGGAGTTTAAAGGGACCCTGAGAACTTGAAACCACTTGACCTTTCTGGTTCTCACAACCAAAGCAATTGTTGGACCAGCCTCACCTCCTGAACCAATTCCAGGACATGCCAGGGGCCCAGCGCCCATGTCTGCAGGATTTTAGCTTGGGGCCCCTCTTCTGCCTGGGAAGCACAGTACAGACCAACTTTTCAACCAGTGTTGGCCAAGGACCAGCTTATCTCCGTCCACTGGAGCCATGCCTGGTTAAGCTCCGTTTCTGAGGTGTGAAACCCCAGTGGCCTCTCTTGGCTTCTCCAGCCTGCTCTGGCTGAGCTCCTTCAGCCTGAGCTGCTATTTCCTGCCAAGCTTCCATCCCTTTTCCTACTTCCTCTGTCCTGACTCTATTTGCCAGTAGGGAGATGGGGTGGTTCCTGGGAATCAAGATTAATGCTGCTTATTGATTTCAGACTACTTACAACTCCCTCCCTTCCCCCTCCCCTCAATGTGTTTAGATGCTTTGGAGCCTCTTTTTTTTTTTTTTTAAAGATTTTATTTATTTATTTGACAGAGAGAGACACAGTGAGAGAGGGAACACAAGCAGGGGGGAGTGGGAGAAGGAGAAGCAGGCTTCCCGGTGAGCAGGGAGCCCGACATGGGGCTCGATCCCAGGACTCTGGGATCATGACTGGAGCCAAAGGCAGACGTCCAACAACTGAGCCACCCAGGCGCCTTTGGAGCCTCTTAAGACCTATTTTCTGGTCTCTATTGATTAGCCTCTTTCAGAAGAAGGAGGCAAACATTGTAGAGTATCTCCTACAGGGACCTTGTGCAAGTTATTAAATAATTGTCTCTCGCGCCCTCTGCTTTTCCAATAGGGGGCCCTGGAAGGCCGCTGCAGGACTGGAGGAGGCGGAGGGAACTCAGGAGGCCCTTCACCCCAGCAGAGGCAGTTCCTTTCTGTAGCAGCTGCTGAATCCCGTCTGCAGTTTCTCCAGCTCTCATGGAACTGTACTTATGGCACTTTGCGTCACTCCTCGTGGCCACGGAGACCCATCACTGGCTGGTGCCCCCTACTCCAAAGTCTTGAGTTTCAGCTTGAGGGTCTCCTTCGCTACTTTGCTAAGTCTTAATCATTCCAACCTCTCCCCTCTGTTCCTCTAGTCATAGCCCCAGTAGCTGCTCCCTGCAGTTGCTGCCTCTTGTTACTCTTCCCAGCACCTGCTTAACTACTTTACACCTGGGTAACAACTCTCTGTGTTAAGTTATGTCTGTTCCTATGATGCATGGGCTCTGTCTCCCTAGTGCACATAATGATCTGGTGGACGGGCCTCAAGCCCTGTCCACACACAGAACTTGCAGTAGTTATGGCTTCGAGTCTGTGAATATATCCTGCAGTGCGAGGCCACACCAGCTGTCCTGGCGGGAGCAGCTCTGTCTCAGGGACACTTCCTACTTACAATGTTTCTCTGGTGCCTTCTAAACATCATTCATTTTTTTTTTTTTTTTTAGTTAAAAATCACGTTTTTATTGGGTTGTGCATATGTTATTGATTTACAGGAATTCTTTTTTTTTTTTAAAGATTTTATTTATTTATTTGACCGAGAGACAGAGAGAGAGAGAGCGCACAAGCAGGGGGAGTGGCAGGCAGAGGGAGAAGTAGGCTTCCCGCTGAGCAGGGAGCCCAATACGGGGCTCCATCCCAGGAGCCCAGGATCATGACCCGAGCCGAAGGCAGATGCTTAACCAACTGAGCCACCCAGGCACCCCTGATTTACAGGAATTCTTAATGTACTCCTGTACTACATGGTACAGATGTTATCTTCTGAGTGACCCTTGTTCTTGCCCTTTAACCTTTCTTTTTTTAACATTTAAATTCAATTAATTAACATATAGTGTATTATTTGTTTCAGAGGTGGAGTTTAGTGATTCATCAGTTGCATATAACACCCAATGCTCAGTACATCACGCGCCCTCTTTAATGCCCATCACCCAGTTACCCCATCCCCCCACCCCCCTCCCCTCCAGCAACCCTCAGTTTGTTTCCTAGACTTAAGAGTCTCTTTTGGTTTGCCTCCCTCTCTGTTTTCATCTTATTTTATTTTTCTTTCCCTTCCCCTATGAGCCTCTGTTTTCTTTCTTAAATTGACCTTATGAGTGAGATCATATGATAATTGTCTTTCTCTGATTTATTTTGCTTAGCATAATACCCTCTAGTTCCATGCACGCTGTTGCAAATGGCAAGATTTCACTCTTTTTGATGGCAGCATAATAATCCATTGTAAGTATACACCACATCTTCTTTATCCATTCATCTGTTGATGGACATCTAGCCTCTTTCCATAGTTTCGCTATTGTGGACATTGCTGCTATAAACACTGGGGTGTAGGTACCCCTTCGGATCCCTACATTTGTATCTTTGGGGTAAATACTCAATAGTGCAATTGCTGGGTTGCAAGGCAGCTCTGTTTTCAACTGTTTGAGAAACTCCGTATTTTCCAGAGTGGCTGCACCACCTTGCATTCCCACCAGCAGTGTGAGAGGGTTCCCCTTTCTCCACATCCGTGCCAACATCTGTTGTTTCCTGACATTAATTTTAGCCATTCTGACTGGTGTGAGATGGTATCTCATTGTGGTTTTGATTTGTATTTCCTGATGCTGAGTGATGTTGATCACTTTTTCATATGTCTGTTGGCCATTTGTATGTCTTCTTTGGAGAAATGCCTGTTCATGTCTTCTGCTCATTTCTTCACTGGAATATTTGGTTTTTTGGGTGTTGATTTTGGATACTAGCCCTTTATCTGATAAGACATTTGCAAATATCTTCTCATATTCTGTATTCTAAACATCACTCTAAATCCTTTTCTGCAAACCCTGGTATACTACTTCCCACTGATTCCTTAAATTTCATGCCAGTGCTTCCATAGTAAGTGACATGGTGACAACCAAGTCCCCAGGGAATGGAGACCTGACTGATATTCCCAGGCCATGGCTTTGGGGTCAGGGGACAGGGTTCATTGGCACTGACTAACTCCCAGCAGCCCCAAACAATGAGTTCTTAAGAACCTGGGTGCCTGCGGAGCTGGCAATTTAAATGAGTATTCTAGGACACCTTTCCTCTACTTTAGTGAATGCACCTAGCATTATGTCTGTCAGGAGTTAGCTATAGAAATCTGAAAAGGAATAACTTAAAGGAGAAGGAGGGTTTGTTTATTTATCGTGGAGCTAGCCATCTGGGATAAGAGTCCAGGTGTGGGGTAGCCACCACATTGTGGCATCTGTACCTGAGGCTCCTCCTCTTTCTCTTCTGCTGTTCTCTGCTTACAGATTTCATTCTCAGGCTCACCATTTGGTGATGAAACAGTGGCCTTTCCCTCTGTAGCCTCTTGTTTACATTCCAGGCAGGGAAGTGACTAGGGGAAAGGGGCAGGGCTATCTATGGGAACATAAGAAACCTAGATTTCTACTGCAGACTCTTTCGTGTCTCATTGGCACATGGGCACTACCTCTCAGCTGTGAGGGAGATAGCAACATGGAATTTTCTAGCTGGTACATTGCCACTCCAAGGGATTCTGGCAGTAAGAGAGAAGGGGGTAGTGGCCATTGGACAGGCACATTGCATTGTCTGTCTCACACATGTGACTCCGGTGCTCTAAGTACAATGTGTCAGTCTGAACACGTCAACCCCCAAATTTACTTCCAACCCTAACGAGGTCTCCACAGTATCCCTGTGGCTCTGGGGGTATTCCAAGAGCCCTCTTGACTGATGCTTGCCTCGGGTCCTTACACCTTGAAGGCAGCCTTCGTGTACTTCTGGAAGAAATGAACTTTCAGGCCATGCATAGTTTGATTTTCTTAATCTGAAATTCAGATGTGTGCACCTTAGGTCCAATCCCTAGAGGGCCTAGCCATCCTCCCTCCCCTACCAATAATGTGCCACAGTGGCATAACGTGGCACAGAGACCCCAGCTCCATTCTCAGCACGGAGCCCTCTGGTCAGCTCCCTTGGCTCTCATTACAATCTTTCCCAGCCTCCTCCAGTGCTCACCCCACACACTTCTTGTTGACCTCCTCCACTCCTTGTCATGTTCTATCACAGAAGCCTGAGGACCCGTGTGGCAGAGCAGGACATTTGGCAGAGAGTAGAGAGTGGGGAAACAAAGAGATAGCCTTAGCAAACTCAGGGAGGGGAAATGCTGACAGGCTAATAGTCACCATCTCATCACTTGTGTTTTGCTAAAGGAGCCTCATCCTGTGAAATGGCAAGGAAAGGGACAGAGGACTGTCAGGGAAGGGCCAACAGGGACGTGGGGTCCCTGGAGAGGTTGAGGAGGTCCCTTCTGTGGTGATGGCTGCTTGGCAGGGAAGACATAGCATTGGGACATCCTGGGGACTTCACCTCTCCAAGTTCCACTGTCGCAGGACCCAGGATCCCCAGCTCGCCATGGCTGGGACCCCTCCATGAGGTCATGGTGGCAGAAATAGGCTGGAGCCAGGTTTTCTGTGGCCGTTTCCAGTCTTACCTGCTATTTGTTCATCCTTCCTATCTTCCTCCTTTTCTGGGAAGCTCTTCAACTCCCACCAGCCTCCCTTGTGTAGCTTCCTGCTTCATGCTCTGGGTGTGTTTGCCAACTGAGGCCCGGGTGAGCACTGATAGGTGCTTAAAGTCCTTAATAAGACCTGTAAACACACACCGCCAGCAGCATCACTCTTGCCTGCCTCAGAAGCTTCTTGCTTAAGTGAAATCTAAACAGCCTTTAATGATATATCACCTCTCAAGCACCATTTAAGAACCAAACCAGTATTTACAAATGGATTTGAAATTTTCTCAGTAAAAGGAATTAATTCTATCTGTTACCTCTTAGTATCTAGAAAAGCAAACAGAAGAGAAGGAAGGCTTATTATTTGTGCAGTGAGATGGGCACTGGGGCCTCTGGCTCAAATCAGGCAGCCTTAGAATTTTATCCAGTTGAAAACACAAATTTATAATGTGTTTGATTAGAGAGGACAAGAATTGCTTCAGAGAGGGTTATTGGTCCTCCTAAGTAGAATTTACCTGACTCAAAGAAGCAAGAAGTTAAGAGAAGTGTCAGCATCTTCCTTCCACCACAGGGTGCTGATGGCATGATGGAGAGCCTCCTCCTGGGGGACTCATCAGAATAGTCCCTGAGCCAGGCCAGTGTCCGTGACACCTGGAGTTATAAGGTCAAAGCCGAGGTGGCCTACATCGGGGGAGTCCTAGGGAGCCACAGTGTTCCCTCATCCCAACAATGCAAGCTCAACCCATTTCAGTGGCCAAAGCCTCAGTTCCCTTGTTAATCCATCTGTGCTTTATTAAGCTTAAAACTGTACTCTGAGTTTTTCACTTTTTTATCTGGACCCCTGATGCCACCACGGACCCTTGCTAACAGATACTTCTACCCAGCCCTCCAGAGCACCACTGGACAATGGAAATTGAATGCAAATCACATAATATGATTTGACATTTTGTAGCAACCCCATTAAAAAAGTAACAGGAAACAGGTAAGATTAATTTTAATAATATATTTTATTTAGCCCAATATATCCAGATATTGTCATTCAGTATGTAATCAACATAAAATTATTCATGAGCTATTTTACCCATTTTTCTTTGGTGCTAAGTCTTTGCAAGCTGGTATTTTGCTATTACAGCACTTCTTAATTCAGACTAGCCATATTTCAAGCATGCAGCTACCCTATTGAACAGCATCCCTCCAGAGACTGGCTGGGGTCCTCTTAGTTTCTGTGATGATTCATTTTATGTGTCAGCTTGCCTGGGACATGGGTTACCCAGATATTTGGTTAAACATGATTCTGGGGGTGTCTGTGAGGTGTTTCTGGATGAGATTATCATTTGAATGGGTAGATGGAGTAAACCATATTGCTCTCCCTACAGTGAATGGACCTCATCTACTCTACTGAAGGCCCATATAGAAAAAACGGCTGAGTAAGGAAGAATTCTCCCTCTCTCTGCCTGTCTTTAAGCTGGGACTTTGCTTTTCTCTTGCCTTTGGACTTAGGCTTGGGCTGGCATTTAGACCATCAGCTCCCTGGTTCTCAGTCCTTTGGACTTGGTCTGGAACTTAACACCATTAGCTATCCTGGGTCTCCAGCTTGCTGGCTATGGATTTCAGGTCTTGTCACTGTCCATCACTGCATGAGCCAACTTCTCACAGTACATTTCTTCATGAGTGTGTATGTATGTATATGTATGCATATACATATGTACATATATATGTAAACAAATATGTGTGTGTATGTGTATATGTATCTCCTATTAGTTCTGTGTTTCTGGAGAACACAGACTAATATGGTTCATCATAGAACAAATACATGGAGCTGTAATGTTAATGCCCACCATGCTATGAAGATACCAGTTGGTGGATCAAATCTCTACATATCAAGGTACAGTGGAGACAGTTTTCTGAGTTAATCTGGGTCAGGATACAGGGAGAAATTAGTAGGCAGTTATGGAAATGATCCAAGTAAAAAGGTGGCATTGAGAAGTCCTCAGCAGAAGGTATTATCAGAGAATGGAACCAAAAGTCCAAAAAGCTGGAAATCTGAGGAATCATGCTAGAACAGAATCAGAAAAGTGAGAGGAAGGTATTTGCTCTATGGAAGTCAAGAAAATTAATATTTGTGGGTGTGGCTGAGCTTTGCAGTTCTGTTGAACCTGGGTGTGCCTTCCCTGAGAAGTGATTGGAGATCATTACCTTCTGTGATGCTTTTGTTACTGAGGCTATCCCTCGATATGTAGCTCTGGGTTACTCGTTTCTGCTTCCCTGGCTCTAGCCGTTCCTCACCCTTCAGGGATCTTTACATGAGGCAAATATGATCATGTCAGTCAATCCCTGGCTTGTGACCAGTTTGCCTGCGGTGTGGTGTCCAAACTCCAGCAGTGTTTTCGGGAACCGTTATATCTGGGGCGCCTGGGTGGTGCAGCTGATTAAGCAGCTGACTCTTGGTTTTCGGCTCAGGGTTGTAAGATTGAGCCCTGAGCTTGACACAGCGCAGAGCAGAGCCTGCTTGAGATTCTCTCTCTCCCTCTGTCTGCCCCACCTGCCCCCATCCCCCCCCCAAATAAATAAATAAACCTTAAAAAAAAAAAAAAAAAACCTTTGTATCTATCTTCTGCTTATCTTCTTAGCCACTCCTATTCATTGTTCCCAATTCCCAAACACACACGATATTTTCTGTGCTTTGCCCTGTAGTGCTTTCTCTTTCATGCTTGTTGCTTTGTGAGTGGTTTTCTCTTTGACTGGAAATCACTACATTTCCCATTCCTCAACTGCATTCTTCGATTTCTCCTCTAAGAAAGATTATGGAGCCTTCCTCCAGGAGCCTTCTCTGACTTTCTCTGTTCTCTTCATTCCAGGTTAGATAAGGCTGTGGTATCTTGTGCTGGCAAAAACACTCTCAGCTTACCTCTATAATAGCCCTCATCTTACTACATTTTAATCACTAAGGTGATTTGAATCATTTTAATCACTACATGTTGCTTCTCCCACCAGACCAAGATTCTTGAATGCTGTTCTGTGTTCTCAGGACACAGCACTGGGTTCAGCCTGGGGTGGCCTCAGAAAAGTTTATGTAATGACCAGGACATGTGTCTACCCAGCTTCTGTGAAGACCATTGGCTGGAGCTAGGGCTCAAACCAAACCTGCCTTCTCTGAGTTTCCTACTCCATTCCTACTGTGATTCCCCACCTGCCTCATGGCTAAGTCACTGTATACTGGGACCCACACCTTTGAGAAAGCAATTTGTCAATATGTATGCACAAAAGGCCGTGTGTCCAAAGATGTTCACTGCAGCATTGTCTCTGCTAGAAAAACAGAGGAAACAATCAAATTACAATGAATAAGTAAATTATAGCGTGTCAGCGAGTTGGAATTTATGCAGCCTTAAAAACCATGATTATGAAGACAGCGGAACAGCCTGCAAGACGAAAGACTCAGCACTTTGTGTGCACCCCACAAAGAGAAAAATCCAACTCCATCAAACAATTCTTTGTTGAGTTATTTATTAATTCAATAAAGATTTATTGAATACTTACAACATGCAAGGCCCTGCTCATTAGAAGAAGTCTAGATTTTAATAAGGATCTTGAGGGGAAATGGGAGATAAGGTTACATCACCTATCCCATAAGAGCATTTGATGTAGAGCTGTTCCCATTCTCCATCTCTCCCCTCACCAAGTCCCTCTTTTAAATGCTCTTGAAACTTCTTCATCCCTTGCCAGTCCAGGCTCATCTTTCTTCCCTTCCATCGTTCCCCATCTTTGTTTCCCTTCATCGGTTAAGTGAGCAATTTCTCTGTCGTTCTCCTAGTATCTCCAATCTTGCATCCTCATACCTGTTATCCTCCCTTGGCAAACAAAGGGGTCTTTTAGAACTTATTTTCCTTAGAAGATAGGGGAGAGATTGTAAATAACGAGTTATGTTTTCCTGCCGCCTACTCATTCAGTCTTATCAGATGTGCCCTGGGAGTGGGACACCGAATTGGAGAGTCCAACCACCCTGGATGCTGGTCCACACCAAGCTCAAGGTGGTGCAATGGATACAGCAAAGCCCCTGCCCCTCTGGGGACAGGTTAGCCACTCCTCGTGAGCTGTCAGGAGGGGCTGAAGGATGCTTATAAGGGGTCTTATGGGACCATTTCATGGCTACGGAGCATTCTTGCTATAGCTATTCGCTCCCTCTCAGAGCTGGGAGGGAGGAAGTTGCTGGAAAGAAGAGAGAGAATGCCAGTTGGCCTAGTTCTAGGTGCTGCCCAAAGGTATGTAAATAATTCATGTATTTAAAATAACAAAATAAATACTTTATGGCTCTTTGAATTTCAGGAATGAGCTGCATCCTTGAAATCCACAGATTAAAAACTAGCCTGGGTCACAAATAGCATTGCGCAGTAAAGTGTTGCTGTTAGTGGGCGCATAGTTCCGAGCGGACAGAATTTCATGCTCAGGAAGTTTGATCGCCTGGCCTGCCTCTTGTAGGATACAGAGGAGGGGGTTGCCTCTTTCCTCCTGTAAGAGGCCTCTGTGTCCTCCGAACAACAGGCTCTTGACCCAAACAGGGTATGATTCTTGTCTGCACCCCATTATCGCTGAGGGAAAATTTACAATTCATTTCTGACCATCTTGGGTAAATTCAAGAAATCTCGTTAGTAAAACTTGGTGGGAAGGTGTGTAGTTATAAAGCAGAACAATCAGGTTGGTGGGAGTTGCGTAATTTTTCTATTTGTCTGTATTCCCCATGAGGATTTCAGAGATGACGTAAAGTGCTTGCAGTGATACAACTAGAATATTTCTTCGAAAGGGTTGCATATTCTCATTCTGTCCATTTTAGATACAATGCTTATTGAGTTTTTTTATAATTATAGAAGTAATGTATGATCATTACATAAAATTTGGAAAAATATAAAAAAGTGTAAAGAGAGAAAGAAAAGGCGTCCATAATTGGTCACACAGAAACAAGCACTCATTATTTTGCAGAAGAGCGAGAAGGCCTAATTTCTATGCTTGAGAGTCTTTTCTCTTCTCTTTCTTCTCGTATTAGCCCTCTTCTGGTTCCTTTGTTACCTGGGTTAAAAGCAGCTTTGAAGAAGGATATCCCTCTCTACAATTTGCATTTCTCTCTCATCTGTATCACAGGTCCTGACTGTGGCCCATTTTTGGAATTAATTACAAAGATTTCTCTTCCCTTATCACATGGAAGATAAAATTTGTGTAACTTGAGCTTTTGATATAATGATCCTGGAAGATTGATGAAAAAGATTTAAGGCAGCATTTCTCAACCTTGGTATCAGGGACATTTTAGGTCAGAAGATTTTCTGTTGTGTGGGCTTCCTTGTATATTATAGGGTGGGAGTTCGGCAGCATTTCTGGCCTTTACCCCCTAAATGCCCGTAACAAAATCCCTTCTGCCCAGTTGTGGCAACCAAAAACGTCTCTAAAAATTGCCAAATGTCCCAGAGCAGGAAGGGGCAAAAATCACCCCACGTAAGAACCGTTATTTTAACATGTCCTCCTGAACACCTAGGATTTAGGAATGCTACAGTTCCAGAACTCTTAATTGGCCATATTTTAGATCAGGAAATGTCAAGAAGATAAACATTTTAATGGATATCAACAGCTGTGTTGCTATTTTTCATTCTTGCCAATGCTTTTTTAAACAGGATGTGGATTGTTATGGAGACACTAGAAATCTGCATTTGGAAGTCCTATCAGCTAGGGGTTAGTTGGGGATAGAGTGGCCACCCTAGGTATTTTAATCAGAAAGAGAATTAATATAGGAAACTGGGAGTTTACAGAACCCTTTGAGGAGCAGGGCAAGTAGAGTAGAGGTCAAGGAAGGTGTTGCTGTCTTTCAAGAAATCTGGAAAGCAGGAGTCCTAGAGAAGCTTGTTTGGAGACCAGAGGCTGCAGGAATCCCAGAGGGGTTGCTACTAGTGATTCCACAGCTTGTAGCTGCTATGTGTATCAGTTTTAGGGGGTGACCTGCAAGCTGCTGGTGCATCCACATATCAGCCATCCGCTGATGCCCACGAGCCTGTCTGCAGCTGCTGTGGGACAGAATAATGGCTCCTCCTTCTCCAGATCTCACACGAATGCCTCTTGGCAGCCAAATCCAACCATGATGCTGCTGGCAAGGGAGTCTCTGAAATGTAGTTTCCGGGCTTTGAGCCCTGGAGTAGCAGGAAGGTGCTGTGAAGGACAGTGTTATGCAGGTTGAGACAATGGAGAGGATATTGCAATAGGGCGGGGCATCCTTCATGTAAGTGTCCCTTTCATAGCATCAGATTCTAGAGGGGACATAGCTTACTCCTGTGATGCTCTATTGATAAAAATAACCTTAAGATTCTTTGATCTAAATGATTTGCCAAGTTTTGTTCATTGTCAAGAGCCATAGAGGTGATAGTTACGGGATATGTGGCAGGGAAGAAGCTTCCTGGTGCCAATAAGACACACAGACATGCACTTGCATAAAAATATAGGAAAAAATAGAATGGCACTGCATAGTTTCATATACTATTTATTTGTTTAATGTTATCTCATGAGGTCCCCCTGTAATATCTATTATTTCAAGTGTTCGGGTATTACTTTTATCATGAGAAATCAGCTCAAGTAATTTGAACAAGTATTACTGTTATTAAAAAACCCCAAAGCATGATATCTATTTTGTTATATATAGTTCAAAAACATTATTTTAAATACTATATATTTAGTCCTGTAGATTTACATGTGCACATAAATCTTTGCCGCCAATTTTGGTTAAATCCTTAGGGGTTTCCAGAAATTTACTCATGTAAATTTGTGAATTCATTGCCTTACCAAATGTTGTAGTGATTAACTGCCACCAGTGTTATTTGAGATTTCCCATTTTCTGCCACTTTGTGAGCATGGAGAGCAAACTATTTATCTTAAAACAAATCAAGAGGACTTTGCCCTTTTTATAAGCAAATATTATTTCATTGTTGTTTAATTTTACATTTCTTAGGTTTTACCAATGGGGCTAAACTAAGTGATTTTCTTTAGTTCCTGCACATGTCTTTAAAAATAGTTATTATTGGGGCACCTGGGTGGCTCAGTCATTAAGCGTCTGCCTTTGGCTCAGGTCATGATCCCAGGGTCCTGGGATCGAGCCCCGCGTCGGGCTCCCTGCTCAACGGGAAGCCTGCTTCTCCCTCTCCCACTCCCCCTGCTTGTGTTCCCTCTCTCACTGTCTCTCTCTGTCTGTCAAAGAAAAAAAAAAAGTTAATATAATATAGGCTCAAAATTCAAAATGAGCAAAAATGTCACATGGTGAAAAATAAGACTCCTTTCCACACTTCTGCCAACCAGCGTACCTCCCAGGAGACAACCATTTGCCTATTTTTAGTGTATACCCCAGAGAGGCTGGACGTAGATGTAAGCTGAAATATATATTTGTGCATATATATGGGAATAAATACAATTATATATGTATATATGTACACATAAATGTATGTGGATTATAGCATGTGAATTTTATATGAATTATAATATGTAAATTCACACACACATGCACACATACATTTATAACTTTTACCAAAGGGTAGAATATTATGCATGCCATTCTGAAACTTTAAAAAAGTCAATGTAAATTAGAGTTCTTTCCATGTATTAGGACATAAAGATATTTCTTGTTCTTTTTAATGACTGTAACATATTCTATTTTATGCATGTGCTATATGATATATTTAATGAATCCCCTATTGATGGACATTTTAGGTTGGCCTTGATTATTCCAAACAATGCCATAGTAAATAACTTTGTATCTACAAATTTTGCAAACATACATACATATCTGTAGGATAACTTCTTAAATTTAGAGGTGCCTAAGCATAGGTTATATGTATTTTAAATTTTAATGGATATATGCACAGTTATTTCTCATTTAATTCTAAAGTCACTAGTGTTTGTTATTGGAGAAAAACAATGACCTACTTCTTTTAGTCAGATGGAGACCCTAGCCTAAGAATTTTTTCTGTTAGTAATGGCTATTGCTTATTATTTGCCAGGCACTGTTCTGAATACTTTATGTATAGAAAACAACTTAATTTTTATCACAACCACATGCATTGGGTGTCATGGTTAATGCCTCCACTTTGCTATTGAGGAAACTGAGGCCTCACATTTAAATAATGTGCGAAAGTCCACTAGGGAGAGTGAGTGGGGCGGTAGGTCCTGGACCCAGGCAGGCTAGCTCTAGGGCCCAAGGACTCTGCTACACCCACAATCAACCTGAGCCATTTCTTCTCTTTTTTTTCTCTTCCCCCCCCCCCCCGAGTTTTCCACTGCTTTCTAGGGAGTGTGGCTACCCATAAATTTAGGGACCTTTATTTGTTGGGTTCTTCCATCCCCTCAGCTGTTTCGTACAAGCAACAATCTCAAATCTTTGTTTAGTTTGTTTGGTGTTAAGACAGAAGTCCTTAGGTAAGCACAACACAGTGAGGGATTGCTTAACTAAGTTTTGACAGATCCACACGTACACAAGTTTTGATAATTGTGACTTGATCCTTTTTTCATAATATTTTAATTTCTTTAAGTTTTTGAGGTAGACACCATGTAATCTATGGATATTGATAATTTGATCTCCTTGATGATATTGCATCTCCTATTTATTTTTTCTTTGTTAGGGTATTGGCTTGAATGTCCAGAACACTGTTGTATAATTTTGATATTCTTTTTCTTGCTTCAGGTTTGAATGTCTCTAGTGGTTCATAGTGTGCACAGTGTTCATATTTTGGACAGAGATTTGTGATCATGCTCAGGGACTCTCTTTCTTTTTAATTTTTTTTAAAAATGTATTTATTTGAGAGAGAGAGAAAGGGAGAGAGCAGGAGCAGGGGGAGGGGCAGAGGGAGAGGGGGAAGCAGGCTCCCCGATGAGCAGGGAGCCCGATGCAGGACTCGATCCCAGGACCCTGGGATCATGACCTGAGCCAAAGGCAGACGCTTTACCGACTAAGCCACGCAGGTGCCCCCAGGGACTCTCTTTTCCTCACTTGCTAAGAGTTCTTAATAAGGAATGGCTATTTTATCAAATGCCTTTGCAGGGGTCACATATGAATATTATCGCATGTTATTATATTAATTGATTAAGTTTATTTTTTTAAAGATTTTATTTATTTATTTGAGAGGGAGAACAAGAGATAGAGAGCACGAGAGGGAAGAGGGTCAGAGGGAGAAGCAGACGCCCCGCCGAGCAGGGAGCCCCATGTGGGGCTCGATCCCGGGACTCCAGGATCATGACCCGAGCCGAAGGCGGTCACCCAATCAACTGAGCCACCCAGGCGCCCTTGATTAAGTTTAATGATTAGATATGTCCTGGTTGTTTATTGCTGTGTAATGAATTTCCCCAAAGCAGTGGCTTCAAGCAATAACCACCATTTATTTTCTTTATGAATCTGTGAGTTGATCAGGCTCCACGAGGCAGTTCCAACTTGGGTTAACTCATGTGTTTGCAGTCAGACAGACGGAGGCTGGGCTGGAGCCAAAGTCCTAAAGGCTTCCTTCCTCCCATGTCTGGTGCTGCGGCTGGGAAGACTCACACTACAGGGGGTGGAGCATCTGGGGCTCTGTGGGCATCTCTCATTCTGTGTGGTCTCTCCACATGGGGGTCCAGAGTCACCGGACTTCTAGAGGTTTCCAGGGTGAGTGTCCCAAGAGAAACCAGCAAATATGCACCACCTTTTCACACTTAGCACTGGAAGTCATGGTACATCATTGTGCCCCATTTTACTTGTTGAGGCTGATACAAAGGACCACCTGCCCAGGTTCAAAGGAAGGGAACACAGACCCCAACTTTGATAGAAGGAGTGTCAAGGAATTTGCAAACATGTTGCAAAACATTCTACTTTATGTACCAAATCATATATGTAGCAAATTTTACTTGTTCATGCCATCTTTCTCTTTGTATGGCTAGACTTTGTTAGTACTTAATTTTGAATTTAGTATAACCACATATTCTATGATTTCTTTCGATGAACTGTGTTTATCTGATTTTGGTATCTGAGTTGTGCTAGCTTTCTAACATGTCTAATTACAGAATAGTTTAAATAACAGGAATTAATTTATTTGGAAAAAATTAAAAATATAACTTTAAAGTCTGTTTAGGACTCCTTCTTTACTCATTTTCTGATCCATTCAGCTATATTCACTTTTCTTGAATTATTTTGGTAATTAATTTATTTCCTGGGAACTCATTAAATGTTGATATTTCTCAACTTTGCTAGAATAGACTTAAATATTTATATATAAGTTGTAAGTATCCTTCTTATGTAATTGCATCTTATTTCTCATTTGTAATTTTGGTTACTTATATATATATTGTTTTGATTTGATTTTCCTGAAATGTATCTCTCTTAATACTTGTCCCAAATATAATCTCTTGGCTTTGTTTATATTTTCTTCTTATTTTGGATTTATTATGTTTACTTATTTTTCTTGATTTCCTTTGGTTTCTTAAAAATCTCCTTAAGCTAATAATTAACTTAGTTATGCTCTTCATTTTCAATAGCAGACACATTTATATTTAAAGACTTTGCCACTAAATTTTCCTTTGGCCTTCTCCTCTGCATTTGGACTCAGGAAACAGGGGAGCCAGGGAGCACCAAGGACCCCGGAGAGGCAGTGCCCATAGTGTGTGGTTTTGTCAGCTCTGTGTGCCTGTGGGATTCCTTCAGCCACACTTAGGCCCTGGTAGGCTGGGCTCTTGCCTTGTGGGTGTAATATGGCAAAAGCTATTAGGTAAGGAAGTAGTTGAAATGGCTATCATGGAAGCTGCCTCTGGCTGGCTCTATCAAGACTCCTCTCAGAGCAAGGGAGGGTGGGGACTGGGAGGCAGGGAGTGAGGATGGGAAGTGAGAGGTAGGATGGGGCATAGGAAGTGGGGAGTCGGGGTGGGAGTGAGGATGGAGGTAGGGCACGAGAAGTGGGGAGTGGGAGGCAGGGTGCTGTTTCTGTTATAGCTCTCAGGCAGTCTGGGTCCATGCGCTTAAGATGGTGGGGCACCACGTTACCCTGATATGCATGAGAAATCCTTGAGTGGCCTTGGGAAAGAGACAGCCTGGCTCCCCTGAGAGGCTTGTGAGAGCCCAAGGGAAACAGCATCCACCATCCACAGGGAGCAAAACAAGCCTGGAGGCCTGAAACACAGAGGACTTGTACAGTGAAAGAGGGGCTGGCAGGGACATGAAGGAGGAATTGATTTAAACCCCACCAAAGGCTTAAAAAGGATCACACTTGAAAATTCACTCTGAAGTTCACATTGCATGCACCCCAGAAAGACTGTTGGGAAGCAGGATATGGTTTAAGAATGTTTAGGCATAAAGAATAAATACATAAAGGAATCCATGAATAAACAACACTCCTGGAGATAGGCACTTGCTGGGGGGAGTCCTGTGAAGGCTGTGTTCCTTTCTCCCCTCTTCCCTTCAAGGACAAATCCCTTCGTCTGCAAGTGCTTCAGCTCAAGGGACATGATCCCCTAACTCCATGCCTTAACCTTGACCTTGAGCAAGTGGCTTAATTTGTGCCTCACTCTCCTTATTTGTAAAATGGGGACCGAAATGGTACTTATTGCCTAGGAATAGGAAGAAGATTTGAATGAGTATGTATGAAGGTATGTATCTATCATCTATCTATCTGTCATCTTCCAACACTATCAGGCACAAAGTAAGCACTTTCAATTAATGTCATTTATTATTATAATAATGTCAGGTGGTTTTTTTTTTTTTTCTGGTTATATATATAGCCACCAAATCACTCAAGATCTCTCCTCTGAAAATTCTTACCCATTCCTGCCATGTCTCATCGACCCTTGCTACAACCGTATGGTGCCCTCGCAACCTTCAGTTGCCCTGACTCAAGCCTGATTACCTCAGTTTACCTTGTACAACTTTTCCCACCAACTGTTTGAAAGCTCAGCTCTGCTTTAGTGGTCTCCTTATTTTATGATTCTTCAAGTCTGAACTCCTTTGCTTAACATTCAAGGCTTTTCTCCATCCCTTCCTATGGAGACACACACACACACACACGCACGCACGCACACACGCACACGCACAGAGAGTTTTGTTTGTGTTTTATGTAAATGGAAACTTATTCATCTTACATAACATTTCCTCCTTAACTTTCCAGGTTTTGTATATTGAGCTAGCTCTTTTTTTTTTTTTTTTTTTAAGCCAGTGGCTTCCTGATTCACAGGTGCCTGGTTTTGTGAGTGTGTTCATCCTCTGTCTGAAGTCTATGTTTTAGGGAAGATGGACTCAATCCTCTGCCCCAGGAAGGTGGGTTTCAATTTGTCTATATTAGTCATTTTGGTTTCATTCCCCCAGTGAAGGCCTGTACAGGTATTAAAAAAGAATGGGCTAGCTCAGCACATGAAGATGTGAAAAGGTAAGGGGAAAACATACTATATACATATATGGTAAGTTATTACTGTTGGTGGTTCTGACCAGATGTTGGGGACTCCCAGGAAAGGCTTCTTTTCTTTCTTTCTTTCTTTCCTTTTTTTTTTAAGAAGCACAAGGAAGAGACAGTGCCTTTTCTGGTGTCCGGACTCTGTCATGTCTAGATGTGACATTTGGAGGTGCTAAAGCTGTCTTGTACCCAAAGGGAGGCCTCATGAGGCCCAGCCAAGACAGGGAGGAGGCAAAGCCAGGGCCACCACAAAACAAGGATGGGGGCCCCATGTGTGGACGGCTGTCTCGCGAGAACACATTTCCTTAGGCCTGAAGGCCTTCAGTGGGGTTTCTGTCACTTGGAGTTGAGCACTTTCTAACTGACAGGTCTTCTTTACTTTCATTCCAAGGAGTCTTTCCAGGCTCGGGGAGGGCAGGTTTCCAAGCTGAGGGAGGATGTTTCCAGGCTGAGGGAAGATGTTTCCAGGCTGAGGGAGGGCAGGTTTCCAGGCTGAGGGAGGGCAGGTTTCCAGGCTGAGGGAGGCAGGTTTCCAGGCTGAGGGAAGGCAGGTTTCCAGGCTGAGGGAGGGCAGGTTTCCAGGCTGAGGGAGGCAGGTTTCCAGGCTGAGGGAGGGCAGGTTTCCAGGCCGAGGGAGGGCAGGTTTCCAGGCTGAGGGAGGCAGGTTTCCAGGCTGAGGGAGGGCAGGGTGCGCAGGGCTGGCCCTCTGAGGATGCTTGCTATTCTAGCACTGCGAAGTGTGTGTGTTGGGGATTCCTCTCAGACTGGCTGATGCCTGGAACCCTTGGTTATATATTTCTGCAGTTTTTCTGTACCGTAATGGGTTTTAATGGCAGGTTGAGAGAAGCTGTGTCATGGACCGCCCGCTGGCATTTTAGCCCAGAACCCCAGTCATGTCCCCCTCTACGTGTCTGCAAAAACAAATCATCAGCCTTCAATGCCTCTGAGAAGGCTTTCTTTCCTGTTTCTGATAGAATGAAACCTCCCTTGTCTACATGGTTTTCTTCGTTAACGTACTTCAATTTTTGGATGTGTAGCCTTGTTTATACAGCCAAGTGCTGTAATAAACTTTTTATACACATATCTCATTTAATCCCTATGACAACCAGTTCAGTTGGTGTTATTATTGACATTTTGCAGTTGAGGAAATTGAAGCATAGAAAGGTTAAATGACTTTTTCAAAATTACACAGCTAGTAAATGGCAGAGATGGTATTTGAGACCAAGTCTGTCTCACTCTAAAGCCTTACTGTTAGCCATCATGCTGTGTTCTGCACCAAACAATCAAGCCCATACAGACGTGTGTCCCTGTGAGCTTCTGGAAAGGTGAGGACTGCGTCTTACCTGCTCTGTCACCTGCTCTGTTCACAGTCTTTGGCATACAGGGGACAGGGGAACATACAGAGTAGGAATGTTGAACTCAGAAGGCTTATTAGGGAGTGCTTTGGGATCAGCATCTGGGGAAAGGGAAGGGAAGTGAGACCAGGGGAGACAAGGGGAGGCAAAGAGAGACCAGGGGCAGGAAGGAGAGGGAAGGGAGGGAGAGGAGGGAAGCAGGATTGGCTGGATGGATGGGTTGATCTGTGTTAGAGTCTCAACGGAAACCTCAGCTGACTCTACAAAGAAATCGGAAGATGGGATGAGTCTTCAGAGCTGTCCCTGTTTGGGGAGACAGAGCTGAGCCTTTGTACTGCTGTGTGCATCATTATTGGATATGGGCTGCTCTGGGAGTGGGGGCATGGCCTGGGCAAGAAGGCTTCCTTCCTCTGGGTCCCTCCGTGAAGAGGACAGCAGAGGGAATTGGGTTGTAGTGCCCCCAGCAGTTGTGGGAATAAGTCCTTCATTCCTGAAGGGACCTGATGCTGCCTCACAGCCTCTACCTCACCACTATGCATCATGTTCTTTCTAGAACACCCTTCCCTGCACATGCCACTACTTTAGGCATTTGTGAGCTGCTACCCATCTCTCTCAGATGGAAATTTGGACCAGATACAGCTAGGGTCTGTGTTCTTTACCCAGCATCCAGGAGGATGGAGCCTAAAACAATGGATGCCCCTGCGAACATCTTGCTTATGGGGCTTGTGTGCCAGATTCCAGGGCTTCTTTGTTTGCTGTGCTTTCCTCCCCATCAGGCTGTCTCTTCCTGCTTTGGGGGTTGTTTTGAGGCTCCCCAGAGACTGATGGATTGGAGTAATACCTCACTGTCTGGCCCCAGCAAGTCTGCCTGCTACTGCTCCCGCCCCCGTTCCCCTGCCACCCCAAGCAGGGAGCGCCCTGCCTCACTCTAGGGGGGCAGCTCTTGGTGGCTGTGGAGCATGGTGACTTGAACATAGCAAAAGCCTGACCTGTCATAGCTAGAGGAATGCTGAAGCTGCCTTGCATTCCCCGGGCAGCCTCAGCCTTGGAAAGTACACACACCAGATAGGCAGGCTCTGGCCGTCAGACGAAAGTACCTCCAGGGAGAGGCAGGAGTGGTACTGAATGAGTCCATCTTCTCTGAAATGCAGTCTCTGCCTTCTGCTCACAAATCTGTGTCACTCTAAAGAAAACTTGTCCAACCTCAAGTTACTCCCATCCAGAACAGGACCAGTGGTCAAACCAAACTATCGGGAGGAGGCTAGCCATCACATTTTAAGGGTTAAAGCCAAATCCCTTTCTTATCAAACTGTGGGGTCAGCTGGACCTGGCTGGGGACTGGGGGCTAAGTCACAAAAGTAAGGAGAGCATTTAGAGCAGTGTGAGCTGCAGGACCCGAGGGCATCCAGGAGTCACAAGGTAGCCAATTTGGTTTCCAAGGGTTATAACACAGGAACTCAAGAGGAACCAGATCGGTGTGGAAATAGATTAGACTCAAGGAAGCTGAGACAAGAGCAGCATGTCCAACCCTAGCAGCTGGCCTCCGCTCTCCCAGGGGGCCCATCCATAATGCTGGTGGCCATGGTGTCACTGGCCAGAGAATCTGGAAGTTAGGCAATGCTGTGCTGTGCCTTTGGAAGTGACCTGCATAGTTACTACCTCATCATTCAAGAAACATTAGCTGAGTTTCTACTCTGTGATTGCTGCAGATTCAAAGCTGACTAAGACTCAAATGTCCTCTGCTCTCTATCAATCCAAAAGCAAGGGGATGAACATACATGCTCATTGGTTTTGAAGAGATCTACAGAATATTTTTATTATAGAGAATTCCAGACATACACAGAGTAGAATAAATACTTGTATGAAACTCCATGTACATATCTCCTATTTTAAATAGTTATCACCATAATATCAAAAGGTGTTACCTACCTACACTTCCAGACTGTCCCTTCAGGCAACTGTGACTTCATATCGTCTCATCTCTAAATAGTCTAATATATCTCTAAGTGACAGTGACTTTTAACAACATAACCACAGTACCAATAATGAACAGTAATTCCTTAGTATCATCAAATATACAATTAGTATTCAAGTTTTCTAGACTGTCCCATAAATATATGTGTTTCTGAACCATTATTTGTTTAAATCAGTATCCAAACAAGATGAAACAGGTGTATTTACTTCATGCTAGGGGTGGGGGCAGAGCTGTAGACATTCGTGGCCAAGATCATCAGGAAGTGCTCCCTGCACTTGCCTCCAGTGCGGTTGGCAGTAGTTATGAGCACTGGCTTCGGGATTCCAGCTGCATGAACCTGAGCAAACAAGTCTCTCCGAATCTCAGCCCCTCATTTGCATAACATACAGTGTTCCTGTAAATATTAAATGAGACAATCCACACATGATGCTTAGTGCCTGGGCTAGGCAACAGTACATGCTCAATAAATTCTGAATATAGTTATTATAATAATTAAAGCAAAGAAGGTGATGTTTAATTTAGATCTGTAAGCATGTAGCCTTATGCAAAGTAGAGGTAATGTGTATTTGCAGGCAGAGATAATAAACACCTTAGCTGAAGGCAATAATTGGAAATCTGGCATATTTGATAAATGGTGAGAAATCCCATGAGTTGGGGGTGTCAGGAGATGAGACTGGTGATATAGGTTGTGGCCAGGCCATACATCAAGGGTTTTGTGGAAAGAGCTAAAGACGTGGGGCTTAATCCTGTAGGCATGGGGTCGGGGGGCTGGCAGAAGTCTTTGGGGGAAGCCATGGCTTTGGATTCCTCTGGCAGCAGGGTGGAGGGGCAGGCCCTGGAGGAGGGAGGCCAGGCATGAGGTAGCAAGAGGCCTGCAAAGAGACAGTGGTGCCCTGAGCCCACCAGTAAATACGAGGATGGAGAAGGAACATTGGGTGGGGCGGTCTGGACAGGACTGAGGGAGAGCTTAAATGTTGGCAGGTAAGGAGAGAGGGAGAATTTAAGAACTCCTCCAGAATTTCTGGCTCAGCTACCAGCTAGAAAGCGGTGCCTCTGACTGTGATTACAAACACAGAAGTCTGAGCAAGTTTCAGTGATGGAATTAATGAATTCTGCTTGGGATGCGTGCAGGAAGAGCTGCCTGCAGGACAGCCAGGTAAGACTCTGCTCTTACATCTACATCTTCAAATGCCCGAGGAATCACTTAGAAGGAAAATTGAGGAGTGAAACTTACAACTGGTGCATCTCCCCCTCCCGGTCCAGACTTTGCTAGGAAATCTGACAGCTCCTTGCACTGAACGGATTCCAGGAGGGACTGATAGCCTTTTCAAAGGCCACATCATAAATGTGGTGCTGATGACAAGTGAATAAAATCCAGACTGATTTATTTAAAACGTATCTGGTTATTGGACACTGTGGTTTTGACAGAGACAAAGGACCCTACAATCCACCAAACCACAATTCTTGAATGTCTAAACCCTTTGATGATCTGATGATTCTAATCAAGCAGCCCATCATTTTATCTCACCTTCCTACATTTTCCCGTTTCCCATCCTCCGCTCAGATCAGAGTGGCCTAACATGAGGCAAAGTAGTTTGCTTGGGATATGGACTGATTTTGTAAAGCAACTGTCCAAATGTAAAATGATTATTTTAGGAAGAGAAGGTACTCCCTGTCATTGAAGGCTGGTTGGCTAGTCAAGTAAGGGTATTTGAAAAGGGGGTTGATGTCTTGAGTTGGTGGTGGTGTGAAGGGCAGATTCAATGACTCAAGATGCTCTTTGTTGTGAAACCAAACCTATCAGGATTGGTTTAGGGGTTGATATAGAAAGTGAGTTCAAATTCCTTGACATGCCCCCCTCCCCAATTGAGTGGTAAGGTTTATGTCCTCTCTTCTTGTATCTGGGGAGTGTGACCACTTTTTTAACAAATAGAATTTGGAGGTAGTGACACTATGTGACTTCTGAGGTTAGGTCATAAAAGACCATGTAGCCTATATTCAGTTCTCTTGTAACATTTTATTCACCCAAAACCTCCCTCTTGGAATTCCTCCATTATGCAGTGAGGAAGCTCAAGTCCCATAGAGAGGATACATGTGGGTGTGCTGGTCAACACTCCCAGCTGAGCCCAAACTTTGAGTCTTTCCAGTCCAGGTGTCAGGCAGGGGAGTGCAGAAGCTTCCAAGTGAGTCCCCAGCTCTTCAGAGCATTCCCAGCCACGACGGTCTTCCAAGCTGGGGTACCATAAGCTATAGAGCAGTGCCTTGTCACATTTCCTGATCCACAGAATCTGAAAGTAAAAGAAAATGATTTTTGTTCTATGTCACCATGTTTTGGGGTGGTTGATGACGCAGCAACAGAAAGAACAGCACATGAACAGTCCTGAGCAATGGGACACAAGTGGTAATTCACTGGGGGGTTTGTGTGAAAGGTTTTCCTCTCATAAGAAGAAAGAGTAGTTTGAAAAAAATGCCCCTTTCTTCCCACCTTTCATGATGTTGGGAGAGCTTGATGTTTGGAAGGACTGTAGCCATCCTCAGACCATGTGGATGGCATCAAGAGAGTGGTAGGGAAGCCTCTATGGTCCTGACGGTGTTTAGCTGGGGACCTTCTTCTTCCGGATTTCTTGTTATGTACAGTGGTAAATATCCTTTGTGTTTAAGCCACTTATATTTAAGTTCCCTATTACTCACTGGCTGAGTTAATGACTTTTAAAAACTTTCCAATTTCCCTCACTCTCTCTCTCTGCTTTTATTCCAAAATGCTGTTCTGTCCCAGTTCTGTTAGAATTCTTTACGCTCTTCAGGGGTTATAGCTGTTGTGAAGACTTCTAAATTCATCTCCCTTAGCAAGTGATCTATGTTTATCATGGTATCCTATTCATGTTTTTGCCTATAGATTTTTATACATTTTATCTCCTGTTAATTGATACCTATACAACACTGAATCATCCAAGAGGGCATGCTTCTTCATTTATTCAAGCCTTTATTTTATGTCCCTCATTGTGTTTGGTAATTTTTTTTCACATAGGTCATTTTATGTATTTCTTTCTGGATTTTATACAGATACATATATTTTTTTAAAGATTTTATTTATTTATTTGACACAGAGAGAGGCACAGCGCAAGAGGGAACACAAGCAGGGGGAGTGGGAGAGGGAGAAGCAGGCCTCCTGTGGAGCAGGGAGCCTGATGCAGGGCTCGATCCCAGGACCCTGGGATCATGACCCGAGCCGAAGGCAGATGCTTAACGACTGAGCCACTCAGGCGCCCCCAGATACATATTTTTAATTGCTTTTGTTGTTGCTGTTTTTGCTGTCCTTTCTCATGGATATCATTCTTCAAGTCTTTCAGATTTATTCTTTTTCACAGTATTCATCATATTTAATAAGTGACTACTATATGTTCAAATTAATTCCCCTGAATTTCCTGTTACTACAGGTAACAATAATAATTGCTAATATTTTTGAGCATTTGCCATATTTTTAAAAGATTTTATTTTTTTTATCTGTCAGAGAGCGAGAGAGAGAGCGAGCACAAGCAGAGGGAGTGGCAGGCAGAGGGAGAAGCAGGCTCTCTGCTGAGCAGGGAGCCTGATGTGGGACTCATCCCGGGACCCTGGGATCATGACCTGAGCTGAAGGCAGATGCTTAACCAACAGCCACCCAGGCATCCCAAGCATTTGACATATTAATATTAGGCATATCCTATTAGATTTAGGTGAATTAGCTCCTTGAATTCACACAACACTATGAGAAAGGTATCATTACATTTTAATTTATTTTGCACATAAGAAAACTGAGAAAGGGAAAATTTGAGTAAGTTGGTGGAGGTCGCATCACCAGTAAGCAGCAGAACTGGTGTTCCGACTCAGAGGTCTGGCTCTTGAGCCTGTGCTCCTAACCAATGAACTATAGTGCCTCATTGGAAATGGGATTCCTTCTTAGGATAAGAGAAAGGGACTAAATAAATGCAGAAGTGAACTATTTGAAGATAGTTGTGGTAAATGTAGTAAAGGGAAAGTACAGGGTCTTATGAGTGTCTGATAATCTCATTTACCTGACCTGGGAAGGGTGAGAAAGATCTCCCAAAGGAAGTGGCATTTCAGCTGTGACATGAAGGATGAGCAGGAAACAATTAGGTAAAGGTGTCAGGAGGGGAGCACTTCAGATGGAGTCACCAGTGTGTGGGAGGATCTTGAGGATTCTGAGAGCCCCGGAATGGCTGCACATCCAAAGTACCCAGAGAAAGCAAAGGGAACAAAAGAAAAACACACTGGATGAGGCTGGAGAGATTGAGCCTCGTGTGTCTTCTGAGGGTCTCAACTTTCTCCTAGGAGCAGTGGGAGACTATTCATGGATTGGAAGGAGGCAGTGAGAGGGAAGACGCCTGTGAGAAGAGGGGGAAATCACTGGGGTGGGTTCTCAAAGGAGCAGGAAGGGTTGCATGGGGATTGACATTTGCCAGGAAGTGGGACTGTCTCTTCACTGTAACAGGAAGAAAGAAGGAGAATATGGGAACCGCTGGGGGTACATTGGTAGATTTGTAGACATTGTCCTCATGACACTTCCTGATCAGTGGGGGCGACACACATCCATAAAGAAACCACCTAGAAAGGTATAAAATTAATGATGATAAATACCTTGAAGAAGAGGGGCCAGAACTTCTAGAACCTAAAGTGAGGACCTTTATAAACCTGTTCCTCTACTAAAGCAGCAAAAACACTGGAAAAACTGTCAAAATCAACTTTTGCAGAACTCTGGAAATTAACCAAAGGCTAGAAAGGATCTAAAGAAAGTTTATTCAAGAAAAATGACTGACTCTCAGTAAGAACAGTGAACTCCATCAAATGGTCCCCTCCCCTCTTCCCAACTCCCTCCCCCTAGAGTCATAGGAGCCTTGAAAACTAGGGGCTCTGTAACCATAGTAGCTATGAAAACCAACAACACTAATAGCCACTGGATGGAGCACACTGAGTTGGAACTCCTCAAAAGCCCTAGCCCCAGAGAATCACCACTAGGTACCCTGTTGGTCAGTCCCCTAGAAAAGACTCTTGTACCATAAACCTTTTCTGTCTTTTTTTTAAATTGAAATCTAACTCACATACTATAAAATTCACCTATTTGAAAGTGTAGAATTCAATAGTTTTTAGTATTTTCAGAGTTGTATAACTATCACCACAATCCAATTTTAGAACAAAAGAGCCAAAACCCATAATCACCCCCAAAAGAAATAACATACCCATTAGCAGCCACACCCCATTCCTGCCCCTCTCCACCCAGGCCCAAGCAAACAGTGATCTACTTTCCTATCTTTAGAGGTTTGCTTATCCTGAGAATTCATATGGGTGGAATCCTACAAGCCGTGATGTGGTCAGCTTTCATGTGAAATCCTCAAAGTTAATTCATTGCCTAACTCCTGGTCACAAATATCCTATGTTTTCATCTAAGAGTTTTGTAGTTTTAGCTGTTATATTTAGGTCTGTGATCCATTTTGAATTGTTTTGTGTATGGTTGTGATATAGGGGTTCAAATTCATTTTTTAACTGTGGATATCCAGTTATTGAAAAGACTATGATAACCCCCATTGAATCATCTTAGCACCTTGTTGAGCATCAGTTGACCATAACGTAAAGGACTTATTTCTGGACTTTCAATTCTATTCCATTGATCTCCATGTTTATGCATTGTCTTGATTACTGTAGCTTTTTAGAAAGTTGTAAGATCAGGACATCTGGATATTCCAATCTATTCTCTTTTTCAAGCTTGTTTTGGCTATTCTGAGTTCCTTGTGCTGTTGAAACTGACTTCTGTGTTCTGGAGCTGAAATATAACAGGAAGGGTTTGGGGATAAAGAGGAACCACAGTTTCATTACTTTGCCAGGCAAAAGAGGCTGCAGCAGGGCTGCAGTCTTCAAAACTGCAGACCTGTCCCGGTTGGGCTGAGGGGTTTTATAGGAAAATACAGAATCCATGTGGTTTCGATAGGAATCTGACACACGCTGCCAGTCACGTTTGTGGTCCTCAAGGAGGTCTGCTAACAAGCCCTGGCGCTGGTCATCCGAGTCTCAATACTAAGTGTACATTGAGGTCAGCAAGATGTCAATATCAATCCCGAGTTCCTGGAACAAAGGATTCTAGGGAAAAACAAGTGAAAAGGAGGGGGAGGCTTTGAGAATGAGGAAGAGAAAACTGTGTTTGGTTTAAAGTCAAGCCTTGTTGAAACAGTAATGTGTCCATCTTAATTTCCATCTACTTTTACACTTTTATAGCAGTTTCCCTCGCATTTCCATGTGAATATTAGGATCAGTTTATTTGTGCAATCAAAATAAAAGGGCAGCTATAATTTCAATAGGTATCCTATCAAATCTGTAGTTCGGTTTGGGAGTGTTGCCGCTTAACATTATTAAGCCTTCTGATGCATGAATGTGAAATGTCATTCCTTTTATTTTGGCCTTCTTTAATTTCTTTTCAACAATATTTTGAAATTTTCAGGGTACAAGTCTTGTAGTTTTGTTAAATGCATCCCCAAGTATTCTTAGTCTATAATATATACCAAGGAATATTATTCTTTTTTTCTGTCATGGTAAGTAGAATTATTTTCTTAATTTCATTTTCAGATTGTTCACAGCTATTGTATAGAGATGCTATTGAGTTTTGTATATTGATCTTGATTCTGCAACCTTGCCAACTTGTCTTTGGCTTTTGACAATTTATTTTATGTCTAGGTTTGGATCTCTTTGTGTTTAACTTGAAGTTTGTTAACTGCTTGAATGTGTAGACCAGTGCTTTCATCTGTGGGATCTGGATCCTAGAGTAAGAATGCATAGCTATGTGTTGTTCAGAATGTCTAACCAGTGATATTTTCCTAGAAGCCTTGCTCTTTGTTTATTCCTTCCTTTCTTCTCTTCCCCCATTTTCTTTCATTGACCTTTTTCTCTCTTTTTTAAAAAAGATTTTATTTATTTATTTGAGAGAGAATGAGAGAGAGAGAGAGAGAGAGCGTGAGAGGGGGAAGGGTCAGAGGGAGAAGCCGACTCCCTGCTGAGCAGGGAGCGCGATGCGGAACTTGATCCTGGGACTCCAGGTTCATGACCTGAGCCGAAGGCAGTCGCTTAACCAACTGAGCCACCTAGGTGCCCTGGCCTTTTTCTCTTAACATTTTATTTTGAAATGTTTGGGATATTCACAAGTAATACAAAAGGGTACAATGAATAGCTGTGTGTGTATGTCCCTGCTTAAACAAACACAATCAATTTGGTTGAAGAGACTTGTGGGTTTTTCTTTCTCTTAAAGTTTCTATCCTCCAGAGTATTTAGATTTAGTTTTATCTAGACTGTATTTTTTCCATCCTCCTTAAATTTCAAATGAATGCACTTCAATTGGCTTGTTGGGCCTGGGAAAAACATTCTCTTCGCAAAGCTTTCAGCGGCCCCTGTCTCAGCATTTTAATTCAGGTCGGCTGGAGGAGGTCATCGAAAGGGTGTGGCCTCCAGTTGACCCTAGGGCTGGATCCCAGTGATTGGGGGTTCCTCCCCCATCCCCTGTCCTTGGTTTGTGTGTTCTGCTCACCATTCCCATGGTGGGAGCTGTTTCAGGGGCATAGTTGGAGAGAGTAAGGTGTTAAGGTGACTGGATGATACACACGCCTGAGTGCAATGACGGCTTCCACATAAACTTTAAGATTTTGGGGGTCAGTGCAGAGATCTACTCGGCTTGTGTCCACCCAAGCAAGCCTCATAAGTGTTCCTTTGCTTATTAAACCTGCCACCTACCAACCTGGAGTGGCCTCTTTCTTCACTCTTTTCTTGCCCTCTGTGTATGGGGGCCCAGTGTGCAAACCAACACGATCTCTACCAAACCGAATCTGGTCCACTATGCCATCTGAATACCCAGTCATTCGCTTCCACTGCCTGATTTCTTTTTCAGGAGAGACTGTGGATGGAAGCCGGAGATATAACATATCAGCACTGCCTCCTGCCCTCTGTGACTGAATCAGGATTTAGAATCACTGCAGAAATATCCCAGGTTGGTTTTCCCAGTCCATGGAAATTAGAGGACCTGCAGGTGCGGGGTGATACCGGAGTCTGCAAATTTGAACTCCTCCTCTGGCAGAGGTTATCCAGAGTGTCCCCAACTTTTTCGAGTGAGTAAACAGAAGTCCAGCCAACATGAGACTGGTTCATACCGTGTGGGTAGGTAAGAGTTGTGGTTAGGCACAATACCAGCCGTCTTGCATTAATGTGGGCATAATCTTTTAAAATGGCACTTAAGTCTAAAAATGTGTGCTTAGCTTCTTCAGATCAATGGCATGCAACCTTCGTGTACTAATGAGAAAACCCATTCATGAGTCCCAGGGTCGGGAGGTCTGCTGCGCCACAAGCTCACACAGAGAGCTCCGACGTCTTGGGCAGTCACGTGGTCACCAGCTAGGAGCCCCTGGGAGGATGCTCTGAGCGTTTCCCCTTTGCTATTAGGTTCCTCAGCAATTGCTGATCGCTCCCCAGCTTTGTGCCTGGTGGATTATTGTTCCACACCTCACTTTTGTGTGTCTTGCTTCTGTTCTGGTGGTTGTGCCTTGTACTTCTCAAGGCTGACACCTCTCTGGCTGTTTCCAAGGCCCTGTTTCTGTTGCCAACTTTGCCTTCTTCCTTTGGAGCTTTTACAGGGTCCTCCCCACAACCTCCCCCTTCCCCCCACTCCTGGGCTCAAGTGAGTCTCCAGCTCTTTGTCAAGGGAAACAAACTGCCGGAGGATATTGCACTTTGAGTCTGCCCTGAACGACGCTGCAGGATGGAAGGGGCTCAGGTCTGGCTCCCCCCACCAGCCTCCGGGCTCGGCTCGGGGCGTGTAAACCCCATGGGTCACCATCAGAGTCCCCATGGGACAAACCCAATAACTCTGGGCATCCTAGGGGCTGCTCAAGTCCCCCTGTCCATGTGTTGTTCTTCTCCTCTGTGGCTGTAAAATGGCACTCCCTGGGTCCGCACAGCACTTACTGCTGAAGCCTCGGAGGAGTGGAGTGGCTTTGCTCAAAACTTAGTCCGCATTTTCGAGGCTTGGCCAATTGTGTAGCATCGAGGTCCTAAAAGTCTTTTGAGTGCCACTTAGGTTTACTTTCTGTCCTTTGTAAACAGCAATGGCAGCAGAATGTACTTTAAGGACAAAGCAACAGGAAATCTTTGGAGACTTGAAGCCCTTTGGAGTGATGAGGTGGGTGCGGGCAGAGCCATCCCTGAGTGGAAAGCTGTCACGTGCCCGAGGCTCCCATGGCTGCAGAGGCTGGGGCTCCTCATGCTCCTGGCCCACCTGCTGCTGCCCAGGGCCCCAGACATGCCCTTCCCGCCCAGTTGGCCCTCCCCTGGGGCTTAGCGGACACTCCGGACTTGCCACCCTCTTCTTTCTGGGTCCACCTGGGGGTAGCAGCACGAGTTAGGCACTCTCCTGGAAGGGAAGGTCTCTGAGGGCAGGGCTCTTTACCTGTCTTGTTCATTGTTGTATCCCTCAGCTTCTGGAAGGGTGGCCGGCACACAGTCGTTGGTCGATGGTCCATTAGCTGGGCCAAGCCACTTACAGTCTGATTCTCAATTCTGATACAGTGTTAGCGTTGACTCAGGATTATTATTACTGTTGTTACTATTATTATTATTATTGGTTGAGATCTTGCAGAAGTGTCCAGCTTTGGATTCAGGCTCAATGTTACATTTGGAAGATTGGCAATTCCTTGAAACCACCATAAATGACAGTTGTATCTGTTTGTGGGCAAGAGCAGAGATCCCTCTGTGATGCTTAGTCCCTTTGAGAATCTGAGGTCCACTCTGGTACCCAAGCTCAAAACTTCTGTTTTCTCTCTCCTTGCAGAAAACCAAGCGGAAGGTGGGCCCGTTTAGAACCAAGCTGAGGCCTGCTGGGGATTAGTCTCAGAGTGGTGAACCCGAGGGGCAAGTGGTCCCCTCCTGGGAGTGGCAGTGACCTGAGTATTCCTCCAGCTGTGGCTTTGGCCATGACAGGCGTAGGCCTCAGAGACTAGGAGCTGGTAGAGCTGGCTTTTAGGAATAGGCTGTTCTTGTAGCAAAAGGGGTTCACAAAAGCAGTACTGGAGGAGAGAGAGAGAGAGAGAGAGTGCACAGACTGAGTTTGTAAGCAAGTGATCTAATTGAATTTGCAGGGCAGGGCTCGAGCCTGCCATTGGAGAGGGGGCAGCTTGGGAGAACACGGCTTGGGCTGATAGAGGCTCTGTGCCCTGTGAGGCCAGTGCAGGGGTGTCTGAAGCTGGGGAAGGCAAGAACATGAGGAAGACACCTCGAACTAAGGCCCTGACTTGGATTAGCAGTGTTGCATCTCGGAGCAGAGCACACGGTCTACACGGTGCATGTGACTGGGAAGATGACCGGTGGAGGAATAGGAACGCAATCCTAGGGTGCTGACTTGGAGAGGCTCAGGGAGACACGAGGGCAGAGGCCTGCATGTTGTGCAGGAAGAAGGGAGAGGTAGGAGGGAGGTGGTTCTGTCTTGTCTAAAGCTGCCTTGCAATGCCCAAGCCTGGGGTCACAGAGAAGCAGAAAGGGGTCGCAAACAGCAGGAGTCAGAGGGAGCTCAGTCTTGTTTCAGCTGAAAAGTCACTAGTGTGGGCCTTGGCTGAGTTAAGGGAGTCCACTGGGCTTTACTCTTCTATCTACACAATGGTTCGATTCTTGGTGGCTTGCAAGGCTGTGGTCATTAGAGGGGATGATGCTCCCTTTGACAGAGACCCAGCGCACGCTCTGTGAATATGCCTGATCCTTCTCCCAGAGCTGATATTCTGGCCCTGACTAGGCCAGCTGGTGTCTGATCTGGACTCCTGTGCTAATGGTAGCCAGATACGCTGAGCTAATGTTGGGGAGGTAGGAAAGAGGGGTCTTGGGGGCCATGGTTGTCCAACCATCAGAAAGGCATATGTCGATCTAAGATTGCTAGTTTAGTCTCAGAAATCTCCGTGTCAGGGGCCTACTGCTGTTGATACCCCTTCTACCCTGATCAGGGACCAGGTGGGGCAGACCCTGAGACCTCCAATGGGGGTGACACTGGGAGCCCCAACTCCAGAAAGCCTGACCCAGGGCTCACCCTGATATTTATCCAGCTCAGCTCATGCTGTCAGGCCCATTTTTTGTCTGTAACACTGCCTGGCTGGTTGGGGGGCAAAACTCTCATAACACGGCTACGGGGCAGGGATGAGGCTGCAGGGCAGGGATGAGGCTGCAGGGCAGGGATGAGGCTGCAGGGCAGGGATGAGGCTGCCAGGGGGTTATGGCCACATCCCGCAAAGGGAAGTGCTCTGCTAAATGTGGAGAGAGCTCATGAACACCAAGTGGTGCTGGCATTGATCCCCTCTATGCCTCCCCCCCTCCCCCTGCCCCAACTCCCCCGGTGTCTGAGCAAGTTTTCCAGGCCCGGGCCTCTGCTCACAGGTGGTTCTCTCTCAGTCTGATGCTTCCAAAGGCCACATCTTTGGCTGTGGGCTGTTGGGCCAGACAGTTAAGTGTGTCCTGGAAGTCCTGTGTCCCACCAGCTGGGGGCCTAGAGCACTTGCGTGTCTGCAGGTCTCAGCCTTGCTCACCCAGGACCCTGACTGGCTGCAGGCCTCCCTCAGTGACTCGGCTTCCCCAGGTATTTCTGGGAGCCCAAGAATTGCTTCTCCTGGGCTTAGCAGTAAATCCCAGGCTCTTCTCTAGACTCTCATGGAGGCCTCTGAAGCTTGAGGGAGGTGTCTCACTGCTGCCCTGCTGTGGGGCCCCTTGCAGGGAGAAGCTGCCCAGCAGCTGGGGCAGAGCCTCTCTGTGGTCCTGACAGGCTGTGTGCAGCATCTTGTCCCTGCTCTGATGCAGAAATAGGAGATGGCCTTCTCCACAGGCTGTGTTTCACCATGGGCTCGAAGCAGCATTGCTTGTGCGTGGAGTCTCCCCAAACCTCTTCATTTTGAAGTCCAGTTTCTTCAGCTTTTGGTCCCATACCTTTTCACCCTCAGGGCATGAACCTCAGATCATCAAAAAGGGTGTTAGGGTGTGCTCTGTGCTCAGCCTTGACCTCTCTTTCCTTTTTCAAGGGGGCCACTGTACACTCTGTCTCTCCTCCTTTAGTCCCAATTCAAAATCCCCCCTTAAATCCATCCATCCATCCATCTCTTCATTCATTCATTCATTCATTCATTCATTCATTCAATAGGAGTATTTTTTGAACTCCTGATATGTATCGTTCTTTGTACTGGAAACATAGAACAGCAAAAAACACTGAAGTCCCTCCCCTCAAGGAGCTTACATTCCAGTGGGAAATTGAGGACATCAGGCCTGATCCACTTACCAGAAATATCTGAGTCCCTTCTCTGTTTCAGCCAATAGCCTCAGCGAGCTCGAAGGTGAAGTCATCATGGCTATTCTTCCCTGTGCCTACTGGGTCCTATGACATACTGTCGAGATCTGCAACAAGAGATAGTTCACTGCATCACAACCCAGGTAGCCAGGGGACACCAGAGATATCCGGGGACCCAGCAATGTGGGTCTATAAGAAAGAAGAGGCTGGATGGATGACATAGAGTTCAATCCACCAGCAATCACAGACAGGGTGAATTTGGGGAGAATGAGCTGGCTCAGAGCTATGGAGACTTGTGGGTTCTTTTTCTGCAGGGCAAGGCAGCTATGCTAGGCTGGCGAATGGCCGTGGAAATGCAGAAGCACCTTGGGCAATCAGAGAGGCTTGCCCACTGCATTTCCTCTCCCCTGCCTCTTCATTTCCATTAGCCTTGGATTCCAGTCTCTGTGGGATAATAGAAGAGTCTCCGTCTTTGCAGCATCCAGGGAAGAAACTGGAGTTGAATATACTACCCAGAGGAGAAAGACTTTTCTCAAAAGTCTACATTCTCTGGGCAGCCCTGGAGAGTGACTCTGAACAATTGGGAAAAAAAATGGAGAAACCCAAAATTCGAGGAAGGGTCATTTGGTTTCCAGATGTTCACTCATTTCATCTGATAAGTGTTAACTGAGCACATACTCTGGGCCTGGTCCTTGGGCAGAGTGGGTGCTCAGGGTTAGTATACACTGATGTGTGGAAGTGAAGTGTAGACAGCAGGAACATGGTGTAGATGTCCCTTAGTGGGAAAGCCTTTGGGACT
The DNA here is from genome assembly GCF_037043125.1 of Eumetopias jubatus. NCBI lineage: Eukaryota > Metazoa > Chordata > Mammalia > Carnivora > Otariidae > Eumetopias > Eumetopias jubatus. The sequence goes on along the minus strand of NW_028274823.1, from coordinate 45,361,430 downwards.
GTGGGTGGAGGGCTGGCAAAGACCTGGAGGCGGAGTGAGGCTGATGAGCAGGACCCAAACAGGGAGGGAGTAAGAGGGGCCGCTCAGAGGCAGAAATGACAGCGAGGAAGTCTCTGCCGTGGGACTTGACAGGACATTTCTGGGGGCGGGAAGACCTGTCTGGATATAGGGATGCAGGGAAGAGGAGAGGAGGGAGGAGGAGGGACAGGAAACTAGGAATGAGACTGGAGAGGACCTTACGTGCCACACGAAGGAGTTTGCATTTTGTGTTTAGCTACTGTGTTCGTTTCCTTCTGCCTCATCTGAGTCTCAGCCCTGTGCCAGCCAAGGTGATTGATTTCCAGCCCCAGAAGCCCTGTTGAGGGGCCTTCATGTCCTCTTGTGTCTCAGACTTGAGTTCTATTCCATTATCACTGTCTTCCCTATCAGACAGCGGCCTTCAGACCAGGGGCTCTTCCTTGAAGGCCGTGGGGCACTGCAGGTGCAGGTGCATTTTGGATATCTGGCTGACCTGGTTTGTCATCCTTCCTCTGCCCCTCATTAGCTGCATGACTGAGCAAGTGACTTCACTGCTGCAGCCTCAGTGTTCTCATCTATAAAATGGGTCAGTGAGCACCTGCTCGTCACATGTAATCATTTGGAAAGTTGTCTGTGAGTATGCCTGGCAAATGGAAACACTTTAACTCTCTGGGTTCCCCTGCTGCTCTTTGGTGTGAAATCAACAACTAACTGACCTTGAACTCTGCATTCAAGTCTTCCCCCCCCCCCCCCCGCTATGTTGGCCAGGGGCCCAATAATAAGGAGGGGAAGCTCAAACAGGGAAATCATCTAGAAACCGAATCCACAGAGGAAAAATAATACAAAATATCTAAGTGCCATGTATGCAATATAAATTTATAAGGTATACTGCACATTTTAGAAATGTATAGCCGCACTATATATTCTAAATGTCACATAATGGGCTCAATTTTCTGATATCTCAAATATATCTTCCAGACTGTCAAGTATATTTTAAAAATGAGTATCTTTTTAATGACCTATGGTGGGTAACCTCAGCAGAACTGGAGAAAATTCATTATTTCTCTTGGTGCTAAGTGACTTGTACATCCAGAGGTGGTCAGGCAGAGTGGAAAAAAGACAGTTCTTTTCATGTTGGTGCTTAGGAGGGGTTAGGGAGGTGAGAGGCACTCACAGGCACCGTATAAATGGCCTGGATAGGAGATGGAAGCTATGCTAAATAATGGGAGGGAGGAGGCGGGCAGGGGGAGGCTCTGTTGAGGCAGGTGAGTAGCTGGGGCAGTGGAATACTGGCCAGCGTGAGCCTGAGATGCTGCTTAAAATTCTAGCTCCATGGCACCTCTGAGGAGGGAAAGGAAAGGATTTGTTGTCAGTGCCTTAGTGATGGGAAGGGAGGACGGAGGACGGGAGAGGGAGTCTACCGAGCCCCCGCTGCAGGACACACCCTTTATCTCGGTGATCTTGTTTAACCCTCCTCAGATCCTGGCTGGGGGTGGCGGGGGTGGCATTTTTATCTCAATTTTGCTGACAAAGAAACAGGCTCTGAGCTAAGCAATGAGCTCAAGGTCAGCCTGCCTGGGCCTGAAACTCAGGTTTCTATGACTCCAAATTCCACTCTGCTGGTCCTCCGGAGTGAGGTAGGCCCTTTTGCATTTGCTGCGGGCTGGCCTTCTGGCTGTGCTGCCCCGAATTTTCTCCAGGAGCCAGTGGCCGAATGATCTCCAAGAGCGCTTGCCCCTGCCAGTCATTAATCATCAGCTCCTGCCCCTGCTGCAACAGCTCAGCCAAGGCAGGTGTTCCTAAACACATCCAGAGAGGGACATGCAAAGATCCGTCCCTGTTTCTTTTTCTCTTTGGCAAGCTCTGTTCCGCACTCCAGTAACATAGAACTGTCCATCAGAAGACTGGGAGCTGGGGCGGGGGGCGGGGCAGGAGGGAAGGGGCCTGGACTTAGGCACCGTTGGGGTGATTCTGCTTGATTAGGAGGCTTTTAGCCAATCTCACCCCAAAACAAAGAGTGGGATACCCCACCTGGCAAGAAGCTGTTGGCCTGGGAAGGTGGAGCCCACGGAGGCATTGGAGTGTCTCCAGCCCCATGCTGATCTAATGTGGAAGACTGACAGGGCTGGGGGGCAGAGCAGCGTCCAGAGTCTTACCCTTAGTTTGAAGATGGTCATCAGTGAAGAAGGACCATGTGATTAATGGGATGAAATGCACCGGGAGCGGGAAGGAAGTGTTGGGGTGGGCGAGGGGAGGGGGATGGGATGAATTCTGAAACTGTCGAGTTGCATCTCCTGCTTTTCTTAGTACGGCATGCTTTTGCTGGGAGAGATCGGGGTCTCCACCTGTGGTGGGGTCCACAGTCCCAGGTCGCTTTTCAGCAGGGAAGATCTGACAGGCATGTTTCCTCAATGGCCTTCCAAGCCTAAAGGCCACTTCCCTGCCTCCCTCTACCACCACCCCCTGACTCTGTAGGCAGATAGGCTTCTGAGACAATCCAGATCTGAGCCAGGCAGGGTGAAGGATTTGCAGTCCCTTGGGCTCATCCCACCCATTTAGTGTGGTTCCAGCTGTGCTCCTAGTCCCAGACCCATCCAGGACTCTGGTCAGGGTTAGTGGATTCTGTCTTCCTCTGAGGCCTACATCCATTTCTTGGGAAGGGTCTCTGCCCAGGACATCCACTCTCAGGGCTGGGGCTCTGCTCCCAGCTCTCTCCCCCCGCACTGGGGCTGGCTCTAAGCTCCAGAAGCCTTTGGGAGTCTTTTCTCCAACCTCTCTGGCCAGCTCTGCCCTCCAGCCCCTCTCCCCACCCCCAGGTCAGGCCCATAGCTTGAGGACTCAGTTTTATCTGTCACTAGGGGCTGATGTGTTGGCTGTGAATGCTGAGGTCTGTTTAGAATGGTCACCGCTTATCCTGTACCCGATCGGAACTATTTTAAATATTAAAACCTTGCCATGCCCCGCTGGGATAAGATACCATTCACCTGCTCTTGAGGGACAGGATGGAACCCAACCTATAATAATCATAATCATAATCATGAATATTTATTGAGTACTCCTGAGTGCCCAGCACTTTTTTGCTGAGAACTTTCTATCATTTATTTAAGCTTCAAAACAGCCCTTTGAGGTAAGACTCTGATGATCTTACATTACAGATCGGAAAACTGCCCTCAATGAGAGGCAATCTATTCAAGCCCTTGGAATCTTACTCCAGAGCCAACATTTTCAATTGCTCCATTATTCCGAAATGTCAGCATCATTTCCCAAATGTCAACAGGGCCATGGGCTAGAACATTTAGGGTTCTCAGAGTTGAGATAGAAATCTAGACCCCCAACAGCCTTATAAAGGCAAAGAGGTGTGCAGTCTAACCCAGGCTTTGGAGAAAGACACGCTTGCTTTGGAATCACCAGCCTTGTGACTTGTTCGAGTTGCTGTACTTTGAGCCTCGGGTTACTCATCTGTCCAATGGGCTTCATAATTGCTACTTGGCAGGGCTGCGTGTGTACAGTTAAGTGAAATTATAAACACTGAGCATGGCACCTTGGACGTCATCGTAAGGACCTGGCGAGCTATATTTTAGGATGCACGGGAAACTTTTCTGGTGAGCCAGGCTTTCCAGGTAGCAAGTAGTTAGCTTCGGCTGCTGGTACTTCTGCTTGAGGCCACCCTGGGAAGATGCCACGGAAATGTCTCTCCTTGTTAATCATAGTGATCACCCAGTGGCTGTGTCAGAGCACAGGAAAGCGTCATTACTGAGAGCTTCTTCTGTCCAGCCCCTTGGACAAAGTCCTGGCTTCCTGTAGCAGCTTCTGCCTGTTTCCAGCCAGCTGCACAATGAAACACGGGTTGGAGGGTAAGGAGGAAGCAGGATCAGGCCTTTTCTACAAGAGCTTCCCAGGCAGGGCCAGACAGCACTGTATAGTTTATGGCCAGTTCTTACATGAAAAGTATGCTCCTACCCCCCCTGGGTGAATTACACCTTCCTGAATCCATGCCCTTGTATAGACCCCTCCCATGTTGACTCAGGGCCAGGTCATCACTTTGCTTGGCCCAGTGGGACACCAACAAATGTGATGTGAGCATAGCCTGGATCCATACCCGCCTACACTGGGATTTGTGTACAAGCTTGTGAAGAAGGCCAAGCTCGCCACGTAGAGAGAGAAACGAGTGCCCACCAGCCCAGCCCACACTTGTCAGGCACGTGAGTGAAGCCATCCGCCATCATGCAAACCAGACCCCAGCTGACCTACCCTGACCACACATGTCTGGAGCTTTCCTCCCTAAAATTGAAGTCAAGTACTGGGAGTTTCCTCTAGTGCCCTCCAAAAGCCTGACTCTTAAACATACTTTCTCCCCTTCTTTGCTCCCCAAAGATAGGATTCCTTTTAAACTACTTTTTGTGGGGTGTTCCTGCCATGACTTGTCTGCACATGGCAGAGCGTGGTTTGCAAACCAACCACACCTATGCGATAAATCGCCTGCCACGTTGAACATTCTACTGTTAGAATACGGCATCAGGATGGTCCCATACACCCATTTCCCTATACCTCAGGCTCCACGGCACACAAAGTTCACACCTGCCCAGTTATTCTCGCTTCTATACACAGAGTGAGTTCTGTGCATTTGCATACACTTTTAGAAACACCCACCCTGGGCCCTGCCCAGCTTTGCAGCAGCTCATTTTCTATGTATGTCAAAGACAGTACTTACATTTAGAATTAGGGTCCCCCATTCATTCCCAGACTGTAGAGGCAGATCCATTAAGAATGCACAGCTAGCCTGATGCTCCTCGCTGCAAAGGATGTTAAATACTCACATACCACAGCTCCGCCAAGGAGTAGGGATAAATATGGCAGGCATGAAATGGGTCTAAATTGCTCCTGATGGCTCTATTCAATAATGTTGGTCTTTTCCTTACAGTGCTATATAACAATAGTCATTTTCAAAATGGGGTGCTGCAGTTGTTTTTAAGGAAGAATTGACAATTTTGACCTACAGGGTAGTAATTTGCAAAACGTTCTTTCTTTAAGCCATTCACTGGGAAATGCAGGAAGCCTGCAAAGTGCTGGACTTGAGGCAGAAATGGCTGTAACTAATGATAGCCCTAAGTGCAGAGGGAGAGCGTGGCGGTGCTGGGGAGGCTCCAGAGTCAGAGCTGAGGCCAGGCAGAGGCAGAAACGAGAGTTTCATTACAGACAATTGGGCTCAGAAGTCCCTGAATAAACCTTTTTTACTTCACTTTGCAGGCACATTTTACATTGTTGGCTCTGCACTTTACAGCCCCGAAATGGGATTCGATCCAGGGAAGTAACTGCATTAGACAAAGGGACCACTTATCAGAGGTACCTGTTAAATGCTCCAAATCCACCAGAACATCTGCTGAGCACTCAGATTCTTTACAAAGATTCATAAGAAATGGTCCAAGGAATTCTGCGTGGACTTGATTGCACTTGAAAATTATAGGTGCAAATCATCTGTTCTTTACTTTCTGATCCTTGTTTATGTGGGTCCCTGAGTTGTATATGCATGGGTATATTTTATGTGTACTCATCTGAGGCAGTCCTACCCTGTTTTTCTCTGCTCTTTGGAGGGACATTAATTTCAGGGTTTCCCTCTGTATTTCTCTGCCTTTGCACACCAGTTCATGAAGGTGGACAGACTGTTAGGTCCCTGACGTGGTTGGTGGGTGTAGGGAGTGAGGGAGACAGTGTGTTACAGGGCCCAATGCAGAAATGGCTTTAAGACATAGCACTTTGGGGCTTTGATATTCCCAAAGCCTGAAACATTGAAGAAATATCATTAAAGGCTTTTCAGGGGAACATAAGGAGAGAAGGAATGGTTTTTCCTCCCCCCATTCCCCACCCCTGCCCACTCCCCACCCCTGCCAAGAAAAGATCAAAGGTCAGGACAGCAGCGGTAGGACTGGTAAGTGTAGGCCCCCCGCCCCCCTTGCCCCATGCCTAATGGCAGTTCTGGAGAGGGAGTAAGACCTCAGGGGAAACAGCTGCCGTCTGTGTCCAGGAAGAATGACATATAGTTTCCATTTGTGCAGGAATCCTCGACCTGTCCTGTGCCATGGAAGGAAGTATGGCTGGTTCTTAAGGGTCCACTTAGGCCTTAAGCTGGGAAGGTGTCAGTAGCCATCATGATGGGAGCTGGAGGCCTCCCTGCTGTTTTACTAGCACCATTTATAGGTCCATTTGTTGCAAACTTGGGTGGGAAGGACACCCCTGTAAGGAATGAGATTAAATTTTCTTTTTTCCTTAAATATTTTGTTATTTTATCAAAACTAGATTTAAATAAATGTGAAAGCTGATTACTAGGATAAGGAAGGGCATTATTACTCCTAGCAGATGAAAGAATCCAGGTGGAGATCAGGTGAATGGGGCCTTTGGTTCATTATTCAGCTTTCATGTCACTGAGGTTCTATAGAAGCACCTCAGTGGGAGAGGCTATGTGGGGGGGGGGTGAGGCTCAGGAGTGCATAGATTGTAGTATGAGTAAGACACTGGTCACCAGCAGGAATATGGGCAGGAGGATCAAAGTACTCTCAATTCTCTGATTCTAAATTCACATGACCAATGGCTAGCTCTTAGGATTAGGACAAAGAAGAACACTCCAATGGGGGTGAAATTAGTGTTCTGATAAAAGAACTTCATCATCTCATGGTCCTGCCAAGTGAAATATAAGAATCTAGGTTTGGCTCACCAAAACATTATGAGTTCAAGAATACTTAAAAACTGATAACAACAATAGGCATTTTGGTGCTGACACCCCTCAGCGTATCTTCCTGTTGAATTATGTTGCTTTGGTCTGGACTGATAGTTCTGTGTATGGTGATAGCTATCATCCTGTGCATCATTCAGGATGGGCTAAGTTGCTGCAGTAACAATCCTTGAAAATCAGTGGCTCAAAACAATTGCATTTATTTCTCTCTCACATTACATCCTCATTGTAGGTTGCCTGGGGCTGTACTCTGTGTCATCCTTACTGAGGTAGGAAGGGAGGCTCTTTCTCCATGATTCATGCGAAGTGGGGACCCTGTCCAAGGTCCTGTCCTTCAGAAGGGTGCTTTCATTGAAACTGTCTGTGTTGCTCTCTGCCAGGGTTGGCAGGGCCCTCTGAGTCCAGACCTAGTCTTGTGTGGGTCCCAGGTTCTAGAATTGCATACCTAGAAATTTTCTAAGTCCCCCTCAAGTGCCTGGAACTGACTGGGCCAGAACTGGTGGGATCTTGCTGGTGTGCTCTGAAACTGGACCAGGACTCATGGTGGTTCCAGTCCCTGCTTCTCCCTTTTGTACTTGCCAACCTTCTAGCAATGTGGAGTATGTGGAGTAAACCAGATACCCCGAGGAGCCTCTCACCTCAACCTTGCCTCTATGGGGTTATCCTGGACTCATTGGCCAAACTCAGGTTCCAGAGGAGTGGTCTGGAAAGCAGATTACTCCTACTGGTTACCATGGTATTTGTTTTATGGGATTGTGTGAGATTAGGCCACCAGAATGGTATCAATATGCTGATTTTTGGTGACCCTTCCTTATGTTAGATACAGAATGAATTCATGATTCTGGGCTACTGACAGTCTACTTCTTTTTTTTTTTTTTTTAAAGATTTTTATTTATTTGACAGAGAGAGAGCACAAGTAGGTAGAGCATCAGTCAGAGGGAGAGGGAGAAGCAGGCTCTCTGCTGAGCGGGAAGCCCGATGCGGGGCTCAATCTCAGGACCCTGGGATCATGACCTGAGCTGAAGGCAGCTGCTTAACTGACTGAGCCACCCAGGCGCCCCCTGACAGTCTACTTCTGACAGATGTGTCTGACCTGTGTGAGGGTCTTTGTGTCATGACGTGTGTTCCAGCTTCGGTGCTGCCTCTGATTTTCAGCAGCAGGGCAGCAGGTGTGGCGACAAGGGTCCTTTATACTATGCACCTCCTCATCCCTGGCTACCATCCCCTTTGCAGGCTTTATGACAGGTGTCTGGCAGTCCCTGGGGTTGGCTGTGCCTGTATCCACTGAGGACTTTCAAGACAATTGCTTTGGAATGCTATAAGCCCTTCTTATCAATGCCCTTTATTGGTGTGGTGATGTGCTCTCCCAGATGGTCTGAAGTCATGCAGGATGAGGGGCAGAAACTCCTTGTGCAAATGAGATGACTCTTTTCTCTCTATCCATTGGCCTGTTTCCTACTTCTCTGTTAGAGGTAGTGTATGGAAGACAGATGTGTGGCCAACACTGATGGAGGTCCCACTTTGGGAATGCAGTGATTGCAGCCTAAGGAATTCAAGAGAAGACATGGTTGGAAAAAGTGATGGTCTACTTCTACACTATAAAATCCCAAACAGTAAAGTAACATGATTAGAACATGAATTATCTCTCACATTTTCCTGTGCACTCTGGTTAAGACTTGCATTTGTCTTATTAACATTAACAATGTTAATAATAATAAATATTATTAAAATATGAATATATATATATTATATATAAAAATATATAATATAATAAAACAAAGTCATTAACAATGAAGCACGGTAATGACTTATAAGGAAATCATTGGAAGCCAGTATTCACGGATGATATAATAGATGATATAAAGGTATGAGTAAGGATGTAACCAGGATTAAATAAATAGAACTAGGGAACTTTTGGAGCAAAAATATCTTATTTCAATACGATTGAATTCCAAAGAGCCATGGCCACACCTTCTGAGTAATAACAGTGTTGCTATCTTTGTATGTGTGTGTGCATGTGTGTGGTAGGAAATAACCTGCATCAAAATGGTGCATTTGACAATAAACCGCATGAAGAGATGCTTTCTGGACCTTCACAAGAAGAGATGGTATACTGATTGGACAACAAACACATAAGTACCTCCAAATCCAAATAGACATATGAAATTATTGCTACAGTCATGATAATGAACATATCCATTACTCTCAGAAGTTTTCTTGGGCTACTTTGTAATCCTTCCTTATGCTCTTTTCCAACACCCACCCTCCCCAGACAACTGCTGATATTCTTTTTATCATTACAGGCTAGAATTGAATTTTCTAGAATTTTACATGATGGAATCATACAGTATGTGTAAGTCTTTTTATGGCTGCTTTCGATTCTTTTAGGTAAATACCTAGGAACGGAGTGGCTGCCTCATCTGACAGCTTTAGCTGCATTTCACAACTCTTGGTTTCTTGTGTTTTCAGGTTCATTCAGTTCAAAACGCATTCGAATTTACCTTTTTATTCTTTGACCCATGGTTTATTTAGAAGTGTGTTACTTGATTTCCAAATAGTGATTTTACAGCGATCTTTCTCTTACTGATTGCTAATTTAATGCCATTTTAATCAGAGAACATAGGTATGTTTGTATGACATAAATCCTTTAAAATTTTTTGAAACTTGTTTTATTGCCTAGAATATGGTTATCTTAGTAAATACACTGTCCTCACCTGAAAAGACTGTGTAATCTGCAGTTGTTGGATGGACTGTTCTATAACTGTTAATTAGGTCAAATTTGTTGTTAATGTTCTTTGGTTTACTGTATCCGTACTCATTTTCTGTGTACTTGTTCTCTCAATTTATTGAAAGAGATGCATTGAAATCTCTGAAGAAAACTGTGAATTTGTTGTTTTTTCCAGGCAGTTCTATCAATTTCTGCTGCATTTATTATGAAATTTTACTAGATGGGTAAACCTTTAGGAGAATTATGTCCTCTCAATGACCTTCTATCATTATGAAATCTTTCTAACATTGGTAATATTCTTTGCTCTGATATCCTTTTGAGTAGTGTTAGCATGGCATATTTTTTTGACCCTTTCCCTTTTAGCCTTTTTGTGAATTTCACATAGGCAGCATTTATTTGGTCTGGCTTTTTCAAAATCCAATTTGACAACTTCTGCCTTTTATTGGAGTATCGGACCATTTACATTTAGTGTGATAAGTGATATGATTGGGTTTAAATTTACCAATTTTCTATTTGCTTTCATTTTTCTCATCTGTTCCTTGTTTTTCTTTCCTTGTCTGCCTTTTAAAAAATTGAATATATTTTTAAAATTCCCTCTTCACTTCCTTTATCTTATTAGTTCTATCTCTGTTGTGTTATTTTAGTTACATTAGTATTTATAGTATATGTTTATAACCCATGACATTCTAACTCCAAGTAGAATATTATACCATTTTATGTTGTGTATAAGAATCTTGTAACAACGTACATCCATTTTTCTCCTCTCAGCATTTGCCCTTTATTCTTAAACATTTAAGTTTACATGAGCTCGATCCCAGAATCCCGAGATCATGACCCAAGCCAAAGACAGACGCTGAACTGACTGAACCACCTAGGTGCCCCACCGGTTGCTCTTTTCTGCTGGTTGGTGTCGAGTTCTCTGGGTTCTGTATTGGAGACTGTCTCCCATGTCTCGGAGTCCTTGGTTGTTTGCTCAGTTTAGAAGTCAAGTGGTTTAAGAAATGATCACAAACTCTGAATACTTGAGTGTAGCTTCTGGACTATGAGGTTCACTGTAGGATTATTAGTCTGAAATATCTACTGGCGAGTCTCTGGTTTTGGTGTGGTTAGTTCTTTCCTCTTGGGCTGGTCAGTTTCTCAAAAACTGCTATTCCAAAATTTCACTGGCAAGGTGTGGGCTGGTTGCCAGAGTTCTGGGAGCCAAGGAGAAATAGGCTGGTCAGTATTTAGTATGCAAGATTCCCTAATCTCCCTATTTTCCTTGTGCTACTCTGTCCCTAACTGTGTATGGTGTTTTTTCTTTTTGAAGTTTATTTATTTAAATAATCTCTATACCCAATGTGGGGCTTGAATTCACAACCCCAAGATCAAGAGTCACACATGCTCTTCCTACTGAGCCAGCCAGGTGTCCCTCATGGTGTTTTAATAGTCACATGTGGTTTCTTTTGTTGTCTCTGGTGGAGAAGAAGCAATTGCCCAGGGGTATGTAATGGGAGTGGTGATCTATGCATGTATGTATGTATGTCTTTTGTTTATTTGGAATTTACTATGTGCCAGTCGTGGCACATATGTCTATTTTATAGATTTTAGCTAATAAAGAGGGAAGAAGTGTTAATACCCCATTTTTCAGATGCAGGAACTAATGCATAAAGTGGTAAAGGAACTTGCCCAAGATCTTCTCAGGCAGTAAGTGGCCAGCTGGGACTTGCAGGCAGGCAACTGGGTTCCTTAATGTGTCATCTTAACAACATTGCACTGTCAGCTCGGGATCTGACAGTTACACAGCTTTCAAATGCTCTTCCTTTTCTTAACCATTCCCACTATTCTACCTTGCTTACAGAGGTGCTAGGGGGTACTGCCAGTTCCTAAGCCTTTGAGGAGTCTGCATTCTTATTTAGATTGTTTCTTGGTGTCCACCACTGTTGGCTTGGAACTGCCAAGTCGGTTTCCATCCACCCATCTGCTTTCCAGCCTCCAAAATTAGGTAGATGTTGTCTTCTCTCCTCTTCTCCTGGTCTTTTTGGTTCTCTTTTTTCTTTTCTTTTCTTTTCTTTTCTTTTCTTTTCTTTTTTTCTTTTCTTTTCTTTTCTTTTCTTTCCTTCCTTCCTTCCTTCCTTCCTTCCTTTTCTCTTCTCTTCTCTTCTCTTCTTTCTTTCTTTCTTTCTTTCTTTCTTTCTTTCTTTCTTTCTTTCTTTCTTTCTTTCTTTCTTTTTCTTTTTCTTTTTCTTTTTCTTTTTCTTTTTCTTTTCTCTCTTTTCTTTTCTTTTCTTTTCTTTTCTTTTCTTTTCTTTTCTTTTCTTTTCTTTTCTTTTCTTTCAGCAAAAATGTCTTTGTTGTGGTTTTAATGGCCTTGTGGGAGAGGGTGCTTTAGATGTGCTGTCTTTACCGGAGGTCTTGAGCCGGAAGTTTCTTCAACCCCAGTGGCACACAAATTTAATTTGGTTTATAAATTATAGAGAAAGGAATGTTTTTTGCAACTCTAAATTTGTGGATAGAACTTAGCCCATATTCACACGCTGTGATGTGTACCTATTCTCACGCCTTTGAGGAATTCCCATGAGTGTCTCTGCGATGTGGACATTTTGAGGACATGCGAATATTTCTTAAGCAGAAAATGGTTTTATCCCGCCACCTCTCCACCACTGAGCTACCCGATCCCATGAAGTCCATTAGCTTTTCTAGTTTCAGCTTGCTCATTGGCAAAGAAAAAAACAATCCCCTTTGCCTTTAGGATGAAGCTGGGCCAGGAAGCTGGCACCCTTCTGTCATCAGCCTGCTTGATTTCATGAGTCTGTGACGCTAGTTGGGAGATGATTTTCCCCCTTTTAAAAAATTTCCCCTTTTGTGGAAGTTCCCCTGTGTACCCCTTGTGTCTCCTGGCCACAATCACAGGCCCTCTTCGGCTCCTTTTCATGCCACTGGTCCAAGTGGCCAGAGCCTTAGTAAGTCTGTGGCCAGTTCACCCTCAGTGACAGCGCTGACTGACCTCCTACTCTGTGACAGGTGCTCTGTTCCACGTGGGGCACACAGCAATGAACTAGCCAGTGAGCCAGCAGGGCAGACACAGCACTCGCTGTCATACCAAGAAATATGTGCTTTGATAGCAGGAAAAATAAAATGATAGCTGGGAGGGAGCACAGGGAAGGAGTGATGAATTTTGCCTGGAGGCATGAGGGGAAGCTTCACACACTGACACATGCATCAGTCCCGAGGGGCGAGCATGGCTGTTCTAGGCTATGGAAATAATGTTGGTAAAATGGGTGGTGATGGGGAAGGGGAGCAGAGAGGGAGGGCAGGCAGGAAAATAGTGTGAACATGTGTTGTTATTTTCCTACATGTCAGGAACAGAGACAGGCCGTGAGTGGGCATGGGGTTATCCATACAAAGGAGAGAAGATTCTTTGGATGAAGTCCAGTGACCTGGTTTGGAAGCCATGCTCTAGAATTTGCCTGCCTGCTTTCCAAACTTGGTTTTACTGACTCTTTGATCCCAGGCAAGTTGCTTAAGCTTTCCTCAATTTCTTTATCTGTAAAATGGGAATGATTACACAGACTTAACCAGCGGATCCACATAAATAATCCTGTGTAGTATATAGCACATATGATGAGTGCTTGAATATTAGCTCAAGTTTTATCTGCCTGTCCTTCCACCCTTCTGTACAACTATCCACTTCTCTTTATGTCCTGCCTTGTTCTACGAAGGATTCAGCAGAAAGAAAAAGTTATTGAAGAGCTCTCAGGGAGAGAATGATGAGTTCAATTTTAGACATGATGAGTTTGCTAAGCCAGGGGGACACCCCAGTGGAGATGTCAAACAGAGATTTCAAAATTTGGTTCTAAATGCTCAGAGGAGAGGTCAGAATTGGAGATATGGATTTGTGAGTCACAGGTAAAGTCAAGGGAGGGAGGTTAGAACTGGGGCGGGGGAGAGGGAGAGTGCCGAGGACTGAGGCATTATCACCTTGAAGACTCCTCCATTTCAGAGCAAGAAGAGGAGGCAGGGAATGTGTGTTAGTGTGATCAGGCTGCCCTAACAAATTACCACACAGTGGGGGGCTTAAAAACAGAAATCTATTTTCTCACAGGTCTGGGGGTCTGGAAGTACAAGATCAATCTCTGGCAGGGTTGGTTTCTGGTGCGAACCTTCTTCCTAGCTTATGGGTGGATCAGTGTCCCACCATCAGACCTAATGAAACTTAATTACCTCCATAAAGGCCGTATCTCTAATATAGTTACATTGGGGGTTAGGGCTGCAACATATGAATTTAGGAGGGGATATAGTTCAGTCCATAGCAGAAGGTGACTTAGAAAGATGGGAAAAAGAGGTGAGGGAGAACTATGGTATGAAAGGGAAATAGGGAAGAGAGGAGCTGATGAACATGCAAGACCAGGAAATCAAATAATGCAGTAGTAATAATAATAATAATACAAAGAATAGTTACAGCATATTGTGCAACTGTGGTGGGCAGGGCTCTTTCCATGAGTTACCTCATCATTCCTCCTGTCACTCTGTGCTGCCAGCCCCATTCCAGAGGCCAGGAAATTGAAACTCATTCAAGATGCATTATCTGTTGGAGCTCCCCCAGCTGGTGAGTGGGGAGATAGTTTTCAAACTTGGATCTGAGCCCCGGGGATGTGTGTGCCCCTTTCACGGAGCTCAGCTGCCTCTCTAGGTGGGAGGTCGATGTTGAGAAGAGGTCACAGGCTTTGCAGGGGTTTGGGAGGGGTGAGTGGTGGTGCAGGGATGAGAAAGGAGGCTTCAGCCTGCAGGTTGTTCAGGGAAATGGGGACGTTCAGAGAGCAGGTGTAGCCGTGTTAGTCAAAGACCGTTGTGAGCGATGGAGGGGCTCTTTGACATGGCAGTAGGGTACTTGTAAAAAAGATGACTCCGTGGTTCAATAGCTTTGGGAAACCCAGAATTCTGAACTCATGTGCATCCCCAGATCTTTGCTGCTTCATCCCTCTCTTATTCTAGCTGTACCTCTGGCCAACAGCTCTGCATGGATTCTGACTGCAGGCAGACACCTCCTCTCAAGCAGGCACCTGCACCTTCCACTGCCTGCCATCATCATAGGTCCCTACTCTGAACCCACACAGGCTGATGGATAAATTTATCCCTTTTCTCCCCTCACTACAGGCAATCCTGAGACACAGCACACACACAGGAGCCGGGACTGGCCCAGTCTGGTGGCAGCCAGCTTGGCAATACAATCTCATTTTTCCTCTTTGCTTTCCCTGCCTTTTCCCCCTTGTCCTTCTGTCATGCTCCCTGGGTTTGCACTTCCTAAGAAAGTAATAGCATGTAAGACCTCTGCCTCAGGCTCATTTTCTTTTCAAAATGAGGCTTAAACTCCCAGACTAAAATACCCGTTCCTCTGGAGATTCACAGTATGTATAAACATAATATATTTTCTGAGAAATCTTCCAGAAACACCTCTGCATAATCCAGAGGGCTCTAAACTCATTAAATTTTGAGGCTTAAAAAAATGTTACACTAATTCAACTTTTAGGATTATAGTGTTCCAGCGAACACAGATTAAGTTTAGCTTTCCATTCCTGTAAAGAGCCAGATATTAAATATTTAGTATTTTCAGGCCATAAGATCTCTGCTGCAACTACTCAACTCTGCCATTGTAGCACAAAAGTAGGCATGCAGAATGCAGAACAAATGGACATAGCTGTGTTCCAATAAAACTTTATTTATAAAAATCAGATGACAGGCTGAATTTGGCCTGTGGGGCATAGTTTGCTTCCCCCTGCTAAGAGAAACACAACAGTGACTGGAAAGAGAGAAGGAGCTTGGTTGCTGGTCCAGGACAAACAGTACAGCTGGAATAAGGGAAAAAATACAAGGAAGTTGAGGGGCGCCTGAGTGTCTCGGTCAGTTAAATGACTCTTGATTTCGGCTCAGGTCATGATCTTGGGGTCATGAGATTGAGCCCCGTGTCGGGCTTCATGCTCAGCAGGTAGTGTGCTTAGGATTCTCTGTCTCTCTCTTTGCCCCTCCCCCTGCTCATGCTCTCTCTCCCCCTCTTTCTCTCTAAAATAAATAAATAAATCTTAAAAAAAGAAAGTTGAGGGTGCTTTCTCACTGCTGAATGTCTCTCATTTTTCTTCTTGTGCCCTCTGAATTGCTCAATTTTGTCAATATTGCAAGCATGGAGCACATCCTCTCACTTTACCCATAATCTGTTTTACATAATCAAGGTAGGATGGATGTTCAGAGTTAGCCCTTGGCTTCTCTGCCCTTGATGGTGACAGATGCACAGCATTTCAGGAGTCCTGCACCCAGAAACATCAGGGGTTAATGAAATCCTATCATTCTTGCCTATCACTGGCATTGATCTTTGGCTCTGCCACCTTGAGCATGCTGTTTGTCAGTGTAATGTATCTTGAGGATATCTATGGGGCCAGGCCAGATGAGAAGGGGCCTAAGCTGTTTGCCCACCTCACGCTAGAGCTATGGACACCTGTAAACAAACTTGTCTGGTACAGAGTATCAAGTGTGCCTAGTGTGTTCTAATTCTTAACGTTTTTCTTTCCATAGTCAAGATGACAGCAATACATCATTAGGCTGCTTCCAACTCAGATATATGAGGACAGAGAAGAGCAAGAAGTGAAGGAGGGGAGGAAAATGCAGTTAGTTAGTATCTGCTGATGCCAGACCCCTTGGCAGGCACTTTAGATATGCTCTTATAGTGATCCTCAAAGTCCTTAAGTAGGTGTCATTGTTTTTATCTTTCCTAAGAACCAGAGAGGATAGGTATCTTGCCCAAAGATATGCAGCTAGCACAAGGGGCATCTAGAAATAAAATCCCAGACAGGCAACACTAAAGCCTGGGCAATTCTTGCCTTACCACACTGAAGCATACTTCCCACTTAGCAAGTCTGCACATGACCTGCAGCTGGAATCCCCAAGGTACTGTGGTCAGCCTCGTCCACGGGTGAAAGAGTGTAGGACGCTGCCATCAAGGGTAGACATGCTCTGAAATTTAAGTGTGAAACCAGCTACGCTAGTCATTACACTGCAATCTGAGAGAAGCTATGTCTCCATCCAGTACTAACATTAGGAGGCAGGTGCTTGGGGCTGGAATGCTCCTGCACCCAGAGGTCCATTGAAGGACTTACAGATTGACAAAATTTGGGGGCTCTTGGCTCAGGTAAGTGGTAGGGAACCCTGCCGATTATTCAGCAACCTTGAGCATCCATTAGTGACAGAAATGAAATAGGGTGTCTCTGCGTTGAGCTCCATGTATATTATGGGTCTTTCCAGTCCCATATTCCTCTGTTTCTGGTAGCTGAGCCAACTTATGGGCTCCTTGCAGCTCATCTTAGGGACCAGTCATAACCTCAGAGAGGGATCTATAGAGGGGAAGCAGAGGAATGTCCATGAGACTACATGCCTACTGGACCAGTAGAGAGCCACATTTTATGGAAGTGGTCCCAACCAGCTCTTTCCTCATATGCTGTATGGGAATGTTTGCATGATTTATTATTGAAATCAGTTGTGTTATTTTGGATCATCTGGCTGAGCCCGGGACTGACCAGACTTAAAGTGGACACAAAAGAACCCACGTATGAGATGGGCAGAAGGCAGGCCCACTACCTCTGAGATGATGGCTAGCTCGTAATTCCGTTGGTTCTGGTGGAGCAGTGGACATCAGATATGACCACATCTGCTATCTTGGGGAGGATATATGCTAGGTGAGCTCCAAGAAAGAATTTTACTTGAGCTCAGATTCTTTAAGGGTGTGAAACCTTTTTCTGGCTTCCAAGAAAGCCAGCATGACAGATTGCAGTGATGGGAGAGGTGGGCCGGGGGGGCTGTGGCTCATCAGGTGACTTCCCACGCTACTTGCAGTAAACCTCTGTCATTGGAGATGATTGTGGTATATCTAATTATGACATTACAAGGACATATGACAAGATGGGGCAGAATCTGGGTGCACTCAGCCCTTGATCAAAGCCTACTGGTGAGTTTGTCTTGTGATCTTGACCATCCACTTCCCTTGGCTGAGAGCCTGGAGTGGACCTTGACCCTGACACTCTGGGTTTGGGCCCCTGACATCTGTAGCCATTTCTCCCCTGTTTTGACTGACACATCAGTTGGCTTTTGGTTCCTGACTGCCCTGGCTCTGCTGTGTTAATGACTGATCTTGGACTCTGCTTTGACTTGGGCTCCTCGTCCTAGTGGGAGATGTCCACTGAGTATCTCTATAAGATGCGAAATAGGAAACCATGACCCATATTTCTGCATCAACATGAGAATCGGTGACTGTCTAAGTGATAGACACTCCCCAATAACACATATTGAGCGTGCTGGCTGGGAAGCAGATATGAGATACTCGAGAATAGTATAGGATGGGGCCTGGAGGAAGTAATTAAGTGATGGCCAGGCATCCTCCTGACCAAAGTACTTTAGCAGAGAGAAGTCTAACAGGGTCACTGGGAACTCCAGCCCATGGGTTCATCTCACTTAAGTGTATACAAATGTCCAATAGCAACTTTACCTGTAATAGCTCCAAACTGGAAACAACCCAAATGTCCATCAGTAGGTGGATGTGTAAGCAAGTGGTGGCACATCCATTCAATGGAATACTCTGCAATAACGTGAAGAAACTACTGAACCATGCAATGCCTCCGATAAATCTTAAACTAATCCTCCTGAGTGAAGGATGCCAGACCCCCCTCCCCAAAAGAGTACATGCTTTGTAATGCAAACTAATCTGTAGTGAGAAAAGCAGATTGGTGGTTGCCTGGGGATGGGGAAAGGGCTGGAGGAAGGAATTATAAAGGGGCAGGAGGAAACTTTGGGGATGTTGAATATGTTCATCATCTTGATTGAGGTGGAGGCTTCATGGGAGTAGACCTTGTCAAAACTTAATCAAATTGTGCACTCTGGATATGTGCAGTTTATGGTAGGTCAATTGTGTAATATTTTTTTTAGAAATTGCAACTTCGGCACAGACTTCCCTGACCCCCATCTGTCCCCATAGCTAAATTACAGCTCTTCTTTCCCCCTGCCTTCTCTAGGGGACTTCACGAGGCCTGCCCTCGGATCTTCTGTTTCTCACTGCATCCTAGCAGTGTTTGGCCCATACGAAGGGATAAATAAATACCTGCTTGTTGATGAATGAAAAGGCATGAGCTTTGGTGTTAGGTGTGCCCATGCTTGGATTGTGGCTCTGACACCCATGTGTGTATTGAAGAGAATTACCCTGAGCCTTTGTCTATTTATAAATTAGGGATAATCTGCCTCAGAGTTGTTTGAGGATTAAGTGTGAAAAATGTTTGTGATATGCTCAGCCACAGTATCTAACACATAAGAAACCCTTTCCTGCTCTAGTCTGCCTTGACCAGGGGCTCAGAGTCTCCCTCATCAGGGGCGTTAGTGAAAGGCCCCCTTATCTACAGAGGAGACAGGAGGAGACATAGAACAGTATTCTAGACAAAATGTGCCTGGAAGAGTGGAGCCTCGTGGATCGTTTCTTCCCTTTCCTGAATGAGGCTGTTACACTGGGGGTGTCATCGTGAGAACGGGTGGGGGGTGATGTTGGCGCCTCTATGGTGTGCAGCAGGTGCGGTGGGGAAGCAACCAATGTCAATACTTTCTTAAAAAAAAGAAAGTGTTGAGGAGTCAGTACTGAACCTTGGGAGCCAGTGGACCTCCAGCATGAATCTTTGAGGGTCACGGTTCCGACAGTCCAGGACCAGCATTCCCTGAAGTGGCAGTTTGGTTTCCTGAGTCACCTCTAGTCCTGGTGACCCTAGGGCTGCCTGGGTGGGCTGTGCCTTGGTTTAGCATCCTGAGGATGGGCAGAGTCTTGGGGAATATGCACATTCCTTAGGAAGCTGGAGTGGCAGTGGGGGGTGGGTGGCAAGGAGAAGCCCTGAGCCTGCTCCGAGCCAGGTAAGACCAGAGAGGAGGGGACTGGGGATTTGGAAGGAACATCACCGAACACCTTTGGCAGGCCCCATTCCCAGTAGGAACCTCTGCATTCCAGCTGGCTCTCTCACCAGGACAACCAGGGGCAGCAGCTGGCTCTGGGGAGCCTCACCTCTAGGTCAATGACATTTCTTCAGGGATGTCTCCTCGTCTCCTGGTGAACCTTCCGCATCTTATGACCTCCAACCCAGTATTTTGGCACTTCTGGTCCTCCCCTATATCCAAGATCAATAGAGAGATACACACTCCAAATTATATGGGTTCTATGGACCTGCTAGGGGAAATGTAAAAGAATTCTGAGACAACAAAGCATTTCCGAGTATTCTGAGACCCAGGTAAGTACTGGCTCACTCTGTTTAATAGATAAGGGAAACCGGGGTGATGGGAAGCTATTACATGACTTACTCCCGGAGCAGTTACAATTTTGGACCCTTATGGCTTCAACAATAAGTCCTGAATAACCCTGTGAGTTTCACTCTTAAGTAGAAGGACAGAGAGGTTTTCCTTGGGGGCTTCCATTTGAGAAAGGACTCAGAAAAGTACCATAGAGGGTCATGACTTAGATGAGAAATAACAAGGGCCATAATAGATTGAGTCTAATGTGTTTTTCTGTTAAATCATTGAAGAAAAGGTATCTGAATACCCTTAGAAATAGGTGCAAATGGATTCATCAGCAAGGAAGAGCCATTTTAAAACTGAATGAAAGCAAGATAGGCTGTACATAGTCTCCTGAAGGGCCTCAGGCCCATGCTTGTTTGAATACAGTGGACTCCGTAGTCTGGGATGTGCCATTCTTCCTTTGTTTGATAATAACACTTCTGCTTTCCTTAGGAACACCATCCTTCCTCCACTCTCGGCCACAGTGTTTGGGTGAGACTGTCTCCAAGGGTAAGCACATGATAGAGGCTAGCCACCTAGGATATTTTTTCTTCTGGCTTGAGTGACTGATTCTGGAATAGGCAGGGGATCCTGGTTGGTTCAGGGGGTCTTGATCCTGGGATGTTTATTACATTTACTGAGAATGGGAAATTTTGTTTCCGCTGGCGTGGCTGATCTGATCTGTCTGGAGCTCCTGGAGCCATTCCGTCACCAGCTAGTGGGGGCTGCTTAAGACTGAACCTCCCCCAGGAGGAGGCAAAGCTGAGAAAGCTGGGACATGGGAAGAGGTATGTGTGTGCGAGAGAGAGGGAAAAAGAGAGAGAGGAAGGAAGGGGAGGAGGAAGAGGAGAAGGAGAGGAAAGAAGGGGAGGAAAGAAGGAGAGGGGGGAGGGTATGGGAAAGGAGTGGAAGGGTGAGGACAGATCTTTTCCTAATATAATACCATTATTTAAAGTTTTGGAATTAGCTGCCCCTGAAGCCAGAAATACTCTGGGATATTTCAGTAAGATTAGGCAAACTACCCCTCTCTTTTCCTAGATTGTATTGAGGTATAACTTATATACAGAAAAATGTACAGACAGTAAGTGTATAAATTGATGAATTTTCACGAACAGGTATGTTCCAAGAACTAAGATAAAAGAAAAAGCAGCAACTTACTAAAACCTAAGCAACCCTTTTGTTCTCTGTTCCAGTCACTGTTCCAGTATTCTAATTGTAATGTATAGATTATGTTGCCCCTTATTGTACTTTATATAAATAGAAATAATCTGGCTTTTGTGGTTCAACATCACATTTGTGAGAGTCACGTACATTCTTCCATTTAGTTGTAAGGGGTTTATTCTCACTGCCGTATAGTATTCCACTCATAACATTCTACTCCTGATGGCTATTCAAGTTGTTCTGCCATCGATATTCTAGTACATATCTGTTGGTGAGTGTATATTGATAGCACCATGTAAACACATGTCCCCCCCCACCACCATGTTTCCATTGGAACTATACTTAGAAGAGGAATAGCTGTGCCATTGGATATGACATGTTCAGCTTTGATGCTGCTTTCTAAAGTGTTTCTACCAATTTACTTCCCACCAGCTGTGTAAAGAGTTGTGATTGCCTCACATCTACAGTAACACTTGGGAATATCTATCTTTTCCATTTATTGCATTGTGTGCATGCTTATGGTCTTTTTCCTTTTTAAAAATTGTGATATAATTTAGATTCAGTAAAACACACAGGTCTGAAGTGTACAGTTTGATGGGCTCTGGAAAATGCATGAAGTCATGTAACAGAAACCTATTAAGATATAGAATATTTTCCAGAAAGTTCCCTTTTGTCCATTCCCAGTCAATACCTGCCCTCAACTGCCGGGACAGTCACTGCTCTGGTTTCTTTCAGCACTTTGAGGAGTGAGATTAATGGACATTCTCCAGCTATTAGCTCCTTTCGTGTCCACTTCAGCTTTTGAATTGAGGTCACAGTCTTCCCAGGGCACGCCAACCAGTGACTGAAGAAGGCAGGGGTAGCTGAGGTCATGCTCTTTGTGGGCTAGGCTTCAGCCAGTGACTGAGCAAGCAGTTGTACAGGAGCCTAGACATTTCTGCCTCATATGGCACCCCTCCAGTGTCCAATCTTTGCTCTAGAGCTCCCTGCTGAGCTGGCAGAGACTTTGTCACAGGGCATTGCCATCTGACTGCTTCCTTATCCCAATTCTGCTGCTTCTCTGCTTTTTCCATAGGTGCTATTCCCTAATACATCTTCTGAATTTCTATCTTCATCTCAGTGTCTGCTCCCTAGAGAACTCTAACTGGCCCTATGGTTCCAAGAGAACAACCAGTAAGGTAGAGTTTTAGATCGGGTTACTGCCCAGCTGACAATGCCACCCCATCCCAGGTAACATCAGAGGGATCGTGGACAGGCTCTGGCATGAAGTCGTGGCCCAGTTGTTAAAACTTCAGTGTGGTAACTTGGTGCCACAATGTAGGCGAATGCACTGATCAGTATGAGGATCCGGGTGTCTGGAATACATGGGAGGAATGATAAGTATTAGGATAATGGAATGGAGTGGTTGTTACTAAGTTTCACTGACACCCTATAGATAGATAATCAAAGGCTGAGAGCAATTAATTAGCAATTGAATATTGAATGCTAGAGCTAGATAGTCTCTTTGGTAGGAAGAAGAAAAGCTCTTTTCTCATGCAGCGAACAAAGAAAAAGCTGAGTATCAACCCGAGATCTACTAGAGTGGCTATATTTCAAAGACCATTTAATGCTCAACCCAGGTGGTTTTTTAATGCTGAGGTCAGGTCCCTGGCTGGGAAAACCCAGGACTCTGACCCATGAGATAGGGACAGTCTGGATGGATTCCCTCAAAGAATTTGTCTCCTCAGACTTCTATAAACCTTCTGAGGTTGTAGATGTGCCCAAACACTTTCTGTTAAGAGTTACTACCCCTCACCCCACTGTGGGCTGGGAGTACAGAGCTCTTTCCCCCATGAGGTCATGGTTGCCCCTTCAGGAGATGACCTACTTACTCTCCTGGCTGCCAGGCTTATAACCAGCATTGAATTGTATCATAATCCAGTAGGGGATGTGCTGAGCCTCAGAAAGAAGGCAAGCATTTATACCTAAGGGACTTGAATATCCTAGCCAGGGGCCAGGGGAGTATCTGTGAGACTGGATTCTCAATGTGCTCAATCAAAGAGGCAAGAGTGTGAGATTGGATCAGGGACAGAGGGCTCAATTTCCTGGAAGGAATGTAGGGATTGGGGCAAAGTTGTTGTGAGGGTGATTCTTAGAAGTTGGAAAAAGCAATGGCCCACATTGAGTGATGCTGAAATGCCTGAATTTCTGTGGCAGATGGTACAGGAAGGGATTAAAAGGATCAAGACATGGGCATGCTAGAATGGACATATTATCTGAGGCTAAACGACCACCAGAGGATTACATTCTATCAGAAGGCCTTGGGCACACATTCACTAAGTTCACCAGGAATGCACTTACTGAGAAGTCTGCTCTAGCCCTTCTCTGCAGGCTGGGGCTAATAGTTGGAGAGCCTGTCACAGATTACAACTCACTAACAGCTATTGAATGATAGTCTTTCCCCACAAAGCCACAGAGGCCAGGTGCTGGTGCTTAGCTATCAGAAGTGGGGGTGTGGGTGTGGGGTGGCTGGAGCTGAGATGAACATAACGGTTGGCAGGGTCAGAGGGGCAACTAAGAAGACTTGGCTTGCAAAAAGAGGTGAATGTGGTTACTAGAACATGGCATCTCTAGGGCTAAAATAGTTGGGCAGCCAAGGAAGCGGCTGCTTAACCTCGATAATCAGAACACAAGAATGAAGAAGCAGGAGGCTGATGGTGATCATTACAATAAAAAGCTTCAATCTTTTCTCAGTTTCTGGACCTGCAACAATTTTTAGACCTGGAATCCCTTGATTGAAGAGGCCAGACCACCAGGGAAAGAACTGCAGTACTACCACAATTAGGCACTGTAATCAGTTCTGTACCCTTCCCAAAGGGTCTATGACCATTTCCTCAAGTGACTATAGTCTGAAGAAAGGGAAATACCCAAGCATTTTGGGGAATTTTGACTTGACATTGATACC
Organism: Eumetopias jubatus; assembly: GCF_037043125.1. Taxonomy (NCBI): domain Eukaryota; kingdom Metazoa; phylum Chordata; class Mammalia; order Carnivora; family Otariidae; genus Eumetopias; species Eumetopias jubatus. The sequence goes on along the minus strand of NW_028274823.1, from coordinate 45,337,529 downwards.
TCAAGACCCAAAACCTCATCAGAGCTCCC